>NC_142484.1:8445000-9070000 GCF_049115385.1 Moschus berezovskii
TCCCTCTGGCTTTGAATTATTTGGGTATCCCTGGTCCAACCCCAAAGGCCAGAGGCAGGAGCGTTCTCGAGCTCTGGGAAGTAGAGGCCAGGGAGGCCAGGGCAGCTGGCACCCAGGTTCAGCCAGAGCCCAGGACAAACCAGGGCTGAGTCAGAGAGCAGCTTTTTCTCCCTGCCTGTGGCAGGCCCAATGCCCTGCCTGGCACCCCAGCGGCTTGGCTGGGGCCCAGCTCCCTAGCCAGATGGTTAAGGGTCCCAGGCTCAAGAACTAAAATCCTAAAACAGCCTCCAGGGACTTCTGGGCACCTAGCCCTCTGGTGTGTGCTCTGAGGGATGCCCTCATCCCCACCCAAGTGTCTGGGAAGGGGTGGTTTTCCCACTCCCCATTTAGGGGTTGAAATAGCCAGAACTGGACAAGAGCAGAAATGCTCAGGGCCGTGGCCCAAACAAGCTGCCCAGGTGGGAGGGGGCAGTGGGAAGCCAGAGCAAGGGAGTTGAGGTCCAGGGCCACCTGCCAAGCACGGGCCAGGTGCCCAGGGACTTGGAGTGTGGCCCCAGCACTGAAGAGGGTCTGGTGCAGCCCAGCCCCCACTACCTGACCCTCAGACAGCTCTCCCTGCTCTCCCCAGGGTGCCCCCCAACTCCTGGGGGCCCTGCTTTGCCCCAAGCCTCTCACCAAGCCTGGCTCCCTGACACCAAACCTCCTGGTGGGCTCCACCTGTGACCAAGGAGTCGCTGGGAAACACTGACCGGCTCATGACCCTTCTGTTGGACTTTGAGTCCATTTCCAGAGTTTCACCATGACCTCTGAGGCCCTGCAGAGCAGCCGCAGCTCGCCACCCGACCTCCCTCCGACCCTACCTCCTCAGCCGCACACCCGCTCCAGCTTTCCCAGTCTCTCTGTCACCCTCAGCACCTTTGAGTTTGCTGTTCCCCTAAAGAATCTGCCTGCCATGGAGACCCTGGTTCGATTCCTGGGTTGGGAAGATCCTCTGGAGAAGGGATAGGCTACCCACTCCAGTATCCTTGGGCTTCCCTTGTGGCTCAGCTGGTAAAGAATCCGGCCACGCTGAAGAAGACCTGAGTTCGATCCCTGGGTTGGGAAGATCCCCCAGAGAAGGGAAAGGCTACCCGCTCCAGTATTCTGGCCTGGAGAATTCCATGGACTCCATAGTCCCTGGGGTCGCAAAGAGTCGGACACGACTGAGCGACTTTCACTCTCCCTTTTCAGCCTGGAACAACCCTGTGTGCCCAACACATGTGCACACCCTCTGCCTCCCCTGTCTAGCTCCTTACCCTGCTGGCGTCCCTACTGGCCTCTTTCTCAGAAAAGATCTTCCCTTTCTAAAGGAGACTCCAGCCTTTCTGCGAGGGCTTCTCTTTGCAGTGGCGGCTCTTGTTGCGGAGCACAGGCTCTAGACACACAGGCTTCAGTAGTTGTGGTACACGGGCTTAGTTGCCCCGGAGCCTGTGGAATCTTCCCCGACCAAGGACTGAACCCATGGCCCCTGCATTGGCAGCTGGATTTTAATCACTGGGCCGCCGGGAAGTCCTCCCCTCATAGTTCTCTCTGCATCTGCCCTTGTTTGCTCCAGCTGCTCCTCCCAAGGCCAGGGAGGCCATGGGGTGGTCCAGGGCGGTGGTCTGGGCCGAGGAAACCATAAGAGTGACAGCGTATGCTGACAGCTTGCCCACGCCAGCTCTGTCCTTCATACGTGTTCATCAGTGTGAACACGTGTGATGTGTTCAAGGCCCTCTACAGCCATAAAATACAGATCCTATTATTTCCATCTCCCTTTTATGAAGAAACCGAACACAGAGAAGGCAAGTCACTTGCTTCAGGCCACGCAGCCAGGAAGTGGTTTTGAACAAATGAACTCCCGTTTCAGAGATGTGGAAAGCAAGGCTCAGAGGGGTGTGAGGGTCAGTAGGGCGGCTGAGGATAAACCCAAGACCTCTCTCTGGGGGCTGCTGCTTCTCCCCCCACCACCACACTGCCATCCCCATGGCCTTGTTGCTGCCTGGTGGGAGGGCAAGGCTGGAGCCCAGAGCCCGGTTAGCGAGCGCAGGGAGGCCCAGCGTAATTAAAGACGCATGCATCAAAGACAGCCCCTGCTAAGTCACTTCAGTCGTGTCCGACTCTGTGCGACCCCATAGACGGCAGCCCACCAGGCTCCCCATCCCTGGGATTCTCCAGGCAAGAATACTGGAGTGGGTTGCCATTTCCTTCTCCAATGCATAAAGTCAAAAGTCAAAAGACAAGTTGCTCAGTCGTGTCCGACCCTTAGCGACCCCATGGGCTGCAGAAACCAGAAAAAAAGCAAAGCAAACGAAACACAAGGCAGATGGGGAAAAAAGGAGCAGAAAATAAGGAAACTGAAAGCAAATACAGAATTTTTTCTAAACAAAGCCAAAAGTGGGCTCTTTGAAAGACAGCCCCTAGGTACCATTAAATATTCATTAAGCAAGGAAAAAATAAATCCAGAGGTAAAACGGGTTGGCGCACTGTGGGGAGAGGAACACAAGAACACGTCTCCACAAGACAAGTAACTGGCTCTTCAAACGGCCTCGGGCTTTCCAGACACCAGTAAAACCACCAGCGCCCTTTGACCCAAGCACCCTCGGCCTTTGGGAACATGCCCCCAGGAAGGAGCCCAGGAGGAAACAAAACCAGAACCATGTCTGAAGTTGCTCCTAACCAAATCCCGGAGACACGCAGATGGCCACCAAGAGAACGCAGCCGTGCCTGTGGACAGAATCCCCTCACCTGGCTGCTCAGTCCAGGACTTTCTCACCTGCCTCACCTTTAACCTTTACTCAGGCTGTTCCCACCACCTGGAAAGCCCGGTCCACCTCTGCTCACCTGGCTATCGCCTAACCACTTCTTTAAAAGAAAAATTCCGTTTTTTACTTTATTTACTTTATTTTGGGTTGCGCCGGGTCTTCTTTGCTACACTCCAGCTTTCTCTAGTTGCAGGGAGCAGGGTCTGCTCCTCATTAAGGTGCACAGGCTTCTCACTGCGGCGGCTTCTCTCGCCGTGGAATACGGGCTCTAGGCAGGTGGGCTTCTTGGGCAGCTCGCGGGCCCTAGAGCTTGGGCTCAGTAGTTGTGGCACATGCGCTTTAGCTGGTCCGTGGCACATGGGATCTTTCACAGGGGGATCGACCCCCTGTCTCCTGCGTTGGCAGGTGGATTCTTATCCAAGGTACCACCAAGGAAGTCCGCCTAATCAGTTCTTGGCTGCGTCTAGAAGTCCTCTCTCCCTTCCTCTCCCCCATGGGAAGGGCAAGTAATGGGCAGGGTCCTTCTGTGACACCCCAAATGACCCGACCAGTGCTGCTCCCTCGAAGCTTCACCACACGGATAGTAAGCACTCACCTGGAGTGCTTACTGGCGCCCTTTCCAAGACTGTAAGCGCATGGAGGTGGGAACCAGAGCTGCCCTGGTGCTGCCCAGACCAAGAGACCTGTGCCAGGAGTCATGTCTGGCAGTGATGCTCACAGGGATCATGACCGGCATATTCACTGCTGTGTCCCGGAGCCCCACACGGTGCCCGGTGCGGAGATGACCCTCAACGAACAGTGGCTGGATGCAAGGTACTGATGTGATGCTGAGGGTTCACCAGGGCAAGCGGAACCCCTGAAAGTCCAGACCTGCTTTCATACACAGAGACACACATGCACTGTGATGCTCAGCGAGATAAGCATCAGCTTCATCTTGGGTGAAGTCACTGAGATTAAAAACCCATCTCAGTAGTGGTGATGGCTGAACAACTTGGTGAACAGATTGAAAACCACTGACTTGTTTGCTTTTAAAGGGTGAGTTCTACGATGTGTGAATTATGTGTCAAAAAAAGCTTCATCTGTCGACCTCTCTGCTGGTCCAATGGTTAAGATTCCATGCTTCTACTGCAGAGGGGCTTGAGTTCAGTCCCTAGGACAGCTTAGTACGTGCCCTTGCCAAGGGTGATGGAAGCAGCCAGAAAGTGACTCTGTCCTTTGGGAGGCCGTGAAGCCCCTGAAGTCTTCTCTGCTCAGAGGCAATCCCCCCGTATGGCTCACAGTTTGTTGTCCACTCCAAATCCTTTCTCCCTTAATAATAGAATCATGGACTTTTTAGTTAGACACAAGGCAGTGTGGAATAAAATCAATGTGTCCCATGTGACTAAGTTCTGGCCAATGAGATTTCAGCATCAATAATACATGGCAGCTTCCAGAAAAACTTTTCTTTTTTTAATTTATTTATTTTTGGCAATGCAGGGTCTTCATCACTGTATGGGCTTTTCTCTAGTTGCGGTGCATGGTGCATGGGCTTCTCATTGCAGTGGCTTCTCTTATTTCAGGGCACAGACTTTACAGCACATGGGCTTCAGTAGTTGTAGCACATGGGCTCAACTGTTGTGGCTTACTTGCTCCATGGCACGTGGGCTCTTCCTGGATCAGGGATCTAACCTGTGTCTCCTGCATTGGCAGGCAGATTCTTTACCAATGAGCCACCAGAGAAGCCCCAGAAAAATTTCTTAAAAGACAGCTGTGGCAACTACAAACTGGCACTTGACGTGAGTGCTTGCCATCTACCTCTACAAGGATTAAATCCTGTGGTGCTACAGCTGCTGACCTTTAACATCCCCTGAAAGGCATTTAGGGTGGAGAGCAGAAATGAGACACTTTGTGCTTGCGGGGAAATACTGGCAGGTCAGGTCTTCATTCAGATGGTTAGATATTTTCAGGAGTTGATTTTATGAGCCCAATTCTCGTTATCTCCTCATAACTAGAAAAGCACTAAAATCCTTCATGATGATGACTGTTTATCGTGACTAGTGGAAAAGCTTCATGAGACTAGCAGAAACCTTCTAGAAAAAATATATGCTTGATTGCATATACTCTTCCTTCATCAGGATCACATATATACTGTCCTTCTCTCCTCCCTCTTTGGAGCAATTTCTCAGTTATCTGAGGTACCGTCTCCTGGGCTACAGTCCTCATTTTGCCCCAAATAAAAATTAACTCTCACATTTTTCAATTTTTTTTAAAGTCAACAGCTAGTGGGGCCTTTTATCTCTTGTTCCTCATTTTCTTTGTCCTGCTGGCTGGATTTTGACTGTGATAGCTGGAACTCAAGCAGCCACATTGGATTGTGAGGCAGAAGTCACTTGTTTAATATGACAGAGCAACAAGATAGAATGAACACAGGTTGGGAATAATCATGGAGCTGCCCTACTAGCCCTGTTATCAACCTTCCCACTGCATGTCTGTGAGCTAAGCCTCTATATTAAGTCACTGGTATTTACATCACTCTCAAGAAAGTCTCAGAGAAGGCAATGGCACCCCACTCCTGTACTCTTGCCTGGAAAATCCCATGGACAGAGGAGCCAGGTAGGCTGCAGTCCATGGGGTCGCTAAGAGTTGGACACAACTGAGCGACTTTCACTTTTCACTTTCATGCATTGGAGAAAGAAATGGCAACCCACTCCAGTGTTCTTGCCTGGAGAATCCCAGGGACGGCGGAGCCTGGTGGCTGCCGTCTATGGGATCGCACAGAGTCGGACACGACTGAAGCGACTCAGCAGCAGCAGCAGCAAGAAAGTCTAGTCCTAATTCAGAACCAGTGTTGTCAAATGTGCTTCCCTGAAGGCTCAGATGGTAAAGAATCGCCTGCAATGCAAGAGACCTGTGTTCAATCCCTGGGTTAGGAAGACCCCCTGGAGGAAGGCAGGGCAACTCATTCCAGTATTCTTGCCTGGAGAATCCCATGGACAGAGGCAGTTGGTGGGCTACAGTCCATGGCGTTGCAGAGTCGGACACAACTGAACGACTACGCACAGCACAGCTCGTAGTCAAGTTTATGCTGAAACAACGGGGACCAATATCCAAGAAGCTGAAGAGAAGATAGGTTTCTCTCTCCCTCCCTGCACTTCTTTACTTCTTCCCAAAACACATGTTAAGCAGGTTACCTTATCTGTGTTAAATTAAAAAAAAAGATCCCAAGCTCAAATGGGAAGAGTTGGTGCTAATATTAATCACGTAGCAAGGGATTCCCTGGCAGTCCAGTAGCTCAGGCTCATTTGCTTCCACTGCAAGGGGCAGGGGTTCAATCCCTGGTCGGGGAACTAAGATCCCGCATGTCATGCAGTGCATCCTACATAAGTGAAAAAAAATAACGTAGCAGACAATATGCATGTTTGTGAGCACCAAAAAGCTGTGCATCTACACAGATGTTACTCAAATTTGTCTAGAAGTTATAGACACACATGTACATACACACACACACACACACACATACACGTTCTCCTCTGTCACTCCTTGATGCCTGCGCAGCTTAACCCCAAGCAAGATCAGCAGGGTGTGTTCCCCTGGGGCCAGAAGCCTCCAGGGCTCCCAATCATGGTGCCTGCCTGGCTGCAGCCCAGGCCCAGGCTAGAGACACTGGGACCCCCTCCAACCCTCTCTTGATATCAGAAGCTCAGGTTTAATTCTCTAAAAGATGACAAACATTCCCCCCAGAGATATTTTCCCATCTCCTTCAAGTGAGCCTTCGAGTGCCAGGCAACCTAAGGAGAATACTGGGGGCCTTGCCCTAACAGCATCACTAGCCCCATTATACTGATGAGGAAACTGAGGCCCAGGGAGCCACAGAAAGTAATCACCAAGGACAGGTCTGGGATTTGGCCTCTCTCCTACCTTCCAGCTCTTTCCCTACCAACATGCAGGCTGAACAGTGCAGAGCAGGGGTTCTTTTGTTTTTACAATCATTTATTGGGCACTTACCATGTACCAAGCACTGTACCAAATGCTTTACGTAAATTGTCTCATGTGTTCCCCACAATGGCCCTATGAGGTCAGTTGAATTATTTCCACTCTAAAGATAAGGGAAGTGGGGTCGGGACTTCCCTGGTGGTCCAGCGGTTAAGAATCTGCCTGCCAATGCAGGGCACATAGGTTCGATCCCTGGTCCTGGAAGATTCCACACGCTGCAGGGCAACTAAGCCCGTGTGCCACAACTACTGAGCCTGTGCTTTAGAGCCTGGAAACCACAACTACTGAAGCCTGCACACCTAGAGCCCATGCTCCACAACAAGAGAAGCCACCACAGCGAGAAACCCAAGAACCACAACTAGAGAGCAGCCCCGGCTTGCCACAACTAGAGAAAAGCCTGCAAATAGCAACAGAGACCCAGCACGGCCAAAAATAAATTAACTTAAAAAAAGGATGAGAGAAACGGTGGTCAAGGAACACTAAAGAGCCTCCCCAAGGTCCCCAGCTTCTCGGTAGCAGGCCAGGATTCACAGGTCTGAGCCCGAAGCCCACTCTGCTATGATGCTTCCCAGGTCGGGGAGGGGGCTCATCTGGAATTCTGGTAGGACCATCGGGGTTCTTTGAAACTTTTAAACAGCATGTAGCTGTCCATGTGTGTACACACAGGTTCAGACGTGTGTTTTGTAAGGAAACAGGCATGACTTTTAGCAATACTTCAAAGGAATTTTTGGCCCAGAAAAGGCTCAGAATCGCTGGTACTGAGCAAGATTCTTGACTGTCTAGATAGCAACTGCTATCTCAGGCGGTTTTACTTATCAACATGCCAGTCCTCCACAGGTACCCAGGGATAGCTGAACTTGCATCTTTACTCACACAGTTAAAAGGAATGATTACGGTAAACAGGCTTCCCTTGTAGGTCAGTTGGTAAAGAATCTGCCTGCAAGGCAGGAGACCCAGGTTTGATTCCTGGGTTGGGAAGATACCTTGGAGAAGGAAATGGCAACCCACTCCAGTATTCTTGCCTGGAGAATCCATGGACGAGGGGGTCTGGCAGTCTACAGTCTATGGGGTCACAAGAGTCAGACACAATTTAGCGCCTAAACCACCACCACGTCAGGTGGATGTTGGAAGTCTGGTTGACTGATTTTAACATTGGCCCTTTGACCACCAACAGCCCAGGAAGGTCACATCCAGTGCTGTCAGGCGGGCTTGAGTAGTTGTGGCATGGGGGCTTAGTCGCCCCGCAGCATGTGGGATCCTACTGGACCAGGGATCAAACCCGTGTCCCCTGCATTGACAGGTGGATTTGCACACCTTGGTTGTGCAAATGGTTGATCTCAAGCACTCCTGCCCCTGGAGCAGCTCACAAGACACCCCCAGCCCCATGGCCAGCAGCCAGGGCCACTGAGACCGAAGGCCCACCTCCACCCACACCCAACTCCCATCATGCTGTCCAAAGGGGTCACCTCGGCCCTAGAAGACCCCTCACCCTGCTGTAAATGCCCAGCCAGTGGCAACGGGATCCTAGAGGGGACACTTCCTCTCAAAGGCCTCACTAGACCTCTCAGCCTGCCCAGACATGAGGTCAGGAGTGGAGGAACAGAGGCAGCTGAGTGCCATCGATGGAGACCAGGCTTGCCCTGACAGTGAGGAGCTGCCAGGGTGGCCTGAGTTCTGCTGGGAAGAGGAACAGGGTGCCGGCCCGCGGGGGGCCCACTTAACCCATCATCTACACCAGCAGACCCCAGGCTCCGAGAGCCCAGCTGCCAGCTCAGATGCTCACTTCTCTCTCGGGCTCCCGGAGCCTCCAGACTACTCACCAAGGTGCACACAGTGACCGTGCACATACACCTCCGTGTCCTTATCTGAACAACAAGAGAACTGAGAGACGGTGTCAGGAAAGAAAGGGCCTTCCTACCATCCAGTCCAGGACAGCACCATGACCTAGGGCTTAGCGGGAACAGGTCACAAGGGGTTGGGAAGCTGGAGGCGTGGTCAGCCCTCTGTCCTGCCCCAGCCCAGGACCCCTGAGTGGTGAAAGGTTGTGGAAGAGAACTGAAGGGACAAAGGTCAGTGGGTGGGCTGGCTCAGGCAGGCTGAGCGGCTGGGAACGCTGCAGGGAGGCTGGCCCCCTCCCAAGGGCCCTCCTCTCCCCAAACCACCCACCCCTTAGACTACCAGCCAGGTGGCCCCCTAGACTCACCCTTCCAACACCCACAGGTCCCCTGTCCCAGCCCCCACCTCCTGGACACACGTCATCGATCCTGCCCCACGCTGGCCTCCCCTCGGCCTCCTGCCTGCCCCTCTCCAGCTCTACCTGCACAGAGGAGTCCAGGTATGAATCTGACCTGTCACTGCCCTACAGACATCCTTCGCTGGTCTAAAGGGCCCGCAGGTTTACAGGGCTTCAAAGGCCCCCTGCCCTCCTAGCATCCCCTTACTCAGGCACGCCACCATCTCGCAGCTGTTCCACTCTTTGCAACTATGGCCACACTGTTCCCTCCACCGGGCGCACCAGTCCCACTGCCTCGAGGACTATGTCCTCCAAGATGCCTTTCCTTAATCTTTCCTGAGATCTCTCAGCCTGCCTTAGCCAGCTCTGTGCTGCCCTGAGCCTCCCCAGATGGCCTGGAAGGACAGGGAGAACCCCTCGGAGCCCAGGGCTGATGGGGCCCAGGGCAGGGCTATAAAGCTCCCCGAGGCCAACCGACCAGCTCAAATCCAAACTCCGCTTACGGGGCTGGATGAGCCAGGCCCACTTGTTTAACCTCTCTGTGGCATAACGGTTCACACCACCCAGGATCGGGTGAGGATTTTTAGCATACTTCAAGTATCTGCCTCCCTTAAACTGTGAGCTCTTAAACACAGGTGGTGCCTAAGCACCAGCCTGTTTCAAGCACAGGGTTTCCCGAGGACAAGAGGCAGAGGCCCAAGGGCAAGGCCTGTAGACAGAATGCTCCTCAGCTTCAAGCCTTGCTGGCCTCCCTGACTCCCGGCCCCTAACAACATACAGCACACTCACCGCAGGGCCAGCCTGACGAGCGTCTCCTCTCTTCCATAGGTCACCTAGACTCTGCCCGTGGGGACCCTGCACCACCCACCACCTCCCATCCCTGGGGCTGAACCAGCACTGGCTCTGCCGATGGAGCCCTTTTGGCCCATCAGATGGTGGGCAAAGGTGCCAGGGGCCCTTCTTGGGATGTGTGTGCTCCCAAAAGGGGTTCAGCAGAATCTTTAGTATGCCCAGGTAAGGGGGGATGCCTTGGGCCACAGTTTCTACCCTGAGGTCTGCAGTCAAATGAGATCGGCCATCATCCAGATAGCGAGTGCAAAAGGTCACGGGCCCCAGCCAAGCCCGGGTCTCTCCAGAGTCTGCCCCGAGGAGCTCCCTTGGCAGGACCACTCCTTCCCTCACTCTTCAGACCGCTGGTCCTTTCTCAGCTTGTAGATGGATGCTTCATGACACCTCCTTCAAGAGGCCTTCTCTGACTGCCTCCTAAGTTAAATCAGAGTCCTTTATGAGTCTCCATTTCAGCCTCTGCCCACTACCTTCACAGCTGGACTGTCAGTGAGGCCTGGCCTTGGACAAAGCAGCAATTCAAAACCAAGGAGACAGACATAAACCAGAAGTGTTTATTGCAGAAATGTGGCCAAGATTTCAGCTGAGTGATCACAGGTGAGGCTAGGCTGGGGCCCTCTGCCCAGGACTGGGCAGGTAAAACAGGAAACAGCTGGAGGAGGATATCTGGGCTCCAAGCCTCAGAGCTGTGAGAGGATGTTGGAGGCCAGGCTGCAGGTGAGGCCTGTGCCGTCTGGCTCCACGTTCAGGGATTTGACGATGCCATCCTCTATCAGCATGGAGAACCTGCCAGAAAGGACCGGGCCGCGTGAAACAGCCTGGGCCTGGAGGCGGCAATGGAGACAGGCGGGGTAGCAGGCGAACCCCCCACGGGGGACCCTCCGACTTTTACCTCTTCAGTCGGTGATTCCCAAAGAGAAACACCAGTGAATCATCGAGTAACAAATCTGTCTCCTAAAATGAGAGGCAGAGGAAAGGTCAAGAACCCTGGCCACTCCCCACACTGGCTGTGTCCCTCCAAGTCCCTGCTTCCAGGATGGAGGCTAGGAGGGCACTCACCTTCCCAAAGGTCCCACTGGGGTCTGCCAGGAGCCGAACCTAAGGAGAAAGCGAAAGTCACAAAAAAATCTCCACTTTGGCCCCGGATCTCCTGCAGGATCCACAGCTCACCTTGCCCTCTGCGTTGTGGGCGCGTGCCCACTGTTCAGTCACAAAGACATCATTAACGGTCAGACACGCCACCACCTGGATCCCCTTGGCCTTCAGAGCGGCAGCCTGCTCCACAAACCCTGGCAGGTGGGTCTGAGGAGGAGAGCCAGAGAGTCAGCAGGTGGATAACCGCCTCTGCTCCTCAGCCCACCCTTCGTCTCCAAGCCCTCCTCACTTCCTGACGTCAACAGCTTTTATCAGACAATGAGAACTGTGTAAGCCACAGTTCCGTTTTGCTTCCCTGGTGGCTCAATAGTAAAGAATCCTCCTGCCAACACAGGAAACACGGGTTCGATCCCTGCATCAGGAAGACCCCCTGAAAAAGGAAATGGCAACCCGCTCCAGTATTCTTGTCTGGGAAATCTCATGGACAGAGGAGCCTGGCAGGCTACAGTCCATGGGGTTGCAGAGAGTTGGCCCGACTTAGCGACTAAACAACAACTAAGAAACTCGGATCCAAATTCAAGTGTTCCTCGGTCAACACCATGAACGTCCCATGAGCAGGACTGTCTCATTTATCTGAGTCCCAAGTCTATTCCACAGCCCCTGTCACCCAGCACGATCAATGAGAGGTGTTGCATCACCTTTTCTCCTACATCCCTACACTTATAGTCACAACATATTTCTTAAAAACCTGATATGCTTCTTTAACTGTCATACCACCTACGTCCCATTGATACAAGCTGTCCCAGGACTACACAGAACACATTTGGGACTATGCGGGATTCGTGAACAATACGAACATGTACACAAGATCCCAACTGCTGAGCCCCAGAAACGCAGGCCTCACCTTTGAACAACCAGGGGTGAAGGCACCTGGGAGGCCAAACAGCACTCCCTTCTTGCCTTTGAACAGCTCTGCCAGGTTCACCTTGTTCCCAGGCTCCTTTTCAAATACCTCCACAGATGGAATGGCATCTCCCACCTAGAAGGAATGACTCCAAGGTAAGGGCAGGGGCAGGGCAGCAAGGGCGGGATGGGGGTGCCCACAGAGGGCTGAGTAGCCCTGCCTGATCCCGTGGAGCCAGGGTTGACACCCGGCAGGGAAGTCCACTGCTGTCAGAGCTTCCAGAGGTCCCTTTCCTGCGACCACCTGGTTACCCTACATACTCCAAGTTTCAAGGTGGCCCTATTCCTCTTACGGGCCAGTCGATGACTACAAAAAAAGGGAGAGATGGCCTCTCTGGGTGTCGCAAGAGGTTGAGTAAACAAGGTGAGTTACAGGAAAGTGGGACAGAGAGGCAAGAGGAGGCCCTGACAATACAGAAGGAGAGGACACTGGGCACTGCTGAGTGTCCCAAGTTCAAGATGAGAAAATGGGAGGGCAGCAAAAGGTGGGACAGTTGGGGAGCAGGGTGCAGGTCCCTGCATCCAGCAGATATGAGTATAGAAGGACTCCCTTCAAGGGGGAGGGATCAGTGTTCTTGGGAGTGTGTGCGGGCTTCACGGGCCAGAAAAAGTAGACAAAGGGAGCAAAGTCAGGGATGAGGGTAGAGTCTGGAGAAACCCAGCAGTAGGCTGTAGGATGAAGTAGTAGGAGGGGATCTCAAAAGACTGTGAAGCAAGCGGGAGTCCCAAGGAGCTGGGGATGGTTCCAGAAGATAAGAGGGCTGAAAAACTCAGCAGAAGGGTGCAGTGGGGGAGACAAAAACAGGGTTCTAAGAGACATCACCTGTTTCAAAGGGTGGGGTGAGAGTAATAGCCAATAACTTGACCAAAGCAGCGGGAGGGCGTGGAGGAGAGCACGCACAGGGGAGTTAAACAGGGTAAAGGAGATGCTTCCATAGGTGGGGGAAGCCATGGTACGCCACCTGAAAATGGTGGAGACTCATCACGGGTGTCCCAGAGTGGGTGTGGCAGGGGAAGGCCCGAAAGCCTTGAGAACTGTTAGAGGAGATGGGGCACGAGACCCCTAAAACTAGCGACATCGTTGCAGCCACGAGGGTCTTGTTGAAGGAAACAAGGGGGACGGACGGCGGGAGGAGCCTCTATGGCAGCGAGAAGGTAAGAAAGACGGTGACTCTGCCCCAGACAAGCGGGACGAAGGGGCGTGCGGAAATGAGTGAAGTGGGGGAGGCAAAGAAGTCAGGCCTGGCTGGGCCCGCGGTCACCTTGATCGGGGCCATGGCTACAGCAGCGCTTCTGAAACCTCGGACCCCGCCAAACGTCCACTCGAGGATTCCTCGCAGGCACCCTCGGACTCCCGCCGCGGTCGTTGACGCACCCTCAACGATGGTCGCCCGGGACACCACCGAGGCCGGTCTGCAGCCCAGGACGCGTAACCACCCCAGACGCATGCCGAGTGGTAAAGTCAGAATAGCCCCGCCCATGCCTCGAGGCTGAGGTAGAAGGCTGGGCCGAACCCGAGCGCTACGATGCAATCCTGCGAAAGGCAGGGCAAAAGGTGGAACCGGGCGTAGGTTACCTGGCCAGCCGCGAGGCGCCGCCACCGCGCAGGCGTGCACGGAGCACGAGTGGGCGGGGCTCCGGACGAGCTCGGTACTGGGGGCTGGATCACCGGCGCGCGTGCGAGCGGGCGGAGCTTATTTGCATACAAGGCCGGGTTGCTGCTGTTTTGATTGTATAATTTACGGATTGGGGCAGTATTTCCATTTCTTAACCGCCAGCAAGTGGCAGGAGACGATGGTGTCAGGCGCCTGTTTAGGAGTTCAGTTCAAGCGTATTTATTTTGCATTCCACGAAGGCCCTTGCATGGTAGCAGTTTTAAGTATGATTTACATTGTACACGATTTGTAGCAACATGAGGTTTAGCTCAGCCAAAACCACTGGGCCTGCGCCGTAGCAATCTGCCGCTGAGATGCTTCCAGGAGCAGCGCGTGATACCAACCGACCTCGGCTCCGGCGAGCACCGGAAGTCCAGAAGGTTCGCCGTTTCCGCTCCTCCAGGTGTCCAATAGGATCGAGCGGTACAGCCCCGGAAATGATGTAGACAGAGACCACCCTCCTTCCGGTTCCGGCTCTGTGGGAGTGCGCAGCGTAGACATGAGGCTGCTGACCCACAACTTGCTGAGCTCGCACGTGCGGGGGGTGGGGCCCCGTGGCTTCCCCCTGCGTCTCCAGGTACCGGCCGTCTCGGACACCTCTCCCGGGGGCGGGGGTAGGAGAACCAGGATCCGGTCCTTGCCTAACTAAATCTCTGCGCCCCGCAGGCCACGGAGGTCCGTATCAACCCTGTGGAGTTCAACCCCGACTTCATAGTGCGTATGATACCCAAAGTGGAGTGGGCGGCGCTTCTGGAGGCTGCGGACACCGTGAGGACCCTCCTCCCCTCCTCCCCAGCCCCTTGCCACCGTGGGTAGCGGAGGGGTGGGGGGATAGTGTTAACTGCAGCCCTTTACACCAGGCCTCAGGGCGAGCGTCTGGGAAGCCGAGATGATTTAAGCCTCTTGCCCACAGCTGCATCTCATCCAGGTGCCTAAAGAGCCGATTCAGGGATATGAGCATAACGAGGAATTTCTGAGAAAGATGCACCACGTGCTGCTGGAGGTGAGAACCGGCCCATCGCTTGCTTCCTGGCTGTACACCCACACCTGGCAACTGCCAGTGCTCAGTTCTGGTCCCCTTCCCGCAGGTGGAGGTCTTGGAGGGCACCCTGCAGTGCCCAGAGTCCGGACGTCTGTTCCCCATCAGCCGTGGGATCCCCAATATGCTGCTGAGTGATGAGGAGACTGAGACTTAAACTGTGCCAGGCGCCGGTTTTCACTCTGGTTGTGTGGATCTTTGTTTACACGTTATCTTGTTTGTTAGTTCTATCCTGTGTATCCCTAACCCTTGACCCAGTGACACACCACACAGTGTTTTTGAGCTCGATATTATATATTTTTTTTCTCATTAAAGGTTCAAAACCAAAAGCGGTTTCTCTTTGCAGCAAATATACATTAAAATAGAGTCTCTGTACAGCGAAGGGCTCTGGGCCCTGGCTTGCCCCATGTCCCTGCGCCTCCCTGGCCAAACCCAAAAATAAATATAGTGTTATTGCTCTGCAGGGCGTAGAGGCAGCGCTCTCCCTGCCCCCTGAGGAGACTGGGTGGGAGCTGATGGGGGGTCCTGGCCACCCCAGGGGTCCAGGGGCTGGAGCCTGCTTGGAGTTATTGCTTCAAGGTGGGGGGGGGCAGTAATGCCCAATGCAAATGATGAGAGAGGAGCAAAGGGAGCAGGAGCCTTTGCTCTCCAAATCCCCCTCCGTTCTGAAGAGGAAGTCGGATTAAGCAGCAGCAAAAGCATCACCCACTGG
Organism: Moschus berezovskii; assembly: GCF_049115385.1. Taxonomy (NCBI): domain Eukaryota; kingdom Metazoa; phylum Chordata; class Mammalia; order Artiodactyla; family Moschidae; genus Moschus; species Moschus berezovskii. The sequence continues at coordinate 8,460,299 of NC_142484.1, forward strand.
GAGACGGTGGCCTCCACTCCCTTCCCTCCCTGAGATCAGGCTTCTGCCCACCCCCCCACACACACACACATGTCCCCTGCAGCCCCCTATGGCTTCCGCAAGGCCCCCTACACCCTGGGGGCACGTTATGGCTTGCGAGGGGCAGCACTGTGCCCAGAGCCTGGGCGCACATGTTCCCAGCTTCTAACACCCCCAAGGAGGGGGGAGGGGAGGGTGTAGGGCCTGCTCCCAGGGGCTGATGGTGTTGCCCTGGCCCTGCCAGCAGGCTGTGGCACTGCCCAGACCCTAGCTCTGCCCCCTTGGGGCTGACCCCATGCTGGGCGGGTCCTGCCAGCACCCCCACCCATGCCCACCCCTTGCCTCAGTCCATCATGGCCTCAAGCATCTCCAAAAACAGCTTGTGCATGGGCACCTTGCCCTCCAGCTTCACCCCATAGAAATGGGCCAGCACTTTGCCCGCTGTCTGGCGAAGGAGCGGTAGTGTGAGCAACAGCCTGCCTGCCCGCCTCCGCTCAGCGCCCCCTCCGGGGCCCGCCCGGCCAGCTTCATACTCCAGCAGGGCCTCGTGTAGAGCTTCTCGCAGCTGCTCCACCGCTTCAGCGTCTTCAATGTGCACAGAGTCTGCAAGGCAAGACAAGAGAACTGTTGACATGGGCCATCTCCAGAAGGGGCAGAGCCACATCGACCTGGGCACTGCCAGGAGGGGGCCCAAGAAGGAGCCATACCAAGATTTGCTGAAGCACTACTCGCTGCTCCTGCCCATGAGCCAAGGCCCACTCCTTCCTCAGACATGGCCACCTCCGGTCCCCTTCCCCTTCCCTCCCATTAAGTGGTTCACCTGTCTACAGAACCTCGGGCACTAGGGCTCAATTCAGCATGCATTTCCTGGACCTGTCCTCACCTGGCTTCGTGACTTTCAGGAGGTCACTGTTCTTGCCTAAGCCTGTTTTCCCTGTCTGCAAAGTGGGGGCGTGCCACCATCACAGTTAAAAAACCAAAGCACCTTATAGAGAAACCCAGCAGTATTAAGCCCCAGACTCACCTGAATTGGCGAGGGCCAGGGCCTTCAGCAGAACGTACTCCTCGCGCTCCAGCCGCAGGGCCTGCAGTCGCCGCACCAGCTGCAGCAGGGCAGCCCCCAGTTCCCCCAGGCCGGCGGCTCGCGCCCCCTCTTCATCCAGGACCAGGTCCTCGGCGAAGGCCAGCTCATCCTGCAGCGGCAGCGAGCGCTGGGCCACGCCCAACACCAATACCTCCATCCACACGCTCTGCAGCACTGACATCTGGTCAGACAGTGACAGGGACGAAAAGCCTGGAGGGCGGGGAGCGGGGCGGGCTGAGCGACTGCAGCAGAGCCGGGCGGGCCCGCCTGCCCAGGGGAGCCCCACACTGCCTGGGCCCTCTACCTGGGATGCTCTTGGCCCAGCTGATGGTGACCACAATCTCTCGGTCAAAGAGGTCACAGAGGGTGGCCACAGCTGGGAGGTGTCCGTCGGGGCCCGCTGGGTCGGGCATGGCATACAGCTTCTCAGGTTCAACCACCAGCAGGTGGGACACCAGTGCGTTCACCGGGGCTGTAGTGACAGTTGGAAGAGGCACGCATTCATCCCTCTGCCAGCCCTTCAGGGTCAAACATCTTCCCAGAGTTAGTCCCCCTGTGGCCTTCCTCAATAGCCACTGGCCAGCCTGGCTCGGACACCTCTCTCCGGGAAACGCCGCACTATCTCCTAGGGAAAGCGTCTGTCTGTGGACAGGTTCTGAGCGTTAGAAAACCTTCCCCGTTCCCAGCTGTACTGCTCGAGGTCTGCCACAGAAAAGGGTATTTTCGTAAATACTTTCCAGGGAAACGTGTGAACGAACAGATGAAGGGAAGACGCGGGTCCCAGCGCCCAAGCTAACTACTATCCCGTGTGAATGACATCAGACAGACGTTGCCCTCCCCGACCCCAGAGCCCCAAGGACCCCACTGCGCTCTCACCTGTCTTCCGAGGGCCTCCAGCTACTGCCAGAGGTCCAGCAGGGAAGGGGCCTGGGAAGGGCAGTGGGTCCACCTCTGGCCGCCGCTTGTACTTCTGTCGCCCACCACGGACGCGGTCCAGACGTACCCCTTGAATTTCAGGACAGCGCTGTGTCCACAGGGCTGGGGCTGGCCGGCTCTCCAGAGCCCGCCTGCCCAGCCCAGTCTGCCAGGACTTCCCAGGCCTCACCTGGCCCGACCCCATGCACCCAGCTCCACAGCCTCACCCAGGCCCCCGCCAGCGCTCACCCTCCTTGAGCATGCCCACCCGCAGGCACTTGGTGAAGCGACAGGCCTGGCAGGCCTTGCGTCTCCGCTTGGTGATCTCGCACTCATTGGAGGCCGGACAGCTGTACTCGATGCTCCCTGCCAGGGAAGAGGCAGGGCTCCAGTGGCAGCCTCCTGGGGCACAGAGGGGGCCTAGCCAGTGGGGAGAGCCCTCCCATTCCAGGCAAACACAGGTCTGGGGAGAGCAGGAGTGCTATGAATGGGGAAGGGAAGCCCGGGCACTGAGGGGAAAGGCGGCTGGGCTGGGAATCCCGGCCTGGGCAAGGGAGGGGCTGGGACCAGGGGAGTCAGGTGGCATCCAGCCCCAGCCTCTGGTCAAGTCACACCTCTGGGCTATGCTGCCCTCATCTGCTCTCATCAGGGGCCACAGTGGCCTCCACATCCAGTGGTCAGTTCTCACCCTTCTATTACTAACATCTAACACTGCTGATCCCTCCTAGAAACAAACACTTTTCTTCTTTTGCTTCTAGGACACCACACTCTGGGTTTTCCTCCTAAGTCACTGCTATTTTGTGGTTCCTGTGCATCTGCCCACACTCCTTCCATTGAAGACCCCCTGGGCAGCCCTCCAACCTGTCTCCTCTGACTCATTCCCATGGTGACCTCACCCAGGCTTTCAAATCTGTACCTCTAGCCTAGACCTGTCTGAACTCTAGACACATCCCACTGCCTCTTCGGCATCCTGCATGTCTAGAAGGCACTACAAACTTATCTTGTCCTAGATGGAGCCCCCCACCTACTCCTCCAAAACCTGTAATCTCATTTGTCCAGCTGCTCAAGCAGAAATCTAAGAGGCATTTATAATTCCTCTCCCACCCCAAATCTAAGCCAATGACAGGTCCTGGTGGGCTTTACCGCCTAATACGTTCAGAAGCCCACCCCTTCCTCCCCTGGCAACAGTTCCCAACCCTTGACCAGAGTCACTGTCACCTCCCTTCCTGCTGGCTTTGCCTCCATCAATTACTATCAACAGAGGCATCCTCTTAAACCTAAGACAGGGAATTCCCTGGTGGTCCCGTGGTTAGGACTCCACACTTTCACTGCTGAGGGACTGGGCTCCATCCCTGGTCAGGGAACTAAAGCCAAAAAAACCCCCTAAGACAGATCATGTCCCTTCCCTACTTAAAACCCTCCAGGTACAGGGGAGAGAGGCTCAAGGAGATATATGTATGGTTGTGGCAGATTCACATCTTTGTATAGCAGAAACCAACACAACACTATAAAGCAATCATCTTTCAATTAAAAATAATTTTAAAAACCCTCCAGGTGAACCCCAGGGCCTATGAGAGCTGCATCCCAGCTCCTCACCACCTTTCTGACCTCATCCCCTTTGCCCTCTGCCCGGCTCTGTTGGCCAACTCAAAGTTCCTCAAACAGGCCCTGCCTCAGGGTGCATGGCTCCCTTACCTCCTTCAGATCTCTGCTTCCTGGGGAGGCCTTCTCAGCCACTGGGTAAGAATGGCAAGAGCCCCTCCACAGACACCTCTGGTCACTTGTCCCTGCTGTATATTTCCTGCCCCTGCTTTATGGTTTCCCGTGAGCTCTTGGCACCGTTTAATATGCAACATCTGTACATATTTACCTTCTTTATTATGTCTACCCATTTTAGTGCCAGCTCCCTGAGGGCCAGGACTGTGCCCAGTGCTAGGAACAGGGACTAGCTGAATGAATGAATGCATGGTGGCCCTCCCAGCTCCTGGGGCTACCACAGGACTGAATGGCTCAACCGGCCAACATACCCAAAGTGAATTTCACCTCACAATCTGCTCTCTCCTCCACCCTACCTGGGCTTCTTCAGCTTAAGACACCTCCTCACGGAGGCCCTCAAGCATCTCAGACCCAGCCAGGTTCCCTGGCACATCCTGCTCCTGACCCTTCAGCACTTATTTACCACAGCTGTTAATAACAACTGTGTTCTGTTAATAACAACTGTGTTCAGTTCACTGTTTTCTCTCCTCCTCTGCTGGGATGTAAACCGAGGACAGGAGCGATCCTTAGTCCCAGCTGTGTCCCCACACCTGGAACAGTGGCCAGGGCAGCAGAGCACAAGTTCATGAAGAGTAAGGATCCTGGAGGCTGCCACTTACCAAGTGGGTGACCTTGGGGAAGCCCCACAACTACGCCCTTGACCCTCAGTTTTCCCATCTGTAAAACTGGAATGATTAAAAACCACTTCCTACAAAGGTGGGTTGTGAGAACAAAACGGGATAATCAAGATAAGACATTTAGCAGACTGCAGCACCTACATACTCAACAGTGACCACCATGTATGGCTAGAACTCGACAAATACTTGTCAACAGAGAACGAAGTGTTCCCGGGTGGGTAGGAGACATTCGAACCTGGACCTGTTGGCTCAGGTCTGCAGGGCCAGAAGGCAGCACAGAGCTTTTAGACCAGCGGGTCTCAGCCAAGTCAAAACTTGCTAGAATGTCACAACTGGCCATGAGGCATCTGCCCGGAGTTATTTGTAATAAGCAGAGGCAACAGGTTGGACCTCAATCGACCCAAGTTCAAATCTTGTTGCTGCCATTTTCTACCCGTGGGACCTGAACCAAGTTTCGAAAACCTCTCTGGGCCTCAGTTATAATAGTGATAATACCTTAGAGACTGCTGTGGGGGGTAATAGAGCTTAAATGTAATAGGGCACGGTGCCTGACACTCAAGAAACACTCTGAAAAAGCCTATGTATTATAGCCCCAAAGGAAACAATGGTTTATATAAAAATATAACAGGTGCATCCCAAATAATGCTTCTTACATCGTCATCTTGCTCACATATTTTGATATGCTTTCTGGAGTGGAAAAACTCACTGAGTACTATTGGTAGGGATGCCTAATAATCTTTTTTTTTTTTTTTTTTCCCCTGATCACACCATGTGGCTTCTGGGATCTCAGTTCCCTGACCAGGCTTTGAACCCGGGCTCTTGGCAGTGAGAGCAAGGAGTCCTTACCACTGGACTGCCAGGGAATTCCTGCCTAACAGTCTTTTTAAAGGTAGATGCTGAAATATGATGTAGCCCCCTCTCAGTTAACCATAAAAACCTGCCTTGTGCTGGGGCTGCTTCAGGAAATCAACACAAAAAAGGGCATGTTCTCTGCTGGGGAGAGGATAGCAGTGGCCAGAAGACTCAAGCTTAGAAGCAGGCAGGGGCTGCTGTGGAAGGTGCTGGGCCTGGGTACCAGAAATCTAGGCGGCATCCTGAGTCCCGCTCTCACATCCCACATCCGATCCATCAACACATCCTGGCGGCTTTATTTAACTCTTAAAAGAAAGGGCATTCCTGGGACATAGGAGGACCTGGGAACTCCAGGCTGCCAACCCCAAGCAGTGCACCAGTTAGGCAGCCCCAGGCCCAGAGCGCAAAGGGCACAGGAATGGGGTGGGGGCTCACCCTGGATGGTCCTCTTGAAGAAGGCTTTGCAGGCCTCACAGGATGCCACACCATAGTGGTAGCCGGAGGCCACGTCCCCACAGACCAGGCAGAGGCGTTTGGGCAGGGAGCTGAGCACCAGCTTCCCACCACCCTGCTCGCCAGGCCCAGCCCCCTCCCCATCCTCCTCTTCCTTGTGGCCTGGGAGGCAGCGGGTGGGAGCTGGGCCAGGAGCCAGAGCCACGGGGGGCTCGGTCTCAGTCTCCGAGGAACCCTTTGGGCTGTCAGGGCTGGCTGGCTCTGCCTTGATGTAGAGAGGTTCAATGCCCACCACCTGGCTGGACATGGCGCTGGTCACCTGCGGGAAGAGACCCGTCAGGTCACAGGGAGGAGCTGGGATGGGGGATGGAGATACCCTGTCACCCTGGTTGCCCAACCCCAGGCCTAGGCAGGCTTCCAGGCTTAGCCAGAGGGTGGAGGGGGGACAGAGTCCAAGGAAGGCTGCCCATGAAGAGGTTCCCCCCCAGCTGTTGCCATAGGAACAGAGTCTCCAGAGCCTCCAGGGCCAGTAACTGACAGCAGGTCTCCCACTTGGGAACCTACAGGAGGTTTGGAAACCCCCTACCTCACCCAGGCCAAGCAATAGGATAACCTTACCCCCAAGCAACCTTCAACCCTATCTGGAATCCTCAGCCAAGAGTGGGATAACTCTCAGTTTTCTCCAGATGCTGGCGATCTCAGCAGTCTCCCCCACACCTGAGGATCCCCCACTCAAGAGCCAAAACAAGAGACATACACACCCAAGGGCAGTCCATGTGCTCACACAGGTGTGCTTATACCCTCACCCCCCCCACTCACTTGGGTCCTCAGGTGTCCTCACCTGCACACACACACTCACGTTCCCACACACGGTCACTCTACTGGGCAGGTTCACACATGTGGCCTTCTCACACCCCAGCTCTCACTCATGCTCCCATTTGCCTTCACACACTCCTAAAGTGCATACTACGTAACAAAGTCACACTCAAGGCTCATAATCACACTCTCGCTCACAAATACACTCTCACCATGATCCCCGCCCCCCCACCACACACACAGGCATAGACCCTTATGGAAAGACATTCGGAACCTCTCACACCTGACACATCTTCCCCTCTGGCCCCAGGCACACCCGCTGGCGCGGCTCCACCTCCTTGCACACTCTTCCGCACATTGGCTCTTACACTCCTGCTGCCGCAGAATCCAACATCACGGGGCGCCCAGCCCGCCCCCCCAACCTGCGCACACCTACGGGAAGTTGCCTAAAGTTACTGCGCCTCCCCTCCCCCTCCGCCCGCGGGGGCCCTCTATCAGGTTATCAGGAAGTAATGGGGGAGCGCCAAGGAGGAGGAAGCGCTAAACAGCCAGTGCGATGACCTTTGACCCAGAGAGAAGGGTGGCCCGAGGCCCCTTCGAGCGCCCCCACGTGGTCTTCAAAGCCCCTTCCCCGACCGGGAACCCTTCCCATCTTCCACCCTGGCCCGCCCCCGGGACTTCGGCATGCTCCAGGTGCCGGATTGAACCCTGCCCTGGGATTGGATCCGAAGCCCAAACACGACCCTGGCCAGAACCTGCAGCCCGAGTCAGAACCGGCCCCAGGTATCGGGCCGGCGCCTTAAGCCCTGGACGCCAGATCCCGCCCGCACCCTGACCCCGTCTGGCTTTCGACCGGGTGCCGACCGTGACCTGGGCCGGACCCAGAGTCGGACCCCGCCTGGCGCCCGCCCCCCGCCCGCCTCCCAGCCGCGCTCGCACATGGCCCCCGCGCCCCGCCCGCCCGCCCACCCCCCAGCGGCGCTCCCCTCCGCCCCCGGACCTGGGGCTCCGGCAGGGCGGGCGGGCAGGCATGGGGGCCGAGCGGCCCGGAGCGCCGGGTGAGCCGGGGACCGCGCGCGGCCCCTCCTCCGCCGCCTCCTCGGGCCGCGCCGCCCCGCCGCGCCGCGTCCCCTCACTCGGCGGCGCCGCCGGCGGCTTGTAGGACACAAAAGGACATCGCGGCCGCTTCCTACTCCGCTTCCTCCAGCTGACAGCGGGGGCGGGGCTGGCCGTGCGCATGCAAAGTAGGGGGCGTGGCCCAGCGCCCTATGCTAATTAGGCAAGTGGGGCGGGCAGCGCCTGCGCGCCGGGACGTGCCGGGGCGGGGCCAGCGAAGCCGGCGGGCTCGCCTTCGTGCAAGTCCGGGCCGCGCCGCCGCCGAGCTCCGGCGGCGCACTTGCTTGCGTAGGAGGCGGCTGAGGGGGCGTGTTCAGAGGAGACGCGGAGAGGCTCCGGGGAGAGGCTCCGGGGAGGGGGTGGGGCCAGGAGCCTTCTTACGTAAAGGGGGAGGCGGGGCGCACTGTTCGCGAGAGGAATAGGAGAGGTCGTTGAGTGGCCCGCCGCTGAGGGGGCCGGGAGACTTCATACATATGTAATTAGGAGGGCGGGGCGAGCGCAGAAGCTGGTGTATCTGCATATGCATGAGAGGCGGGGTCTAGCGCGCCTAAGTTAGAAGGGAGGAGCTGCCCCTTTCCTTTATCCCCCTTCCCCCAAGATAACACAAACGGGCACTGGCACCGCACACCCCATATCCCCGCAAAGCTGCTGAACCCGGAATGGGAGAAGCTGACCTCAGACATGAAATAAGTCCTGCATTTCGAGTCCTGAGAAGGCGGAGCCCATAGGGCCCGAACGTTCTCCACTCAAGGTCACTGCGGTGACCGCGTGAAGGTCACAGGGAAAGGCGGGGCCACGTGCGTCCGCCTCTAGCGGGCAGCCACGCATTGATTCACGGACTATGTACAGATTCTTTTATTTCTCTAAGGGCTCAAATTCCACGTGGGCAGGGTCAGGCTTGGATCTAGGGACTGGACAGGGACCAGGGCTGGAGTCGGGCAGTCGCTGGAGCCCGAGGCGGTGCTCTCAGATCGCCAAGACTTGCAGCCTCCTGTTCCGGCGCCTTTTGAGACCCTCGATGTATCGCTTCAGCTGTTTGGTCAGGGAGTGGTCCCGGCCGATCTCTGATTGGTAACCTGGAGGGCAAAGCTGTATTCAGGGCAGTGAGCAGGGGCATGGCCTCCCCATAAGCCGGTCTGTGTTAGTTCGGGAAACTCTGGATCTTCAGGGTACTGGAACATGCTGGTTTTGTTTCACATGGTCAAGTCAGAGACGTGTGCTCCAAACAGAAGAGAGATTCAGAGTGGGATGGGGTGCTGAGGTGGAGGATGGATGAGGAAGGCAAATTTAGAGAAGATATTGCCGGCCTGAATTAGGGCACTGAGAGCAGGAAGCTTTGGGGACACCTCTTGGACCACCCCCTCTAAGCCATTAGCTCTTAGCCCTCCCCACCCCACCCTGACTTTCATAAAGTAAGCAGGGCGACCAAATGAAATTTACTCCAATAATCCACTATCCAAAGGCTCTAGGAAGGGGCCAGGGCCACACAAAGGCTGTCATTCCCAATAGGCAAGTGGAGAAATGGCCTTAGAAAAGCCACAGCAGGTTAAGAGGAGCTGCACTGAGGCTGTAGCCCAGTCCTGTGACAGTCACTCCGTACTCTGTCCTTTGGGTCTCCCTGTGCCCAGCCTCCTAACTTTTTACTTTTCCTAAAGCTTCTGGAATATTTGTGGGTGGTAAAGGAGAAGGAAATGGCACCCCACTCCAGTGTTCTTGCCTGGAGAATCCCAGGGACGGGGGAGCCTGGTGGGCTGCCGTCTCTGGGGTCACACAGAGTCAGACACGACTGAAGCGACTTAGCAGCAGCAGCAGCAGCAAAGGAATCTGACAAGGCAGACACATCCTGAAACCCCACTCCTATAGGACCAAGGCCTGCAAAATCCCCCAGGGTCTCTTGTGGAAGCTGGGGGCGGTGGGGGTGGGGTGGGGGTGGGCTCACTCCGGAGGGCTTCAGTGAGTATTTCCAGAACTTCATTCTCCATCAGTTCAGTCAGGGGCAGGGGCAGCTAGAGGGGCAGCAAGAGACTCAGATGTATGAGAGACCTCAGCTCTGCCCACAGCTGAAATGCCCCACCTATGCCCTCCAGTTCCAAGAGCCCCAACTGACCTGCCTGCCCCTCCACCCTACAAGGCACCCCGACCGTCTCACCCCCAAGTTGCTCACCCTCCACCCCCCACTATACTCCCAGTCTCCTTGGTGCCTCCAACCCTGCTCTGCTGCTCCACCCAGTAGGCTCGATGGGGTGTGTGCCTCGAGATATTGAGCGATGACACTGAGGAAGTCTTTTCTGGTAGAAGAGAAAAGAGGGGTTAGTCATCTGTGGACTGCTCGGGCTTCCCTGGAGCAGAGGAGATGGAGGGATGGGTTAAGAGTCAGGGGGCTCCAGAGACCAGCTCCAGATCCCACTCGAGTGGTAAACAGTATGGGATAGTGGTTTACAAGCCTGGGCTTTGTTGTCCCACCCTCCGAGGTGCCAGTTCGGACTACCCCACTTTGTGAGACTTAAGGCCAGTGACTGACTTTCTGACCCTCAATTTCTTCATCTGTGCAATGGGATAATAAGGCTGGCCCCCTTATGGAGGTTGTGAAGTTTAAAGGCAATCATGCAAGGGAAGCTGAGTGCCTGGCACAACAGCAAGTGCTCAATAAATAGCATATTGTTGTCTGCTCCAATTCTCTGATGAAGGCCTGGAGAGCAAAGGTGGCAGAGAGAAGGGCATGCCCCAAACAGCCCGGTAAATAGTATTTACTACTGGAAGTAAACAGTATAAAAATTCTAACCAGTGACAATGAGTGAAAGGTCGGCACCCCCTGAAACAGCTCAAATCCACAGAAAAGGCATTAACTCCCTCCTTTCAACTGTTTGGTGATTCCATGGAAAACACTCCGTCTAGCCTTTGCCTATTTTCATGCCCGTCTCTATGGCCCCAGGACCTTGTGCGACGCCTGCCCGGTAGGGGGCGTTCCTAGAATGTGTGGTTGCTTTAAAGGGAGAAAGACTAGCGTGGGGGGCCCCTTCCAGAGAATCCTAGAAACTTGGGTCCTACTGTTTCCCCCCATTTTACCGCAATAGAAATTGAGGCTCTGGCTAGCCCCCTGTCCGGTGGGCGCCCACGGCCCGGTGAGGGCACACTGACCGTTGTCGGTCTTGGAATCGTCCTCCTCTAAACGGCTTCCCTGGGAGCTGTCGTGGCCAAGCTCCAGCTCCTCCGGCTCTTCTGGCTTGAAGCGGTCCTTGTCCTCTCCGCCGTCGGATGCTTCCCAGTCACCCTCCGCGTCCTGGCCAGACTTCTGGTCGTAGGACCAGCGGGTCTTACCGCTTAGGTTAACGTCCTCCAGTTCCGAGTCCTCGCGGACCGTGGGCAGCTGCACATTCAGCTTCGGCTGAGACAGAGTAGCCGTGGTCCACATGTTCCGGATGTCCTGCAGGCTCGACCTGCCCGAGCCATGGTGGCTCGAAGACTTGGCCGACGCCTGTGGGCCACACACAACGAGGAAAGCCGAGGGTCGTGGGGAATCGGGAGGGGAGGGAGAGCAGGCTGGGAGCAGGGATCCTGAACCCAACCAGGGCCGACACTCCCCTGCTGGAGGGGGAGATGGGGACCGTGGGGGGTGATTGTTGGGAGCTGCCCTGAGCCAGGGCTGAGTGAGAGGACAGTCAGGGGCCCCGGGTGAGCCTGGGGGCTGGCAGGGTGAAAAGGACCAGGAAGAGTTCTTACTTTGAAAGGCTTTCCCTCCATGCTTCTGCCCCAACTGACCCAGTTGCCAGAGGCCTCCGGGCGAGTACCGGGGGCGGGGGATGGGGTGGGGGTGGGGTCACGCTCCAGGAAGGCGGAGGGGCAGGGTCCCGTTCGGAACGGCCCGTGGGAGTCTCCCGCACGGAGAGTTCAAGCTACAATCCTCCACACTAGATGCCTTCGATCTTCCCGTCCCTGTGCGCATAGCCGCACGGGGGATGGACGCCCCGCGCATCCGGGCTGATTCCCACGCCAGACCCTACCGGTAACCGCCAGGCAGAAACACCAACACCGGTCCAAGTACCCTCGAGAGTGCGGTCCCTTGACCGACGGGAGGGGCAGGGGGTCTGCCTGGGGGCCCTGGCGGGAGAAGGAGGGAGCGGGGCCTGACTTGCCCGGGAGGTGGCCGACGACGCAAGCACTCGCACACCCTCTCGCGTTCCCGCAGCTCCACGCCCGCAGCCGTGCAGACTGTTTCCGTTTATTGATGCGGGCTTTGAGGCACAGTCGTGAGCTGTGAGGGACAGGCCCGGCCGGGACAGCGAGACAGAAAGCCGTGGGAGTCTGGAAATGGATGAAGTGACAGGGCCAGGAGCAGGGGGTGGCAGACAAGCAGCCCGTGGCCTCCTCCCCAGGTTTCGGTCCGGTCGGTCGAGAGAGGGCTCTTTGGTCAGACAAGCAGAGCATGCCGGGGTGAGAGGGCGAGAACGAAGCCCTTTGAGAGGCCGGGGCCGGGGTCCTCCCCCTACGCGGGCACGCCTTTGTCCCGGGGGCGCCCCGGGCCGCGGGGCCGCGACGGTTTCCTGGGGGGATTGAGGGGGCGGCGGCGACCCCGTGGCGCGCGGGGCAGCGCGCAGCCGCGCTCGCTCTGCGTGTCCGAGGACTCGTCGATGAAGGCCAGATTCTCGCTGGGGTAGTCCAGCGCGGAGGCCGTGGGCGGGGTGGGCGGCGTGGGCGGCGTGGGCGGGGACGACGGCTCCGTCTTCTCCGGGGCCACAGGGGATAGGGGCCTGCTGGCGGGCTGCGCCGGGCACGGCGGCGGAGGCAGGGGTGGCCGCTCCTTCTCCGACGGCGGGGGTGCCGTGGGCCCAACTCGCTGGGTCACCCGCGCGGTCACTGTGCCCGTCCAGCTGGCGGCCTGCGCCGTGAGGCCACCCATCTGCTCGGGGAGGAAAGGCAGTCCTCGACCAGGGATCCTCGACTGTCTCTCCGCAACCCCGGGAGCCTGCGCCGTCACCCGTCAGGCACGGCCTCTTTTCCACCTGTTCCTCCTGCCTCAGGAGTGGGAAAAGTCCGGAGGAGGGAGGGCAAAGCTCATCACCAGCCACATCCTCTCCTTTCCTCCGCCTGCACTGAAATGCTCCCTTCTCCAGAAGAAAAGACCCGAGGTTTTGTATCAGCTCTCCCGTGTCCCCAGAGACCTTTGTGCCTCCACCCACTCCACGGCCAGGAGAGGGGGTTACAAAATACAACAATAAATAAAACTACAACGACAAAACGCAGCAACAAATAAGATTTTAGTATAAGTATGTCTCATGCAATATCTGAGACATACTTGTACTCAGATATTATTTGCAACTTATCCGAAATTCACATCCAACTAGGATTCCTTCATCTTTATTGGCTAAATCTGGTAACCTTTAACCATGAGAGTAGAGGCTGGAGTCAACTGCAAACCTGTCCGAGCTTATCCCTTTGATCCCGACCGGTGCACACCAGGGCTCCCTCAGTCCCCGTCTTGGGGAGCCCACACTCTGGAAGGGAAGGCGGGGTGGTCCACCGGCAGCTGGGGAACAGCTAGTCAGCACCACGGCGCAGGCGCGGCGTCGAAGCAGGGGCGCCTACCTCTGCTCGAGTGCGGCGGGACACGACTCGCAGCCAGTTCCCAATGGTGGTGAGCACTGAAGCGAAGTAGGCCAGGCCGAGCAGGATCCAGAACCACACCAGGGGCTGGTAGGCTGCAAAGTTCTGGTTGGGACTGGCGCCTGGGACACCGCCGGGGAGGGCAGAAAGAAGTTGATTGTGAGACACGCCTTGAGCCCGTGAGACTCGAGTTCACTGTCCTTCCCAACTCCTGGAGAGGATCCGCCCTCTCCAGGGCCAAGGGTCTGAGCTAGAGCGCCTGAATGGATGCAAGGAGACAGACTGGGAGTGTCTTGAAGGTGTGCAAGAGAAGAGTAAATGGAGGTGCTCACGCGCAAGAATGTGAGCTGTGTGAGGGGTACACGTGTACAAGAATGTGGCACGTGTGAAGGGGTCACTTAATATACGTGTGAGCATACATGGGGTGCAGGCATGCAAGACCGGAAGTAGGCAGGAGGTGTCGCGGCCCCGCCAAAACGTGAGGGTACATTCAGTGAGCGGATGTAGGGCGTGGAACAAGCGTGTGTGAGCGCATAAGCGCCCTGTGGAATTTCGAGGGAGAAGCCAGATCGCAGAGCCCGTGGGAAAGGAAGAGCAACCCAAGAACGGTGGCCTCACCGGCCACATAGTCCCCGAAGCCCACCGTGGTGAGTGTCACCACCACGAAGTAGATGGCCTCCAGCTTGCTCCAGCCCTCCATGTAGCAGAACACGAACGTGGGCGTAAGGACGAAGAGCAGGCAGCCGATCAGCAGGAAGAGCACCGCGGAGAGAATTCGTACCAGCCCCGGTGGCACGTGCCACTTCTGCAGGGAGGGACCGAGGAGTCACCAAAAAACCTCCACTCACTCTCACACCCCACATCCCCTCTTCTCGGGACCAGTGTTCGGGGTTCGCAGGATTCAGGCGCCCCCCACCCCTCACATGCCCGGGCTGGGACGTAGGTAAGGGTCCCGAACCCAATGCCAGGGCGCACAGGGCGTGGAACAGCTCACCAGGAAGATGGCTTCGATGTGACCGATGCCGCGGCGCAGGGAAGAGCCCAGCCGGTCCCCAACCCCGGCCAGCAGTATCCCAAACAGCGGGATCCCCACCAGTGCATAAAAGATGCAGAAGAGGCGCCCGGCATCTGTGCGCAGGGCTGCATTGCCATAGCCTGGGCAAAGGGGCCGTGCAGTAGGTCTAGGGGCTACCTGGCACCCCCTAGCTCCCCCTGCACCTTCCCCCATGAGAAAGCCCAGCCACCCCTTGCCCCCTCTCCATGCCCAATCCCCTCCCCCACCGATGGTTGTGATGATGGTGCCTGAGAAAAAGAAGGCACTGCCCAGGTCCCAGGCTGAATGGTTGCTGATACTGGTTGAGTTGGTGTCAGGGTTCGCGCCCCCTCCCAGGGCATCAGCCACCTCCTGCAGGACAAGGCGCAGAAGGAGGAACCTCAGTCCTTGCCTCCTATCCTGACCAACTCCTGGCCCTCCAGTCTCTGAGTGCTTCCCTCCTTACCCCTCCCAGCTCTCCCCTGCCCTCTGGTCTTCTTGAAGGCAGTCCCTTAGAGCAGACATTGCAGATTGGGCAGCCCAGTTTTGTTGTTTGACCAACACATTGTTGTAGAGACGTTTGAGTTATCAGCCCCTTAATTTCACATAACAGATTTCCAGTTTTACAGTGGTCAGGAGCACAGACTCTGGGACCAGACTGCCTGGGTTCACATCTTGGTGCTAAGTGAAGCTGAACTGTGCTTCCATTTTTGCATCTATCAATTGGGGATGGTGATAATAGTACCTTCCTCAAAGAGTTATTGTGAAGAGTTAAAGCATTTACAACAAAGCAAGCTCTGTGTATTTGTTAAATGATTACCCATGTAGACATGCTCAGTGAGTTCAGCTTTCCAGGGACCCCACCACTCCTGCTTCCCCTTAGGAAGCTGACTTTGAGTCAGTCTCCTGCCTTCAAAAATCTGATGAAAGTTAGGGACCTTCCCTCCAGGAAGGTTCACATACCAACAAATTTTGCATCCAATTTGGGAAGGGTCATGGACAGACAAACCCTTCCCCACCCTGCTGAAGTCCAAACCAAACCCTGTGCTACACAGTAGATGCTCACTGATGGTGAAAGTGAAAGTCGCTCAGTCGTGTCCAACTCTTTGTGACCCCATGGACTATACAGTCCATGGAATTCTCCAGGCCAGAATACTGGAGTAGATGGCCTTTCCCTTCTCCAGGGGATCTTCCCAACCCAGGGATCGAACCCAGGTCTCCTGCATTGCAGGCAGATTCTTTACCAGATGAGCCACAAGGGAAGCCCAGATGCTTATTAAATATGATTACATTAGTGAAATGGCCATGTGTCTGCCCATCTTGCCAGCAAGTTGGCCTCTCTCCCGAGGCGGAGTCTGTGTTTTGAGAGTGCCTGCCCTAAGTGATGGAGGTCAGAGCACAGTGAGGAGAGAGTCCAGGGGGCCCTTCCCCAGCAGCACAGAGCCAGGACACCCAGGCGGGAGTGTGAAGGAGGTCATAAACCACCTTCTTTCTCTCTGACTGCAGTCCTCATTAGCACGACACATTCCAAATTAATCTTCCTAAAGTGACAGCCCCAAATCTTCCATCCCTCTCTGCTATCTGCAGAATAGAGCCTGAATTCCCCAGCCCAGCCTGTAAGCCCCTTCTCCATGTGGTCCCAACCTCCCTTTCCCGAGTCTTCTCTCCTGGGACTTCCATTTTGGAACCCAAGTTACAGTGACCTTATCCCCAGATTTTGAGACGATTCCATTTCCTGTAATAATATCTTCATGAAGCCAAGAAGTGAAGTGTATGATTAAAAGTTATTTAATTTTATTTTGCAACACTTTTCCAATAAATTCACAACTTGGAAAAAAATTCTTTGTCATTCTGGGTGTTCTAATTTTTGCTTCAAATGACTAGGCATCTGCTAAATCCAAAACATTCTGAGCTTTCCAGTTTCCACGCCTTTCTCCATGCTGTTCCTCTGCCCGAGAGTCTCTTGCAACCCAGTCACACATCTCTAAATTCTACCCATCTCATCTGCTTCATCAGTTACTGGCTCTTCCCAAAGACCCTGGGGCATCTCCCTCCTTGCCATCACCCTCACCCTGCACCTACTCCAGGGTTCAGCATACAGCTGGCAGTTAACAGAGAAGGAAGTAAGGAAAGCTCCCCTTCTACTAAATCCTACAGTGAACTTTCCCTGGAATAGGTCCCTTCGCCTAGATGTGACATCCTCTATAGCCCACCCCAATATCAATTTCCCTGCTCACCCTATCCTGGATAGCATGCCACCTAACACACAGTAGGTGCACAATTGCTTCATGACTGGCTAATTATAGAAGAGAAATAAAGTAGCTGTTGCCCGCCTTGCACGGTTCCGCCCTTCCCTTTCTTCTTTTTTCATATCCAGGAAAAAAGCAATCCCTTTGCGAAGATAAAATAGGTCAGGTTCCCTCTCTCCTCCTGCCCTGTGGTGTGGTCAGACACTCTCCTACCCAGGGTATCAGAGAGCCTTTCTGGGCATTCTCTGGGTCGAGACAATGTCAAGCTGCCTGTGTCCTGGCCCCACCCCACCCTCAACTCTGCTCCAGGTCCTGCCACCTTGGGAATCAGCTGGAACACTGAGTCTTCACGCTGATGCCTCCTCCTTCCATAAGAACAGGGAGGAAAGGAAGGGGAGGGGGTAGCTTTTCAATAACATAATACACATTAATGTAATCAAGTTAAATGTTAGGTGTTTTTTATTTTTTTAATATGACAGTGGCTCAGAAATCAGAGAGAGAGCAGAGGTGCTTGCCTGACAGTAGCATTGGAAAGCTCTTCCTTTAGTCACTGGACCAAAGCCCACCCCATCCCTGACTTGCACTCCCTCTAGCTTTCACTTCACAAGCATGTGTCCTGGCAGGAAGGTGTGCTCAACCTGGCATCCATGATGGCATGGATTAGCTTAAGGGAAACTGGAACCCTCCGAAACCAAGGGTACGTGTTTATATGTGCACTTTTCTGGAGGTAGGGGGTGGGGAAGTGTTCACAATGTTCTTGGGTTTCTCTGAGGCATCTGTGACTCCAAAGAAGCACAGGAACTAGTGTAGAGATGCCAGATTTAGCAAATAAAAATACTGCATGGGGCAAACTTGTATTTTAAAAGTATTCATCCTTGAGCTGAAATTTACATTTAACTGGGTGTTCCAGCCTTCATCTGGTAACCCTAAACCTGTGGGTTAGGTTAGACCTGGGAAGTAACATATCTCATAGGCTACAGCCGTTGATTCATTTCCTCCTTCACGGGTTCCTTCACGCAATCTCTGTCACACGCCAGGACGAGAACCCAATGCTGGGCACAGCAAGGAAAACAAATGCAGGCCGTGGCCGCCATATTGAAAACACAGAGACCTGGATCCTAGCCTCTGCCCCGCACCCCTCCAGCTGCACCCTGCCTTCGGGGGTGTGGGTTGGGAAGCAGCACTCCAGAGCAGGGCCCCAGCGGCATGCAGCTAGTGTCAGGGGGTCATGGGGGACTGCAGAGGGGTCTCTCCCCGACCCACGCACCTTGATGAAGAGCCCCAGGTCCTGGTCGCTCACACATGGATGGGCCCTTAGGAACTTCTCTCGCACCTCCCCCAGCTCCCTTTGGGCCTGCTGCTCATGGGGCTGCTCCAAGGCCTGGAACACCAGGGCACCGGACACCAAGTAGAGTAGGACCAGCGCCAGCAGTGCCAGCAGTGTGGTGCTGCGCATGGCGCGCCCAGGGGCCCGGCCAACTCCACTGCCCGCCTGGGGAGGCTGGGCAGGGGGTTCCTGGGGAGCTGCAGTCACTGCGGGCAGAACCAGGGATGCTGGGGTCAATCACCTGGCCTGACACCCCTACACCCTCCTTCTCCAACCCCTACACACCCAAAGGTCCTGGGAGCCCCCCGCCCTACTACCTGCAGAGGGTCTCTCCTCACACCCCTCTGACCAACCCGACTCGGTACCAGGACACAGCCAGTGCCCACCCCACCCCCATCTCGGTCCTCCCCCTTACCTCCGCTGCCCGGCCCTCAGCCCCAGTCCGGGACTCCAGGGTGTGAGAAGAGGGCACAGGGAAGGGAAGGACGGAGAGTGGAAGGTGGAAACGGACAGCCTGCTCAGGGAGAGGCGGGGCCAGAGAGGAGATGCTGGGGGCCTGGAGGGGGAACCCGCCTTCCAGCTGGGGGCTGAGGGGGCGCAGAGGACCACGCCGGGCGGGGACGGGGATGGCGGTCCGGCTTGTCCGCCGAGGTTGCAGCAGCATCTTCGCGGCTTCTCCCTCCCCTCCTGCCTCTCCTTGCTCGGCTTCTAGAGGCGATGGGCCGGGCAGGGAGCCCCCAGGGTCCCCAGCGCCTCGCTGGGCTTTCGAGGAACCCAGGGGCGGGTCCCGGTCGCTGCGCAGAGGCGAGTCAGGGTGGAGGGGAAGGGAGGGTACCGGGTTCCGGGAAGGAGCGGGGTGGGGGCGACCAGGGCCGGACCAGCGCCGCATCCCCCAGGACAGCTGCCGGCTCCCCAGGGACAGCGCGCGGCGACGCCCACGCGCACACACTCGTGCACAAAGACCCGCGCGCCCACGCTCCGCCCTGCGGCTCCAGGCGGCCTCGCTGCCCCGGTTGCATGCACACCGTCCACCTGCACACACCCCGGATTCCCGGCACACCGGACCTTCAGGGCCGTGCGCGCCGGGCCAAGGCCCCCAGAGACCCACACACATGTGTGCACACACTCACGTCCACGCACACCCAGATCGCGGGGCCACCGCGCAGCGCCCGCCGCCCAGACACCGCACACCCGCCACTCGCTCCCACCGCCTCCCCGCGTCTTCACGCCGACGCCTCGGAGCGTGACGGGCGGCGGGCGGGACGCACGGCCGCAGGGCTCCCGGAGGTGGGCCCCCTCCCGGCCGGTCTCCCCCTGCGCGCCCCAGCCCGGGAACCGGGCCTGCGGCCCCCGCCGTCCCGCACGCCCTCCCCGCGCCCGCCCTCTCCGCCCCGCACTCACTGTCTGCCCCGCTGCGGCTGCGGCTGCGGCCCGGGCTCCCGCGCGGCCTCGCGGGTGCCGGCGGGGCCGCGGAGGCGGCGGCAGGGGCGGAGCGGGCGGGCGCTGGTGCTGAGACCCCCCTCCTGCCACCAGAAGCCCCCCTCCTCCCGCTTTTAACCCCTCCAGCACCGCGCTTCCCTCGGTGCCTCGCCCTCGCCTCCGGCTCGGCTCTCCGCAGCCCCTTACCTGAGGTTGCCCAGCCCCCCAAACACAGCCCGTCCCGGGAGGTGAGTGGCAGAGGAGCCCGAGAGGGGTCGCCGCTGGGTCAGGCCTGGAATCTCAGACTGGGGCCCTGGTACTGCCCTGTGGGCCAGCCAGTGTGGCCAGCGGCACGGCCCCAACTTGGACATCAGCCGGCTCACCTCTCCGGGCCGGCTCCACACTAATTTCCCAGCATCTTCCAGGCCCACTACCAGATCAGAAGGGCCCTCAACTCCCTGCCCCGAGGGTCAGCCCAGCCCTTGGGCTCTGCACTCCTGAGGGAGAGACCCCAGGGGACAAAGGGGTGGGGGATCCACGGAGGAAACCTGGAATTGACCGAGGTAGGGTTGGGACCAAGCGCTGAGAAATCAAGCTGGGCACTGCCTGCCTCTACTCCTGTATCCCCATCCCTCGCTCCTCAGTTCCATGCCCATCCCAGCCTGGAAGGGGTACCGGCACTCCCTCACCCACTGTCTGAACAGCAGGGCCCTGAATTTAGCTCCCCTCTTCTCTTGCTTGCTTCTTAGCAACTCTCATCTTGCCAAAGACCCTTCCCTCCTCTGGGGTCCTCAGCCTTCACTTGGGTGGTTTTAAGTATGGGCTCTAGGGCTGACCACCCCCTAACAGTAGGGGGCCTAGACTGGTGACCAAACTCTCCAGGCCTCCCAGTCCCCACTTACAGAAAAGGGATGACTAATTATCACCTCAGGATGCTGTGCCGAGCATTAACGAAGTCGGTATTTGTAAATGCTGGAAACAGAGCCTGGCACTCACAGTTGAGTGCCCTACAAATGTCAGCAATTTTCCTTTCAAGTGAAAGTGATTGTCCAGCTTTGAGCTGCTTGAGTCTTAGAGGCCCATCTCTGGAGGTACTGAGGCTTGGGGCTCAGGACAGTCCCAGGTGAAGGGTTTCAAGGCAGGCTCACTGCTAGGCCCCAGGAACTCCAAGGAGCTGGACAAAATGGCCAGATACATGGGCGAGATAAATGACTCTTTGATAAATGACTCCCAGCCATGGGACAGAGGACAGATCTGTAAGGCCTGTGATTACAGAGGGCAGCAACTGCACCATCAGGGACAGTCAGGGAAGGGGCTCCCCAGGCAGACTCTGTAGGGGCAGCCCAGCCAAATCTGCAGAGGCTAGGGAGATGGGGGCTGCTTTTCCTCCACCAGTTCTGGACTAACTCCTGGACGTGAAGGCCAGGTTGGGCATAATGACACGGAAACAGGGTCTCTAGAAATCCCGATCCACGGAGGGTAAGAGGTATAGCAGCCATGCAGTCACAGTGCCAAGGGACCTGGAGTCGGGTGGGGAGGGACATAGTTCCCTGACCTGGAAATGGCAGGGTTCATAAAGGAGGTGACATTCGAAGCAGTTCCCCAAGAAAGAGTAGAAACTGTTCAAGCAGGGAGGGGACTGGAGTGGCGACTGGATTTTCTTCTGGTCTTTTTCTTTGGACTGCAGGCTCGTCCCTCTCCTTATCCACCAGCCTTGGGGGAGGTGAATGGCCCCGGCCCAGCCCAGTAGCTCCCTTCGACGGCCAGTGTCCAGTCAGTCTTAGACTGAACGGATGATGGTGTGAGAAACACAAGCAGACAACTGACGGACAGCAAATGTCCTTGGGGCACAGACACTGTTTATTGAGTGGCAGACGCAGGAGAGGTAGCTGGCTCCGGAGTGGAAGCGGAGGCGGTGGGGTGGGTCATGCCAGGGCGCCGTGAGCATCTGGCAGCCAGGGCCATGCCCCCCCATCCTAGGGAACAGCACAAGCTCACTGCATCAGGAGTAGCAAGGAGCCGGCCTGGGGAAGAGGCAGCCACAGCCCCCGGGATCCTGGGCAAGAAGAAGCAGATGAACTTGGCACAGGGGTCTGGGGTGGAAGGGGCTGGGGTCTTCTGCGGGGAGATGAAGGGGGATCACGTCTGTGGGGTGGAGTAGAGACTGTGGTGGTGGCCGCCTGGTCCCAGAACCTGGGAGAAGAGCAGGGGCGTGGTCCGCGTCTGGCTGCCTCCGCACCAGCCTGGTTCCCGCCCGATGGTGCCATACCAGCTGCTGGAGCTTAGGCTACCTGACATGCTGCAGGCAGAGAAACAGGGTCAGTCCCCCAGCAGCCACTAGGACCACAGTCACAAGAGTTGGGGGAGGAGAGAGACTGAGAACAGAGCTCAGTGAGCCAGACTGCTCTGACTATGGCAAACTGCATCTTGTGGGGTGAGGTGGGGACTTTAGCAAAAGCAAACCAGAGGGGACCTCACCTAGTATAGACCATGGCACAGGCAGGGGTGGGTGGCAAGACGCAGCTCTAGGTCCCTGTGGCTTGATAGAGCAACCTGGGAGTCCAGGGGTCCTCGGGTGGGGCCGGGACTCCTACCTGGTGCTTTCGCCCCGGCTGTGCTCCCAAGAGCAGCCCTCATCCTCGCAGTGTGCCCGGTCGAAGAAGTAGGAACGGGAGCCAAAGACCTGCCCGTTGAGGATGCGGCTGGTGCTCTATGGAAGGGAGCCACCATTGATGCTTCCTTCTGGCCCCCACTGGCCTCCCACACCCCCAGAACCCAGCCCAGGGACCACCAGTGCCGCCCCTCTCCACTGGCCCTCACCAGGTCCTGTGGGGGCCGATGCACCCGGAAGAAGCCCACCAGCAGGGTGGTGGGCAGCAGCTCCCACACAAAGAGGATGAGGCCAAACACCAGGTACCCTTTGTTCCCCAGGTCATTCACCAGGTCCGCCTGTGGGAAGGCAGGGGCTGTGCCAATCTGCAGTCATGCCAATGGGGCCCCCAGACAGGACCCAGGCCAGCTGGGGGCCAGGAGCCACAGCTACTAAGGAGGAGGCAGATGTGTCGAATGCCCACCTGATCAGAGACGTTGTACCAGTCATAATCGAAGGCGTCCAGCCGGCTCCGGGGGGCCAAGGCCAGGGCTGCCAGGTTGTAGCAGGCCCGGCTGGCATAAAGCAGGACCATGGCACCACCCATTGCAGCTGCCTGGCACACACTGGTCCCCTGGCACAGATGACAACAGGGGACCCTTAGGGAGGGGAGGTTCCAGCTTTCTCTCTACTCTGAAGACCCCAAACGCCCCAGAGACACCCAGGCATTAGCACTTGTGGCCCTACCTTGGCCTCCAGGTAGATGC
This sequence comes from Moschus berezovskii, assembly GCF_049115385.1. Lineage (NCBI taxonomy): Eukaryota > Metazoa > Chordata > Mammalia > Artiodactyla > Moschidae > Moschus > Moschus berezovskii. Next base: position 8,482,932 of record NC_142484.1, read on the forward strand.
TGGTGGAGGGGGCCCGCCGGGCCACAAGGCAGAGGCAGGCGGCAAGAGAGAGTGCGCAGATAACAAACAGGGAGTCGCTCACCAGGACACGCACCAGGAGGAGGGCCCAGGGCTGCGCCCGGCGCCGGCGGGACAACACCGCGCACAGCACATTCACCAGCAGAAAGAGCAGCGAGGCCCCCACGAAGGCCCCTCGGACAGCCAGCCTGCGGCCCACAGCACAGTCAGCCCCAGACGACCACTCTTGCCACTCCCCAACCACCCAACCCTTCCCAGGAGACCCGGGTGTCAGTCAGAACCTCAGGCCGCCCAGTTTGAACCCCACTCGCGCCGTTTTACAGATGAGGAAACTGAGGCTAAAGAAGTCAGAAGATGACTGACAGCTGTGGTACAGCAGAAAGGGCACTGGATTGGGAGTCATAAATCTGGGTTTAAGCCCTGGCTCTACCTCCTGCCCGGTGTGCGACCTTGAACATGTTGCTTAACCTTGCAGGGCCTCAGTGTCTTCATCTCTTAAATGGGGATACCTCAGCTCCAAAGGTAAGTTGTAAAAATCAAAGATGTCTGTGAAAGCTCTTAATAAACTACGAGATGTTGTACAAAGGACAGGACTTATCACTGCCCAAGGTCACCCAGAAGTGCCCTTTGGAGCTTCTGAGGGCCAGAGCCTCCAGCTCTTCCTCCACCATGGATGACACTGGTACCCTCTCTTTTCACCATATTTCAGTGGTTTTTATTATGGTTGAGCTTCACATATGTAACACCTCTGCAGAGACATCTGCACCAGCTGCCTAATGTTCCCAAGCCTTCCCCCAAGCATCCTGGGTTGTACTCCCCTCAGCCCTACCAGGGGGAAGGAATGGACCCTGAGCTTCTCCCTGCCCCTGACCTGGGGACTGAACCCACCAGTACTTACAAGCCTCGGCTCATCTCTGGCCGACGCTTTGCCTTGGCTTTGAACACCACCTGGGGGCAGAGAGGCCCATTATTCTTTGGGGCCCTGGGGCTTGCTACCCCACGGGCCCACCCCCACCCATCACCATGGTTACCTGAGCAAAGTAGAGGTTCATGAGCGTCAGTGTGAAGAACTGCAGGCAGACAGGACAGCAGTAGAGAAGCCAAAAGGGCAGGGGCCCCAGATGGTTGGCTCGGGGTGTGTCTCGAAAGTAGAAGGAGAAGAGGGTGGTACGCAGGGCAGCCCAGAGCAAACAGAGCGCCAGGAACACCGTCTGATAGCTGAGACGCTTGTGCCCATACAGGAGCACCAGCCAAAGCTGGGCGTAGACGGAGAAGAAGAGCAGGGCGTACAGGGTGGTGTAGGCCGCAGTCAGCCCCAGGGTCACGGCGGGCGGCAGCGCAGGTACCAGCCCAGCAGCAGGCACCAAGCCAGACAGGTTACTCTCCATGTCAGGGAGGGAGGCCTGAACCGTGAAGACAGAGATGGAGGGCCGGCAGGGGGTCAGGGAAATAAATACAGAGGGGTGGGAGTTGTAGGGTGCTCAGGCGGAAAGAAGTGGTGGTTGGCCGGGCCCTCCCCCGCTCGACAGAGGGCCCCTTGCCTTTGCGGGGCACAGGCAACCTGGGTCCCTCACTCCGGGGTGTGGAAAGACAGCCCTTCCTCTCCAGGGCAGAGGCGGCTGGGGAAGTGGGGAGTACTCCTCTCCGGGCCAGCCTCAAAGCTGGGGATGGGGGTGCAGAGGCCGAAGGGGAGGGGGTCCCTAGCCTCGGTCGCTGGAGTCGTGCCGGCAGGAGGGGGAGAGCCGGCCAACGCCACTCTGTTCAGAGCAGCGGCCGCTGCTGGGGACGCTCAACGTCTGGCTCTCCCCCTCCCCACACTGGAGGGCTCTCTCCCCTCCAACAATCCGGATGGGGAGGGCCTCTGCCTTCCGTCCTAGGAATTCCGGGCTGACCCGCCCCACCCCCCACTGCGTCCACTCTCCAGCCGCAGGGGGGCTGGAGGAGGCCGACTCCCGGTCCTCAGGCCGCGGCTCGGGGAGCCGGCTCCGGTCGCTGGGACCCGGGGCTCCGGCTCCCCGGCTCCCACTGCTCCGCCCCCTCCTGCGCCTGCGCGGCCGCCGTTCGCTACGCAAATTGCTCAGGGTCTGGTCCCAGCTACGCAGGCCCGCGCCGCGCCCGGCGCGGAGCTGTTCGAGAATTGGCGCAACTTGCGCCACCGTCGGGCGCCAGGGGTTACTAGAGGCGGCTAGCGGCCTTGACGTTCCGGCTGCGCCGCTTCCGGCTGGCGCCCGGTGGGCACTGCCCGGAGCTACCGGCCCTCGCTTCCATGGGAAGCTGGCGATTCCCATGCTTCTCTTCCCCATCCCGAAATCGAGATTGTGCCGCCCGAACCGGGGCGGTAACGACTTCCCTTCACTCGGTCTCTGAGGGAAACTTCCGCCCTCAGCCAAGATGGCCTCCGGGCCCCGCCCCCGGTCCTTAACCTGCAGGGCCCCCAGCGTCCCGCTCAAGCCCGCCCGCCCATTCCCTGGCTGGCGGCGTTTCCCGCTCACCTGGCCTGCCGTCTGCCAGGCGCGAGGTCTCCGCAAGTCCTATTGTCACCCTCCTAGGGGTCCCTCTCCATTCTGCGCCGGGACAGTCATCCTGCCCCGGGTGGAGGCTCCCTCGCTTATCTCTACTGCCCCCGAGTTGGCGCGGGGAGTGGGCCCCTGACGCGGGGGGTGCGAGGTTTCCACCGCGAGGAGGAAGGAGGGGCGCTTCCCGAGCCGGTCACCCGGTTCGGATGGAGCAGTGACAACAGCAACAGTTGCCTCCGACGGCTGAGCTTCGATTACGGCTTTGCAAAGTGCTTTCACCCACAGTAATCACCGCCCAGTTTACAAGGATCACTGACTCCTGAAAGAGGTGTCATTATCCCCATTTTACAGGAGTAGGAATTAAGTCCTAAAGGGGCTGAAGGACTTGTCAGCAGGAGCTGGCTTCCAAATGGGGACCCCGGAGAATCCCTCAGCGGTTCCCACAACGCCCAAGGCATAAGGAAGTCGGGAGCTGAGCATCCGGAGACGTAGAAGAGAATCAGGAGGAAGGCAGTGGGCGGGGCCCCGAGGAGTGGCCCCGCCTGCTGGCCAGCTAGTGACATTTCAAGAGCTGATTGGGCTGGGCCGGTGACAGTTTCCGTTACCCAGGCAACTAGGGCCGGGCTCTCTTTTTGCTAGAGGGACGCGGCGAGCCCGGGTCAGGGGCCTCGTTATCGGGCTTGGGGTGAGATCTGTGTGCCGTTACCGCGGGCGGGTCTGGCCGAAGCCAGGGCAGGGGCCTGAGGCTTCTCTCCAGCCCCAGGGCTCTGAGAATTTTAGATCCTGGGTGGATAAGTCGAGCTTCCTGCCGGGCCAGACTCAACGGACAGATGTGCGCCGGGGAGGCAGGGTGGTCCTGGGGTGCTGAGGTGGGAGAGGGAGCCAGGGACACCTGCGCCCCCAACCTTGCCAGCCACCCTTAGCGCCCGCTCTCTCTAATTATTTGTCATCTTGCCCCCCACGCAGCCCAGAGCATGTTCCAGATCCCAGAGTTTGAGCAGAGTGAGCAGGAAGACTCCAGCCCTGCAGATAGGGGCCTGGGCCCCAGCCCCACAGGGGACGGGCCCCCAGGTCTCAGCAAGCACTGGCTAACAGCCCCAGGCCTCCTGGGGGAAGCTGGTCACCAGCAGGGGCAGTCGGCCGGCAGCAGCCACCATGGAGGTAGGCAAACCCCACTCCCCAACAACCACCTGCCTGTCCAGCTTGCCTCCAGCCCAGTAGCTCTCTGCACCCCAGCCACATCCACACTCTGGGGGTCTTTGAGTAAGTCGCTCACTGCTCTGCACCTCAGTTTCCTCCTCTGTAAAACAGCAATTCATCACCACTCTGGTAGTGCTGTGGGGAAGATTAACAGGCATACCTTAGAAGCACTTAATTATAGAACTGGTGTTGAGTAAATGCTCCAAGTATGTAGCTCTTAGCATTGGACCAGGACAGAATCTCAGAGAGGCCAGAAAGGGGAAATGACTTGCCTAAGGTCACACTCACTTGGCATTTCCTTTGGGCTAGAAGACTCTGTGGTGCCTTGCCCCAGGCCAGTGCTTTCCTTGAGATCCTGGATCCAGTCCCCAGCTCTGTTCTTTCCCGCCCTGTGGCTCACACCCACACGGGGCTGTCCTTGACACTGCCAGGGCCAGGTAATCCCAAGAGGCAGACAGCCCTACCAGGCAGCGGGTCTGTGTGGGACTGGGAAAGCATCAGCTGTCCTCCATATCTACCGAGGGAGACCCAGGTGAGATGGAAGGATGGGCCCTGGAGGGCAGCGGCCATGTCTTAGTAGTCCCTACACCTGGGTGCCAGCACAAGCCTTGGCACCTGGAACAACCACAGAAATCTTCTGAAAACAAAACTTATGTCCCTTAACTGCTACCGGTGTGACACCCTTCCATCTTCAGGAGCAGGAAGGCTTATTAATACCCCGCACCAGGGAGTTCTCTGGTGGTCCAATGGTTAACACTCAGTGCATTCACTGCCGAGGACCCCGGGGTTCAATGCCTGGTCAGGGAACTAGGATTACACAGCACAGTCAAAAAGAGAAAGAAAGAAAAAAGGTTGGTATTCAGTTATTAGTCAGGGATACAATCTCTTTAAAAAAAAAAAAAAGAAAAGACCCCAGCCTGCTGTATGTCACACTGAACTCCACAGGCTTTCTTTAACATTGAGATTTTTGCAGCTGGAGTTTTTCTGCTTGAAACTGTTTTCCACCCTGTATCTGACTGTCCCCATCTGCTGTGTCAAGTGCTGAATGTGTGTTCCAGCTGCCGGGGTTCATCAGGGACTAGAAGAGAAGTTCCTGCCCGTGTGGTTGCTTGCATTCTAGAAGATAGGGGGAGACAAGTCATAAAAACAAACAAACCAGTCAGTGATACGGTGCGTTAGGTGATGCCTTAGGTGACATACCCTTGACTTTCTCTTTGGAATCCGGAGTGCTGGGGGCTCGGGGGAGTGATTTGAACTGAGGTGGTCAGGGTGGGCCTTGGTATGGTGGTTTTGTTGCTAGGTCATGTCTGACTCTTGCGACCCCATGGACTGTAGCCCTCCAGGCTCCTCTGTCCATGGATTTCCCAGGCAAGAATACTGGAGTGGGTTGCCATTTCCTTCTCCAGGGGATCTTCCTGACCCAGGGATCGAACTCAGGTCTCCTGCACTGCAGGTGATTTACCAACTGAGCTCCCAGGGCCTTGGTAAGAAGCAACATTTGAGCCAAGGCTAGAATCTGATGAGGGGTGATCCAGACAGAAATCTGTGGGAAGACAGATGCTGGCAGGGATGCCCGCAGGCAGAGGGCAGTGTTAGTCACTCAGTCGAGTCCAACTCTTTGTGACCCCATGGACTGTAGCCCACCAGGGTCCTCTGTCCATGGAATTTTCCAGGCAAGAATACTGGAGTGGGTTGCCATTTCCTTCACCAAGGTGGAGGGCAGGGCAAATGCAAAGACCCTGAGGGCAGTGAGGGGAGGGGCTTGGAGACTCCTCCAGAGTTCAGGGAAGGGGAGGGGCTGATGGGCGGGGCCTCTGGCTTTCAGGTTGAGTGAAAACCTGGAGGACTTTGATTTGACTTGGACCTCAAGAGAATCACCAGGGCCCCTGGGTGGAGACGGGTCTCCAATGGGCAAAGGTAGGGGTGGTGCCACAGGGGAGGATGGTAGCCGGTGTGAGTGTGGTGGTGGTGGAAGTGGTTAAGTATTAGAGCTGGACTCTGGGTGTCTTTTGAAGGTCTAGCTGGTGGGATTTGCTGATAGACAGATGTGCGAGGTCCAAAGAGGCTGGCCTGGGCACCTGGAAGGATAGAGTTGCTCTTAACTGAGGTGGAACTGAGAAGGTGCGGGGCGAGATCAGGAGCCCTGCTTGGGCCAGGTCAGGTTAAAGGTGCCTTTTGGGCATCCAGTTGGAGATTTCTAGTAGGGGTGGATACATGTGGGAGTTGGCCATTGCTGATGAAGTGTTCTGTAGGACATGGGAGACAGCGTAGACAGGGTAGGGCTTGGGCTGAGTCTGGAGCTCCAGGCTGCAAAGGACAGCAGAAGTGGAGAAGCCCGCACTGGGGGTCTGAGAAGGAGGGGGCCATCTGGTAGGGAGGGGAGTGTTGAACTGGGTGATGCTCCTTTGAGGGCTGCTAGAGGAGGGCTGGGAGTGGAGCGCTGGACTGAACTTAGGGTTGGGGCAGCTTGGATGGAGAGTGGGTAGGGATGATAGGAAGAGAACTGGAGGTAGAAAGGAGAGCCCGCTCTTGGCAGCTGAGCTCTGGCAAAGAGGAACAGAGGAGCCAGCAGCACCTGAAGGCCCAAGGAGAGTCAGGGAAGGATTGTTTTATTACTTAAGATAAAAGGGAAAAAAAAAAAGAGGTTCTTTTTTTTGGCTGTACCATGTGGCTTGCGCAGTCTTAATTCCCTGACCAGGAATCGAACCCATGCTCCCTGCAGTGGAAGTGTGGAGTCTTAACCACCAAGGAATTCCTGAAAGAGCGTGTTTATAAGTTGATGGAGTAATCCAGTTAGGAAAATACTGGAGGATGCAGGGGAGAAAGGAAGCTTACTGAGAGGTGTCCTTGAGTAGGAGAGAGTGGTCTGGTGTTCAGGGGAGGGGCAGCTCAGCTGAGTGCAGTGGAGGGGTGGAGGAGGGCAAGGAGATACCTCATGGGAACTAGTAGACGTTTCTCTCATGGATGCTTCCAATTTCTTGGTGAAAGGAAGCCAGGTCTTGAGCCAGGAGTGAAGGTGGGGAGCGGGGTGGAGGTTGAGGCCGAGAGAGGGAAGAGCAGGTTTGAAGTAGTTGTCTGGCCCAGAGTGTGGAGTTGGAAGGTGTGCTGGGCAGCTCGGGGGGCCACTGGGTCTCATGGCCATGAATTTGAACAGAGGTGGCACGGCTGTGCTTTTCTCCAGCCATGCTGGCCGCCTGGGTGCCTGTGAGAACTGGTAGGGAGTTGGCCTTAACCAGAGCTGTGTTGGTATCAACCCAGTGAGGGAGGCGGTGCGGGGCTTGGCTCGTATGTAGTGTAAGCTGGCCAAGTGTGAGGAGCCCGGCATCATCAGAGCTGGGGTGCCAAGGCAGGGAGCTGGAAAGGACCATTTCTGTGCTATGAATAAATGAAATAGGACGGCAAAACCTCCTGCACCCACTAGGGGCCCATCCTGCCGATGGGGGGCACCTGAGGCCCCAAGGGGGAAAGGTGGCACAGCCCAGGAAACTAGATTTGGGGAAGAGGGAGGGAGAATGGACTGAAGCAGCAATAAGCCAAGGGGATGCCTACCCCAGCTCCAGGCCCAGCCATGACAAGGCCTGCAAGGGATGTAAGAGACCTGCCCTGGATTCCTTCTGACTCAGTTTTCAACATCTGAAAAGCAAGTGGTTTTTCCATGAAAGACCCGCAGGTGCCGATAACCTGCCAGAGCCACAGGGCCACTGCCCCGCTCTGCATGGGCAGGGTGCTGTCACTCTTCATATTCCCTGCCTGCAAGCCCCTGCCGCGGTGAACTGTGTGTGTCTCCAGGGCAGGCCGGTGGCCACCTTGTGTGCTGTGGCAGCTCCAGCGCACAGCCGGGTGTCTGGAGCGGCTGCTGCATGAATGGCAGAGCAGGGAAGAGACACATGGTGAGTGAATCAGCCCAGTGCCAGGCCCCGGGCCAGACTGTGGGGTTCAAACCCGGCTTTTTTTTTTTTAAACTGAAGTATAGTTGATTTATGTGCTCAGTCATGTCCGACTCTTTGTGGCCCCTTGGTCCTCCAGGCTCCTCTGCTCATGGAATTTTTCAGGCAGGAATACTGGAGCAGGTTGCCATTCCCTTCTCCAGGGGATCTTCCCGACCCAGGGATCGAACCCAGGTCTCTTGCATTGCAGGCATATTCTTTACCACTAGTGCCCAGTGGTAACTATGGGAAGCCCATAGTTGATTTGTGAAAGTTAGTCGCTCAGTCATGTCTGACTCTTTGTGACCCTATGGACTGTAGCCCACCAGAATCCTCTGTCCATAGGATTCTCCAGGCAAGAACACTGGAGGGGGTTGCCATGACCTTCTCCAGGTTGATTTATGATGATATGTTAGTTTCAGGTGTACAGCACAGTGGGTCTGTTGTATATATATATATATATATATATATATGCATACATATGTATATTCACTTTCAGATTCTTATCCATAATAGGTTATTACAAGATATTCAATACAGTTCCCAGTGCTACACAGTAAATCCTTGTTGTTTATCTACTCTATATATAGTTCAGTTCAGTTCAGTTGCTCAGTCATGTCCAACTCTTTGCGACCCCATGAACCGCAGAACGCCAGGCCTCCCTGTTCATCACCAACTCCCGGAGTTTACCCAAACCCATGTCCATTGGGTGGGTGATGCCATCCAGCCATCTCATCCTCTGTCATCCCCTTTTCCTCCCGCCTTCAATCTTTCCCAGCATCAGGGTCTTTTCAAATAAGTCAGCTCCTCGCACCAGGTGGCCAAAGTATTGGAGTTTCAACTTCAACATCAGTCTTTCCAATGAACACCCAGGACTGATCTCCTTTAGGATGGACTGGTTGGATCTCCTTGCAGTCCAAGGGTCTCTCAAGAGTCTTCTCCAACACCACAGTTCAAAAGCATCAATTCTTCGGCGCTCAGCCCTCTTTATAATCCAACTCTCACATCCATACATGACCACTGGAAAAACCATAGCCTTGACTAGACAGACCTTTGTTGACAAAGGAATGTCTCTTCTTTTTAATATGCTGTCTAGGCTGGTCATAACTTTCCTTCCAAGGAGTAAGCGTCTTTTAATTTCATGGCTGCAATCACCATTTGCAGTGATTTTGGAGCCCAGAAAAATAAAGTCAGCCACTGTTTCCCCATCTATTTGCCATGAAGTGATGGGACCAGATGGCATAATCTTAGTTTTCTGAATGTTGAGCTTTAAGCCAACTTTCTCACTCTCCTCTTTCACTTTCATCAAGAGGCTCTTTAGTTCTTCACCTTCTGCCATAAGGGTGGTGTCATCTGTGTGTACCTATCAATCCCAAAGTCCTGGGAATTCCCTGGGGGTCCAGTGGTTAGGACTCAGCACTTTCACTGACATGGCCTAGGTTCGATCCCTGGTTGGGGAACTGAGATCTTATAAGCCATGCAGTGCTGCCAAAAAAAAAAAAGAAATCCCAAAGCCCTAATTAATCCTCCCCACCCCCACTCCCCTTTTTTCCCCTGTGGTAATCATAAATTTGTTTTCTATGTCTGAGTCTATTTCTGTTTTGTAAGTAAGCTCATTTGTATCATTTTTTGTTTGTCTTGTTTTGTTTTTGGCAGCACCAGGAGGCAGTTTGTTTTCTTTGTCTGTGAGTCTATTTTTATTTTGTAAATAAGTTGATTTGTATCATTTTTTTGTTTGTCTTGTTTTTGGCCATACCAGGAGGCCTATGGGATCTTAATTCCCCCACTAGGGATCAAACCTACGCCCCCTGCATTGAATGCATGGAATTTTAACCACTGGACCACCAGGGAAGACTCCTGTATCATTTTTTAGATTCTGTACTTTTGTCTGACTTACTTCACTTAGTATGATAATCTCTAGGTCCATCCTTGTTGCTGCAAATGGCATTATTTCACTTTTTTTTTTAATGGCTGAGTAGTATTTCATTGTTTTTATATACCACATCTTCTTTGTCCATGGAATTCTCCAAACAAGAATACTGGAGTGGGTTGCCATTTCCTTCTCCAAGGAATCTTCCTGACCTAGAGATCAAACCCAGGTCTCCTGTGTTGCCAGGCAGATTCTTTACCGTCTGAGCCACCAAGGAAACCTTTATCCATTCTTCTGTTGGACATTTAGGTTGCCTCCATATCTTGGCTATTGTAAATAGTGCTGCCATAAATATTGGGTGCCTCAGTTTTTTATCCCAGTAAAATGGGACTAGAAGCAGTCCCACCTCATTGCGTTGTTATGAGAATCTATCTGATGCATTGATACAGGAAAATGCTTAGAAACAGTGCCTAGCACAGAGGAGGGTCTGCTGTTCTTACTATTACTTCTATTGTTGTTGCAGTGAGTTGGCCCAGGCCCTGAGCAGACCTGGGGATTGCCATTTATTAATAACCAGTGCCCCCCTGATGGCAGACAAGGGAGTGCAGGCTGGAACCAGAATGTAAGGGCCCTGAAGGCCATGCCCAGGAGTTTGGAGTTTATCTCATAGGCAACAGGGAGCCACTGAAGGTAAACAGTTGACAAAACTCGAAGGAACAGTATTTTATCTCAGTTCCAAATACAACTGTAGTGGAACGCAGCAGTGCACAAGCACTTGTATGTTGTTTCTGGCTTCTTTCAAGCCGCGGCCACAATGTTGAGTAGTTGTGACAGACTATGTGGCCTGCAGTGCCCCAAACATTTCCTCTCTGACCCTTTACAGAAAACATTTGCCAGCCTCTGCTTTAGCGTGTTTTCTGATTTTCTCAGTTCTGAGCAAGGTGGAGGTATGTTCTCTACAGGCCAGTAAGGGGCTTTCGTACCCCAAATAGCTTTAGGGGACACAGGAAGCCTGGGCTGAGACAGGACAGGCTGCATGCCTGCTCCGGGTGGAGCGCCGAGTTGCTCTCCTGCTGAAGTCGAGCAACATGTGAACCACCCAGGTGGTAGAGCAGGATCCAAACCCAACCCTGCCTGATGGCACAGCCTCACTGCCTCCAGCTGTCTGGAACAGCACTGTTTTAGTGACGTGTGCAAGGATGCTCACAGGAGCGGGAATGTGGATGTGTTCAGCTCCACCCACTTACCCAGAAAGCCAGTGAGTAAAGAACTTAAAGCTTGGGGCTCCAGACACCTCAGCCATAGGCCCCTCCCACTTCCCCACCCAGCCCCAGGCAGGCACTCTGGAAGGATGGACAGGCCTGGGCATCCACCCATGCTCACAACCAGAAGCCACGCCTCCTCCCTCCTCCTTTCCTTCCCAAAACTGGGAGAGGACACCTCTGCACTATCTAGGGGCATGAAGGAGTGACTGCTGACTGAAGGTTGGATGGATGGAGTGGGCAGGCATGTCTGCTCCCCCAGGGAGTTCACAGAAAAGTACTCAGATTTTTTTCCTAGTAAATAGGACACTTAAATGTTCCGTTTACACGTTTGAGTGTCATTTTGACAATGGCGGGCTTGGCATTGTTTAATTCATGGCTTCGGTAAAAATCCCTACTCCATGGGTAGGCTCCTGGTAGAGCTGGCAGTCACATTAGGCCCAGGGTTGCCTTCCCAGACCTGAGCCCCCGGGGGGCCCATGGTGCTCCTGAAGTGAGCCTGGGGTGTGAGAGTTAAATACACAGACCCAGAAGCCAGACTGGTTGGGTTGGAATCTGTCACCTACTAGCTGTGTGACTTTAGGAAAGTTACTTACCCTCTCTGTGCCTTAGTTTTCTTCTCTGTAAAATGGGGAGTGAGTAACCTCCCTCACAAGATGTGGTGAGGACATAATACATATGAAGCATGCTGCCAACCTGACACAGGGAGTGCTGCTCTTCTGCTGGTTCTGATTCCTAGGCAAGAGGGCAGGGCCCAGACCAAGTGCCTGCCTACTAGTCACTTGCCTTCTGACCATTGGGCCCTGCATCTGTCACGCGTGGAGGCTGTGTAGGTTCTAAGTGCTAGTGAAGTAGAATAATAGCCGATAGTTCCTGAGCATTTAAATGACCAAGCAGGAAGTGCCAGCTGTGTGACCCTGGGCAAGTTCCTAACCTCTCTGTGCTTCTACTTCCTCATGCGTAAAATCGGGAGAACTTGGCCTCTGTCTCACTGGGAAAATGGGAGACTTCAGGACCTGAAAAAGGCAGAACAGGGTTCTTTCTCTGTCATTTGTCCTCATGGGGGTACTGGGGGCTACCCCCATTTCACAGAGGACAACACTGAGGCCCCAAGGGATTAAAAAGAAAGGGCCCATGGTCACAAAGCAGGAATGTGGTGGAGGTGGGGACTTCTGTCCTGATGCCCATGCCCCATGGAACTGGACCGTCCTCTGCAGACAGGCCTGTCCTCATCCGGGCTCTTGCTGCTCTCAGCTCCTTCGCCCCAGCCCCAATCTGGACTGCTGTTTAGCTGCCTGTTCCTCACTGCCACATCACTCCTCAAAGGCTTTATGGTGTTGCTGCCTACCTGAGCCCAGGCTTTGGTGAAGTTTAGGAATTCCAGGCACCCTTTTAGCCTAGGCCTTTCTGGATCCAGCCCCTTCTTTTCTTGGCTTTCCCAGCCCTGTGTTTGGAGCTGGGACCCTTGGAGACCCCGGCCCTGGAGCTGGCCCACAGGCCTTCAGGAGAGGATGAGACAGTTTACCCCTGGCTTCAAGACGTGGCCTGGATCATACTTTCTCCCGAATGCCTCCCTGACAGACATACCTTGCTGTGGGTGCTGTTCCCCTGCTCTTGTTCCGTGCCTGGCTTTCAATCCGGCTCTGGATTTCTTCTCCTGGGAGTGTTCTAGGTCTTTGTTGGTCTGGGTACGGGGGTGGGGTTGACAGGAATTCAGGGGGGATGGAACACGTGCAGAAGGCAGACAAACTCAGGACACGCCTCTTTGAATAATGATCCATCACACACTTTCAGCTTACAAAGGACTTTCACATTCTTTATGTGAGGCAGTCACTGGCATTAAGAACTAGGTTTATCCCCATAAAGAGGTGAAGACACAGGCTCAGGGAGTTGAAGGGTGGTGGGATAAAGGAAGACGTGTAGCTCAATGGATTATCACTGGACTCTGGATTCCAACAAACCTGCAGGGACTTCAAACCTCAGAGCTTCTCAGCTGTGTCACTCAGGGCAAGTCTTAACCTCTCCAAGCCTCTGTCTTTTCATCTACCCCGTGGAAGCAGTATTAGTGCTTACCTCCTGGCACACTTAGGATAATGAGGTAATGCCCAGGACCGTACGTGCTCTGTAAGTGTTACCATAAAAAGCCAACTTTCTGGACAGTTTGTTCAAACTGGGTGCTGTGGGAGGTACCAATATGCTGACAGGTTCTTGTTCTCAAAGGGCTAGGTCTCTTGTGGGTCACAACAGTGAAACAAATGGGCCCCAGCAGGTCACTTGCGGAGGGGGGCTTCAACCCTGTCTGGCTTGGTTGGGGTACCTCCTCAGCCAGGAGACTGATTTCCTCCGCAGGGGACTGGAGCTGATGGGAGTTAACCTCCCAGGGAGTTGCTGGGAAGCCCCTGGATCTTAAACTCACAGCTGTAACTACTATTTTATGCCCTTATTCTGTACCAAGCACAGAGTTTTAAACTAAAAGGTCTGGCCCATTGAAAAGTGTTACTTGCTCAATTGTGTCCAACTCTGCAACCCTACAGGACTGTAGCCCGCCAGGCTCCTGTCTGTGGGATTCTCCAGGCAAGAATACTGGAGTGGGTAGCCCTTCCCTTCTCCAGTGGCTCTTCCCCACCAACGGATCGAGTCCAGATCTCCCGCATTGCAGGCAGATTCTTTACCATCTGAGCCAAAGGGTCTGGCCCACTATTGGGGCTCAATTGAGATTTGTGGGATTAATGAAAAGTTAATTCGAAACTTCACTAACACTGCTGCAGGGCTGGGGGTGCGAGGAGTTGAGATTCATGTCATCCCCACCGTCTGATCTCTGCAGGCACTGGGGCTGTGGAGACCCGGAGTCGTCACAGCTCCTACCCCGCGGGGCCAGAGGATGATGAAGGGACGGAGGAGGAGGATCTCGGCCCCTTCAGGGGCCGCTCGCGCTCGGCGCCCCCCAACCTATGGGCTGCACAGCGATATGGCCGCGAGCTCCGGAGGATGAGCGACGAGTTTCACGTCTCCTTCAAGGTGAGGGCCGGCTGAAGTGCCCCGCAGTCCCGGACCACACCGGGACCTATGCTCCCGGACCTCCTCCCACTGGGCTGTCCCAGTGCACGTCGGGATTTGCAGTTTCGGGACTCCTCTCCTGCAGCCAGACCCTTCCCGAGTCCCAGGGTATATTCGGGGACCTGACCCTGCTCCAGCAGGCCAAGGCTCCTGAGCTCCCCAAATCCCTGGAGTACGAGGCATTTGTGCTCCTGGCCGACCTAGTTCGGATATCCGGGTTCTTGGCCTCAATTTCCGAACCACTTCTTTCATTTTCAAATTATGGTCCCATCTTCCAGGTGCTAAGTCTCCGGCTCTGGCGCTTACAGGATCCTAGGCGTCCTCTCTGCTCGCAACATGGAGGGGCCATGCTTAGTCAAGAGATCTCTCGGTACAAGGCCTGTTAGGCTCTACGGCCTTTTAACTCCTCCGGGATCTCACGTGGTGGTGGGATTCCGTAAGCGGAGGGGCCTTGATTTTGGCTGCTAGGATAAGCTAATTCATTCTACCCTTTCTTCTTCCCACCCTGAAGGGGCTTCCTCGCCCGAAGAGCGCGGGCACGGCGACGCAAATGCGACAAAGCCCCAGCTGGACGCGCTTCCTCCAGTCCTGGTTGAGCCGGAACTTGGGGAGAGGAGGCTCCGCCCCCTCCCAGTGACCTTCCGCCCCGCAACCGAAGCTCTCAACCGCTGCTGGTGGCCATCTTGGGAGCGGGCGGAAGTCTTTTCTGCAGGCCTTACGCAAAAGGAGGCTCGGATTCGTTCCTTTCGGAAGACTGAGGTCTGACCTCGACTCCGATCCCCTTCCGGTGTATGCGAGGACCACGGAGGGGCTCGGCCCCTATCGGAAGTTGGAAGTTTTTCCGCCCTTACCTGCCGGAAGCGGCCCCGTGACCCCTCCCCACGCGCCTGCGCCAGTTGCGAGCCGAGATTAACCCTAACTTCGCCGGAACCCTCTCCTCCGCGGTAACGCTGCGGACCTACGCCCGAAACTAAAATGCTAATAAAGCCCACGTCTGCGCCGCGGAGTCTCCTCTGTCTGTCGCCTGGGGCTTCCCGGGCGGAGAGAGCGCTAGCACTGACGAGTTTCAAAAGGTGTCCCCGCTTTACATATGAGGGAAACTGAGGCTCTTGGGACCGACGTCAGGGAGGCGTTGAGGCGGCGAGCGGAGCTACGGCCGCCTGGACTCCGGGAGGCGGAGCGCGATCGGGCTTCGGGGATATCCAGGTCCTTATCTCTAATATGGTAATTGAGAACTGCAGGCCGGCTGGCCGCTGGAATTCCGCGCACTGCAAACCGTGCCGCCGTCCCCCAGGGAGGGTCATTTTCTCCTATTTGGGTCAGTCCTTTTGAGCAGCTACTGTGTGGCCGGCCTGGGGCCAGCGCTCCTCCGGGAACTGGCAGGACACATTGGGCGGGGGAGGGGACGGAAGGCTCGGCCCAGGGCTGTGAGTAGAGGGATCGCTAGGGAACCAGAGAAGCTTCACCAGGCCCTGGGAGCCGAGCTGAGAGCTCAATTCCAGAAAGGTTTATTGGCGCCCCCTACAGACTAGCCAGCGCTTTATACTAGGTACACAGACCTGGATTGCGCCACAGCAGCCCCTGTTATTCCTAGCTTCCTGGCGAGGGAGGCAGCCTCTCAGGAGTTAACGCCAGCCCAGTGCTCTAACAGGGGCCTGGAACCAGGGTGAAGGCGGCTCCCTCCAGCAGAGGAAAGTCAGGGAGGACTTCAGGGAGGAGGTGAGCCAGACCTGGGACTTGAAGACATGAGGGAGGGTGCTGTCATTTCCAGTAGCGGAAATAGCAGACCCATGGAAGGATGGGAGAGCTGCAGAGGCCAGGCTTTTCAAGAGTTGGAATGTCATACCTAGGAGTTTGGAATTTAGCCTGGTCTTTGAGGACCTGGGGACTATGCAGTGTTTTACGTGTGAAGTCAGGAAGATAGGAGTTGCCTGCTGCGGGGCCTAGATGGGGCAGATGTGGAGCTAGGACAAGGCCTGACTGCAGAAACAGGGAAGGCCTGGGCACTGGTACTGACCCAAAGGGAGTGGGGCCCAAGGCAGAGGTTCCTGGCCCTGGGAAGGCCTTGCTCTGGAAGCCCTGTTCTCTGGCCTCCCCACCCCATCTGTTTGCCTGAGGCTGCAGCAAAAACAAAGAAAGAAAACACTCAATTGGCAGGAGATAAGCCCAGATAAGAGGCTGCCTTCCTCCGGAGGAGGCAGGCAGTCAGCCCAGGAAGGGCCAGGAAGCTGGGAGAGGCCTTGAAGAAGTGCCAACCTGACCCTGCTGTAGTACCCAGCCGCACCCTCACTGCAGGGTCTCTGCCACTCTACGCTGTCTCAGGGCAGGAGGGGGAGGCATGGAGCAAGTCCTCCAGGCTGGCCGAAGACAGTCTGCCCTAGAGGCTCCATGCCCCCCATGCCTCCAGGTCAGGATGTCTTGACTTAGCTGTGACCTCAGTTTCCTCATCTGCAAAACAGGCATAACATCTCCCTCACAGGGAGGAGGGGGATGCCGCATCTCCCCTGCACATGCTGTGACCATCAGCGCCCCTTCTCCCAGGGGTCACTTCCAGGCCCATCTACTTCCTGCCTATTGCTGAGAGCCCAGGTGCCCTGATGTTGGGCAGGTTTTGAGCTGCCCAACTGCACCCCTAGCAGGTCTATCCCCTGATAGAATCAACTGCCTGTGTGGCCAAAAGCAGCCTCGGCGGAAGATGCTGGGTGCTTGGGTCATATCAGGCTACAGGAAGAGGGGGCAGGGGAGGCTTCCTGAAGCAGAGGCCTGAGCCTCTATGAAGGGAGGAGAAGAGCCCAGGAAGGAGAAAAGTAACCGGAGTAAGGGGCGGGGGAAGCAGAGTGAGAGCCCAGGGCAGAGGGCAGAGAGGCAGGAAAGCCTGAGGAAGGCCAGAGGGCCTCTGATGTCAGGTCACTGGCAAGACCTCCAGGCAGTTCCTGGGCAAGGAGGTCTCAAAACCCTTTGTTGACCCCACAAGCCCATTTTACAGATGAGAAAACTGAGGCTCCAGAAAAAGCAGAACCAGATCTAGGGCCCAGAATCCTCTCCAGTACTGCCCCAAACCATGCTGCACACAGGGTCCCTGAAATCCACGTTTATTCACATAAAAAAAAATCCCCAAAGGAAAGAGAAAGAATGTGACTTCCCAGAGCTCAAAGGCTCCACCCACTGTTCCCTGGGGAAGTGAGGGAGACAACTCCCACTCTAGGGTGTGGGTGTCATGGGGGTGAGGCCCTTCTGGCCCAGTGTGACCCACCCAGCACCTTCCCTAGGACTGAGGGCAGGAAGGAGGGGCTGGGGACTAATGGGGCCCCAGGGGGGTAAAAGGAGGGAGTTAGTGTGGGGTGCTTGCCCTGGTTTAAAAAAATAAAACTTCTAAAGATAAAAAGTTTAAAAAAAAAAAAAAAGAGCATTTAGTGTCTTAGCCTCCTGCCCTCCTCCCAGCGCCCACCCTGGCCTGGTGGCCACCTCTTGCTCAGCCAGTTCAGAGCTTTGTAGTCTCCTCCTGGCTCTCTGAGTCAGCGCCAGGCAGGTGCCCGCTGCTCCCAGGCGCGTGACCGTTGCTGGCACAGGCGACCAGATGCCCGTCCCCAAGTCCCTCTGATGTCTCGCCCAGCAGGCTCCAGCGGATCTCCTGGGGCAGCCTCTCCCGCTGCTCCTGACACTCCTGGACCAGCTGAGCCAGCAGCTGCAGGAGGAGCAGTGTCAGGGAGGCCAGCCCAGGCCACCCGCCCACCTGCCGCCTGCCTGCCCCTCACCCATGGCCTCACCTTGGGCTCCTCTTCCGTCAGCTGTTGGAGGATCTGCTGCTGCCCGGCCACAAGGCGTTCCTGCCGCTGCTTCTGGGCCTCCTCCAGCTGTGTGTGGGGGACAAGTGCTCACACAAGGGTCTCTAAGGGAGGGGCGTGGGCCCCGGGGCTCTGTGTGGGCATAGAAGTCAGGCAGACCCTCTTTCTGAGCAAGGAGGCGAAGGTTTCCAGGGCTGTGTGACCAGGGTCCTGAGATGACTCTTAACAGCAAATGTTCCAGACCCACAGAGAAAGGATCTAGAAGTCCCTCTAGGGCGACGGAACATCAGGTTGGCACCCAAGATACCGGTTTAGGATGACTGAAGGAATGGGGCTGGGCTAGGGTGGCACCGGAGCTTCACTCACCCGACGGATGGAGTTGACCGACTCAGTGATGTGCCGACGGTTAATCTCTGTCAGTTCCCTGCACAGGAGCAAGGAGGATGGGCTCAGCGCCCAGGGACCCGCCCGGCCTGCCCAGCACGCAACTGGCCCCCAGCCCCGATGCCCTTACGCCTCCTTCTTATGTTTCTCCCTGGTCTTGGCCTCTGAGATACTGTTGTGGCGTTTCCTGTCCAGGATCTTCTGCAGTTCCTTCTTCTCCCTGGAGGAGCCAGTAGGAGAACAGGCAGGGTCAGTAGCAGGACAGGGGGTTGTGTGTGTGCGTGTGTTTGCTCGCCCCGTGGCACTAGGAAGTACCCCCCCCACCCACAAGACCCCAGGCCTTCACCTCTCGTTTATCTCCTTCAGTTTCTTCAGCTGAGTCATGTGAGCATCCAGGACAACCTCCCTGAGCTTCAGCTGAGCCTACAGACACAGTGGCCGACAGGTGACCCTGGGCTGTGACAGGCCTGTTCCTGAGGCAGGCTCCACCCGCCCCCCGGCAGGCCACCCCTCAACCTGCTGCAGGTGCTCCAGCCTCCGCGCCGCCTCTGTGTCCGCCTGGGCCGCCCTCAGCTCCAGCAGACACTGCACCTGTTTCTTCTGGAACTCTTGAAACCTGCTAACCTCTTCCTCTTCTGCCCTCTCGTCCTCCCCGCTTCTGTGGGGAGAACCCCTCTGGGTAATACTCAGATTGTCACATGAACCTGGACCAGGAGGGCAGGGGGACAGGGCAGATGCCCACAGGCAGTGACAGATACCAGCCCAGAGAGGTGGGATCGGTTATGCCAAGAAGGAGGCCTGTTAGCTCCCCGCAAATGTTAGGAGCCTGTCTGGGCAACAGTTCCTGGAAACATGCTCTTATGGGGACTTCAAAAAAGATATCCCTCTTGGTGGCTCAGCTGGTAAAGAATCCGCCTGCAATGTGGGAGACCTGGGTTCGATCCCTGGGTTGGGAAGATCCCCTGGAGAAGGGAAAGGCTACCCACTCCAGTATTCTGGCCTGGAGAATTCCATGGACTGTATAGTCCACGGAGTCGCAAAGACGGTGGGACCCAGAGTCCTCTGTCTTCCTTGCAGCAAACCACCTTCCTGGGGTCAAAAGGGCAGCCCTGGGCCATCCGTCTATGCCCACCTAATGCAGAAACCCTCATATTCATTTTCACATTCACGTCCATGCACAAAGCACACGGGCAGGCGGGACACTCACAAGACACCAGGTCGCTGTTGGCACCTGCTCCCCGCGCGGGCCTGGGCCAGGTTGTCGAGCAACCGGCGTGTGAGGGCAACGGCCTTCCGCTGATGTTTCTTGTACAGCTCCCGGAAGTCTCGCTCTTGCCGGCTGCGGAGCTTCACCAGGGCCTTGTGGCCTCGGAGCTCGTCCAGCGGGGCCGGGGCCACCTCTGTGGACAGCAAAGGCGGGCTGGGCTGGGCTGGACTGGGGCAGACCACCCCTGCCGGAGCACCAGTTCCCTCCAGAAGTAGCCCTGCCCCCAGGACAGGCCCGCCCCCTACCTGAGAGGATGCTGGCGATGAGATCATCACGCTGACCTGGAAAGCAGAGGCAGGGCTGGCTGTGAGAAGCTGGAGAAGGGCAGAGCTAGTCCCCTCTCTCCGCCTACCCCCAGGCCGCCCCTTACCTGGGCTGCTGATGGAGGAGCTGATGGAGGAGCTGGTGGGGGAGGTGGCGGGGCCTGGGGGCCGGCGCGGGGAGGCGTCCAGTGGGCTGGGCGTGGGGTGTGGGTTCAGTTGGTACCCCAGCTGCTGAGACTGGGTCTCCTGGCTCGTCTCTGGGCCAGCCTGAGCCTGCAAGGGCGGGGTGGAGAAAGTAGAATGCTCTATGCTCCTTCCAGAAATGCTACTCTCTCCAGACCCTTTTATTTTTTTAAATATTTTTTGGGGAGGGAGCCACACCATGAGGCTTGTGGAGGACCTTAATTCCCCAACCAGGGATCACACCTGGGCCCTCAGCAGTGCAAGTGCAGAGTGCTAACCACTGGACCACCAGAGAATTCCCCCTCTCTAGACCCTTCCGTCCTTCACAACCTCCCTCAGCCCATGGCCCTGGACTCCTCTCATCTGTCATGTGGGGGCTGTGAGAATAACTCCATGAGAACAAGACATGCATTTCTAGCCCCCTTTTGCACGTGGGGCATGGGGAAGAGAACGTGAGATTGTGTCTCTAGGATGCCAGGCCTCACTGCATATAGTTAGGAACTTCTAGATTGTTCTGAAAAGCCCTGGCCCAGACCCAAGTTCCCTCCTGTCTCTGAGTACCCCCTCCACCCTTGCCCACAGCTGCTCATCTTCCTCGATGCTTAGCTCCTGATTAAATCAACGAAGGAAGTGACCGCAGAGGGGGTACTAGTCTCTCCCGCTAATAACTCCAAGCAGCCGGCTCTCTTCCCTGCTGCCGCAGGCCCCCAGGGGACCGGGCCTAGATGTGTGGCCAGCCTCTGCTCCTGACCCCTCCCCGCAGAAGCCATGGCCCGTCTCATGGCTCCCAGGACCACGCTTGAAAAGCTTTTAGGGCTTCCAACTGCCCTGGTGAAGCGGCTGAACTCTGCACCCTGGCTTTGAGCCTGCCGGCAGCCAGAAGAATTCTAGCCCTGGACAATCCTGAAGGCCTTTCTCATGCAGAAGGGATTTCCACCTCCTTAAAATGTGCAGAGTAACCCCAGGCAGCTGAGCCTCCTGAACAAGAGAGCCCAGAAGCCCCAGCCGTACAGCATGGTGGAAGGGTGCTGGAGGCAGAGTCCAGGATTGGAGGGACAGTGTGGGTGAACCCTTGAAGCTGGCGTCAGCAGCAAGCAGGGAACAGGCTCCTCGGAGAGAAGAGTCCTACCACCAGCTGGGATTGGCATAGGCGGTGCAGACAGAGGAGAGCGGAGAAGGCTACAGGGTGCTTCCCCACCAGGGCTGGGACCAGGGGTCAGCTCTGACCACTCTCCCACCCTGACACCCCCAGGATCCAGGTGAGCCTGAGCTCTGCTGCCTCCTGCCTGTCAAGAGCACAGGCAGACAGACCCCTCCAGGCATCACTGTGCCTGCCTCTGACCTGCCCTGGCTCACCTCACTTTCCCCAATGAGGGCGGCCAGCTGCTTGGCCCTCTGGTCCATCAGGCTGACATGCTTGATGGGGTTGATCAGGGCCTCTGCATAGTCTGGGGGTGGAGAGGCAGAGGGCAAGGGTCTCAGAGACAGAACCCCCGGGGCCCACACCCTCCCCAGCTCTGATCTCACGCAGGGACTGCAAAACCACCCACAGATCTGTTTACCACCCACCTGGGGCCACCGGTCCCAGCCACTCCTAGGCCCTGGTGGTGTCCTTGTCCCCACCCTGCCTGGCCTGGCCTGCCCCAGCCCCCTGCAGCTCACCCTGGTGGTCATCGGGGATGTAGTCGGAGGCCTCGGTGTAGATGAGCAGGGCTGGCAGGCACAGCGGCTGGTTGGCCTCGTTTCGCAGGCAGATGTAGTGGTACCCTGGGAGGGCGGGAGGGCAAGGGGGCTGAGCACAGGTCCCCACTAACTGTGCCCCCCGAACTGCTCAGAGCCCAGATGGCCTCACCTGAGCGGATGGCGGAGACGGGCAGGATCCGGTGCCCCACGAACTTGCCCCCCTCCTCAAAGGCCGCGATGCGCAGCGAAGCCAGCGTGGGCAGCACCACCTGAGGGCCCAGACTGGTCTGAGCCACAGCTGACCACAGCCAGCAAGGCCGCCACCCAGAGTGGGCCCCTGGACCACGTGACCCGACCACAGACCATCAGATGCCATCACCACTGAGCCAATGGTGGACCCGCACCTCCAGAGCCTGGCCAGAGGTGGCCAGCGTCCCCCAGAGCCCTGAGTCCAGAGGACAGGCAGACAGACTCCTCTGGGCACCATTATGGTGGGACCGGTCTGGTCACTGTCAGCTTAGCACCTAGAGCGAGCCATGTATCTGAGACTGAGGCCGCATCCTCGGGGGGCCATCCATCTGGGAGGCGGGGAGAAGCTGGGGTGAGCTTGCAGCAAGTCCCTCCTGCCTGGGAGAGGGGGTGGGCTGTGCCCCCGGGGGGCTACGGAACCTCCTGTGGTCTCAGCTTTCTGTCTCCCCACCCTGACCCCACAGAGGGCAGGGAGCTCCAGCCTGATGCGGGGACACGCAGGACCTGGGGTGACAGGCCTAGCCTCGGCACTCTCACCTCTGACCCCCAACCACACAGCGTTCCTGTTCCCCCACCAAGGGAGCCCAGCAGGTCTGGGGCTCACCTTGGGGAAGTCGAACGGCTCCTCATCCCACACGGGGTTGAATGAATTCCCCTGTGAGGTTCGCGTGCGGTACTTGCGCCGCGTGTCAACGGGGAGCCCGAACATGTCCACCTCCACGTAGATGCCCACCTTCCTGTCGGACAGGAACTGCCCCGAGATCACCTGGGGGACCAGGAGGGTGAGGAGGCTGCTCACAAGTCCCGCCCCCAGGACACCCTGGCCTGCGCCCATCCTGGCCCCACCTTGACCCGCACAGCATTGGCCACGATGCCGTCCACGATGACTTCGGTGAAGGGGTCAAAGGACTTGTCCGGCCGCCGCATGAACTCAGGTTTGAGTAGGTAGCCGCTGCGCCCGTTGTACTCGAACACGCCGGCATTGAGCTGCATTGGCACATCTGGGGGGGAGGGGCACAACATGGGGAGGAAAAGGGTCAGCAGATGGAACAGGGTCAGGAGTCAGGAAGGACACTGCTGTGCAGTGCAGTGGGCGGACCAGGGGTCATTCAGGTCAGAGCAGATGGCATCCAGGATCCAGACTCCAGGACAAGGGGCTGGGTCTAGCATCAGCCAAGGTCAGGGATTAAGGTCAGCCAAGGTCTCGGTTGGATGTGGGGATCTGGGATTAGATAGAGTCAGAGGTCCCTGCAGTCAAGATTCACAGGGTCAGGGGACAGAAGTTAGTGAGGCTGGGGGCCAGAGGTCAAAGTTCAAGGCTGGGCAGCACTCACCCAGGGTCTGGAAGTTGAGTGCAACGAGCTGGCAGCCCACGTTCCAGAAGAGCTGGGGCATGTAGTTGGACGAGTCCACGCGGGTGCCCTTGGGGTAGATGCGGCTGAGCTGCTGCTTGTTGTATCTGAGGTTGACAGTCAGGGACCACAGGCAGGTACTGGCCCCGCGTTCTGCCTCAAGTCCAGTGCTCCAGGCCCATCCTCAGCCCCTGTGAACCCGCCTCCTGGCCTTGGCTCAAGCTGTCCCACAGCCCCCACTTCTCAGTGTAGGCCCTGGACAGTCTCCCAGGCCCGCTCCCAACCCAGACGGGTGCTCGAGAGTCAGGAGTGGTAGAACCACCCGAGCCTGCCTCCCAGTGAGCAGCACCACCCTGGCCTGCCAGACCGTCTGCGCAGGATACTCCACAAACTCCATGGGGCTCTTGGTCAGCTGCTCCATGGCCTTGGTCTCCACGAAGGATGACATCTCGAAGCACTTGTTCCTCTCTGGGGGATGGAGGTGGGAGGGGATCAGGCCTGGCAGAGCCCGACTGCCTCCCCTGCCCCACCTCTCACTCCACTCACTTCGAGCAGCCTCGAAGGACTTGAACTTGACAGGCTCGATGTAGTTGACGAGTGTGGACATTTCCTCAGTGGCGTTGACCTCACTGCTGGCGGTGCCCTGTGGCCCCCAATTGCAGGGTCAGCAGTTCCGTGGCCCCCAGCCGGGAGTTGGAAGCTCCCTCACCTGCCCCCGCACCACAGAGCAGGCGCTGACCCTCTTCCCAGCCCGGCCACAGCCTGTCCGTCATGGTCCCATGCGCCCCACAACCTTCTCTCTGGGCCTTGCTGACTGGGCCCTGGACCTCACCTTCCCGATCTGCCTCCTGCCGCCCGAACCTTGGAAGCTGGAACTCCTCAGCCAACCTCAGAGGTTCAGTTATTCAGATGAGGGTGAGCCCCCAAATTCCCACCCCCACTCTCATTTCCAGCGACCGCCTTGCCACCTCTTCCTGAGTACCTCACAAGATTCCCCAAGCCTTGCAACCTGAGCTCGCTCACCTCTGCTCACACCCTGGTTCCCACTCTGGGCCCCTCCCAAACCCAGTCTCAGCGCTGACCCGCTGACCTTTCCTGTCACTTCTTTTCCCCGGAACTCAGTGCCCGCCCTCCTCCACACTCTCTGGCCCTGCCACAGGGCCTTTGCACAGTCCCCCTTCGTCAGTCCGCTCACCCAGCGTCCTCCCCGAGGTCCGACTCCCCACTCCTCACCCCGGTTCTGCGCCCTAACTCACCCCTCCCAGTCCATATCCAAACACAATTTCACACTTGCTTCCACACCTGTTTACCTGAGACCCTCCCCCACTCCACATACACCCCACACGTGAACTCTGGGAGGGCAGGTGGACCCAGCACTCAGGGCTGTGCCTGGCACAGTCAGGGCTCAGCCCACTTGGGAAGTGAGGGCATGCCGCTGCCGCCTCATCCCGCTCGCAGGCCTGACCTCGTCCGTGGTCGGCTTTTTGGGGTCCGTCTGTTCCTCCTCCTCCTCGTCCTCTTCCTCATCCTCCCGGTAGCCAGGTCCAAGAGCATCAGGGCCCCGCTGCAAACCCTCTTCCCCCAGAGACTTCTGAGGCTCCAGGCTGGGCTTCTCGAGGCCTGCCTCCTCCCCATTGCTCAGGCCTGGGCAGCTGTCAGAGCTGGGGGACCCTGCAGAGGACAAGGCCATGGGGTCAGGAGTCAGGGCACACAGTCGCTCAGGAGCCAGGAAGGGTTAGGCCCGGGGGGTGCAGAGCTGCCTCATGGAGTCCAGGGGTACTCTCAGCGCAGTGTGACTGGGGAGAGGGGGGAGGTCAGGAGTTGAATGGGATCAAATTCAGCGGTAGTGTAGAGGAGTCAAAGGTCAGGGTGCAGATATAACTGGGGAGATGTAACTCAGGGAGATAGACACGGTGGCTCAGAAGGCTGAGAACTGGGATACAACAGCCTTGACCGTGGGGGGTAAGGATGACAAGGTGGGGTTCCAAGTCAGGGATCAGTTAGCGCCACACCCCGTGAGGGGGCTTAGGGAGGTGAGCAGTCAGGGGTCAGATGGAAGAGGGACCTCAATAAACTGAGAGGTCAGGGTGAGCTGAAATGAGGACCCGCTGGAATGGTACATTCAGAAACGGTCTCAGGAGAGAGACGGTTCACTGAGGTCAGAGGTCAGAGGTCTGAGTCACAACCTGGTTGAGAGGGAACACCTCTGTGAGGTGCTAGCTGGAGGCTGAGACTGCAGGGTCAGGAGGTGGATGGAACCACATCCCAGGCGGCGAGTGGCTCGGAGAGGGGGGAGGTCAGGTTGGGAGCAGAAGGTGAGTCCCCAGAGAGGGCTGGGCTCAGAGAAGTGGGGGCTTAGGGTCGGGACTGGGGTCGGAGGTCAGGCCAGGATCTCACCGAGCTGGGGCGAGGAGGGGTCGGTGGTGGCAGAGCTCTCGCTCAGGGCCGAGTTGCTCTGTTCCAGTGGCCGCTTGCGCACGGAGCTGTCAGGGACGCCGCTGCCGAGTCGGTGCCGCTTCTTGTTCTTCACCAGGATGCGGCCCATCAGGTCCTGGGGGCTGGGCAGGGAGACGCCTGGGGCCAGCTGGTGGGCACGGACAGGTCAGCGTCTGCCAGGCGCCCAAACCCCCACTCCCCGCCCCAGCTCTGAGCCCCATACCGGGTACTTGTCCAGGGGGTCGATGAGCAGAGCGTCCCCAAAGATGGAGCGGCAGTACTCGGCCATCTTGGCCTGCTGTTTCGCCCTGTGGGGCCAAGGTCAGAGGTCAGAGGTTCCTGGGGGTGAAGCTGAAGTCCCCAGAGTGGGTCAGAGGCTGGCAAGATCATGGAAAGGGTCACCCTCTCCCAGGGTCAGAGGTCACAAGAGCAATCCAACAGTGCCATGGTGAGTGGCTGTCCCTGGGATCGGGGTCCCACTCACGAGTCCACATGGTTCTCAAAGGAGAGGATGACGGGGTAGGGCGAGGTCTTGAAGGCGGTCTCCGCGATGGCCTCGAGCACGTCTCTCAGTGGCACCTCCGTGGTCATGGTGAAGCCGTGTGTGATGAACGGCTCCTCCTCGGGTGGCCGCCCCTTCCACACGTCCAGCTCCACGCAGCGGCAGCCCCACAACAGCGCCTGCCGATACATCTCCACGGACGAGGTTCCGGCCAGCTGCCCCGCTGGGGACGAGGCTCCATCACCACCAGTGCCCGGCCAGCCTGGCTCCTCGCCCTCCTCCCCAGGCCTGCGCTGAGCTGGGTGGGGCTGTGCTGGGGACGCAGAGCCCCGGTGGTGGCCTGGCCCGGGCTCACCTTGTCTGGCCAGCTACTGCTCACTCCATGATTCACTGTGGAACCGGCATCACCTCTCCCCAAAGCCCGAAAGCCAGGCAGAGTCAGCGTCCACCGGCACTGGCTGACAGGTGGGGCCCTGCACTGCCAGGTCTCACCCTCTCTCGGATGCACTCCCATCACCCC
This sequence comes from Moschus berezovskii, assembly GCF_049115385.1. Lineage (NCBI taxonomy): Eukaryota > Metazoa > Chordata > Mammalia > Artiodactyla > Moschidae > Moschus > Moschus berezovskii. The sequence goes on from NC_142484.1 coordinate 8,509,405, forward strand.
CATCCCACAGGCCTGAACTGGGAGTTGTCCCCAACACCCCCACGGCCCCCCGCTTCCCTTTCTCCCCTCCACGGTGGCTGCCCTGGACAGCCTCTGTCATCTCCTCCTGGGGACAGCAGGCTCCTCCCCGCCTCCCATCCAATCTCTGTGGAGCACAGGGCATTAGCCTTCTAAAGACATACCAGGTCACATCACCTCCCCCTGCTCCACACCTTGCAAGAACCCTTCCCCTTCACTCAGGATCAGTGCAAATTCCTTCCATTCTTTCTGTACCTCCAGGGTCCCTCCCAGGGACACCTGCCCCAACTCCCGCCCCACCCTGCCCCACCCCACCTCTTGGCCTCCTTTCAGCTTCAGAGCACCAGGTGGTCTCCAGTTCCAGCTCCCCACCCCCCCAACATACACAAGCTGTCCTTCACAGGGCAGGTGCGGGCCTCAGCCCTTCCCCTGGGGAAGCCTCCTGGACCTCTGGGGAAACCCATGCAGAGAAGCCCGCTCCCCAGGACAGGCTTGCTATTTCTGGCTTGCTTCCCCAGCATGGGCCACCCCAAAAGGAGGGAGGCAGTCTAAGGACCAGAGGTCAGAGGCCACGCTAGGATGGGGGCGCTCACCCGTGAGATAGGTGTTATGCGAGGAATTGATGAAGTAGGCGCTGAGCGGCTGGGTCATGTCTGCGCTCAGATCCAAGGCCTCAAGCGGCAGAATGCCGTTCTCCTCACCTCCCAGGTAGCGGCTGAAGCCCTCCATGGACATCTGGTCTGGGGGGCAGGGTGGGGTCAGCAGGGTCAGTGGGGGCCCTCCCGCCTTGCCCCCCGCTCCCACACTGGCTCACCTCGCTCCAGGAACTGCTTGTTGGGCTCGTACTTCTCGATGAGCAGCCGAGCCTGGGAGGGCCGCAGAGGCGGGTACAGCACTTCGTTGAGCCGCGGGTCCCGCTGCTTCTGGTTGATGAAATCCATGAGCTGCTCCAGCGTCAGGTAAGGTTTGCCCTTGGCACCTCTGGAGGGGCAGGATGCTGGGTTAGGCTGCAGCCTCACCAGCCCCTGCTTCAAACCCACACCTGGGGACGAGTCAGAAGGTCGATGCCTAGCTCCAGAACCCTCTGATGGGGACGGGGGCCAGTCTCAGCCTCTCTGGGCCACAATTTCCTCATCCACTCTCCTGACCACTTGGTGCCGGCGCTGGTATCAGTAAGGGCTTTGGAAGCCACCAAGGGCTTGGCCCACCACACCGTGCCTGCCTGCAGCTCCTGGGCCCAACCTCAGCTCCAGCATCACCCACAACACATCTGAGCCAATGCATTCTGGTCCCCAACACGGGGGACCTCCTGCTGTTTCAGGAGTATCCCTGGCCAAGAAGGGTCAGCACAGAACTATCCACAGCAGAGCCCCAGGTTGCCCTGAGCACAGTCACAGCCCAGCACGCAGAGACCCTCGAGAGCTCCGCCTCCCCTCCCAGGACTGGAAGGAACGCCGCTGCCACCGCCAGCAGAGGCCAGACGCAGCACACGGGGGCCGGTGGGCAGGTCGGCCCTGCTCACATCTCCAGCAGGATCTTGTCAATGTCCGGCCGCAGACACAGCTTGTTCAGGAACCGCTCAAAGATTTCCAAGGAAAACTCGTCAGGCCGGATGGACTCGCTCTAGGGGCCAGGAGTGGAGAGTCAGAACCCAGGGACAGCCGGCCCTCAAAGAGCAGGCACCCATTATGACACCCCCCCCAACCCCTGTCCCCAGGCCCCTCACTCGGTTGAAATTGAGGCCACAGGATTCCAGTGCAGTTTCTACCCGCTTCTTGTCTGCTGAGAACATCTTCAGGATGCTGAGCAGATGGGAGGGGTTAGGGTCAGTGGGGCAAAGGTCACCAAGGTCAGAACAGCAGAGGAGGTGCTGCGGAGGGAAAGGGGTGCTCACTTCTTGACTGGAATCCTTCCATCCTGGTTTACCTGCAGCTTCAACTTCGTGTATCTGGGGAGATAGGTGGGAGGGTCATACCCCGGTACAATAGCCACCTGAACCCTGCCCCCAATGCACTCCTGCCCCGCGCTTCCCCAGGGCAGGCCCAGGACTCACGCTTTGCGCAAGAAGGTGTTCCGGGAGGCGTTCTGAGCCAGGATGTTCATAGCCAACTTGAAGAGCTCCTCGGACCAGACCTGAGGGGTCAGGATCCAGGGGCAGGGGGTGAATGGGGGACAGAGGGGCTGGCTCAGTCACTGTCGGATACACAGGAAATGCTTAAAAACTGCTTTGTCAGAGGGTGATTAGAAAAAGGGGCAGAGGACAGCCTAGTAGGCAGCAGGTGCCTACTAAGTGATGGCTGACTCAGCAAGTGAGGCGGTAGCTCCCCAAGGCCCCGCCATTGGTCCCAGCCCACCTTGGCTGTATCATCCTGCACTGCCATGAAGTTCAAGAACGTTGTATTCACCGGGTCTGGCCCAGCCACCACTGTCATCAGCTTCTCCTCCAACCGGGCATCAGGGCCCCCAAAGCCCAACACCTCCCGGATCTTAGGGTCCTGAGTAGGTGAGAGCCGAGGGTGAAGAGGGCTGTCCCCTTCCCCCATTACCTCACTTCCATCCATAACCTGGGCCCCCATCACTCACCTTGGGCAGGCGGGCATAACGGCCTGTCCTGGTGTCCCTGATGGAACTGATGTCAAGTGTGTCCACCTCCTGGGGAAACCAGATGCCACGGTGGGTCTGAGAGGCTCCAGGGTGAGAGCCGGAAGCCCCCAAGCTCCCCACCCAAGCCAGGGAGTGCTCACCCCCTTCTGTAGCCCCAGTCTTAGCCCCCACCCTTAGCACTTCCTGTCCAGGGAACTGTGGGAGAGGTCAGGCAGCAGCAGGGCCCCACCCTTAAGGGCAGGGGCAGGGGGTGGTTTTGGGGGGTCTGGGGTGGGGGGCCCTAGACCCAAGCAAGCTGAGCCAGCGCCACCCTCACCATGTTGGGTCCCGTCCAGTACAAGAAGAAGCCATTGGAGTCCACACGCAGGGTTACCAGGTTCCGACTGGAGGTCTCCTGGGGACGAGACGGATGGCAGGGGTCAAGGAGTGAGGGCTGCTGCCCAGGTTTGGTCCCTGGAACCCCGGGCCCATCCACTCCAATCTTTCTGCTGGTGAGTGAAGATGACGGCTCAGCCAGGCCACAGGTCCTTTGTGGCTCCTTTCAGTCCTCAGGATAAAGCTGAGTTCCTAGGCCCCTCCCAGCCCCACCTCCTTCTTGCCCTAAGACTCTGTCACATGGACCCACTAGCTATCCATTCCCCATCTCCAGGTTTTGCATCATTGTTCCCATGCAGGGATATCTTCCTTTCTTTACCCATGAAATCTGATCTGCCTCCTTGGAGAGGCCTCCCCAGACCCCAACCCTGGGCTATTTCCTCATAAGGTCTGAGAGGTCCCTGGTGGCTGAAGCCCCCACAGCCCCTTTGGGAATATTTATGGAATGAAAGAAGAGGGTTTGGAAGCCTGACCCGCATGGTCCTGCGTCCCTCGGGTCCCCAGGACAGCCAGCCACACTTTACATCGGCCTCAAAGTCCACTACCCTCCACTCTGCACCCCACTGGAGTCCCACAGCTTTGAGGCTCACCCAACCCATCCTACAGCACAGACTAAGTCCCCCTGGACAGGTATTAATCCTGTCCTCAGGTCCAGACAATGAATTCGCCCTCACACAAACAGCCTGGTGGTGGGGCAGCAAAAGTGTGCACTGGTTCCATTTCCAAGAAGAGCCACCCTGTGTGACTCAGGACCAGCAGCGGTGTGGAGGGGGTGGTGTCATCAGCGGCTCAGACTCATCCAGGGCCCAAGTGACCAAGTGGCCACAGGCAGAACTCTCCTGTGGCTGTTTAGTTGCTCAGTGGTGTCCGACTCTTTGCGACCCCTTGGATTGTAGCCTGTCAGGCTCCTCTGTTTGTGGGATTTTCCAGCCCAGAATGCTGGAGTGGGTTGCCATTTCCTTCTCCAGGAGATCTTCCTGACCCAGGGATTGAACTCACATCTCCTATATTAGCAGGCGCTGGCAAGCGGATTCTTTACCACTGAGCCACGAGGGAAGCCCAGAACTCTCTTGCCCCAGGCCAACAGAAGACCCTGCCTCACCCTGGTGCCACTCCCAAGTTACTGCTCCCTGGTGGTCAGTACAGCAGCTCACCCTCCCTTCTGCTTGCCAGGTACAGGTCTAAGCACTCGCTACCTAGGAGCTCACTTAGTTCTCTGAACATCCTATGCGCCACTGTTCTTCCCATTTTACTTGTGAGAAGACTGAGGCACGAGAGACTACGCAGCTTTCCAAAGATCAAGAAAAGGAGCCAAGATGTGCATGCAGGCAGTATGGCTCCAGGGTTTCCCTGGTAGATCAGACTGTAAAGAATCTGCCTGAAATGCAGGAGACCCAGATGCAATCCTTGGGTCTGGAAGATCCCCTGGAGGAGGAAACAGCAACCCAGTATTCTTGCCTGGAGAATTCCATGGACAGACGAGCCTGGTCGGCTACAGTCCATGGGCTCCCAGAGAGTCGGGCATGACTGAGCGACTAACACTACTAGTATGGTTCCAGAGGTTTTCCTGGTGGCTCAGCGGTAAAGAATCCACCTGCTAATGCAGGAAATGCAGGTTCAATCCCTGGATCGGGAAGATCCCCTGCAGGAGGAAAGGGCAATGCACTCCAGTATTCCTGCCTGGGAAATCCCTTGCCTGGCAGGCTACAGTCCATGGAGGGTCCGACAAGACTGAGCAATTGAACAACAATAACAAGTATGGCTCCCGAGTTCCAAGGTTTGGGAATCCGGGAACCAGGGCCTCTGCCAGACTCCCAGCGGCTGGTGTCAGCCGCCACCCCACCGTGGGGCCTGGGATCAGTCTCTGCTCTCCAGACTCAGTTTCCATTTGCGGGAGGATGGGGACTGCACTAGCCCCGCCCATCTCCGGCTTTGCTTAGGAAAGATGGGAGACTGAGCTGGAGGCAGAGGGGATGGCAGCTTGGGAACTTCTGGGGTGCTCAGGCCTCCCCACCTCACTGGGCTGACACCTACCCTCAGCCCTTCTCTGGGATTACCAACCCTGCCCTGGGGCTCAGGGGCCCCCAGTAGTGTGAAGAGGGGCTAGTTCTGTGGGCACTGCCTCCAGGGCCTCCCTCTAACCCTCCTCAGGGGCCCAGTCTTCAAAGGCAGCCGGAGCCCCAGCCTCTCAGGCCCCAAGTCCTTGTCAGCAACCCCCACCCCACCCCCAGGGCCCTCTCCCAGTTCCCACTTCCTTATTTGGGTTTATCACACTGGAAGGAAAAGGAGAAACTTTTCCCTTCATGCCGGCCTGGGGGGAGGGGTCTGTCCTAGTCCCAGGGGCGCCGGGACACCCTCTAGGGCACACCTGTTACCTCAGGCCACGCCCCCAGCCCCTCCCCCAGCTCTCACGCCTACCCGCCCCACCCAGCCGGAAAGGAGCCGGGAGTCTTCCAGGCCTCCGGCCTGGCTGGGAAGAGGCAGCAAGGAAGCTCAGGCCGGCGAGGAGGGGCCCCGGGGGCAGGGGAGGGGGCGCTGTGGAAACGAGCGTGAGGGGCAGGACCCGTCGCCGAGCCGCAGGTGGGAGCAGGGCCTCGGGGATGCACCAGGGGCAGGTCAGATAAAGGGGGGCCAGGATTTATTGGGGTTCAAAGTCCCGGTGCTAAGGAGTGGTGAGCAAAGTTCCCCCGAGGTGGAGGAACTTGGGGGGCAAAGTCTCCATGTGGGGTGACTTGGTACTCCCACCAGAGCGGGGAGCTGGGCTGGGATCCAGAAGCAGGGCAAAGGGGTGCCAGCCAGAACAGGGTGAAAAAGTGATGAATGGAGAAGAACGTTCAAACTAGGGTACGGGGAAGAGCAGGGTCCCAGAGGCACCCAGTCAGCATGGGGGTACGCTAAGCCAGAGTGGGGGTCATGGTTCTTGAGCCAGACCGTCCATTGACGGGCAGGGGTCTCGTGACCAGGCCAGGGTTGGGGGAACGAGAATTAGACGGGCAGGGAGCGGTGAGAAGGACGAGTGAAAAAGCGGGGGCTAGGATTTACTGGGGTTCGAAATCTCCGAGCCAAGGAATAAATGTCAAATTTTCCGCAGATGAGGGGCTGGACTGGCGGGTGGGGGACAAAGTCTTCCTTACGGGGACGACTGGGGACTCAAGTTTCCGGAGCGCAGCCAGGCTGGGATGGGGGTGGCGCGGTGATCAGGCCAGTCTCGGCCGGGGGTCCCCGGCGTCTGGCGGAGGAGGCGTGACGGAGTCCCCGGATCTGGGCGGAGCAGGGGGCCCCTGCACTCACCTCGTCCCATTTGATGAACTTACTCCCGCGCCGCAGGGTCTCCACGACGGTGGGCGGCTCCAGCTGCAACGCGTGGACGCCGGGCCTGGCGCCCGCCATAGCCGGGCCGGGGGCGGGTCGGGGACCCGCGGAGCCCCGACGGGGACCCGACGGCGCCGCTGTTCCCTCCGCGCGCTCCCGCACGGCCCGCTCCGGCCCGGCGGCGTCTGCGCCCGCCCGCCAGCCTGTCTGTCCCGGACAGACCAGAGAATCGGCGGGGCCCGGCCGGGGCGGGGCGGGGGCGGGGCCGCAGCGGGACCGCCCCCTCCCACAGCGTCCGGCCGGCCCGCCTCACGTCGGCTCCCCCTGGCGGCCGGGGCGGCGACTGCAGCCAGAGGAGGGATGGGAGCCGGGGGCGCCTGGACTGGGGCGCTTCGCTAGGGGAATTCAGCTGAACCGGCCCGGGGTGGAGGGAGGGCGCTTAGGGATTGGGGTGCAGCTAGGGGACTGGGTGTAGAGGGCGCTGCTGAAGACCGGCGCTGGGGTCAGCCCACTGTTTCTGAGGAGCAGGGACGGGGGTATTACCAGAGAGCAATACTTGGGCCTGGGGGAGAAGAGACCTGCCTTCCACCCCACTCCTGCAGCATTTAGCTGAGTGCTGGAAAAGCCACTCCCACACGCCCCAACCCCGGCCCTCACATCGCCTCACCCCCTCCTGCAGCAGCTCGGTCCCCCTCCCCGGGAGCAATTAGCAAGCTAATGGGCCTCCCGTCGCAGGCGCCCTCCCTCCCCCCGTCCCTAGCCCGGGGAGGCCCGGCGCCTGCCGCCTCCTTTGAGGACCCAAGCACCCTGGCTTTGTAGAGCGAGCCCTGGAACAGCGCCCTTCTTGTTCCGCAGAACCCACTCCCCACCCCCACCCCCACCCCCACCTCCAGCTCAGCCTGGAACCTGTCCCTGTGGGGCTCCCGACTGCAAACTGAGAAGGGGACAGCTGGTCGTTTTGCCTGGAGGGGTCAGAAGCCTCCTGGGTGTCCAGGAACTAGGAGGATTGAGGAGAGGCTCTGCCACGCCTGGCCCACAGCAGGTGCCCTGAAATCTGTGGCGTGCCAGGGACCTGAGCTGGAAGGCGCTTGGGCACTGAGATGGGTGGGGGCTGCAGCCCCTCCCGCAGGGCTTGGCTGGGGGGGCTCCTGCCTGGGGGCCCCTGTGGGAGCCCCCCCAATACAGAGGCAGTAGCAGCAGCAGGTTTAAAGTAGAACTCATCCAGAGGGGCCAGCCAAGTCACCTAGAAACCCAGAAAGAGACGGAGCTGTTTCTGGGGGAGGAGGGGTCAGTCAAGGAGGAGGCAGCCCTACAGGCTGCCTTTGCCCCAGGCTCTCAGACCCCCAAGGGGAACCCTGCCTAGCACTGGCCATCCTCAAAATCCCCACCCTGTTGAGCACCAACTCTAACAGATCTCCTAGCCTTTGGCTGAGACCCTGTGGGTGTGATTATTATCTCTCCTTGAGGCCCAGAGAGGGGAAAGGACTCGCCCAAGGTCACACAGCTTGGTAGGAGGATTGCAGCCCTCTGTCTTGAAGGTCAGCTTCTGTCCTGTCTTTACTCCTTGCCCTTCAAGGAGGGGCCTCTTCAAGAGACAAAGCAGGACTGGACTTGTGATCCTTGTCCTCTCTCACCAGAGCAACAGAGCCGTACCCCTCAGAGACTCAGGGACCACAAGGTCTCATTGGGTAGCCATGCAGGATAGAGATGCGCCTCTGCTCCCCTAGCTTGGGTGCAGGTCTACTGGCCAAACCTAGTCTTTGTCCCTCCGTCACCTTGTCCAGAAGTTGAAGGCTGTCAGAGGATGAAGTAGGCAGATGGGTATGAGATGACCCCTGGGTACTGGATATCTAAGGAATGGACAGCAGATCGTGGGGATGCCAGGGAGGAGGGTGGAAAGGACATGGGTCAGCTCTGGACCAGGGGGCCTGCCAGCCGGTGCCAGGACCACCAGGGCCTGGAGCCATGGCCTGAGCTTAGGGGTAGAAGCTCTAGGCGGCAGCTTCTTGAAAAACAAGATGGGAGCCTGTTTCCTGGGCCTCCGGCCCTCCCCGCCCACCATGTCTCCAGAGGCCAGGGCAACCCCCATTAGAGGGCTCCTTCCTCCTTGCACACTTTCTTCCTGCCTTGGTAATGGTAATAGGGTTTCTCGGCAAGCCGTAATGGTGGAAGGAACGCAGTCTTTCCGGCCTCTACCCTTGATTAAAGGAGCGGTCTCAGCCACAGGACCCTCCCTAGGGCCTCTGCTTTAGGAGGCAGTGAAAGCAGCTTCAGCTGCTCTCTGGGGGAGGTGGGCCAGGACCCCAGGAGAGGTGGGGCTGGGGAGGCTACAGCCTGGGGCTGGAAGGATGAGTAGCAGCACAGGAACAGGTTCAGACAGGAGGCTAAGGGCTGGGATATGGTCTTGGAGCACCGACCTCAGCCGCAAATCACCAGAAGTCAGCGGAATCAGCCCCTTTGAAGAGGCTCAGGGTAGGTAAATGACTGGCTCAGGGCCTCTCAGCCTAGGGCAGAGGCAGGATTTGGACCCAGTTATTCCGCTCCAAGGTTTTGTGCTAGGCAGTCAAGCCTCCAAGGCGGCTGCAGGCCATCATGGCCATCTATGCTAACATAGAGTAGGTGGCCATGGGGAGGGACTGGACAGATAGGGGAGTCAGCCCGAGGAACCTGGGAGTGTCCTGGGGGTGGCACAAAAGGTGGAGAGAGGGATTCAGGAAGAGCGTCCCTGGCTCTGTCTTCCCTGTTCAGCCTAGAGACCCCTCAGAGGACACCATGAAATTTGGAAATGATAGGAGGCCTTCACACCAGCCTTGAGGGGAGGAGGGACAGGAAGATCACTGCTCAGGGTCATAGCATCTGGAGGGACAGAGCTGGGACTGGTCCCCAAGTTTTCACCACCTATAGGTTTCATTCCCACAGCGAACTATGATACAGCCTCCCTCTTTACTGCAAGCCTCCCCCGCCCCCACCACCCCAGGCCTGAATCAGTGCTCCAGTTTAAAAAGAGCAAACCCACCCTGGTGGGGTGAGGTGGGGCGTGGGGCAGAATTTGGATTTGGTAAATTGCTTCTCCCATCAGGCCAAGCTCAGAGTCAGAACCCAGGCTGGGGATGGGACTCTCTTAGAAAGGGTGGGTCCTTCCTAAACCACAGAAGAAGGGTCAGCCCTTCCCTGGCCCCAGAGGCTGGCCAAAGAGAGGCTAAGGCCCGACGGGGGCCAGGGAGGGAGAAGGTATCAGCCCATCACTGAGCCACATGAGTCATGTGCCCCCTGTTCAGGCCTTTCAGGGAGAAGCCCATCTGGCATGAATCCCACCACCACCATCACCACACACAGCATTCTCAGCCACTGCCTTCTCCTTGTCTGTACTCTCCAACCTAAAGGTTGGAGGTTTAAGGTAAGCCTAAAGTCCTGGGTTTTGGTGTGTCTGCAGCATCACACCAACTGTATGAACCTGGGCCAGTGTCGACCTCTGTTTGAACCCCATCTGCTGAAGAGGGTGTCTGGCATCCAGAGGGGCTGGGACTTAGTGTCTCTAGGACCTGGAGACTCTGCTTGGGACTGCAGAGGGTGAGCCTGTCCTCTGTGGTCTGTGGAAGCATCTGAAACAGAGTTGCGCAACCTTGTGTGGCGGTAGGAGCAGTGACTTTGTGTCAGGGGGCCTGCGTAGACAAGCTGAGCTCCATTGCTCTCTGGGTGTGTGACTTAACCTCTGTGGTGCAATCACTGAAACTTCCACGTCCTTTCCTATTTAATCTTTGCCACAACCTTCGGAGGAAATGGAGGCACACAGGAAGCTTTTCATTCGGTCATTTGTTCAACCAATTAAACACCGACTGTGAGTCTGACCTAGGTGCAGAGAGTTCAGCAAGTCAGTTAATTTGCCAGATCCGTGTGGTTTGAAGCTGAGCGGGTCCACTCAATCATGGGTATCAGCAGTAAACAAGGGCCAGACAGGTCTCAGCCTCACAGAACCCATAGTTGAGAAATGCGAGACGGACTATGAACCAGTGAATGAGAGACACTATTTAAGAACCGACTATGTGGAACTCGTATTAGGGTCAGCAGTTATTATTATCTTTATTATCCTGAGTACTGGCTCCTCCACTTCCAAGTTCTTTAAACCTCAGTTTGCACACACAAGAGATTGCAGGGTGCGGAGGACCGCGCCCTGTGGAGACCAGCCCTACGAGGGCGCTCCAAACAAGTTTTCCCCGCCCGGGCTCCGCTGCGGGGGAGGGGCAGCCATGCGGGGCAGGACTCTGTGAACTACATTTCCCACAATCCCATCCTCGACCGCCATCTTGGCCGGTGGGCGGTGGCTGCCCGGGGTCTGGCCCTTCAGGCCGCTCGGCCGGCTCAGCTCACCCCCAACCTAGGCCTCCATCATGGGGTGCGCGGAACCCCAAGGAGGGGGGCGTCCAGTGACCTGGGCAGCGCCTGTCCGTCTTCTCCACCCCTCCACCCCCGGGAGCCCAGTCCACGTGTCTGTCAGCGCGAAGACGCCTCTTGTCCCCCGCTGGCCGAAGGGAGGGGGTGGCGCTCCCAGGTCTCCTCCTCGGACCTCTGTCCCGAATACAGTGCCCACTCCCCTCCATTCTCAGCCGGCCCCTGTTTTTGCTCCAACAGAAGACTAGGTTCCCCCTTGGAGCGCAAATCCTCGCACCGGGCGCTTAAAACGCCTGGGTGTAGGGCAGGAAGGTTAAAAGGGAGAGGGGACAGCTAAGACCAAACCTCTGAGGACTAGATCCTCCCCTGGCCCCTGCCCGGGGGCGGGGTAGGGGTGAGGGGCAAGCTGCAGGACTGGCCCTTTAAGGGGGTGTGGTCGGGGGGCGGGGGAAGCGATCCAGACAGAGAAAGCGGCTTCGGCTGCGGCGGCTCGGGCGGCGGCCGCGGGGGACAAAGGGCGGGCGGATCGGTGGGGAGGGGGCGGGGCGCGGCCAGGCCAGGCCCGGGGGCTCCGCATGCTGCAGCTGCCCCCGGGCACCCCCGCCGCCGCCCTCGCCGCGGAGCCGCGCGGAGCCGAGCTCACGAGCTAACCCGAGCCAGCGGCCCGGAGCCAGCCGGCGGGCGTCCGGGAGGCGGCGGCGCAGGGAGGGGCCCGACGCGCGCACGTGGCCCCGGCGGCCGCCATGGCGGACAGCGGCCCCGCGGGGGGCGCGGCGTTGGCGGCCCCGGCCCCCGGACCGGGGAGTGGCGGCCCAGGGCCCCGCGTCTACTTTCAGAGCCCCCCTGGGGCTGCAGGCGAGGGCCCGGGCGGCGCGGACGACGAGGGCCCAGTGAGGCGCCAAGGGAAGGTCACGGTCAAGTACGACCGCAAGGAGCTACGGAAGCGCCTCAACCTGGAGGAGTGGATCCTGGAGCAGCTCACTCGCCTCTACGACTGCCAGGTGTGTCCCCCACCCTGCGCCGACATCCTAAAACCGGTTCCGATTCGGGCCTCCTGGAAACCCCACCTTGAGCCCGCCTGTCACCCGGAGTCAGTGGGCACCCCGCTTAATGAAGCGCGCTCCCCTGCTCTCTGTACTCCCCGCCCCCAATGTATGCTCTTGTCTGACCTAAGTCACTTCTTTCTTATTCGCTGCCTTGGACAGGAGACCTGGGGCTAGTCTAGGCTGGCTGGGAAGGAGAGCTACCTATCGCCTGCCAGCCTAGACCAGTTTAAGGCACTAGCCAACCCAGTTGTTGGGGTTCGTGTGTCCTGCCTGTTTCTAATGGGCTAATCTGGAGTCCACCTTGGCGTGGGGGGCGAGCTAGCCCACTCCCCGGGTTCTTGTTCTCCACCCTGTGGCTCCTTCCTTGCTCAAGTGGTGACTCAGGCCCCCCAGGGCCAGGGTGGAGGAGTGGGCTTGCCCTGTGCTGCCTACCCTAGCCCAGCCCTGGAATGCAGTTGGCTCCAGACAAGAGAGATGCTTCCTGGGGGAGGAGGGGTGGCAGGCACCCCCTCCCTCGGCAAAGCATGGGCTCTTTGTTTCCCCTTTACCAGGCCTGGGTCCTTCCCACTGACCCCTCACCCTTCACTTCCTCCCCAGTCCTGGGAAGCTGTGACAGGTGTTTGGGGGAGGGGAAAGGGGCCGTGATGAGTTGGGGCAGCTGGCCCCATCTGTGCTCTGGTTGAGATGGGGGTCTCGGAAGTTGGGGAGACACATCTGCAGGGTTCCCAGCCTAGGATCCCCAGCCCTAGCTGTCTGGCACCCAGGGTGCCCAACTGGCAGGGACAGGAAGCTCCCCCCCACATTGGGCAGTTTGCCTTGGCACAGGCCTGATCTGTTTTCTTCCTCAGAGCAGCTGCCGCTGTCTGCTGGGCAAAGAGGGCTGGCTCCCGTCTGCAGTAGGGCAGGGGCCTCAGCCAGAGCCCCTCTCACACCCTCTCTCCCAACTCAGGCCCTTGTCTCTCCCTCCTCCCCCACCCCTACCCCAGGAAGAGGAGATCCCAGAGCTGGAAATCGACGTGGATGAACTCCTGGACATGGAGAGCGATGATACCCGGGCTGCCAGGGTCAAGGTAAGAGGGGCTGGAGGGCAGCAGGGCCAGGTCAGGGGAGCAGAGGCCAGAGGGCTGCAGGGAGGCGGTCTGCCTGTTGTTGGGTCGGCAAGCCTCTGGAGTCAGGCCTTCCTTGATCTGAGGCAGTCAGCTCTGTGATCTTCTTGGGTTCAGCTTCGGCCTCCACCAAATGGGGCCAGTGGTACTTGCCGAGCCATGGCATCTCCAGTGCCTTGGAAGAGGATACGGGTGAACTATTGGTCCGTGTTCTGGAGACTCACAGTTATCCTTTCCCCCCATGCCCCATAGGAGCTGCTGGTTGACTGTTACAAACCCACTGAGGTAAGGAAGTGGTTTCCCCAGAGGGTGGGGTGAGGAGCCTGGGGTCCTGTCCTCATGGGATCTGGTCTCCTTAATGTCCTCCCTCCCTCCAGGCCTTCATCTCTGGCCTGCTGGACAAGATCCGGGGCATGCAGAAGCTGAGCACACCCCAGAAGAAGTAAGGGTCCTCGACCCAGCTAAACGGTGGCTCTACAGGACAATCGCTGCCCCCCAACCTCGTAGCAACAGCAATACCAGGGGGTCCTGCGGCCAGGCCTGGTGCCACAAGCAGGGCTCCCCATGCCCCTGGCCCAGGGGCCTCTTCCCTGCCCCCTCAGTTTTCCATTTTTGGGGTTTTTTATTATTATTAAACTGATGGGACTTTTTGTGTTTTTATATTGACTGCGGCGCGGGCCCTTTAATAAAGCTAGGATACGCCTTTGGTGCAGTTCACAGGCTCGCCTGGTCTCTTTTGGGGGGACACACTGCTCTCCGACTGCTGCCAGCTCAGCTTCTCCCCAGGTGACCGCAGGCCTTCCTGAGGGCCACGTAGCCATGGCGATAGCCCAGTGCTGGCTCCCAGACTAGGAGCTGGAAGTGGCTGGGGAGCTGGGGAGGAGCCATGCTGCGTCCGGCAGGCAGGAATACTCTTTTCCCCTCTGGACAAGGGCCACCATGCCACCCAGGGCTTAGCCATTGTGACCTCCATGCCACTGAGCCTACTAGACCCCAAGGTTCTGCAGCCCTGAAAGGAGAGGGAGGGATGGGAGGAGGTCGAGGGAGAGAGGAGGCTGAAGCTGCGGTTTCTAAGTCTCTCAGGGCCCACAAAGAAACACAGGCTCACTTCATGGGTTTTAAGGTTTTTTTTTTTTTCTTTAAACAGTTTGGTCCCTGATGGGGGCCTCTCCACCGCCCCTCTCCAGTTTGGCTACAGTTCTGAACGTCGCTCGATTTTGAGCAGTTCCACCTCGAACACCAAGGTTGCACCACCTGCAGGGGAGAGGGGGAAGTAGAATGAGAACTAGGGCCACCAGGAGATGGAATGGATGCAGGAGATGGGGAGGGGGGCAGAAAGGTCTGTTACCTGGAATCTTTGGGGGAGCTCCCCGCTCTCCATACCCTGCCAAGATAACACAAAGAAACAGAATGAGTTTGGCCAGGCAGAGTGAGGTGTTCTGCAGACAACCAGGCTGAAGCCAAGCCTCTACCCATCCTAGCACTAGGCCAGAAATGGAGATGGGAAAAAAAAACAAGGGAAAGTTAGTCGCTCAGTCGTGTTCAACTCTGCTATCCCATGAACTGTACCCTGCCAGGCTCCTTCGTCCATGGAATTCTCCAGGCAAGAATACTGGAGAGGGTTGCCAATTCCTTCTCCAGGGGATCTTCCCAACCCAGAGACTGAACCTGGGTCTCCTGCATTGCAGGTAGATTCTTTACCATTTGAGCCACCAGGGAGATGGGAGGGGGCTTGCAAAAGGTCAGAGAGTTGCCACCAGGGCCAAGTGTCCCAATGGTCTTGCCCTGTCCTCATTGCTGGACAAGGCTAGACTTGGAAGTGGCATGGATTGAATGAATTGAGTGGAGATCGATGCAGAGACTAAATCAGCCTTCACCCTTACATGGATAATACACCCTGAACTCCCTATCCCCACTCCGAAAGAGCCTCTTACCCAGCTCTGATGGAATCACCAGCTTCCGCTTTTCCCCCTCACACATCCTGCAGGACAACACATGTTCAGCATGTGGCAACAACCAGGCTCCTTGCTCCCTCCCCCCATCCCTGGGGCTTGCCTCCCACAGTTTACCTCCTGGACCACAGCCATGGCCCCATGACTCACCCTAGCAGCCCCTGGTCCCAGCCCTTGATGACCTGGCCTGTGCCCAAGGAGAAGACAAAGGGCTGGTTCTGGGGCAGGCTGCTGTCAAACTCTGTTCCATCTTCTAGCTTCCCCTATGAGACCATGGGAAGGCCAGTGAGATGGAGCGTCTGCTCTGACACCCCCACCCCCAGTGCTCTTCCCATCGAGGTGGCACCCCACAGCACTGGTGGCCACAGTCCTAGCAGGAGATAGAACGTTGGGCAGCTCACAGTACACTGTCACTGCTTGCTGATGCCAACCTGGGAGTAGACCGTGAAGAGCAAGACAGAACCATGCATAGTAGATGAGAAGACTTGCCCAAGAGATTCACCTTTTGGCAGAGAAACCTGGCTCCCGGTTCCTTTCTTGTCCCCCAAAGCCCCGCCCCCCAAAGCTCCACCCCTTCACCCACCGTATAGTGCATGTGCAGGACGTCCCCTTTCCGCGATTTGATGGGACAGTGGTCTACCCGTTTCTTGACTCCGATCTGCAGCTTCCGTTTGCCCTCGGCCCCTGTGGCCGTGACCAGGGCGCTCAGGCAGATGGACAGTACCGTCAAGACCCAGCTCAGCCTCATCTCTCTGGGAACAGACCCCGACCAACCAACCGGGGGAGAGGAACGGGAGGGCGTGGAATACCGGCAGGTACCGGGAGGATTCCACCCCACCGTGGACCCTGCCTGCCCCTGGGGATCCCCTTGTTCTGGATCACCGCCCCCTCCCCCAGGCTCCACGGCCACACTTACCAGTCCAGTGAGAAGGGGGCTTGCCCGAGGACCCCAGCAGCGGGGAGAGGGGGTCAGGGGAGGCCACAGCAGCCAGGGTCCCGCCCCTTTGCTCACCCCCTGCCCTTCCGTCCCTCCCGGTCCCCAGCTCTGCTCTTCAATTTCCACCCGTCCCCTTCCGCAAAGTCCAGACCCTATCTGGCTGCAGAGCGGTTGCCCCGACCGGGCGACCCCATTCATGCCACACCCAGTTGCCTCCCGCCCAGCACACCCACACATCTGCGGCTGCCGCAGGGGGTCGGCCCCGAGGCACCCACACGTCGCCACTGGGTGGCTCCGGGGAGCCCTTGTCCTCCGGAGGTACCCCCCAGGCTGGCCCCGTGCCTCCGCCCGAGGCGCCGCCCCAACTCTGAGCCCTCGGGGGCCTGCGGGGCACCCAGACTGGTCCCGTGTCGGGTGGCCGCCGAGCCCGCTCCACCCACACCACCTCTCCCGGGGGAGTTCTAGGCCTACCGCGTCCCCAGGCACGGCCACCGCGGAGACCGCCCCCGCGTGGACGCCCCGGGCCATTACCTGGGCCTACCCCCTCGCTAGGCTCCTTGGCCCCACCTTTTAGAGGGCGTGGTTCCGCCCCCGACCCTGTAGTCCCGCCCCCGACAGAACTAGACCCCTTTTCCTGGACGGTAGCCGCGCCACTCACCGGCTGAAGCCCCGCCCCCAGCGCCTGGGTTCCTTCCTCCTCGGCCTCCAAACCCGAGGCTCCTCCTTCCGCCTCTTCCAGCTCCTCCTCCAAGGGCCAGTCTCCACCCCGCACCGGTTCTAGCCCCGCCCCCAGGCCGCGAGCTCCGCCCCCCACCGGCACCAGCTGAGAGGTTCCACCCGTTGCCCTTCGACTTCCCGCCCCAACTCCCGGAGCCCCGCCCCGTGAGGGGTGAGAACCCTCCCCCTGCGGCATCCCCGGACAGCTCGAACACCCCAGCAGTCAATTTCCTCGTGACCTATCCCTCGTTGACACTCGGAGCCCCAGCCCGCTCCTGCCCCGCCTGATCCAGCCTTCCCTCTTGAACCCCGGCTCCCCCCAGCCCGGGCTGTGGCCCCCGCTCACCTCCTCGCCGCGCCCCCGGAGTCAACCCCAGTCGTGCCGCCGTCTCTGCGCAGGCGCGTCATCGTCGCTACCAGACCTGGCCACGCCGCCCGCCCTCATTGGACCGTGCAAAACCCGCGGCCAGACGCCCGCTGGGGCGGTTTCTTCTATAGCCCCGCCCCCGCGGCACCATGTGACCTATACGTCACGTCCGGTGGCTTTGTAGTCCTTAAGGTGAGGTGAAAGTGACTTCCGAAAGGGGCGAAGGTACTTCCGTTTGAGGTGAAGTTAAGGTCAGGCGGGCGCGGGTTCCCAGAGGGGTCTTGAGACGCCATTTTATTGTCGCCCCCAGCTTGGCGCTCCTGATTGCCCTTGGGCCTCTTCTGACCCACAGCCCTCAGTTGCTGTGGAAAGAGCCTAGCTTCAGAGTGAGCCTTGGGTTTGAATCCTGAGTCTGCCACTCATTGACTGTGTGACCTTGAACAAGCTTCTTGGCCTGCTGACTCTTGGGCTTGATAACATCCACCCCACAGGGTCCCTGTTGGAGTCCCCCAGTAATGTGCACAGCTGGGCCCACAGCAAATGCTCTTAGCTTTTTTCTCTTCCAGCATCCAGGCCTGCTTCTACCCGGGGCACAATGACCGAGTCATGACTGTAGCCGTCTGGCTGGGTCCATTCCCCATCCAGACTTACTTCCAGTCACTTCAGCACCCAGGAATAAACATGTGTGTGCTTAGTCACTCAGTCGTGTCCGACTCTGTGACCCATGGACTGTAGCCCACCAGGCTCCTCTGTCCATGGGATTTCCCAGGCAAGAATACTGGAGTGGGTGGCCGTTTCCTACTTCAGGGGACCAAGGCTGCATCTCCTGCATTGGCAGGTGGATTCTTTATCACTGATACACCTGGGGAGTCCCACTGAAGTAATGAACCTGCCGTCGTGGTTAGTCGCTCAGTTATGTCAGACTCTGTGACCTCATGGACTGCAGCCCGCCAGGCTCCTCTGTTCATGGGGATTCTCCAGGCAAGAACACTGAAGTGGGTGTCCATGCCCTCCTCCAGGGGATTTTCCCAACCCAGGGATTGAACCCAGGTCTCCCACATTGCAGGCCAACTGAACCTGCAATTGAGAGGCAGCGGAACCTAAGTTGAATGTTAGGGAGACAGATGATCTGAGGCCAAATCCTCAGGTCAGTCAGCCTTTCCGAGCTTATCTCCTCAACTGAAGAAGGAAGATAATCACAACACTGACCTCTGAATTGAGGGCTAGGTGAGAAGGCACATACGAAGAACATGCTCATCAGACAAGCTAAATGGGTTTGGTGCCGTAACCCTCATCTGTCTCACTAATTGAACTCTCACATTTTTGTAACAGCGTAACTGAGAAAATGATTTGAAAGTAGCAATTACTTGTCAGAAACCATCTCTTCTGGTTTAACGTCACTCTTAGTTTGGGCCTAACAAGATCACTACCCCTTCCTCTATGACTTCAGGGAAGGCCTCCATTAGGTAGCTGCTTTGAGTTAAACTCTGCCCTGAATATTCTGCTTTGATGGGGCAAAGTACCGGTGCCCAAGGTTGCCTTTCAGTTCACCCCCTCCCCTCACCACTGAGTCCCAGGGGCACTAGAGGGTGCAGGCAGAAAGCTGACCACTGAGTTTGGGCTGGGTCAAAGGTCAGGAGAGGACCAAGTAGAGCGAGGGGAGCCCACGATGCAAGGGAGGCAAGAGTGAAGACTGCAGTTGAAAAAATATAAAGTTAAGCTGCATGAAGCAAAAAGGTGCAAATACAGAGTGTAGCCTGGCAGGGAAGATGGGTATTTCTATTACTTGACTCTTAACCTTCTTGGCACCCAAGGGCCCAGACAACAACGATCATCTGCTCCCTCTGTGTGTGCATGTGAGGCTCAGAAAGGGGCAGGGACAGCCAACGGCATTCGGCAGAGCTGGGTCCCACCTCAAGCTCACTGGTCACCTCCTTCCAGAAAGGAGCCCTTGCGATGGACACAGGGGCAGGACCCGTTAGCGCAGCATGAAAGTGAAGGATGCACGATTCTGGCATCCATTCTGTGACCTGTGGTGGAGGGTCTTTGGACCTCATCTCCTCCAAGCTCTGTGTCTAGGAGGCAGTACAACGCAGGCGTTCATGTCCAAACCAGCCAGCCTGGACAGTGACAGACAGGGACACAGGCAGGGATAGTTCCTTCCATCTCTTTTATCAGGACTGGGGTTCACAGTTCCTACGCTGCAGTCCAGCTCCCACATTTTCATAGAGGATCGGGTCTTCTTAGTGAGGGGACAGAGGAGCCAGCTGTTAGATGCTCACTTGTACAAGGTGGTTAACAACTGAGTTGGGACCCCATTCTCTTCCAGGTTGGTACGTGGCCCCTCTTGGCGCCTCCAGGTCTTCTCATCCAACTCTGTCCACGTTGTTGGATGGCAGCCTTGGAGAGACAAGGGGCAGCTGGAAGGCCCTCCGAGAGGCCCGGGTCCCGGAGGAGCTTCTGCCCAGGCTGAGGTCTTGGGGACTGGACGGTTCTCACCAGGCTGCCCTCCTGCCCGCTCTGGGGGGAGGGCTGTGAGGCTAGGGGCCCCACTGAGTCTGAAAAGCAGTTTGTCACCTTCGCAGCTTCCGGCACCTGAGAAGGGAAGAAGGGGTCTGTCCACGATGGCGCCGAAGCTCAGCCCCTGTTTCTCTAGATGCACCTGCCTGTTACCTTCTGTGAACCCCGTTGTCCCCTAACACTCCTGGGAAGCCCCAGCTGGCCCAGCCCACACAATGCCACCACATGACCCCACTGTGGAAGGGAGGGGTGGTGAGAAGCGCCTTCAACAAGGGTGGACCAGGGTTCCACTACATCTCCTGGCCTCCCAGAGCCCGTAAGGCAGAACATCAACATCTACCATAGGCATTTCTGAGACGGTTCAGAGCTGGAAGGCTATCCTTCCATTGCCACTCCTGGCGATGTCACCTCTTCCAGGACATCTCTAGCCTCTCAAAGACGATGTCAGGTACCACTCACCACAGCCCTTGACATCCTCTGTTGGCATCATATGTCTGACTCCCGCATTAGAACAAGAGCCTTGTTTTTGCTGACCCCAGTGCCAGCTAGGCACTGGGTCAATATTTGTTCAACCCAGTCAAAGCTTCCCTTTCCCTGGCTCTTCTCCCACCTGCTGGCTCACCTGGACCTGCTCCAGGAAGGGCCTGGCCACCACCCCCGACTCCTCACCTGCAGGTGTCTGGGTTGAGCTCTAAGCCCCGCCCTTGACAACGGAGGAAGCTGCGGCGTCGGCAGCGGCAGCGGCAGGTCCGGGGGTCAGGGCGCTGGCGGCGCTGGGGGCAGCGTGGGCAGAGGGGCCTGGGGCTGGAGTGGGATGGGTGATGTCAGCTGGGGAGGGTGCTCCAGGGGCAGGGTCCCAGCCCGGAACAGAGCGGGGCTGGGGACGGTGGTGGGGAGTGGAAGCCCTAGGAGGAGAAGCAACGTGTCTCGGGTGGGAAGGAAGTCTTCCCAGGGGCTGGGGTCAGGGAAGAGCACAGAGTCTTGGGGAGCAGAGAAAAAGGGGAGGAGGGTAGGGACAGGCTGGGGAGGAGAAGGAGGGGAGGGGACCACAGCCTCCTGACACCCCCTGCCCCAGCCACACGTGACTCTGGGCAAGGAGCCTGGGTTCGAACACCACCCCAGCAAAAGCCCGAGACTCACCTGTCTGGCTTTACAGCACTCTCTCGTTTTTTTGGTCTGAAAAGTAAGAGAGACGGACAGAGACAAGGACAGAGAGGATCAGGAAGCCAAGCATTCTCCTCTCTCTTGCCCTCGATCCCAGGCCTGCCCGGCTCTACCCTTGGAAACCTGTCCCTGCTGTGGTGTATCGCCACACCCAGCACCCCCCAAGCCTGATCTCTGCGAACTCCGAAGTGGGGCCTCGCTGGCACCTGCATTCACACTGGCTGTGTTCTTCCAGGGACATCTCCCCCAGCTGACTGCTTGGGTACTGGATCATGAGGATCTGGGCTCAGCAGAACAGGGAGAGACACAGTGAGAGAGACGGGAAGGGGCGCTGCAGGGCTGGAGGGGTGCGAACACCTTGTCCACCGCCCAGGGCTCTGGCCGCCACCTCTCAGTCCCCAGAATGCCAGCATCCAGCCAGGCACATGCCCCCTGCCCCCTACCTGCATTCGGACTTCGTGCTGCCCAGTGGGCACGCACTCCAGGCCATCGTCAGGGCAGCAGCCGCCACAGCGCTGCACCGTCACGCAGCTGGGCACCAGTTGCTTGGCCACAGTGCCCATAAGCTCCATGTTCAGGGGCACCACCACCTCCCGCGGCTGGCAGGTGGCACGAGCATACACGTCTATCCATGACACCACTGGGGGTAGATGCGTAAGGGTTAAGTTCCCCCAGGGTTTCCTGCAGCTGCCCCCTGGTTCCTCCACCCCTGCGTCCAGAAGCTGTTCTCCTTAGTTCCCCCGTCACAGCCACCCTCCACTAGCCCCCGCTTCTGCCCACCCAATCTGTCTTCCTTGCCCTGTTCATCCAGATGCCAGGCGTCCCATTGCCTCCATCTGCTCTTCTGTGAAATGGGCAGAATTAAGAGTTTGCATCTTACAGAGAGGCTGTGATTACACAAGATGAGAAATACATGGAGTCTGCAATCAGGGCTGGAAGCAAATATTCTGAGCGCCAGCTGGTGCAAAGTTCTGTTACTATTACCTTTCTTCTGGTGACCAGGGGCATCAGGCTGGGAGACGGGGGCCTGTAGGAGAGAAGAAACCTGGACCCAAGGTGCACTCCAGGAAGGGCTGGCAATGTCTTTCTCCCCAGGGCTCTGCCCTTGAAGTCAGGAGGTTTAAACTCCCCTCTGACAGTTTTCCCGAACTGCTGTGTTCCTGGGGTCATTCTAGCTTTACCTGTCCTCTCCAGGCCACCTGGGGCCTGCCCCGGCTAACTACCAGCCAGGCCCGCTCTGGCAGCAGCCTCGAATCTCCAAGCCTGGGGGGCTAGTTCACCAGGCCCCAGATCAGGAAGGGGCACAGTGGGCGCCGAACTGCGTCCGCCAGGCACGGAGGCGGCCCCGCCCCCGGCTGCGCCCAGGAGACGGGGTGGGGCGGGGGAGTGGCCCCGGAATCGGGCGGGCGGGCGAGAAGGGACTCCTCCCGGGGGATGCCCGGGCTGGGCTCCCGAGACGCCCCCGTGGATCCCCAAGAACCCCGCGCCTTCCCACTTCCGCCAACCTTGAGAGAGGGCACGGCGCGCGGGCGGGATGTCGCGGACGCACGTACCTGGGCGGGGGCCAGCTGCAGGAGCACAGCGAGCAGCAGGCGGCGGAGCAGGGGGCTCATGGTGCCCGCGGGGGCCGCGCGCCGGGGGCGCCCGCATCGCCCTAGCCGGGCGGCGCGGGGGGCGGCGGCAGCCAGAGCCCCATGGCGCGGGCCCGGGCGCGGCGGGCGGGGGCCGGGCGCGGGGGGCGGCTCCTCCGCGGCCCCCTCCCGAGCCCTGGGCGCAGGCAGCGCAACGCAACGGAGCGGCGGCGGCGGCGGCCGGAGGAGCCGAGCGGGAGGGCGGCCGGTGGTGGCGGCGGGCGGCGGGGACGGCGGGGGCGGCGGGGGGCCGGGCCCGGGCTGGCGGGCGGGCGGCTCATGTGACCCAGACACGCGCTCCCCACCGGGCCGCGGGGCGGGGGCGGGGCGGGGGCGGGGGGGGCGAGGCCGCCGGCGGGGCCCGCCCCCTCCACACACACACCCCCCTCCCGCCGCTGCAGGGGAAAGGGGACGCACCGCCCAGGGGGCCGGGCTCCCGGGTTGCCGCCACCAAAACCCGGAGGGCGGGGCCGGGGGCGGGGGGCCCCGGGCCTGTAGGAGGGAGCCAGACGAGAGCTCTGAGAATCACTTTATTGCACGCGTTTTGGGGCGTGGGGCATCCCAGAAGGGGGTACTCCGCAGGCCCCATCCAAGGAGAGCTCTCCAAGGGGCCCGGGCTCAGGGGCCCGGGGGCACGATCCCGGGGCCTTGGGGCGGCCCGGGTGGTGGCTGCAGCTGCTGCCTCTGCCGCTGCTCCTGCAGGAGCCTGGCTCTGTTGGCCCTGCAGGGAGAGCACCTGGGTGGTCGGGACTGGGATCCTGGGGGGTGGTGCCGGCACAGGGAAGAGAGGGCAGGGAAGAGCTAGGACAGACCTGGCCCGGGCCCGAGTGTCGTTGTAGATGGCTGTGATGATCCGATCCTTCTCATCCATGAAGCTACGATGCAACTGCTCCAGCTTCCTGCAAAAGGGTTACAAAGAACACTGGGACCCCCAATCTCTGCTGTCCCCCAAGTCTCACTCCCCTCCCCTCCACTCCAGGGTCTCACAGCTTTACACCAGTGGGGACCTCAGTCGAACTGCCCGTGCTAGGTGAGGAGACGGGCACAGAGTGGTCGGGACTTGTCCAGGGTCTCATGGCAACCCAGGTCCCTGACTGTCATGACAGCAGCTCTGAACGTCAGAGAGGTCCTTGAAGGAGACTAGAAAGGTTTGTTCTAACTCGATCACCGAACTAGGCACAGTGCTAGCAGTGGGCACTGGCCTTTAGGTGTCTCTACTGTTGAAGCTCAGTGGCATGGCATGTGTGAGAGGGTGGCAGAAACAAATGAGGGCAGTTGCTGGTAAGGCCCAGCTCGACTCATTTCCTTCTTGTGCAGGCTTTCTGGTTGGCTCCAGCACTCTGGCGATCAACACCAAAGATTTAAATTCGAATGATAAAAATACTGAAATGACATGAGCTCTTAGTGCACAGCTGCCTTTGCCAAGTCAGAAGGGGCTCTGGAGGAGAGCAGTTTCATGCAGTTCTTAGCTTGGGACACACAAGGGTGCAGGTCACAGGGGTGGTGTGGTTAGGTGGCTGACACTGGGCTTTGCCCACTGTCCTGCCCCCTGCCCATCGCCCTAGGCAGTCACACACCTGAAGGCAACGTAGTGCAGGCCCATGCCAGCCAGCATGATCAGGAGGCAGTACCCCAACACTCGCTGGTTGTGTTTGTGCTGCTGCTGCCTGGACTCTGGTCCCTGAGGCCTCACTTTATGAAACTGGGCCCAGTATTGTTCATTGGGGGGTGCCCCAGAACTGCTTGGAGGAAGAAGAAGGGACAGTGTAAGGATGAGCCCATCCAGACAGGCCTCCTGGCTCCTGCTCCCCAGCCTTGTCTCACCCCTCCACTCCCCTCATCTCCCTTTTCACGCCCCTTCCTGGGACCCATCCTAATAATGTCCACGCCCAAGGGCTCACCACTTGGGGGTGGTGAGCTGGGGGCTGGACTACTGTACCTGTGTGCCTGGTGAGCAGACCTGGGATGGGCTGTGGTTCCTGGAGACTTTGGGGAAGCTGCCGAGCGGAGCTGGTGGTCATAGCTGCGGCGGCTCTGCTCACGGCTCAGCACTTGGTATGCTTCACTCAGCTCCACAAAGCGACTGTGCAGGGCTGGGTTCCCGGGGTCCCGGTCAGGGTGCAGCTGGGGTGGAGCAAGACCCCTCATCTCCCTTTCCATGCCCCTTCCCGGGACCCATCCTGATAATGTCCACTCCCAAGGGCTCATGTCATTCCCAGAGGCCCTGCCTGGGGAGTGACCCTCACTCAAGAGCAGGCAGGCCAAGAGAACCAAGCCCAGCCCATCAGACAGGCCTCCTGGCTCCTGCCCCCCAGCCTTTCCTCCCACGTGGGCAAATCTCTCCCCTGGGGCACCTCCCCTTCCCTGTGAATGCTGAGGGAATGTGCACCAGTCAGAGTGAGCTTCTCAGCTCCATTTCTGAGAATTTGAAGCATACCCCATCTGGCTCAGACTTCCCTTCCCCCTCTCCACTTAAAACCACTGGTACCTCTTTGGACTTGGAGAAGAAAGCTCGTTTAACTTCTTCAGCGCTGGCACCAGGCTGCACCCCCAAGAGTTCATAGTAGTTACTGGGGCCAGACCTGTGGAGAGAGGCCCAATCCTGCCATGGCTAAGAAAGACACAGGGATACCCCTTCCCTACCCACTTGGGCCACCCTTCAACTCAGCATCCTGGTGCTCAGGGTTGAGCAAGGTACCAAGGATAGTCTCTCTAAATCATCCTTGTCTATTTAAGTATTCCAGATATGGGGCAGATCAAAATGTCTCCACATGTAGTTTTCAGACTCCTTGCATCAGAAACACCTGAAAATTATATTTTGTTTTTCGTTTTGATCATGTTTTTTAAAATAAATTCTTGGGACTTCCCTGGCAGTCCAGTAGCTAAGACTCAGGGCTTCCACCACAAGGAGCCTGAGTTCCATCCCTGGTGAGGGAACTAAGATCCCTGCATGCCCTGCAGTGCGCCCAAAAGAAAAAAAAAAGAAAAAAATTCTTGAGCCCCACTTCATTCCTGCAAATCAGAATCTCCCAAGTAGGGCCCAGGAATCTGCAATTTTGTAAGTCCCCACCCCCCACAGCCTTCCTGTGTTATACACAGTGATACTTAACAACCACCTGAGTTGCAGGAAGGACACTGGGTTTGACTTGGGTTCACATTTCAGATCTGTATGACCTTGGGGGTTATCCCTTAATCTCTGATGCTGTGTCTTCAGCACTGAAGGTGAAAGTAACCCGACAAATCTGTAAGGCGCCTGACACAGAGCTATCCCAGCACCTAGCGCAGCGCCTTTAATTGGGCAGGTCAGCAACAAGAACCTATTGAACGACGGGGCCGATCCCGGGGGCCCGACTCACCGCTGCCGGGCGGCCGCTGCGAAGAACCAAAAGGGAGGATTGAGGGGCCACAGCCGGCAGAGGCGCAGGGGCAGCATGGCGGCAGGGGGGCAGCTGGTGAAAAGAGACCACAAAGAGGAGCGCGATGGGACCCCCTGAATCGGAGGGAATGGGGAGCGGGGCTTGCTGGCCCTGTTGAGATGCGAAGGAAAACTGAAGCAGGCCCGGGGGGCTCAGGGGCGTTTGGAGCCTTCTTGCTGAAGACCAGACCTGTGTTCTGGCCCCGTCCCCGCCTCTGTCCCGCGCGTCCAAGGCCCCCCTCCACATTCGTCTTGGTGTCTGGACCACTAGCCCGGGACGCGGAGACCCCCTCCCCACCCTGGGAATATTGGGGGGGCGGGTGCAGGAGGAGCCACACCAAGCCCCGCCCCCGTTGCACTTACGGACTCCGCGGCGGCCGCCATTTCCTGCTCTTACCCAGGCCCCGCCCCCACACTCTTATTGGCTTAGACACCCAGACCCCCACAGGCCCGAAGGGGGCGTCCTGCGGCGAAGCCCCGCCCCCGAGCGCCCATTGGCCTTTGACGCCTCGCCCAGGCCGGAGGGCTTGCAGAGAGGCGCCGGTGCCTAGCCGGGGAGCCGGCGGGACCGGTCCTTCTCTTAATGAGGCTTTCAGCCCAGCCTGTGTTGCTCACTCCTTCGGACATGGCTGTTACTCCACTCTGCGCCGAGACGCAGTTCACAAAGCAGTTTCCACCTCGTAAAGTGAAGTGTGAAAATTAGTCGCTCAGTCGTGTCCGACGCTGCGACCCCGTGGACTGTAGCCCGCTAGGCTCCTCTGTCCATAGGATTTTCCAGGCAAGAATAATGGAGTAAGTAGCCATTTCCTAGGAGAAGGCAATGGCAAGCCACTCCAGTACTCTTGCCTAGAAAATCCCATGGATGGAGGAGCCTGGTAGGCTGCAGTCGGTGGGGTCGCTAAGGGTCGGACACGATTGAGCGACTTCACTTTCACTTTTCGCTTTCACACATTGGAGAAGGAAATGGCAACCCACTCCAGTGTTCTTGCCTGGAGAATCCCAGGGACGGGGGAGCCTGGTGGGCTTCCGTCTATGGGGTCACACAGAGTCGGACACGACTGAAGTGACTTAGCAGCAGCAGCAGCCATTTCCTTCAACAGGGGATCTTCCCGACCCAGGGATCAACCCCGTCTCCTGCATTGCAGGCAGATTCGGGAAACCCTTCCACCCCATAGTCAGCCTGGAACCTCACTGGAACCTGGCAAAGGGGCACGGCCCTCAGCTTGCAGAGGGGAAAACTGAGGCTGGGCCTTTTTTTTTAACCCAAGTCACTTGTCCTATCTCTGTCACCCACCCTGGGCTCTCCTAGTGGCCCCCTCTGTCTCATGGAAACAGCAGATGCCAAAGGAATCCAAGAATAAAGTCCTTTATTGTCTTCCGAGCTGTGGTGATAGGGCTGGGGACTCCAGGAGACTCAGGTGGAACTTCCCTGGACCCGGTTGTAGAGGAAGATGGCGCCTTTGGCTGAGGGGCAGAGCTCAGCCCACATTTCAGTCTCCTGCAACCTCTGCATACTCTGTGGGGAGAGACAGTGAGACCCAGACATCTCAGCGTCAGGTTTCTTGTAGGAGCTATGCCCACAGTTGCTGAGCCTCAGGGCCTCATGTTAAGGGGCTGAGCAGGTCCCTGGCACTCTGCCTTGGGCTGAAGGCAACCCTGTGAGCACTTGTGGCTCCGGAGAGAAGCTCTGAGGTCTGGGAGCCCCGTCTGACCCAGGCCTGCGAGACAGACGTGCATCACCAGGCCTCTGCAAGCCCCAACCCAGCTGCTTATCCAAATGACACACTTTGCCACCTCGAACCTGTTTCTCCACAAAGATGATTCCTGTGGATTCGTGGGCCTCAGGTCCCCCACTCATGTAGTGTCTCCTCACCTGCTCAGAAGTCAGGCTGCACCTGGACAGGATGTGAGAGTGGCCAGGTGAGTGCTTAGCCCCTGGAGGGTCCCTGTGTACCCCAGCTCCCTCAACCATGGCCCTCAACCACCCACCTACTCCAGGACCCAGGACTCTGTCCCCCAGAGATCACTCACTGGACGTAGAACTCAGCACTGGCACGGCCGGCACTGGTCTCATTGCAGGCAATGCCCAACAGCAGCGGCTGGCTCAGGGTGAGTGGAGGCACATTCACCTGGGGCCAGGGGTAGCACTGTCAGTGCCCAATGCCCATGTCCCTGCCCCTTCAATGAAGAACAGCATGTTACCCTAGTACAACATTTTACAGTTTGTAGTTCAAGTGCCGAGAGTCACAGAAAGTCAGATCTTGGGCACGTTCATTTCATGTGGGAAGACTAGAACTGGAGAGATGGAACGGTTTGCCCAGAGTCACCCAAGGGGAAGTTGATTTAGTAACTGGGACTCCTATTGACCCCTCTTTTCAACAAACCTAGTGGGGGAATAGACAAGACATTTATCATTATCCCCACTGTAGGGAGGAAAACCCTGAGGCACAGAGAGACAAGGGTTAGAATTCCACTTCAAGTGTGTCTAGCTGCAAAGCCAAGCTCTTTGCTCAATGCCGGATGCCTAGGACTTCCCTGACAGTCCAGCAGTTAGGAGTCCCATACACTCACTGCCGAAGGACTGGGTTCAATCCCTGGTCAGGAAACTAAGATCCCACAAGCCGTGTGCCAGTCTGGACCTGTGGAATTCTGGCTTGTTCTGCCTCCTCCCTCCTTGTGCACTACTCTGTTCCGCCTGCCCCTCACTCACCTCGTCACAGATCTCCTGGAGGACACTGGAGAAGAGCTCGTGCACCACCAGCTCCCCAGGGAGGTCCTTGTGCAGGGGGCTGTCGCCTGGGCACAGGGCCTGTGAGAGGTCAAGCTTAGTCTCTGCTCCCCTCTTTCCGCCCTACTTTCCCCCCACACTCACTGACCCTGAGGGCCACTTCCTCTGACCCCAGCCCTCTTTTTCCAGATGGGCAACTACAGGTTCAGCTAGGTTCTCCATCCCCAACCCCACCCCCAGTTCCCTAGCTTCCCATGGGTCTGGGGCAGGATTCAGCGGAGAGGCTGAGACGCTACACCTAAGAAGAGACTTTGGAGAAGCACCAGGCCAACTCCCCTTTTAAGAGATGAGGAAGACAAAGCTGAGCTTTCTGGGTCTTTGTGCCTCTGCGCCCAGCCTGGCATCTCACCTGAGGCTCAGGATGCCCACCGGGCACATCCACCAGCCCAGGTGCCTCAGCCACCTGGCCGGAACGGCGCAGGAAGACAAGGAAGTCATCAGCAGTGGCCAGTGCGGCGCCCACGCCCAGGGGGTCTGCCAGATAGGCTTGCTTGTCACCCCAGTCGGTGGCCCCCTGCTGTCGCAGCCAGGCAGCTGAGCTGGCCCAGTTTGTCCCCAGGAAGTCTTGATAGGAAGTAAGGCCCAGGCGCAGGAGCAGCTGTGGCCCTGGTGAGCCAGTGGGCGCCAGTGTGGCGGAGTGCAGGCGGAACTTGGGGGCATCAAAGAGCCAGGGCTGGGCCTGAAGCCGGCTCTCCCAGATGGTGGCGATGGCCTTGTCCCCTCCTGGCAGCGGGCGACGATCATAGGCTGGGCTCAGCTCAGCCCGAACCTGCTTCTCAGGCAGCCCCCCGGCGGGGCACTGTAGCAGCAGGGACACCTCAGGGTCCATGGCCTGGAGAGGGCAGTTCTGGGGACGAAACAGCCAAGCCTGTCACCTCGGGGGGTCCACAGCCTCCCTTGGGCCCGGCAGCTGGCTCCCTCTGTCACAGACTTCCTGATGGTACCCCCCCCAGCCCTTCTGCACCCCCCTGACCACTCCCTGGGCCGTCAAATTTCTTATCGTCCCAGCAAGAGCTCCGAGGCTCCTGCTACCAGACATCCCTTAGACTCCCCGGCATCCCTACAACCCAGAGGTCCTGGGTCCTGTCTCCCCCCAGTGCCCTTGTCTCCCCCCAGTGCCCCTGTCTCCCCAAACCAAAGGTCCTGCCTCCCCCCAATGCCCCTGTCTCCGCAAACCGAAGGTGGGGGCTCCAACCCTAGATACGCCGGGACCCCTCCCACCGTCCGGAAGCTCCAGCCTCCAGCCCGCACTCACCCGCCCACTCTCCCGCAGGCTCCGCCCCTTTCCTCGGAGCGGAAGTGCCTGCCCTCTTCTTTCTCGGCTTCTCATTGGCCGGTGCCGGCACTCAGGGACCCGCCGGATCAGCTGCCTGCACCAGGAGTCGGTGAGCCTTCCTGTCTGTCCCTGCTCCGTCTGTCTGGCCGGCCCAAACAATTCCGCCCCTTAGCCTGGATGAGACCAGCGAGCCTGGGTCAGCGGGGCTCAGCTTCCCTGGGACCCGTGGCTGACATAGTGTGACCTTGGACAAGTCTTGCCTGCTGGGCCTCAGTTTCCCTTTCGTTTCCAGGGAGTTGGGGGTGGGAAGTGAATTTAGTGATCTGAATATCCCCCCCAGCTCTTACATCCTGAGGCTCTGTGACACCGGGCAGCATGGGGACGTGGGAGGATCCTTAACATTCTCCCGTGTCACTGCTCCCCACAGGTCTTGGCCATGAACTCCTCTGGAAGAAGGAGTCGGGAAGCAGCTGGGCCCAAGGGTAGAAGGGCTCACAGACCCCCCCGGGAACAGGTGCTCCCCTCTTCACTCTCACCCCTGCTCCCAATGTGGGAGGGCAGGGGAGGGCAGCTCTGAGTCCTGCTCTCTGGGAAATGCTGATGGCATGGGAGCGGGAGCTGCTGGGTCATACTGTTCCCAGGAGCACAGGGACTGCTGTCCCTCTGGTCTCCTGTGGCAGGTCACTCAGATTTCAGGGTGAGCAGCTGGGCAGGCGGGGTCACCACTGGGCTCTTTCAGGACCGAGATGTACAGCTGTCCAAGGCTCTGTCCTATGCCCTGCGCCACGGGGCCCTGAAGCTGGGCCTTCCCATGGGGGCCGGTAAGTGAGTGTCTTAGGGGCTGGGCCCAGGAGTGCTTGGAGCCCAGGGAGTAGTGTGAGCTGGTCGGTTAATCGCCTTCCCCCATGGCGCCCACCACAGTCCTGTGGGGACAGCGCAGAAGGGACATCCCTGCCAGGTATAGGGAAGGTTGAGGCCCAGAGCCCAGGATCATGTCCAGGGCGCACTGGGAGAGGAGGCTGTGTCTGGCCAGGCCTGGTGATACCTCCAGCCCAGTGGCCCCAATAAACACTTACGCCAAGACTGGGCACTAGGGGTGTTGAGGCAACTGATGTTTATGAGTGTCCACTCTGGGCTGGGCTCTGTCCTCAAAAGGGTCCCTTGATCTTTGTGACCCTCTGTGGGACAGGGGGGTCCTGTCTCATGTGAGACAGAGCCTATTTCATGTAAGGTCAGAGAATGAGGCCCAGAAAGGAGAGACTTTCTAAAGGTCACACAGGCTCTGGTCTTGCGGTCTGAGGCTCCCCCTGTGAACTCTGGCCCAGGCCGGAGCAAGGTCATTTCCTTACCACCCTGCCTTCCCACAGATGGTTTTGTGCCCCTGGATGCCCTCCTGCAGCTTCCCCAGTTCCACAGCTTCTCAGCTGAAGATATTCAACGCGTGGTGGACACCAATGGGAAGCAGCGCTTTGCCCTGAAGCCAGGGGACCCCAGCACCGGCCCCCTCATCCGGGCCAATCAGGGTCACTCCCTGCAGGTAGGTACTAAGGGGACAAGTGGCAGAGCCATGTGAGACCCCCTGCCTGTGAGGGGAGGGTCACTGCTGCCCTTCCCCCCGCATCCATCGCAGGTGCCTGAGTTGGAGCTGGAGCCCCTGGAGACTCTGCAGGCCCTGCCCCTGATGCTCGTCCATGGCACATTCCGGCAGCACTGGCCATCCATCCTGCTCAAGGGCCTATCCTGCCAGGGAAGGACACACATCCACCTGGCCCCAGGACTGCCTGGGGACCCTGGTGTCATCAGTGGTCAGTGCCCCTCCCCCAGACTACTCCTACACAATCTGTCCTTCCAGGTCCCCCTCTGAGGGTCATAGCCTCTTGTCCAGGGCTAGCCCATACCCTGCATGCAGGAACAAACCCCCTCCCCACCCATTGAAATGAGCCCAGGACCCCAGCCCACCCAGGTTTGATAACTACAATCCAGAGGCCCCAGGCCCCAGCTCCAATTGTCCACTCAGGCATGCGGCCAAATTGTGAAGTGGCTGTATTCATCAACGGACCCCTGGCCCTGGCAGGTGAGTCTGGACACAGCAGGGACCACCCCAGGCCTTCTGAGAGGGCTTGAGTCACAGGTCTGGCTCTGTCTGCAGATGGAATCCCCTTCTTTCGCTCTGCCAATGGGGTGATCCTGACTCCAGGGAATGCTGACGGCGTCCTGCCTCCCAAGTATTTCAAGGAGGCCCTGCAGCTGCGCCCTACCCGTAAGAACCACCACCCCAGCCAGCCCTGTTCTTTGTGCCTGAAGCCTGTGCCCTCTGCCCTCACCTCTTTCCCAGCTTCCAACCCCAGACTGACTTAGTTCTCCCTTCTCTAACCAACTCTCCTCTCTATCTCAGGAAAGCCCCTCTCCTTGGCTGATAATGAAGAGACAGAGCATCAGAGAGACCCCAAGCATGGCTCCAGAGAAAGAGGGATGACCCAACAATAAAATATTTATTTTTTAAAAAATGTAAAAAGAAAACCAAAAAGAAACTCTGGTTTGAAACTATGAGTCATCATCCCGTGGCTGCAGCCAGTCTTCCTCGTGTGCTCAGGGACTTCAGCTGGGTCAGAGGTGTTGGTCCTGGCCACTCAGACAAGAGAAGGGCGGGTGCTGTGCAAATGAGGGCCCACTCTCCCAGGGGATGGCAGAGTCTGACCCAGCTAGGACCCTGGTCTACACAAAGCCAGTGACAGTGAGTGAATGGGCCCAGCTCGGTCGTTGCATGTCTGGCGAGGGTGTGGACAGTGAGTCCCAGTGGGTGTGGACTTAGGAGTGGTCATGGCAGGTGGTGAGCGGGCGGGGGCAGTGAGACAGGCTTCAGAAGGCCTCGTGTCCTCCTGTGAGCTGCAGGAAGAGGTCCTCGTCCAGCTCCTCCCCCCGGGCCCTCTCCCGTGTGGACAGGAAGATGTAGCCCCCAATGTACTCATGCACAATGCGGCAGCTGGCGGACACGCAGCTGAAAGCCACGTTGATGTGCTCGTCAAACTCGATGGCCACCTGTGGGGCGGGTGGTCAGAGGGCTGGTACCTTGCCCTGGCTGGGTCCCGGGTCCCTCCTCCCACCCTCTCTCCAGGCCCACCTGCCGGATGTCCCAGTTGACATTCCACTGGCGCATGTTGCTGAAGCGCCAGGTCTTGACCACATCACCCACAGACAGGTCGATGCGGATCAGTCGGTTGTTGGCGATGCCCAGGATCTCGTCTTTCCTGCTGCCCTTGAACCTGGTGCCCAAGAGGATAGTGTTGGGGGGGAGCCCCCACTCTGCATGGCCCCGGAGCTCACCCAGAGAGCCTGGTGTGGCACTCAGAAGCAAGCTAG
Organism: Moschus berezovskii; assembly: GCF_049115385.1. Lineage (NCBI taxonomy): Eukaryota > Metazoa > Chordata > Mammalia > Artiodactyla > Moschidae > Moschus > Moschus berezovskii. Next base: position 8,542,382 of record NC_142484.1, read on the forward strand.
CAAGTTAGTCCCTTAGTTTCTCCGGGTCTCAAGTTCCTCATGTGGATAATGGGGCTTCACTGATTAATCACTATGATAGCATTTAGCAGTGTCAGCCAAATAGTCCATGCCTTTCAATAGGAACATTTTTTTTTTTTAGCATCATCCTGTTTGTTCCTGTCCTTACAGGCTCGGAAAGTGGGCAGTCAAAGGGGGCACTCCCTTTGCAGCAGCCACCCAAGCCTATCCTATAGACCAGCTGCCCAAGGCCCAGAGAGAGAATGGTGTGTGGCAGGGCTGGGATGGGTGCAGGGGGCCACCCACTCTCTCGGCCTGATCGCTCTCCAGTGTGTGCTGCACAGGTGCAGGATGGGGCGGGTGCTGCACAGGTGCAGGATGGGGCTGGTGCACACGGGCTGCCCTCAGTAAGGTCTCCCCTCCGAGGACAGGAAGGAAGGCTTCACATGCTGCCCCCAGGCAGCAGGGGAGGGCTGTGCCTGATTGAGCAGGCTGGGGTGGGGCTCCTACCTGACCACAACATAGGAGATGCCAAAGTCAGGGAGGGACTGCCAGGCCTGGATGAAACGCAGCTGGGCCTCAGACAGCGAGAGCTGGGCCACGTTCTGGTGGGCTTCCAGGATCCGTGGAGTAAGCTGCGGGACCACACTGGTGAGGGGCTGCCAAGGTCCCTGAGACCCCCTGCCTGTCCCCATCAAGGAGACAGGATGTGGAGCCTGGGGTGGGGACAGTGCCCAGCGTGGGGCCACCGGAGTGCACCCTGTCTGCATTCAGCCGTATGAGCTGAGCCAGGCCCTGAGGAGGACGGGGCAGCTGGACTGTGACCCCTCCCAGAGGGTTACACCCAGTCTCAGGACCCAGGCGGGAGAAGGAGCGAGTGAGCGCGTGCATTTCCAGGGGAAGGCTCTGTGGAGATCCAGGGGCTGAGGTTGGCCAGGTAAACCCTCTGGTCAGTCCCACCACCCACTCTCCCTGGCACCTGCTTGGCCTTGAACTTTCTCTGGAAGCGTGGGGCCACAAGGCCATAAGGGTTGAGGCCCTCGGCGGAGGCATCGGGGCCCTGGGGATGGTTGCCGGAGCCCCCGCCGCCACCGCCACCTGTCCGCTGCAGGCTGAGGAAGGCCAGGATGGCCTGCACCTCGCTGGAGTAGCTGCTGTCTGCCATGGTGCGGCCCTTGGAGGCCAGTCGGCAGCCAGCCATCCAGCGGGCATACTGCTGCTCCTGGGGTGGGAGGGGTGGGGAGAGAGGTGAGGGCCCTGGTCTGGCCCCGCCCCTTACCTGGCCCCGCCCCGCGCCCGTTTAGCTCCAGCCTCCAGCAGCCCTGGTCCCTTCCCTTCACGCACATCCTGGCACCGCAGGTAGATCTCACTCATGCCCTCAGGGGAGGGCACCAGGAGTTTGATGCAGAACTTCTGGCCTGAGACATTCACATCGGGGACAACTTCACAGCCTGGAGGAAGAAGGGATGGGCTAGGGCGCTGAGGAGGAGAGTCCTGGTGCGAGGGCCCTGGGTGAATGCCAGCCCTGCACAGCAGCCTTGGGTCAGAAGGCATCTTCCGGCCTCTAGTTGGAGACAGGTGAGAGCATTCACCTGGCCAGTCCCAGGTGGGCCAGGTGAGGCCCCTGCACGCCCCTGGCCCGCCCCTGCCCTGGTCCCGCAGATCGCCATCACTCACCCTTGAGGTTGAGCTGCTGGATGGGGTCCCCGGGGGCCTCGTCCTGGCTCTTGTAGTAGGACAGGGTGGTCTCCTTGAACACCACCCAGTGCTGGCGGTACCCCTTCAGAGTCAGTTTCCGGGGCCTGAGGGTGTGGCGGGAGGTTCAGGACAGGCCACCTCCCTCCCCCATCCTCTCTCTGCACTGGGTCCTCCTCCAGCAGGGCTGCCAAGCTGGACCCAGACTCACCGGAAGATCCGGAGATGGTCCTTGAGTTCTGGGATGGTGGTGAGGCTGTCCTGGGGAGGAGAGGAGTCAGGGGGGGCGCCCAGCCCCTGCGCTCAGCCCTGACCCCAGCCCCTGACTGAAGCCCCTCCTCACCAGCATGTCCGTGGGTGCCGACCCCTCCAGCTTCACCTCCAGGTTGCTCAGAGCTGCATCCAGGTCATCCAGCCCTGCATCTGTGCCCGCTGGTTCATCCACCTCCCCGCTCTGGGACAGCTTGTTGATGTGGTACTGGAGGGGGCATGTGGCCAGGGACGGCTGAGCCGGCAGCCCATTTGCCCAACAGTGCTCTCAGCTGGGCTTCCCCGGATGCAGGGTTCCCTCTGGAAGGCCCTGCCCTGGGCCTGGCCCGCACCCAGCCCCCGGGGCCCCCGGCCTGCCCGGCACCTGTAGGGCTGCAAACACCATCATCTCTTCCTCGGTGCAGTCAATCTCTTCCAGCAGCAGGTCCCACCGAGCCTGCTCGTACAGCTGGGTCAGCCGCACCGGGTCTGTCTGGAGGGAGGGGGAGGCTGGGTTGGTTGGGTGACATCTGTCCTGAGCACCCCATGCACCCAGCTCCCCGCAAGCCTCCAGCCTCAGCCCGGCCTCTGCTGTGCAAGCTCATGGAGTGGTTCCACATGGGCGGCAGACCCCAACCCCAGCCTGCCAACCCCATCTGCCCAGGCAGGCGGCGGCTTCTTCCCTCTAAACCTTTCTGTGCAGATATTGACTATTTGTCTACTGTGTGCCCTGCATAAAGGGACAAGGCGGGGGCTGAGTAAATCTCTCAATAAATAAGTGATTCAAAGCGGTAAAGGAAGTGACTTCCAAAGCAGGGGCTCACTCGTGCTCTCAGGCAAGAAGCCCACAAGTCTGATGGTGATGAGAGAGAATGGAACTAGGGTGCGGGGGTGGGGAGGGCTGCTACTCGCCAGAAGGAAGCATTCTGGGAAGGCTTCCCTGGGGAGGTGGCTTGCTGTGCTGACACCTGGGAATGACAAGGAGCCACTGACAAAAGTGGTAGGAAGAGAAGAAGAGAGCATTCCAGAGAGAAGGAGCAGGGAGCTCAAAGGGGCAACCCCAGTTACCCATAGAAGTAAGACTAAGCCCGCACTCCCTCTGAAACCCACCAACATCAACAGCAAAGGCATAACGAGGATAAAGGCAAAAGAACTAAGAGAGAGAGGGGACTAAAGCAGGTTGAGAGATACTCACAAAATTTTGGAAGATGAAAAGCAAAAACGTGGACAGGGACTGAGTTGCAGGGAAGGAGAGCTGGGTTCTCACACTCTTTTCCCTCTCTGTTCTATGGCAAAGGCACTAATGAGTTTGAAAAAATCAGAAAGCAAGCAGCAAAAAGAACTAAGATCTGAACAAAGGCATCTCAGTTCATGTGGCAGACAGGCTCAGGTCTGGGAGGTGAAGGTGTTAGTCGTTCAGTTGTGTCCTACTCTTTGCAACCCCATGGACTGTAGCCCGCCAGACGTCTCTGTCCATGGAATGTTCCAGGCAAGAATACTGGAGTGGGTTGCCACACCCTTCTCCAGGGGATCTTCCCAACCCAAGGACTGAACCCTTGTCTCCTACATTGCAGGTGGATTCTTTACTGTCCGAGCCATCAGGGAAGCCGTTCTAGGAGGCAAGGGTGGGCTCAAATGAGGACCATAGAACGTCTGTAAATGGAACAGTCCCTCCCTACTCCCCTGCAGCCAGCCGAGTGACTCCCTGCTCCCAGCTGGCACCTGGTAGAAACCAGAGAGTTACTCTCTCAAGATGCTGAGCCAGTGCATCTGGCACTCCGGCACAGCTGGGTGGGAGTGTGTTGTACTGAAACAGCTGAATGAAGAGAAAGTTGGCATTTTGAAAGATGAGACACCCTCAGCCCTTCTCCATTTGCCATCAAAGACATTGGCAATGAGCCTTCTATTCCCGTCAGGAGATCAGAGCTTTCACTGCTGAGAAGCCAAAAAGAAACCCCCCACAACAAGGGGCATTCCTGCCCCATCTTCCCCAGGAGACCCTCCCAAATGCCAAGCCCTATTCATCCACTCAGGGTTTCTAATTGGCTTCTTAGAGCCTTACTAAGTATGAAAGGGCAGGCAGGGATTATCCACATTTAACAAAAGCTGTTGGCATGAACCACAGTCAGGGGGAAAAAGAACTTGGAGGAAATAAAGACAATGTAGAGGGCAGAGAAAACTTCAAACACTAGTTGAAATCCTTACAGAACAAAACTCTGCACTCATAAAACAAGAACAGGAGGCTATTTGGAAAAGGAATGTAATCATAAAGTTATAGTAATTAAGACAACATGGTATTGACAGAGACAAATTGATCAATGCAATCAAAGAGAGTTAGAGAGAGGGACTTTGCTGGTGGTCCAGTGGCTGAAACTCTGTGCTCCCAGTGCCGGGGGCCCAGGTTCCATCCCTGGTCGGGGAACTAGATCCCACATGCTGCAACTAAGAGTTACCATGCTGCAAATAAAGATCTCATGTACTGCAATGAAGATCGAAGGTCCTGCGTGTGGCAAACTAGGACCTGGCCCTCCCCAATAATTTTTAAAAAATATTTAAAAAGAGAGTCAGAGAGAGACTCATGTATGTTCACCTTAGGACAAGGAAGATCTTGCCATCACTGGGGAAAGGATGTTCTTTCCAATAAATGGACCTGGGTCAATCGGATACCCATATGGTAAAAAAAAAAAAAAAAAAAAAATTTAATTAAAAAAAATGAAAAGTACTTGTATCTCTGCCGCTCACCACATACAAATATCAGTTCCAGTTGAGTTGCAGATCTGAATATCAAAGTGAAAACAGTAAAATCTTTAGAGAAAAATAGGACTACATCTGTGCAATTTTAGAATAAAGATTTCTTAAACAGGATGCAAAATATATTAATCGTAAAACAAAAATATGACTCAGATTATATTAGAATTAGGAGCTCATGTTCCTCAAAATAAACTACTAAGAGAATGAAAAGGTGAAGTATTCTGTGCTTTGTGAAAATATATTCACAGTATATTTATCTGTCAAAGTAGTCTGTACAGAATATATGAAGAACTCCTACAAAGCTATATGAAAAAGATAAGTACCTCAGTGTAGAAATTGGTAAAATATTGGACAGAAACTTCACAAAAGAGGATATCCAAAAGGCTAATAGTCATATGAAAAAGTTCTCAACTTGATTAGTCATTAGGGAAATGTAAATTAAAGCCACATAGAAAAGCAAATCAGTAGTTGCCTGGGTTTGGGTGTGGAAGAAGGAATGACTGCAAATGGGGTCATTTCTGGGGTGATGGAAATGTTCTAAAATTGGGTTATGGTGATGGCTGCATAGCTATATAACTTACTAAAAATAAACTGCTTACGGTGGGTGGTTTTTATGGTGTATAAGTTATATCTCAATAAAACTGCTTGAATAAACAAACAAAATATCATATGAGATACTATTACACACCTACCTGAATAGCTGAGATGGAAGAAGTAGGAAATATCATGTGCTGGTGAATTTGTGGAACAGGTGAAACTCTCATACACTGCTGATAGGGGTGTAAGGGGGTGGAGTTATCTACTACAGCTAAACCAGCGCCTGGCCCATAACCCCTGGTGGCGCAGATGGTAAAGAATCTGCCTGCAATGCAGGGGACCCAGGTTCACTCCCTGGGTTGGGAAGATCCCCTGGAGAAGGAAATGGCTACCCACTCCAGTATTCTTGCCTGGAGAATTCCATGGACAGAAGAGCCTGGTGGGCTACAGTCCATGGCGTCACAAAGAATAGGACACACTTTCACTTTTCAAACTAGAGCCTGCCCTACAACCCAGAAATTCCACCTCTTGGTGTATACCTTACGGATAATATGGTATATGCTCACCAAAAGACATATGCTGGAATGTTCATAGTGTTTCTATTCATAATAGCCCAATCTAAAAATTGTACAATGCCCATCAACAATAGAATGGAGGACTGGCCTGGTGTACTGGATAAGAGACCTCCTGCCAATGCAGGGGACACGAATTCAATCCCTGGTCTGGGAAGATTTCATATGCCATGGAGCAACTAAGCTCATGCACCACAACTAGTGAGCCCACGCTCTGGAGCCCACAAGCCTGCACACGGCAGTGAAGAACCAGCGCAACCAAAAATAAATAATAATAATAGAATAGAGAATTAGAATCAATTGTGGTATACTGACAGCCTGAAATATTACACACCAATAAGAAATATGCTACCCTATGTGCAACACTGGAGAAGGAAACGGCAACCCACTCCAGTGTTCTTGCCTGGAGAATCCCAGGGACGGGGGAGCCTGGTGGGCTTCCGTCTGTGGGGTCACACAGAGTCGGACACGACTGAAGTGACTTAGCAGTAGCAGCATGTACAACATGGATGAATCATACAAGCATAATGCTGAGTGAAAAAAACAGACGCAAAGGAGTGTATAGAATGTGTGATTTCCTTTATGGAAATTTCAAATACGGGCAAAACTAGTCTATGGTGTTAGCAGCAACATTAATGGTTCCCCCTGTGGGAGATACTGCTTGGCTTCTGAATGCTGGTAAAGTTCTACTGCTTGACGTGTTGGTGACATTTGTGAGTATTTCTAAATGTATATTACACTAAAAAATAAAATAAAAAACACTAAAAATAACACAGAAAATAAGAGCTCCTTAAAATTTAAACACAGAAAATAAGAGCTCTTAAAATTTAAACACAGAAAATAAGAGCTCTTGAAATTTAAAAAGACAGTTGCAGAAATTATAAATTCAATAGATCATTTGGAAGATCAGTCAAAGAACTTCCCAGAAAGTAGAATAAAAAGACGAAAATAAAAAAGGAAAGAAAAGATAAATACCTAATTTTTTCTTGTAAAAATAAATCCAGGAGGTGTAATATTTACTAAGTTCCAGGAATTAAAAAAAAAAAAAAACAGAAAAATGGAAGGGAGTAAATTATTAAAGAGATTGTATAGACCATTTTTCCAGAACTCAAGGACCCAGGCTTCTGATCTGAAAGGGCTCAGCAAGTGTGTGGGACAATCAAAGAAGAAAGGTTCATATAGGACACACTATTGAAAGATTTTTTAAATATCAAGAGATAAGGAAAAGATTCTTTTGTGTTTTGTTTTTCTTTTGGCTGTGCTGTGTGGCTTGCAAGATCTCAGTTTCCTGACGTGGAATTGAACCCAGGTTATGGCAATGAAATTGCTGAATCCTAACCACTAGACCGCCAGGCAACTCCCAAGAAGATTCTTAAGTTTCTGGGGCCTCTCCTACTCCTCCAAGAAAAATGGAAAGGGTCACATATGGAAGGGTTGAAAATTAAATAGAGTTAGATTCTTCAACAGAGACACTAGAAACCCGAGGACAATGGGATCAAAATTTGGCAGGAAAATGTTTCAAACCTAGAATTATACAAGCTTTCATATGAGTGAGGGTGGACCAGCGACCTTTTCAAACACACAGGATTTCAAACCACTTAGGGAAAGCTATTACCATTTTGCCATTTTAGAGGAAGTTATTGAAATATATGCTCCATTGAGATGAGGGAGTCAGTCAAGAAAAAGGAAAACGAGATCCAGGAATCAAGAAGTCAACTATAGGAATTACCAGGAAATAGTGAAGGGAAGTTCAAGGACAACAGTCAATCAATGGGCCTAGATTGCTACCATTCCATGGGTCTCACCAAGATATAACACTGATTGATATCCTGAAGTAACCAGTCATTTTGAAAGGGACATTGTGCTCCAGTTGCAGTGTTGGAGGGACTGGGCTATGGAACATCCCACCTCATCACTCTGAAGAGCTCCCATGGCAGGCCACAGATTCACAGAGAGTGTCCAGAGAGCCTTTTGGTTTTTGGCGTTTCATTTCTAATTGTGCACAGATAGGCAATTAACAGATGGTAAAGAATCTGCCAGCAATGCGGGAAACCTGGGTTGGGAAGATCCCCTGGAGGAGGGCATGGAAGTCCACTCCAGTATTCTTGCCTGGAGAATCTTCACAGACAGAGGATCCTGGTGAGAGTCTATGGGGCTGCAAAAAGTCGGACACAACTGAGCAACTAAGCACAGCATAGATAATTAACAGAAAATAAATAAACCAAGAAAGGAAGTATAGTCACTCTGTGGCTTAGCTCAGAACGCTATTTATATGTGTTACCATTTACAACCACGCTTATGTTCTTTTAACCAAAAACTACAACACAGCTCAGTTGGGAAGATGCAAAAGAGATGTATGTTGTAGGGGAAGGAGGGAGGATCTAAGACAGCTAAATCTTCATCTTTCATACAAAGTGAATAGATAATGCGTGGAATGAAAAAAAATCAAGGGAATAGACATATCTAAGCTTGTCATATAGAGGTAAACACTAGAATAAAAAGCTAGAGACTTAAAACCTACAGTCTCTAGGGATCAGAAATCTGGGATAAGGCGAGGTAGAAAGGAAGTGTTTTTCTATTGTTGTTATCACTATTGGGACTATTCAACTCCTTAAGCTGTTACTTTGATTAAAAATAAAATTTAAGGGATTTCCTGGTGGTACAGTGGTTAAGATTCTGTGCTTCCACTGCATGGGGCACGGATTTGATCCCTGCTCAGGGAACTAAGATCCCACATACCACAGGTGCAGCCAAAAAAAAAAATTTTAATTTACAAAACAAAGAAAACAAGAAAACCAAATGGGTTTTAGATAGTGGATAACAGACCACCCTGAATAGCAACCACTGATCGCTATGAAACAAGTGAATGAATGGTGGGATTTCCGCAGCTTGCTGCCTGGAGCAAGTGTGAGTGATGCAGGCAAGAGGAGGACCCAAAATGGAGCCCAGCATAGTCCCCAGGGTGGGAGGTGAGCAGGTGCAGTAGAGAATTTGGTGGGTCCAAGGCAGCTAGAATTCACAGGGCAGAGTGCTGCAGAGAGAACTGCACAGAGAGAAAGTTCTGCATGGAATCAGCAGAGGGCTCCTTTCAAGTCTTTAGCTGATTAATGAGTGTGCGTGTGCGTGCGTGTGTGTGTGTGTGTGTGTGTAAGGAAACAACCCAAGGCTGATGGAATACTGAGAGACACACGTGGACATTTGCCAGAGCTCACAACAGGGTGGGACTAGTTCATATTCCCAACAGAGATTAGAGAAACCTCATCATATATGTATAACATCAGAATACTCCAGAGGCTCTTGCCTCAGTAATAGGGTAAAGCTTTGTCTGGTCTAATTAATAACTGCCTTTGCCTTTGTGCGTGCTCAGTTGTGTCCAACTCTTTGTGACCCCATGGACTGCAGTCCACCCGGTTCCCCTGTCCATGGAATTTTCCAGGTAAGAATACTAGAGTGGGTTGCCATTTCCTCCTCCAGGGGATCTTCCTGACCCAGAGTTTGAACCTACATCTCTCTCTCATGTCTCCTACATTGGTAGGTAGATTCTTTACCAATTGGCCACCTGGGAAGTCCCAATTAATTATTATAAATTACAATTATTAATGTTCAAAGCGAACCTTAGAAGGATCAAACTGTTTCCAAGTGTCTTAACTTTATCCCCAAATAAGATTTTAAAGTATTTAAAAAATCCAGCACCTAAGAGCACAAGATTTGTAGTATCTGGTATCAAATTAGAAATTATCAGGCATGAAAAGAAGCAGAAAAATACAACTCATAATTAGGAGATAGTCAATAGAAGTAGACCCAGAAGTGACAGAGATAATAGAATTAGTGGACAAAAACACTAAAAAGTCTTTATTTTTTTTGGCCATGCTGCATGCAAGATCTTATTTCCCCACCCAGGGACAGTTTAGTCTTAACCACTGGACTGCTAGGGAAGTTCCTAAAATGTTATTTTAAATATATCTTGTATGTTCAAGAAGATAGAGGAAAGCATGAGCATGTTAAGGAGAGATGGAAAATGTTAACAAGGTCAAAACTGAACTTCTAGGCAGGGTATTAATGGCAGATTAGATAAGGGAGAAGAAAAGATTCGTAAACTTGAAGACAGAGCAATCGAACTATCCAAAACGAAACATAGGAAAATAAGACTAGGGGAAAGAAAAAACTGAACAGAGCATCTGTGAACTGTGAGACGGTTTTCAGTGTCTAATAGTCATGTCATCAGATTCCCATAAAACGGAGGAGCAGAAAAGATACATGAAGAAATAAAGGTCAAAGATTTTCCAAATTTGATGAAAACCACAAACTCAGATTCCAGAGGCTCAGTGGACCCCAGGCATGAGAAACCTGAAGCAAACCAAGGCACATGATCATCAAGTTGTTTAAAGCCAGTGGTAAAGAGAAAACCATAAAAGCAGTCAGAAAAAGACACATTAACAAAGGAACAAGCCATAAGACTGTGAGGTGGTATTTTTAAGGAAAAAAAAAACATTGACCGAGAACGCTACATCAAAGAAAAGCATTTTTCAAAATCAAAGGCAAAATAATGACTTATAGCGACGAACAAAAACTGAAAGAATTCGTCACCAGTAGATCAGCTTGAAAAGAAATGTTAAAGGAAGTCCTTCAGGCAGACAGAAAATGATACCAACTGGAAATCCGAATCTATACACTGGGATAAAGAGCGTAGGAAATGGTGTGTGTGTAGGCAGAGAGAAAAGACTGCTTTTTATATTTAAAAAATGGATTTGCGGGACAATTGATTGAGGGAACTGTCTTGTGTCTTGGCTGCATCAGGTCACAGTCCCATCCTGATCGTGATACTGGTTGGGGGTAACTGGGTAACGAGTCCCAGGTGTCTGGGATCTCGTGTATTAGTTCTTACAACTGTCTGTGAGTCTACAGTTACCGCAAAACCAAAAGTTTGATAAAAAATAATGGAGTGGTTATTAAAGTTTAAATAATTACAATAGGACTTCCCTGGTGGCGCAGTTGATGCTGGAGACATGGGTTCGATACCCGGTCCAGAAAGATTCTACACGGTGCAAATAAGCTTGAGCACCACAGCTACTAAGCCTGCACTCTAGAGCCTGGGAGCCACAACAAGAGGAGTGTAAGTACAGGGTTTTTGCCATGAGTCCATGGTAGGAGGAAGTGCTGGGCAGACAGGGAATCAAGAGTTTTGTTTCAAACAGAAGTGGAAATGCCTGTTAGGTGCCAGAGCAGAGATGGCCAGTTGGACATGAGAGTCTAGAGCTCAAGGAGGAAGGTCTGGGCTGGAGGTGGTAAAACTGAGAGCTTCAAGCATAGAGATGATCCTTAAACCCAGGAGGCTGGAGCTTCCTGGGAGAGGGTATGGAGAGAGGAGGCTGGAGCCCTGGAGCCCGCAACTCCCAGAGGCTGTGGAGACGGGAGGAAGCGCAGAGGGCAGGGCAGCTGCAGACCCCCGAGCAGTGCGTGGGGATCCTAAGCGGTCAAGTAAGAAGTGGACTGGGGCACTTCCCTGGCGGTCCAGTGGTTAAGACTCCATGCTTCCACTGCAGGGGCCACAAGTTCCATCTGTGGTCAGGGAACTAAGATCCCACATGCCCTATGCGCGGTACAGCCAAATACAAAACAGCATGGAGGGCTTGGTCACCTCAACAGGACAGGGAAGGAAGACTCCAGGATGGAGTTGGCTGAGGAGAGAGAGGGCATCAAGGAGTACCCACTGGAAAGGCTTCTGGGGAGCAAAGACACTGCACCCCAGGGTTCTGTAGACAATGATGCTTACAAGTTTTGCAAGGAAGGGGGGACAGAGAAGTGGGGCTTTTGAGCCCGGATGCATGGAGCCTGTTTGTTGCCATGCCAACGGCAGGCAGGGAGTGAGCGATACACACAGGTGTCTGCCTGCAAAGCTTCACCGCTCACCTGCCCTAGTTCCTGCCAGTCCCAGTGCTGCGCATCCAGAAAGCCTTCCCTGAGCCCAGGTGCGGGCGTCTTTCACCTGGGCAGGCTTCCCAGCACCTACCATGGTCTACAGTAGGCTGTCTATCCCTGACGACCCTTGAGGAACAGGCCTTGGCATCCACGGGGGCCCAGCACCATGTTGGTCCATGGGGTGTGGACCGAAAAACAGACAGCTGGACAGACTCCCACAAGTGTCTAACCTTCGAGGAGTCCAGACCTCCGACACGAGGTCCCCCATGTCCCAGCCTCCCTTCTCCCTGACACGGCCCACCTTGGGATCCAGGTCGAAGAAGCTGTAGTACTTGAAGCGCAGCCAGAGCGTGTCCCCGGCCTTGACGCCCTGCTGCATGAGGCACCGCGACGAATCCAGCCACCTGCACCAGAGCACAGGCCGGGGGTCAGGGCCGAGCCGGGGGCAGCGGGGCGGTGGAGGGGGCTGGGCTGGCTCGGGGCCACGCGCACACATACAGGAAAGGGGGCCTGGGGACGAGACCGAGCAGTCTGCGGGGAGGGGATGGGCTCTGGGAGCAGGGCACGTGGCATGGGATGCCAGGGCACATGCAGACCCAGCGGGCCACGCACCTGCTGTGGAGCTGGGTCTTGTCCAAGAGGGAGCCGGGCCTAGGCAGGCGCTGCAGCAGGAGGGGGTCCGGCGGGGGCTGCGGCCGGCTCAGCATGTGGTAGCAGGCCTCCGTCTGGGCGCTGTCTGAGAAGTGGGCTGGCATCCCCCGGAACGACGCGGGGGCCACGCCTGGAGTGCAGGTGGGGGTCAGCCAGGCCCGGTACCCCCCACCCCCCCAGGCGCCCCCCTCACCCCGGTGGCATCCCTAGGCTGCCCCAGCCTGCGCTTACCCCCGACCAGGACGACCTTGGTCAGGTCATACACCTCCTCCTCCGGCTCCTTTTCTTTCTTCTTCTTCTTCTCCTTCTCGGGAGCCCGGAGCAGAGACATCTCCTCAGGGTGGCGGATACCTGAGGGGAGCCGGGGCCTCAAGGGGGGCCAGGGTCCTGCTCTGTGACCTCCAGCCCCACCCATGGGCAGTTTGGGGCAGGTTCCAGCCCCCCAAGCTGGAGGGGGAACAGCAGCTCGGCCAGGATGAGGTGACAGTGGCTGGGCCTGGCAAGGGAGAGGACCTTGCCCCTGGCTGGACCCTGTCAGGCGGCAGCGTGGGGGCCACCCGGGGACTCACTGAGGAGCCGGCAGATGGCCACCATGGCCTGGAAGAGAGGCTGGGAGAAGCTGGCGCGGAGGCGCAGGGCGCGGCGATTGGGCAGCCGCAGGATGACGGGCCGGTGCTGGGGCCCGAAGAAGAGACGGGCGTCGGCCAGGATCCCGTATTTGTCCAGCGTCCAGTGGGTCTGCAGCAGCCACTGCCTTTTCTGTTCCCACCAAATGGCATGGTCTGACCAGTCCTGCTTGCGTTCTGCGGGACCACAGGCAAGGGCCACCGTGTCAGCCTAGGTGGGCCCTGCCCCCAGCGCTGAGCACAAGCCTGGGATCCAGAGGTGGTGAGCATCCCCTCCCCGGCCCAGGCCCGGAGCAGGGTCAGGCTGGGGGTCTAGGACTGAGGTCGTGGAGGATGGCTGTTTGCTGGCTAACCTGCCTGTCCCCTGGGCTCAGCTGCTACGGAGGAGAGTCACTTCCCGGGGGAGCCCCCAGTCCAGAACCCAGTGCCCCTGCCTCTCAGACTCCAGGGCCCTGGGCTTCCCCACGCAGCACCTCCTGTGTCCTCTCACAAGTCCCGCCTTCATGGCTTCTCTCTGGCATTTCCGGGAGCTCAGGAGGCAGAGGTGACGACAGGGCCTAGGGGTTATGCCAAGCACACAGCAGCAGGCGCCCAGTAAAGAGCTAGTGGTTTCTAGCTCTGTGACCTTGGCCAAGACCTGAACCTCCCTGGGGCTCAGTTTTCTAGTTCCTGATATGTGAGCAGCCATGGACCCTGAGCAGGGCCTGCCGCCCCGTGGCGAGTGCAAGGTGTCTGTGATACGGGCACGTGGCTGCATTAGTACAGAGCATGGACTTTCGGTTAGAGATGTGAGCACCTCGAGGTCTCACGCAGCCAGTGACAGAAGACACACATTCCCCTCTTGATCCTCCCCCCAGGGGACTGAACTGGTGCCAGGTGAGCACCAAGGAAGTGCCATGTCCCCTAGTGTCAGAGCCGTTCCTGGGGCGTGGTCCTGTCCCCTTCCCCAGTTCCACCTCCTTCCAGCCTCCTCCTGCCCAGAAGTCACCGCGCTGCGCCTTCACTCCCTTCTTGGTTTTGTGGCACCCACTCCCCGTCTCCTCGTGACCCTCTGCCCTTGTTCGTTGGCCCCTCTCCAGGCTGGCCCCAGTCCGTCCACACTGGTCCAAGAAGAGGACCCTCTTCTCCCGCCTTGGCCCTGCCTTTTCCCAGGGTGAGGGGGGCCGGTCTCATCTAGTCTACGGCTTCGTCGTTCTGCCGTGAGCCCCAGGCCAGAAACCCACAAGCCACTGGCTAAGGGGCACATCCATTGGCTTCGATCATTCCAGAAACCTTTCTTCGCCTGCCTACGTGCCAGGCTCTGGGACTATGAATGCAACAATCCTGAGTCCCAGCCCCCCAGGGACTCCTCTTAACCTTGCTCTACCTGACTCTGGGGGGCTTCCCAGGTGGCACTAGTGGTAAAGAATTCACCTGCCAGTTCAGGAGACATAAAGAAACATGGGGTTCAATCCCTGGGTCTGGAAGATCCCCTGGAAGAGGAAATGGCAACCACTCCAGTGTTCTTGCCCAGAGAATCCCTTGGACAATGGAACCTGGCAGGCTACAGTCCATGGGGTTGCAAAGAGTAGGACACAACTTAGCATGCATGCAGGCCTGACTCTGGACAGAGGTACCCCCTCCCAGATCAGCTCCCAGCAGACCCTGGGGATGGGGTAACAAGGGCCCTCCCGCTAGGCTGCCTCCCTTTCACTTTCAGCCACATTTCATCCATGCCAGTCCCATCCCGCCTCCACACTCCACCTCCTGTTCATCCTCACTGCCTCCAGCCCGCTCTGTTGGGAGGGACCTGCCTTAGCCTGACAGCCTCCCGCTGGGAACCCTTCGCTGCTGCTCTCCACCTCCAGGATGGAATCCCAAACACCCGACAGCAGAGCAGTCCCCCAGCCTTGCTCCTTGTCACACTCCAGGAGTCCTCCCTGGCCTAGAGCTCCCCACCCTCACCCTGTTCAGAACACGCCCCGTGCCCCAGTGTCTCCCATAGCTCCTCCCTGTTTGCGGCCCCCTCTCGGGATTCACGGGCTTCCCTTGTGGCTCAGCTGGTAAAGAATCTGCAATGTAGGAGACCTGGGTTTCATTCCTGGGTTAGGAAGATCCCCTGGAGAATGGAAAGGCTGCCCACTCCAGTATTCTGGCCTGGAGAATTCCACGGACTGTATAGTCCATGGGGTTGCGAAGAGTCGGACACGACTGAGCGACTTTCGCTTCACTTCACTTCACTTGGGATTCATATTGTCCCGGGCTGGGTGTGACCTCCATGCTGGCTTCCCCTGTGCGGCAGCCCACCCTGGCCCTGAGCTGGTCCCTTGAGGGTGGGTCTCACCTGCCCAGCTGTGCTCGAGGCCCCAAGTTGGCACTGCCGGCTTGGCTGAGCATCAGTGACTCTGATGCCCTAAGGAAGGAGTGGGAGTTGGTGGAGCGGGGACAGTATTTGCTGGGTGGGGGACAGGAGGAGCTGGAGGGACTCAACCCTGGGGGCCCAGAAGCCTGTGGAGGAATGGCAGCCAGTCCAGTATTCTTGCCCAGAGAATCCCTGAGGAACCTGGCAGGCTATAGTCCATGGGGTTGCAAAGAGTTAGACACGACTTAGCGTGCACGCAGGCTATAGTCCATGGGGTTGCAAAGAGTTAGACACGATTTAGCGTGCACGCAGGCCTGACTCTGGACCCAGCAAGGAGCACGCAGGCTCCTTGTTGAGGCCTCTTGCTTTGCCGTGGACTGTCCCCCAGGGCCAGCTGGGCCTTCTCTTGGGGCACCTGGTTTTCACCCTCTCTGCCTTGCTCGGCCAGGCCTGCCTGAGTCTCGTCACCCAGTCTCCTGAGGGACCCTCTGCTCCCCACTTCTGCTTTCACAACCTCCTGGGGCCCTGGCCTTCTGGAGGCTCCCCTCACTACCTCAGCCTTGTGGCCGGGCTGTCCGGGGGGCCCCATGCTCTCCACAAGCCACTGACCTCCCTCCAGGGCCGCACGTGGCGAGGCGGGGGCTGGATGGGCCTGAGGCTGCCCGCCCCCGCCCTGCACACGCAGGGGCCCAGGTCGTGGGCTGGATGGGCCTATCGTGGGCCTGCCTTCCGGCTCTGGCTATCAGCCAGCCCGCTGCCCTCCCAGGAAGGGGCAGCCCCCACCCCAGCAGGGAGAGGCGATGAGAAGCCCCCTGTCGCTGGCCCTGCTCCCCTTCAGGGTGGATACCACAGGAGGCTCTGCTGTAACTTCCTGTGGGGGCAGGGCCGTCCCACCCAGGCTGGGGCCTGTCACCAGCATGCTGAGGGCTTCCGCCCAGGGACAGGGTGTGGGAGCAGGTCCCCGAGTCACCAGGAGCCCCCTCTGGCCTCCCCTTGACCCCCAGAATGGGACCTCAGCCTCAGCCCAGGCAAGGCCTCTCCTGGCCCAGAGGACCGTGGCCAGGTCTGGTCCCTGGGGGTCTTAGCAGAACCAGCTGGCATGGAGGAAGGGCGGATGACAGTGGGAGGGAGGGGAAGTTGAGTTGGGGAAATGTCTTTTTTGGAACCAAATGATTAAGCTGGTGCCTGAGTCACTGTGACTCCATTATCGAGAGCCGCGCAGCAGGACCAGCCCGGAAGCCCTGGGGGACCCGGTGGGTGGTGGGGGCCGTGGGCACTCACTGATCTCCTCCACAATCTTCAGGAGCACCCCACCAATGTGTGACTCCCCTGTGACGCGGAGGGTGAGCGACTCGGCCTCTGGGTCCTCCTCTCCTATAAACACCCGCAGCTCCCAGGAAGAGTCGATGTAGTCCCCAGTGGCTGTCTTCATGCCCGCCATGGCTGCGGTGGCGCTGAGGAGAGGGTGGGAAGGAGGCGAACGGGCAGCTGGGAGGTGGCCAGTGGTGCCAGGGACAGGCAAGGGGCCAGAGGGCAAGCCCGCAGGCCAGAGTGCCACAGCAGCAGCAAGACCCAGGGAGCTGGGTTGTTCCAGGTGAGAAGCTCAGACCCCTCTCTCCATCACAGTGGTTGAGCTTTGCAAGGGCCCCTCAAGAGACCACATTGCCCAGCCCTCTCCCTTTGTGCAGACGGGAAGACAAGGCCCCTCAGAGTAGAAAGGGGCTCCCCCAACATCACCCAGCTCAGTGCCAGAGCTGGGCCCAACGTCCACCTGCTTGCCCAGCCGACAGCCCGGCCCAAGCCTGCCCTGGCAGCTGCCCACCCTAGAAACGGTGAACCCAGGTCAGAAAACAGTCCCCATCAGGCCCAAAGCTCAGCGCCACCACCCCAAAGCCGCTGACGCCTCTCAAGGGCCGTGGAAAGTCCAGGTTGCCGCACGGAGAGAGGCGTGCTGGGCAGCGAGGGCTGCCAGAGGGCAAGGACGAGGAGGGTCCCTGGGCCTCCAGCGGCCCGCCGGCTTACCTTGCCTGCAAGGGGCTGGGGCTGCAGGTGTGTGTGGGGGGCTCGGCGCGTCAGCCACTCCTGGCCGCGGCCTGCACACCTGCAGACCACTGCGTGCTTCCTCCCCCGCCGCTTTCTCTTTGGAGTTTCCTTCAGAGGACAGCCCTTGCTTATCACGAGCAGGGCGGCTCGGCCCCTCCCCAGGGCGGGCGGGCGCTGGGTGCAGGAAGCAACTGCCAACATAGCCCTGCCTCTGCTACCAGTGAGCACAGGAAGCAAGTGGGGCTTGTGGACCCAACACCCCACAAAGGGTCCCCTCACTTGGAGGGAGGCTCGATTCAAACTAGAAAAGCCACCAGTTTGGGTTCCCTTGTAGGAATCCATCTTCCTTCTCCAGCCTGTCATGAGGTGGGGTCTTCCGGCTGCCTAGAGTGAGAGCAGCGGCATTGAAAGGATGAGATCTGGGTTATTTAGGGACCTGGCAGGTCAAGGCAGAGGCGTCCCAGGTGGTGCAGCAGCAAAGAATCCACCTGCAATGCAAGAGACGTGGGTTCAATCCCTGGGTTGAGAAGTTCCCGTGGAGAAGGAAATGGCAACTCACTCCAGGATTCTTGCCTGGAAAATTCCATGGAGAGAGCCTGGCGGGCCACAGTCCATGGGGGTCGCAGAGTCAGATACAATTGAGCACACACACAGGTCAAGTCAGCTCAAGCCCAAGAATGCCTTTTATCACCACAAAGTAGATCCTTAAAGGCCCCAAGAGAAACAACTTTCTTAAGTCTTTCCTGTTCCCAGTAAGGGCCTATTTTTCCTGCCAACCTCAGAGCTGCCCAGGGGAATAGCTAAACAGAAAGTGAAAGTCAAGTTGCTCAGTCGTGTTTAACTCTTTGCGACCCCGTGGACTGTAGCCTACCAGGCTTCTCCATCCATGGGATTTTCCAGGCAGGAGTACGGGAGCAGGCTGCCATTTCCTTCTCCAGGGTATCTTCCCAACCCAGGGATTGAGCCCGGGTCTCCTGCATTGCAGGCAGACACTTTTCCCTCTGAGCCAATGGGCCCATAATGTTTCATGGCCTGACTGCCCCCACGCCTTGAAGTCTTCAGACTTGCCACCTCCCTCGGTCCCTCTACCTGCATCATGCTCGTCTGGGGCCAGTGCCCATGAGGCTCTCCTGTTCTGCCCTCATGCAAACATGATTTGGAGGGCTCCTGGTGGCCCGTCTTTCTGGTGCATCAGGATGTAAGCTTCAGGAAAGCAGGGTCTTATATTCACCCGCAGAAATTCAGCCTTTCTGGCAATTAATTTGGGGATGGAAATTGATCAGAGCCTGAAGAGACCATAGTACCAAAGGTGCTGCAGAATGCCCGTGGAGGGTTGTGCCACCCAGACGGGGGAGGGCACAGCAGGGGTGGGAGGGGGGCAGGGGCAATTCCTGGGGAAGGCCAGCTTCAGCTTATGCAGTCAAGGCAGCAGGAAGTACAGCCAGCTGCTGGCCTCAGCGTGTTGCTAGCCCCAGAGCTTCACTCTTGGAGCAAATGAGGAAGTTTTAGCCCAGCCCCAGAAGCTCCCCCAGTCCAAGATGAGAGTTTTTAGAAAATTTCCTGCAGCTGTGGAAAAGCTTAAAACCTAAACTCAGTTGAGAGAATGAACACACAGCAGCTGAGGGCTTTTGAGCTCTCCAGTAGGGAAGTCTGAAGCATCTCCTGCGATGAAATTGGTTTTGGTTCTTGGATGGGACCCACTGTTCCCTGATCAAACTGGCTTCTGGCTTTGAGTGCAGAACTGACAGCATGGGAATCACCCGAAGTTCACGGGACCCTCTGCAGCTGGAGCCACTCTGGGTCAGGTCATCTCAAGTTGTCCACTGGGTGACAGCACCACCTAGTGGCCATGTCGAGAGGCAGTGAGTCTCTCAGGCGTGTCTGACTCTGCCACCCCATGGACTGCACAGGCTCCTCTGTCCATCAGATTCTCCATGAAAGAATACTGGAGTGGGAGTGGGATCCTCCCGACCCAGGGATGAAACCTGGGTCCCCCTCACTGCAGGCAGGTTTTTTACCGTCTGAGCCACCAGGCAAGGCAGTGGAACCGAGAAGAGCTCACACCCACCCCACCATTTAGGGAGAGACTGGTTCCTAGTACTCAGCTGGCACTCACACCGCTTCCAACCCAGGCTGACTCCTGCAGGACAGCTGCTTCAGTCTTTTGGTAAAAAAAAAAAAAAAATCGCCCGGAGACATAACAATGTATAACCACGCCTGACTGGCTTGTTTTATTGGAGAAGAGGACGTGGAGTTAACAATGTGAATGAAGACAGTTGGGACCTGAGGTTGGGAAGAACACCCTCCCCTCCCCATAAAAGCCCACTGCCCCAAATAAAAAATAACCAACTATGGGAGAGCAGCTGAGACAGCAACTGGGGGGCAGGGGAAGGACCATGCGTGTGCTGGGAGGGCCCAGAGGCAGCAGCTGCACGAATACGCGAGTATAAGTCTCTGAATCTTCCATGTAGGTCTGTATAAATATATAGATACGCTGTTCGCTTGTCTCCCCTTCTCTTCCTTCTGCTCCGTGCTGCGTGCCGCGGTCCCAGCTCCTCTTTCCACATGAGGGCGAAGGGAAGGGGATGATGAGCAAGTCATCACCGGATGGCTATCAGACCCACATCCATCAGCTTCTGGATCTTTTGTGCTATCACAGGATTCTTTAAGTGTCTGACAAGGAAGAGGCAAAGTTATCTGAAATGAGACTTAACGCCTAAAAACTTTTACTTGCTCACAGAGCAAGCCCCAGTGCAACCCGCCCTGGACACTGCCAGCAAGGGGTGGTGAGGGGAGTCCTGGTGCAAACTGCCCTGTGGGAGAAGAGCACAGGCCTCCCTCTGCCAGTGGCCGGAACCTGACCACTCTCACTGGACATGAGCCCACGGACACAGCTATAAACTGAGACCTTTTCCCAGCAAACTGGTCTTTCTAACTAACCACTTAAGCCATTATCGCCAACAAACAAAGCCCTTCCAGCTCACCACCACCTGCCAACCTTTTACCTAAGAATTAGACTATATACTCCACTCAGGCGGATCACACTACTGCCAAAGGTGCACACACTCACTGTTTTTTGTCCACCTTCTCCCTCCAAGGCCGTCACCCCCCAGTTTGACTCACTCGCTGAGCGCCTGCGGGTCCTTCTGCATCTGTTCCAGGATAAGCCGCATGGCCGGGTCACTCATTATCTGCTGCACCTCCGGGTCAGCCATGGCCCGCCGCTTCACATCTTCGGGGCTGTCGTGTCGGTTGTACTGGGCCATCACGCAGCGCTGGTAACCATCTGCGGCCTCCTGCATTCCGGCAAAGCCAGAAGGCGAGAGCGTTAGCACCACCTGGCCCCCTGCTGCAGCAGGTCCAAGGTACAGGGGTCACTGAGGGGGAAGGCGAGAGGCAAGAATCAGAGGAAGGGAGGCAGGGCAGAGATCCCTGAAGGCCAGGGCAGCCCCACCTTACAGTTGGAGTCCAGGTCGAGTGCTTTCTGGTAGACATCCATGGCTTTCGTGTAGTCCTTCATCGCCTCCAGGGCGGCTGCTTTCCGGGTATAACCCTTGACTGGAAACAGAAAAGGAGAGAGGTGAGGCATTACCCAGAACACACTTCCGAAGCCTGCTTTCACCTCTGAACACCATTACTCCTCACCCTGACACTAGCTTCAGAATGTTATAACCTCCAAAGACACAGCCAGAGTATGCTCTCTCTCCTCAACCCTCTGGCCAGACGGGGCAGAAGGACAGCACAGGAAGACACTTACTGAAGGTTGGCTCCAGCTGGATGCACTCCTCACAGTCCTAAGAAGGAAAAGCAAAAATGAATCAGGATCATTCCTTTAGAGGCGCTACCCCAAAGCTGACTCATCACCTGGAATTACAAACCTAACTGTCCACCCAGGGCCATTACAGAACATTCGACTTTTGTTCTAGTGCTTCTTTTACTTATTTTTGGCTGCACAGGGTTTTCACTGCTGCGGCTTCTCTTCTTACAGAGCACGGGCTCTGAGGCATGTGGGCTCAGCAGCTGTGGTTTCTGGGCTCTAGAACACAGGCTCAGTAATTGTGGTACACTGGCTTAGGTGCTCTGCAGCACGTGGGACCTTCCCGGACCAGGGATTGAATCCATATCTCCTGCTTTGGCAAACGGCTTCTTTACCACTGAGCCACCAGGGAAGCCACTTGTTTTATTTTTAAACTTTATTGAAGTACAGCTGGTTTACAATGCTGGGTCAGTCTCAGGTGTACAGCAGAGTGAGTTACACACACACATATGATCGTTGCTTTTAAGATTCTTTCCCCATACAGGCCATTACAGAGCACGGAGCGGAGTTTCCTGTGTTACCCAGAAGGTCCTCATAAGCTATCTTATGTATAACAGTGTGTATATGTCAGTCCTAGTCTTCCAATTTGCCTCCCACCCCAGTTCTTCTGTTAATTGGCCTCCTGGTGATTCAACAGCAGGCCCAGAGAAAGTACAAAAGCAGAGCAGAGAAGCAAAGTACGGAGAACTTTAAGACACAACAAACCAGATCCTGAACCATCTCACAAGGCTGATGTTAATGAGGGAAAAAAACCCCGAAATGTAGGGAAACTTCTACTTTGAAAAATTAAAGAGGACAATGATCACCAGAGGAAATGAAGAGACCCTGATACTGACAACTCCATAACTTTATTTTTAGACCGGTGAGGAAATCTGAATATACACATACATCAGATGACATTATGGCCTTAGCTTTGCTATTGTTAGGTGCTAATAATGTTGTGAATGGATAAGGAGAGTCATTTCAGGAGATGTATGCTCAAAAACATATGAGATCAAGTGTCAAAATGTATCATTTCCTTTCACAAACAGTTTAGCAAGCTTCAGTGCTTATTGTTGAAAAATGAAGGAAAACACAGGTATTCTTGTTTGATGCATCTTCAAGACATAAAATTACAAGACAAAGAATGCTATGCAGTGTACCGTGCGCACTGCAGCCCAATCAACAGCTACCAAGAAGCCGTTTAAGACCAGAAGCAATTCTACTCATTCCTTCCTCCCATTTGCAGTTTGGGAAAAGTCCTATGCTACCTCTCA
The DNA here is from genome assembly GCF_049115385.1 of Moschus berezovskii. Taxonomy (NCBI): domain Eukaryota; kingdom Metazoa; phylum Chordata; class Mammalia; order Artiodactyla; family Moschidae; genus Moschus; species Moschus berezovskii. Next base: position 8,564,836 of record NC_142484.1, read on the forward strand.
GGTGACTAACAATGTTATTCTTTACTGTGTAAACCAACTTGCTTTTGACATGGCCCTTGTGCAGTCCTACCAACAGCAGTGATGTCTCTAGGCGGGACAGACCCATAAGATCTGGATCATCAAACAAAAACCATCATGGACTCAGGTACTGGGGTCTCTGCTGCTGCTGCTGCTTAGTCACTTCAGTCGTGTCCGACTCTGTGTGACCCCATAGACAGAAGCCCACCAGGCTCCCCCGTCCCTGGGACTCTCCAGGCAAGAACACTGGAGTGGGTTGCCATTTCCTTCTCCAATGTGTGAAAGCGAAAAGTGAAAGTGAAGTCGCTCACTCGCCGACCCTTAGCGACCCCACAGACTGCAGCCTACCAGGCTTCTCCATCCATGGGATTTTCCAGGCAAGAGTACTGGAGTGGCTTGCCATTGCCTTCTCTGACTGGGGTCTCTAGATAGATCAAATTGCCAAGATGTACAGATTAGCTCATGCTCAAGGGCGTCATGGAGAGGAACTCCTCCAGTGTTGAATATTAGCATACCTGACCATGTGTGATGTGACTTACAACAGCAAAACCGTATTACTGAGTATCGAAGAAAGGAATGATGGTAAAGTTGCTGTAGAAAGTGAGGCAGTTCACCCCCTCCCCCAAATTAAACACAGAACTGCAATACTTCCACTGCTGCACACAATACCTGGAAGAACTGAAACTAGGGACAAACAGACATCTGTACTCCCATGTTCACAGCAGCCCTGTTCAGCACAGCCCAAAAGTGGAAACAACTGAATCTCCATTGATGGACGAATCGAAGAACAAATAGTGTGGTCTATCTATACAATAGAATACTATTCAGCCGTGAAAAAGGAAATGCTGACACATGCTACAACATGAACCTTGAAGACACTATGCTAAGTGACAAGAGCCAGGCACAAAATGTAAAATACTGTATGATCCCACTTACAGGAGGTCGCTAGAGTGATCAAATTCAAAGACAGAAAATAGAATACTGGTTGCTAGGGGCTGGAGGAGAGTAATGGGGAATTTAGTGTTTAGAAGATGCAGTTTCCACTTGGGAAGATGGAAAAGCTCTGCAGCGGAGGGTGGTGATGGCTGCACAATAGTGTGCATGGACTCGATGCCGCTCAACTGTGCATTTAAAACGTCAAAAAGGCAAAACAACATGTGAAGAAAGGCAATGGGAAGGGAAAAGGATCTACTTTCCCAAATACTTCCTCCATGCTAAATAAAACTGCATGGGCCAGGACAGGGCACACACAGGCCCTGCACTTTCACAAACCTCACACATGCCACCACCTTGAACCTATGATCAAAATAACGTCAAGCGGATGTTGAGGAACACATGAAAAGAGGAAGAACACACTCCTCATGGACAGGTTACCCTGCCCTCACCTTGAGCGCCAGCTGGAACTCCAGGAGCTTGGTGTAGCAGGCAGCTCGGTTGCTGTACAGTTTGGCATCTTTGGGGTTCCGTTTGATGGCTTCCGTGTAGTGCTTCATGGCCTGGGGGTAGTCCCCTTTCTGAAAACATTCATTGCCTTTGTTCTTCTCCTCCAAGGCCAGGTCAGGGTTTATGTAGGCCAGCCGCTCTTGCTCCTTCAAGATTTTCTCCGCCTAAAAAAAATTCTTGGAAAAGTCATTTAAATTCTCGTAACACTGGGCTAATAAAAAGTCTGATTAGAACTTTAATTTTCAGGAAGTACTGCTTGGTGGTGGTGGTGTAGTCACTAGTCGTGTCCGACTCTTACAACCCCACGGACTATAGCCTGCCAAGCTCTGCTGTCCATGGAATCCTCCAGGCACAAATCCCAGAGTGGGTTGCCATTTCCTTCTCCAGGGGATCTTCCTAACCCAGGAATTGAACCTGGGTTTCCTGCACTGCAGGTAGATTCTTTACTAACTGAGCTATGAGGTACTGCTGGTGAGATTTAATTTGGGGATTAATAATTTTATATTCCTTATACTGTGTACAAACTACAAAGACATATTGTACAGCACAGAGAACACAGGCAATACTTTAAACATACACTATAGTTTATAAGCTTTGACTCATTGTTATACCACTGAAATAATGTTATAAATCAACCTTACCTCAATTAAGGAAAACAATTTTATATTTCTCGTTATCAAGGTATATGTACTACGAAACAGAACAAATGGTATTGACAAACACTTGGTACAAAGATATGCCTTATGTGAAAATGATGGATTAACAGCTCTTATTTTTCTGACCAATCTTTCTGTGAATAAAATCACCCCCCGACATAATTTGGTTGTATAAAGTAAGAAAAACTTTCAGTTCAGTTTAGTCGCTCAGTTGTGTCCAACTCTTTGTGACCCCATGGACTGCAGCACGCCAGGCCTCCCTGTCCATCACCAACTCCTGGAGTCTACCCAAATTCATGTCCATCGAGTTGGTGATGCCATCCAACGATCTCAACCTCTGTCGTCCCCATCTCCTCCCGCCTTCAATCTTTCCCAGGATCAGGGTCTTAATTTACAATAAAAACCACAACACCGCCAGTGCACTGACCCTCAACAGACTTAAGGTCAAAACCCTGGCTGACTAAAAAAGACTGCAGAAAACTGGGTTATTTCTATGTGTTGTCATCATTAACAGGGGACGCATCATATAAAATAACCAACGACAACAAATTCATTACTAAATAAAAATGACTACAATAAATCGAATTAAGAAAACATCCCTCCTTCCCTACCCACCTGTTGGCATTTCTTGAGCACATCTGGGGTTCGGTGCTCTGCCAGAGACTTGTTGTAGAAATGGATGGCATCCTTGTACTTTTCTTCTTTGAAATAAGAGTTGCCAATTCGTGCATAAGCTCTGACAAAGACACAAGAAAAAAGAATTTGCTAAGAGCAGAGCACAGACAAGGTCAACCTCTGCAGAGGAAAAACACCTAGACACAGGCCCCCATCACTGCCCCGGCACCACGCCCCTCACACCTTCTGTCTCAGTGCCTGCAGCCTCCTTCCCAGCCCCCTCCCCACGCAGGCATGGACCCCTCCCCATTACTCAAGGCACTCCAGGTCAAGCGTACTTGGCGATCTGTCGGTAGTCTTCTCGGTTTTCTCGCCCCACTTCAATGGCCTTCTCACAAAGTTCCCGGCATTGACCATAGTCACCCTTTTCAAAGTACACGGCTGCCAAGCAGAGGATCAGGAAGGAAGTCAGCCCTTGCCTCTTCCCCAGGCCTTGGGACCTCTCCTGCGCCCGGCCCGGCCTCACCTGCTTGGTTGGTTATGTAGGTCATGTTGGTGGGATCCAGGTCCTTGGCTCTGTCGTAGTGCTTCAAGGCTGTGTCAAAGTCCTTCTTCTTATAGGCTTCATTCCCCAGCTCTTTTTCTTTCAGCGCCTAGAGGAGATGCAGGAGGAGAAGACTGAGCACATCTAACCCAGACGGCAAAGGGAGCCAGCACCTGGGATGTCACAGGTACGCACAGCACACACACCCGACGAGGCTACGGGAAGCAGGTTCTCCACACCCACAGGGGAGTATTAGCTGTCAGGATGGAAAACTGGTTTCCTCTCTGCTTCCTCTGAGACACCCCCATCCCACCTGCTTTACTAGATCTTTGTCTGAAAGTGAGGGTTTCCTCAGAGGAGAGGAAATTCCCTCAGCTTGAAACAACCTGAGTGGACAACACAGTCCTGGGCTGGGTTTAATTCTGAGAGGCTGAGCAAGTTCAGTCTCTCTCACACGCAGCCTCTGGGTCCCAGGCACCAGGGGACATCGGCAGAGGGGTGAGGAGGAGCGGGAGGGGCTGTCCTGGTGGCAAGAGTCTTCAGCAGACTCACGACCACCCACACCGTAGTGCCTTTTTCCAGCTTTGAGACACCATGAGCAACCAACGCTTACCCATTTGATGGTACTAAATTTGGCAACAATCTGCCGTTCCCATTTATAAAAAGGGAAATAAAATCGTTCAGCACAGGCCTGCTGCTTTGAAAGACTGAAAGTTGTCCGATAAGCCAGGAAACAGAAGCATATGAGCTGACAGACAACATTCTTCTGGATCACAACAAGAACAAGGACCACAGTTTTCAGGCTGACCCTGGCTGATTTCCACACTGCCAGAACCATGAGCCAGAACCACAGTGGCCATGGGACCCTGTGGCAGATTCTTGAGACACACAATTCCTATGGAACTGCTTGTTACACAGACCTTTAAATATACTAAACATTTTAATTATTAATAACAGTAATTTGACCACACACTGAGCACTCAAAAAACCACTACAGCCATCCAAAGTCTAAAGATGGTCCTACCTGACACACATTTCCGGCTACTAGGCAGTTTCTAAACGCATGATAGTAAAGTGTTCTAGAGAGACAGACAGATACACACACACCAACCTGCTTCTTATTCTCTGGAAGATCTTCTTCCATTGGCTCTGGTTTTGTCTCCTTTTTGGGAGGAGGTGGCGGCGGAGGTGTTGCAACTTCCTCCTCTTCATCCATACTGCCCAGATCAACTCCGAGCAGGACACTAAGAGTAGTCATGATCCGGGGATCTTGCAGTTTCCTAGTATTGGTTAAAAAATGGAAAAACAGAACAGCACTTAAGTCTTCTACACAACTGATCTTAAACCCCACTTACTGTTAAAGCTCAGATTACTGTACAGAAAAGATTCTCATCCATGGGAAGGTTGCTAGATTCTGTACTACCCATGAGTTACAACTGTGGAATGCTCAACCCCTCAAAAATCCATATAAAATATGAGGTAATGCAGGTGGGATTTGTTTCTCGAGGCCAGCAGACACACAGAGGAGTTATAGGTACACTCCGTCTGATCTCAGGAGTCAGAGGCACCCAGGCAGTCACAGACACCAGCACAAGATTTAGAGAGCCAATCTTTAGATCTGATGTGCTTTCAACCATGAGTTTCCACTCCAACACACCAATAGAGAGGGGTATGTTGTGTTCTCACTATCAAGGTATATGTACTATGAAACAGAATCAATGGTACTGACATACACTCGGCACAAAAACATGCCTTCTGTGAAAATGTATGCCTATATATACAGAAAGGACAGGGCTGATGCCAGGTCAGCACTGCAAGAGTGCAGTGAAGGTGGGGAGCGTGAGAACAGGCACTCCAGATTAATACATAATCCCTGACCCTTTCTAGAAATACAAACAATAAAGCAGTAGACCCTGACTGCTCTTTGGAGGAAAAACACAAAGGCAGAAACCCCAGTCTGGTCTAGGGAACCCCTGCCACAGGATCCTGGAAGAAACCACAACGTTCGTACTTGTTTCTAGAGACAAACCTGCCACCTTGAACTTACGTGCCCAGGTCGGATGGCTTGTTCCGCAGCTGCTCGATCAGTTCCCGGTAGGTAGGATCTGCGAGCAGAGTCTTGGTCCTGGGATCACTCTCCAACTTCTGGTACAGATTAGGCATGTTGAAAGGGTTCATGAATTTCCTTTCTGTTTTGAATAAAGGAGAGCGCACCACCAGGAAGTCGGTTACTGTGCCCCGTAGCCTACTAAACCAACAGCGGGGGGTGGGGGGCCTCAATACTACCCGACTACAAACAACAGTCAATAGAAGGGGCAGGGCAGTGTTTTGGGGCCTACCTGCCAACCGCGCCTCCATATTCTGCAAACCTTCTTTGAGCTGAGGATTGTTTGCTTCATGTTTTAAACCCTCCTCATAGGTTTGCTTGGCTTCTTCAAATCGGTTTAAGAATTCAAGAGCTGCTGCTTTTCGTGAATAGCCCTTAAACCAGCAAAGAAAAACAAAAAATAAAAGACACCCAGAGGTAAATTCCAAAGATGAACTCAAAACAATCTACTTTACAAATCATGGAACAAAATGGGTATTCACGTGAAGGCCACGAAACAAACAAAAAGAGGACCAGGATACAAGGGTAGTATCTATTGACCCTGAAGCACACGGCCGCTTCACCCCAGGTTCATTTTATGACGCTAAGTTTTGTTAGTTTCTTGAGCAGCTTTCTCTTAGTACAGAAAGTAAAACATGTCTTAACTAATAGTACCTCAGATTTGAAAAAACATGTCATCACTCTGAGGAACATTCTCAAACAGGCAGGAGGACTGGGAAGAGGGCATTAACCAACTATGAGTCTCTCAAGACAGGTGACCAGGCAGGCCAGAACTATCCCCAAAGGAGTTTCTGGGCACCTGAAAAGCCCCCATTCACGCACAGCTTACCTTGCCCCAGTCAGGCTTTAGGTCAACCGTTTTGCAGCCGTCTTCATAAGCCTTCTGGTAGTCTCCTTTCTTGGCATAGGCCGCTGAGCGATTGCTGTAGAGCACATGGTTCTGGGGGTCTAACTTAATGGCTTCAGAGTAGCACTGTAACGCATCATCAATGTTGCCAGCACTCAGGGCCTTGTTGCCCTTCTCTTTGAGCTCATTTACCTGAGAAGAGAGGAACCAATACAGTTTCTCCCCATAAAATTCTTCTTTAGTCCCTATTTCTTAGGTGACACTCATTCCTTTCTGTAACTGCTGACAAACTGGTTACTTTACAGATCAGAAAAATCATAGATTAACTAATTTACAGTTCCCACACCTGTGGGAAAACAGCAACGAAAAAATAAAATAACAAGGAAGAAGTGGCCTGTCTCTGCGCTTTGCTGGCTCCCCTGGGGATTAACTCCAGCCACTCTTCCAAAAGTCTCAACTTGGAGCTGATGAAGCCACTCCAGGACACATACATGAATTCCTCTTGTGGAAAAAGAAATTTCTTTGCCTTGGATTTCCAGAGTTCAAATGAAAAACTGAACACAGGCCTAGTTGAAGAGGGAGCTTCCTCGCTGAAGAGGGAGCCAGGAACAAAGAGGACTGAGCATGCACTGGTACGCTCCAGCAAACCGCCGGTGCCAGGATGGCCTTCAGGAGCATCAGGACGCTCACCCAGCATCAGAGAACAATCTGTTTCCACTGGTAGATGTCACAACATGGCAGATTATGGCTGTTTCTTAACAGGTAAAAATGAAGCTAGGATAAAAATCAGTTTTTGTCATATTTAAGTAGGGGCTACCCTGGTGACTCAGTGGTAAAAAATCCACCTGCAATGCAGAAGAGGAGGATTCGATCCCTGGGTGAAGAAGATCCCCTGGAGAAAGAAATGGCAACCCACTCCAATAGTCTTGCCTGGAGAATCCTATGGACAGAAGAGCCTGGCCGGCTCCAGTCCATGGGGTGGCAAGAGAGTCGGACACAATTTAGCGACTAAACAGCAACAAAACAGATGGAAGGAGGATAAAGAACCACCACTGCAGTTCCATTCCCTGCTCTCTCAAAAGACCCAGAATGAAAACAGCGGGAACACACCAAAAGGTTTAACTGGTGTGAAATGGACCTTGGCCATATCAGAGCAGGGTCCCAATTAAAAGGCTTCTCCAAATCAGGGAGCCCAACAAGAGAGGAGGGCCACCCCTCAAATGCCCACACATTGGTGAGAACAGCTGTGTCACTCAGGATACAAGCCATTCCTTCTTGGTATGCCCAGCCAGTGTACTGATGCAAGAAAGAATTCTGCTGTGAGAAATGACTTCAAAACCCTGAAGCACACCAAATGGTACCCTCCACTAGCCAGAAAAATCTTAAGACAACCTCCAAGAGGAAAAAGGAGACTACCAAATTTAACTAGCAAGGGAAAAAAATCTTATATAGAATGCAGGCCGCAAAGTGAGAAGTCAAAAAACTCAAAAATAGTTCCACAAGGCAGCTGAGAATACCTTGGTGACATTCTTGCCTATCCTACAACATTTTCCAAACTGAGCGTACCTTTCCTGTAAGCAGGAAATCAGCACCTGAAAACATCAAGTGGATGGAGAAGGATATGGCAACCCACTCCATTTTTCTTAACTGAAAAACCCCATGGATAGAGGAGCCTGGTAGGCAACAGTACATGGAGTTGCAGAGTCCAACGTGACTCAGTGACTAAATAAGATGATTGTGTGCTAAAATTTTGTAGTGTATGCATTTGAACTAATAAATTTATATCAACTGACACATAATTCATACAGTTGTATGCCTGTATGTGGTCAAATTTTAAGTTTTATCACTGTGAGATTTGGTACTTAGTTTAAAAAAACACAATTTTACACACTCAAAATTTCTCCAATTTGAGTATTTCCTAAAACTGAAACATGCATCTAAAAGGAAAAAAAGGTTACATATCGAATGGGTGCAGGGCAGTAAGTTTTAACACACCTGGCCATCTTGTACAATGGGCCTGGTAAACACGCAGTTCCCGAGTTTACTCCCTCAGTCTACCTGCATGTACACTTCTACTATGGGCAAGTGCGATAAAGCAAAATTTTTTCCCCATATTTTGGTAACTTCGGGATGAGAGCTCGTCTTGAATTTAAAATCAGTTTCGTGTCTATATCACAGCCTATTCAATCCCAGACACAAGTCAGTTATCATGAGGGTGCAAAATGTTTAAACTCTCAGTTTCCACTCTAATTTTTAAAAAATTTAGCAAAGAGGCTCCAGATTTGACTAAAGGGAGCAATAGGTATACCAGGGTAAAAGATTCAGTTCTGTAGATCACACCAATAAAAACTCCGAGCTGTTCCTCCTCCTCCCCCGAATCAACCATTACAGCCCAATAACAGGTTCCAATTCAATAAAACCTCTCCAGGCGTCTCACAACCCTCAGGCCACAGAGGACACAATTAACTCATGGAAAGTAACCCACAACAGCCTCAAACTCAGCCTCCCAATAACGCTGAACGGAGTCGAACAACTTACTTCTCGCTGCTTAACTATATACTTTAAATTTTCTTCAGCAACTAATTCCTCCTCGTGCAACTAAAAACCCACGTTTTAGAAGAACCAGTCCTCTGTTAATTCTTGAATCACACACACAAAAAGAAAAAACGAAGGGGAAGGGTGCTGCACATATGATTTGTAAAATCCTGGTGGAGGTGAAATTCATTCCAAGGACTTCTGTTGCACCCGCTCCTTTTCCGAATCACGCTAAGAAGTCGGCCTGCTGCTCATCACACCTTCACTCAACACTCTTCCACCCCGGACTTCCACGCAGAGAAGTAGGGTTTCCCCACAACTGGCTACCGAGTCCATCAGCTACTTGCAGTGTATTCCGTCCCCGCTCCCTCCAAGTTAACTGGGGCCCAGCCCTGGGTAACCTGTTTGCAATCTCTGATATCTCTCCCAGAAGACGAATTCCCTGACCCCTCTCGCCCACCTCCAGCCCTCCGAACGCCGCGGGCGCCATCCCCCTGCTCAGCCTGGACCCAAGTCCTAGGAGGCCTCAGGCGCCCAGCCGAGGCTCCTCTTCCCGCCGCAAGCCGGACTTAAGCCGAACTGGCGCGTCCCCCTGCCCATCTCGCCCAATCGAGTGGCGACCGGCACTCAGGCGACCCCGCGCTCCCCGCCGCCAGGCCTCGCTCCCCGTCCGCCCGCCGCGGCCCTCACGCCCTAGCCTTCCCCGCGGCTCCGCCGACCCCGGCCCCGGCCCCAACAATCGGGCGCCCGCCCCGCCCCTCCACCCGCGGCCCGGCCTTGGCGGGTCCCAGAGCAGCCACGGGCCTTAGCCCGCCCCTCCCCCTTCACCTGCTCCATAGTCCGGTCCGGAACCCCGTTGAATAGACTCCGTCGGCTCCGCGTTCCCAACCGCACGCGCCGCCTTCTGGAACCTACTAGAAGCTGCCGGGACCCCCAGATCCCGCCTCTTCCTCGCCGGCTCACTGGTCGCTCTCCTCTAGGGGGCTTTCTAAGGTTTCCTACCATTGGCTTGAAGTCTAGCTCATCATCTTTGCTTCTCTCTCATTGGACAGTGGGGAGAGTCCTGCCTCCCCCGCGTTTCTAGATTGGACGTTGCTCTGAAAGCCCCACCCATCATATACTCTACGATTGGGGGGAGGGGCGGACCTCTGCGACACTGATTGGTCACTTAGCCCGCCAATCATGGCCGCTCTGGCCGCGCCCATTGGTCCTGTTCTTTCTGGAAATTTCCACCTCTCCCATTGGGCTGACAGACTCCGTGACAGAACCGCCTTCAGATTTAAAAAAATTTCAATTGGTCGGTGAGTTGCAGATACTTTGCTCTGATAGGTTTAAATTGCTGCCCGTCAAAGAGCGGTAGGCTTTTTGCAGCAGCGGTGGCTTATGGGAGTCCGAGGCCACCGACAGCCTCTGCAGTGGTGGTTTCTGAGGCTGTGGGATTGGTGGGTCCGCCCGGGCCGCTTCTTCCGTCGGTCTGCGGCGAGTCAGTCTGAAGCAGTTCGCTTCTCTCCGGTGGCATTGAGTCTTGGTCCTTCGCCGGAGTGTCAGGCTGAGGGGTCCCAGCCAGTAGGGGTGACCGTTTGGATCGGCCTCGGGAGCACACCCTGGCCTGTCCCTGAATCCCAATATTGGGTTCTGGGAGTCCCAAAATCCTGCGTGATGGTGAAGGTGCTGGGGCTCGGGTAGGACAGGCTCGGGATTTCATCTTGGCCTATCTCCTCGGTGGAGACGCGCACCCTCGCTGAACCTCTCGGGTAGAGGGCCGTGGCGTGGGATCGTTCACATTCGTGCAGTAGAGTTTTTAGCCCTTAATGAAGGAGCTCTGCCTCCGTTATTCGGAGGTGAAGGGGTGAAGGAAACAAAAGACTGAGATGCTTGATCACCTACTGGCGGGCGGCGTCGTCCTGGGCTGTTCTTAAAATCGTTGCCCTCTTGGGAAAGGCAGGACAGGTACCTGCAGAGAAACAAAAAGGGCTAAAGCGTCAGAGAGAAATGATTTCGCTCTGGGCCAGTGTGTGGTGCATGGAACAAAGGCCCTGGATGTCTGGGGTCTAGAGGGAGCTTGGGTGAGGGTCTTAGGCACTGCTGTGCCCGCCCCACTTCCCCACCCCCAGCTGGGTAATGCTATCCCTTCCCTGTGTTTTAGCAGCCCTTTATGCCGATAGGTTTTCACAGGGTCCTCTTCTGTCCCAGCTGTGTGACCCCCTTCTCGGATTTGCAACCTAGGTCGCTGCAGATCGCATGCCTCCCTTGATAACCCCCTCCCTTGCTTGGACCTTTGGAAGCTTTTAGCCTGGGGATCAGGGCCTACCTGCAGGCCTACTTTTCCCATCTGTTCTTTTCCTGTCCTCCACCTTCAGCACCAAACTCCAGGCGCACTCTCCTGTCTGTTCCTTGAGCTAGGTGGGCTCCTTTACTTTGGGCCTGCCTGCAAGATGTTTCCTCTGCTGGCATCCCCCTTCCACCAACTCTGCCAGGTCTTGCAGGCTGATAAGAGCTGTCAAGGTTTTCTGGCGACCTGCTTGCAAGCAGCTCACTCATTTCTGTCCGCCAATTTGTTTTCACTACTCCATGGGCCACACGGGTCCAGTTACAGCAGCAACTTTGGTATCCATCCATGGCATTTTGTAGGGCCTACAAGGGCCTTGTGTCTATTTTCGTTCATATCTTTGTCTTCCAGGTAGGTTATACAGTGTCTTGCACATAACTTAATTAATCAAATATGCTCTGTAGTGTTTTAGGTATAATTGTGGGCACTGGGGAAGTGCTGTGAGGAATAAAAAAATCACTGTTTTGTAGTGCTCATTTTAGTGAGATAAGCTAAAAAAAAAAAAAGTTTGCACGTAGAATCTGCAGTAGAGATAGAGCACTGAGCAAGTGGGTAGTATTGCATTTTCAGCAGGGGGACCAGATCAGACCCCAGTGAGAAGCTAAAACTTGAGAAAAAAACCTGAGGGAATGAAAGAGTGAGATCCATGGAACTCCTAGGGAAGAAGCTTGCCGGTCAGAGGGAAGGTCAAATTCAAAGGCATGGGGTAGCAAGAATGGCAGGGGTAGGAAGGAGGGACTAGAGGAACTCGGGGTGGGAAGGAGATCCTGCAGTATGAGACACCATTATGTTCACTTTGGAACACGCCAGCGGATTTTAAGCAGGAAAGTGATGTGATCTGACAGGTTTATCAGGATCCCCCTGACGGCTGTATCAGTGAAAAGGATGAAAGCCAGGGGACCTCCTAGTTGGCGGTGGCAGGATTCCAGGAAAGCTGTGATGGTGCCGTGGGCCAGGTGGGAGCAGAATTTGGGTGAGAAAAGTGGGATTAGGAATGCATTTTGGAGGTGCTGACAGGGTCTGTTTATGTAATGGACGCAGGGCATGAAGGAAGGAGGTTAACTCCAAGGCGTTTGCCTGCCTACCTGCTAAGTTAAATCTGTCAACGAGATCTTGCCTTTCTTGGCACGGTGCCCAGACCACCACACTCCTGCCGGTCCCAGTGCTGCCCTCCAGCCCGGCTCGTCCTCCACCGCTGGAAGCCCTTTGAGGCCTTTCATCATCTCCCCCCACAGTCTCTCTCCAGGCTTGTCTCCCGTCCCTCCCTCTCTGTGACCTGGCCTCTGCTGTCTCACATCCTGTTTGTACAGTTGTGTGTGTGGCACACTGCTCTGGGTACAGGGGCTCAAGAGTGAGCAGGGCAGGCCTCAGCTGCAGGCTCTGCACAGGTGAACCTTGTCTTCCAGTGGGGGAGACAGGTGGTACTGTAACTCACCAGCTGTGTGACTTTTGGCACTCTGCTTAACCTCTCCATGCTTCAGTTGCTTTCATTTTAAAATGTGGATGGACAAGTTTCAGTGTCAGAGTAGTGAGAACTGAATGATATCCTATTTATAAAGCACTGATAACAGTGTAAGTACCATAAACATTTGTTAAATAAAAGTAAATGAACAAATGAAGATAGTTCTGGAGTGGTGAACGCTATATAAAGAAAACAAACAGTAAAGATAAAGAATAGTTGCCAAGGAGGCAGGGAAGGAGTGCCCAGCAATTGGTGCTTAGTAAAAGCCCCAAGCCAGGGACAGAGTTCAAGACAGGGCAATAGGAAGTGCAAAGGCCCTGAGGCTGAAAGAAATCTGGAATTTTCCAGGAACCCAAGGAAGGCTTTGCTATGCTCTCGTATCCTTGTCTGTAAATGGAGAAGACATGCCAATGGTTTCCCAAAGTCACAATGAGAATTAAAATTAACCCATGCTTATTTTCTCAGACCTGGAACATAAAACTTTCAGAGCCCTCTTTCAGAAAAGAAAAATAAAATACAGTTAAAAAAAAAAAGTATAGAACTTTAGAAGGGGTGCAAATGAGGGACCCTAAGGTCGTTATGCAGTGTCATGGTAAAGCCACTTCTGAACATTAACATTTCCACCGGTTCAGGCTTCAAATTTCTTAGTGAACACAGCTCTCCCCCAGGGTCCAGGAGGCTGTGATGGGGGCCAGCTGGCCAGGGTCCCCTTCCCCAGGTCCCTGGAGCTCAAGCAGAAGCGCCACCGCAGCAGGCGTCCTGGCCCTTGACAACGATGCCCGATGCTTCAGTGACTCATGCTGCTATTTTTGGTGCTGCTGCTCTCAAGGTGGGGCGCAAGATGGCAAGGGCTGAATTTGGAGTCACCGCTGAGGCTGTAAATCCTGCAGTGAACGAGAGACAGAAGAAGTCACTGTGTACAACCAAATTCTCTGCAGAGCAAATTCTTAAGTTCTCCCAGAGGACTTGCCTGGTGGTGTTGGGGTTAAGACACCATGCTTTAAGTGCAGCTTGAGCTGGTTCCATCCCTAGTTGCAAACCTAAGATACCACATGCCGTGAGGCGCAGCCAACAAAAAAGTTCTCCCAATATTGATGAAAAAGAAAGCAGCTGGAGGACAGCAAGCTTAGGCATGGGAATGAGCAGTGGGGGTCAGGGGCAGGTCTCGGCTCAGAATTCTGGGGTCTGTAGGGAAGTTTCGTTTTTATAAGGACTTTCACTGTTAGAGTGGAAACTTAAGACAACCTTGAGTTTCCTTCTCCATGGGAAAGTGAAGTTCCATTCTGGGTTCTGAGAAATTCCTAAAGAATATTTTCATTTCCCATTTGAGTGATTCCTACTTTCAGCTACCCACTAACACAAGTACTGAATAGCAGGAAAAGCGTGGGGAGAATAAAGTGCTATAGAGTTCTGCTCAATTCAGTGAGCTCGTAGAGCCAGGAATTGTGCCAGACACTTCAAGGAATAAAATGATGGTAATTATTATCTAATAAGTATTCATCAGAGAGCCCCAGAGCCCAGTCCTGGACCTTGCTGTCCACGGGCCATCCCAGGGTGAGCTCCGCCAGCCTCGTGGCTATAAATACCATCTTGGATGACTCCCACGTTTCTATCTTCAGATCTGTTCCCAAGTTCCAGACTTGTCTACCCAGCTGCCTCCTTGACGTCTCTGCTTGGATGGCAAAAGCACTTTGCAATGTGTTCAAATCGGAGCTCCCAATGTGCTCCCCTGAAGCTGTTCTTCCCCTGACTTCCTTCTCGTCAGTGGCCTCGCTATTCTTGGGCTGGTTCACGCTGAAAATGTTGGAGGCGTCCTTGACTCCCGTCTTTTACAGCCATGTCCATTTCAGCAAAGTTCGTCAGGGTTCGACAGGGACCCTTCTGCAAGTTCCCATCTGTCTCCTGGCTTTGGGAAGGGGAAGGGCGTGTTGGCTTCCTGAACAGGTAGGTGGCCAGAGGCAGAAGGGACCGCTGGCTGGGGCTCCCAGGTCATATCCAGGCCTCCCACATGAGATGCTGCTTTCAGTGGGCGGGGCCTAAGATTGGTCACTGCTGTGGGCACTCAGGCCTAGGACCTAGTCCATGCCTGTAAGTTTGGTGAATGAGTAAACGGAGCTGATCATCTGTCTACTGCCTCATGGGGCCCTCATCCCCTCTCAGGGAGGCTCTCTGACCTTGCCCCCTCTAGGCTTCCTTGCTCCTGATTCTCTCACTCTTCTCTAGGTCAAGTGGGTCTGTTCAGATTCAAACATGCCAGTCCCACTGTCTTCTTTCCAACATCTGTTTCTTGAGAAATAACAAGTGGTGCAGAGTGTGAGCATGGGAAACCAGCCCTCTCATATCCTGATGGGAAGTCATACTGAGTAACATCTATTTAAAGTACAGAAAGCAACTCCAGGCTTACAGATTTCTCCCACCTGGGCCTAGCCTGGTGGCACAAGAAGTATTTTGTTGTTCAGTCACCAAGTCCTGTCCAACTCTTTGCTACCCCCTGGACTGCAGCACACCAGGCTTCCCTGTCCCCCACCATCTCCCGGAGATTGCCCAAGTTCATGTCCATTGAATCAGTGATGCCATCCAATCATCTCATCCTCTGTCACCCCCTTTTCCTCCTGCCCTCAATTTTTCCCAGCATCAGGGTCTTTGCCAGTGAGTCAGCTGTTCACATTAGGTGGCCAAAGTATTGGAGCTTCAGCTTCAATATCAGTCCTTCCAATGAGTATTCAGGATTGATTTCCTTTAGAATGGGCTTCCCTGGTAGCTCAGCTGGTAAAAATTTGCCTGCAATGCAGGAGACCCTGGTTTGATTCCTGGGTTCGAAAGATCCGCTGGAGAAGGGATAGACTACCCACTCCAGTATTCTAGGGCTTCCATGGTGACTCAGCTGGTAAAGAATCTTCCTGCAATGCAGGAGACCTGGGTTTGATCCCTGGGTTGAGAAGATCCCCTGGAGAAGGGAATGGCTACGCACTCCTGTATTCTGGCCTGGAGAATTCCATGGACTACCCATGGGGTAGCAAAGAGTCGGACACAACTGAGCAACTTTCACCCCTTTAGGACTGACTGGTTGGATCTCCTTGCAGTCCAAGGGACTCTCAAGAGTCTTCTTTAGCACCACAGTTTGAAAGCATCACTTCTTCGGCGCTCAGCTTTCTTTATGGTGCGGTCCTATTTGTGACGGCAAAGGGAATAGCACCCGACCCCACATATACCCGTGGAGGATATCAGGAACCACGGTGTTGCCTCCTTAGGATGGAGTATTAGTAGTGTTCAAAAGAACAAGCTGGTGGATACTGACACCAGAACATGCCCATGATGTACTGTGGAATGATGGAAGTTAGTCATGGAGCAGTGTGTGTGAGAAAAAAGGTGTGTATCTTCATACACATGGGATATGCACGGGAAAAGTCTAGACGGATACACAGCTAACTGCTCAAGTTTTGCTCCTGTGGATGAGGAATGGGGAGGGGTGCTGGATTCGTTTGGTAAGGCTGCCATAACTAAATACCAAAGATTTGGTGGCTTGAACCACAGAAGTTTTCTCAGTTCTGGAAGTCCAAGGTCACGGTGCTGGTAGGCCTGGTTTCTTCTGAGGTCCCTCCCCTTGACCTGCGGATGAATGTCTTCTCACTGTTTCTTCACGTGGCCTCTCCTTTGTGCAAGTGTGCACTCCGGGTGTATGTCCAACTTTCTTTTTGGCTGCACCACGTGGCTTGTGGGATCTCAGTTCCCCAACCAGGGGTTGAACCTGGGCCAAGGCAGTGAAAGCCCAGAATCCTAACCTCTAGGCTATGAGGGAACTCCCAAAGTTTCCTCTTCTGATAAGGACACCAATCAGATTAGATCAGGGCCCACCCTGAGTGTCTCATTTTAATTTCACCACCCCTTTAAAAACTGTCTCCAAATACTGTCTCATTGTGAGGTATTGAGCGTTGGGAATTTAAAATGTGAATTTGGGCAGGGGACACAATTCAGCCCATAACAGGGGTTTTCAATTTTTATTATGGTGTTAAAATTTGTTACAATGAACACTACTATTGGAGGGTTTTGTATATTTCAAGACAAATGTCCCCAGAGCACCCACCCACTTCCAGGCCTTCTCTGAAGTTAGAAGAGGGCAGCCAGTGCCCTCCCCCAGCCAGCTCCAGGGCTCTCTGAGGCCTGTCCCTGAGGAAGACAGGGTGAGCCCCTCTGGATCACTGGCCAGGTCCTCAGACCCACCCTGAGAGGAGGCAGACAGAGAGGCCTCTGCCATGCAGGCCTATAGTTTACAGGTACATACTTTGGACATGTAATACCTCGTAACCCATCCTTACCCTTCACACCTCTCAATAGAATAATTATACGATATTGGCCACTGAGCAGGTAGTAAAATGAAACTAGGCAGGTTATAAAATATGAAGACCACGTGACAACCTGGATGAATGGAGGTGTGAAATTGTGATCACACAGCAAAGATGTTAGGGGGACCCGGGAGATGCAGGGGCTCATCTATGCGAGTGAGGTGGTATAGAGAGGAAAGGTGGTGAGCTGAGCTGGGGTAGGGCGAAAACAGTAGCGCACTGGGCCTTAAAATCGAGCCTCTGGGGAGAAGCGGGCGCTGCCTTGGAGGTCTGTTTACACCTGGCAGCTCTCCTGGGTCCTGGTCTGGTCTTAAATCTCAGACCAGAAGCAGGAAACCCTCTCGCTGTCCTGTGGTCCTGCACCTCGCTGCACGTTCAGCCCTGCTGAGGTGGGAACTCTGCCCCTCTGGGTAGTTTTACAATCCCGCACGGGTTGGAAGCCAGGAAAGCAAACCCAGAATCTTGGTGTCAGTTTAGGAAGTTTTGTCATCACTGTAAATACCCAGGTGTTTATTAAGTGTTTTGAAACACTTCCGTCAACCTGCCCTATTTGTGATCCTCATCAGAGAGGGCTGGGTGGGAGACAGCCTGCAGTGATGACTGCAGTAGTGCTTCCTGTCACCCCAGTGTTCCTGCTTGGACAATCCCAAGGACAGAGGAGCCTGGCAGGCTACAGTCAGACACGCCTGAGCGACTAAGCACACATCCCGGTGTACCCGTCCTTGACAGTGGGGTCTGGCTGCTTCTCCTATGAGGAAGTGAAGTCCGTTTCTCCACTTCTTGGATTCTGGGCTGGTCCTGTGACATCCATTGAATGCCGCGACAGTGTGAATTCTGTGCAACAGAATGTGGTCAGAGCAAGGCAGTATGACTTCGGAGTTGGGCCTCAAGAGGCATTTTGCAGCCTCTGCTGTGGTCCTCTAGCAGCAGGGCCTTGAGACCAGTGTGCTGTGAAGGTGCCCAGTCTGGCCCAGTGGAGGCCAAGTGGGGCAGAACCAAGGGACCTTGCTGACCGCCAGCACCAACTGCCAGTCACGAGTGACACCATCCTGCGCCCTCAGCCCCCGGTGTGTTGTCAGACGACTGTGGCCTCAGGAGTAACCCAGGCAAGACCAACAGATGAACCTTCCTGCTTATCCTAGCCCAAACTGCTGATTCAAAGGCCTGGTTGCTATTTTAAGGCAGTCAGTTTTCAGTGGTTTATTGAGGCAGCAAAAGATAACTGAGACAGTATATAAACGAATCTAAGTTCATAAACAGCATTTGAATATTGAAGAGAACTGATTTACCATATTTATAATTTTAACCTATTAGTGGATAAAAACTGCTAACTGATTAGGAAAAAATATGCTTGGCTTGGGAGGGGGGAATAAAGTGGGGGACGAAGTCCTCTTTACCCTCTACTCCCTCCTTGTTTGTAAAGAAAAAAAGAACAAAAAAAATATGCTTGTTAGATGTGTAAGTCTCTTATGCTGAGTTTGAGGCGTTTGAGAGGACCAGCAATTTCAACTCTGTAAAATGTAGTTTAAAATCTATTAGGGAATTTAATTACCTATGTTTGTAATTGGCATTCATTTTTAGAATTTAATCTGTTGAACCTGTGAGTTAATTAAATATTCATCAAAGACTAAGTGAAAGTAATTATTCTTATTTTAATACAAAAATTAGATTTATAAATAGAAAACTAGATTTGCAAGTTGCATTTGGATGCTTAAGAAAAGCTAGTTCTTTTAATTTATAAGTTTAATAAATACAATATTCATTTAAACACAAGCAGCAGTAGGTAGCTTTTCTCTGCACGAAAGCCCCTTTTCCAACATTAAAAATCCTGAACAGACAACACCAGGTGTTAGCACACCCACTGGAAGAGTCGGCATTCCAGACTTGCATGCCTTGGCTTCTGTGAGTCCCTGGGCCTGGAATGCTCTTGACACACACACAAATCTTTGGTACCTGGTAAGATTTTACCTTTTCTTTTAAAAAATAGTAACTTGTTTATTTTTGACTGTGCTGGGTCTGCGTAGCTGCGCAGGCTTTTCTTCAGTTGTGAGCTGGGGCTACTCTCTAGTTATGGGGCAGGGGCTTCACTGTGGTGGCTTCTCTTGTTGGGGAGCACGGGCTCTCGAGCATCCGGGCTTCGGTAGTTGTGGCGCCTGGGTTTAGTTGCTCTGAGGCAACTAAGGTCTTCCCGGATCAGGGACTGAACCCACATCTCCAGCACTGGCAGGTGGATTCTCTACCACTGAGCCACCAGGGAAGTCTCAGATTTTACCTTTTCTAAAAGGTCCAGCTGAAACTCTGTGACGAGGTCCTTCCTTGCCAAGTCAGAACCCCACTTCCCTGCCTAGACCCGTCCAGGCCTCTTTCAGGCCAAACCCTGGTGGGCTGTTGGCTGGGACATTCTCTATCCTGGCTGCCGTGTGAGAACAGAGCTGAAGCTGAGCAAAAAGAAACAGAAGAACTAGTTCTGATGCCCAGGGTGTCTGGGGTGCTTCCGTGGCCTGGCTGTGGGGGACATGGATTTCCGGCTCTGTGCCGAAGGCAGCCTCCTCACGGGCACTGAGACTTTCAGGGCCTGGATCCCTGCCTCTCCTTGTTCTGTTCTGCAGACTTTGCCGGGAAGGGTGTGTAGTCTGTAGGATCACGCCCCTCCCACCACCAAAGATGTCCATATACTAATCCTTGGAGCATGTGAATGTATTACCCTACACGGCCAAGGGGCGCTAAGGTTGTAGACAGAACTATGGTTGCTCATCAGCAGACTTCAATGGGACATCATCCTGGGCCATCCCATTCAGTGGAATCACAAGGGTCCTTGAAAACGGAAGAAGGAAGCAGAAGAGAGTCAGAGCGAAAGGCCACCAAGGAAGACTGGTGAGATGCAACGCTGCAGGCTTTGAAGACGGAGGAAGGGGCCCAGAAGCCAAGGAACATAGGCAGTCTCTGGTGGCTGGTGCAGACACCTTGTTTCTTTAGCCCAGTGAAACCCACGTCAGACTCCAATCCTACAGAACTTTAAGGAAATGAATCCTGTTTATTCTTTAAGCTGCTAAATTTATGGGAATTTGTTATAGCAACAATAGGAAACTGATACACAGGGTCACCCACAGGCTTCATTGCTTGAACCAGTGACATCTGTGTGATCACTTTCCAGACCATAGATGGGAACCAAACAACCTTGACTCAAGCCTGGCCTCTGACCCCCACAGGCCATGTCGACCTTGGGCCAGTCCAGGCTTCTCATCTAACCCTGGGGTGGCACGTGGCAGCACTTACTGAGTTTACAGAAGTAGAGCAAATGGGCAGAGAGAGCTTAGCTTGGCGCCAGCTGAGACCCAGACCCCTGGGAGTGGCTGACATCCTGGAGGCCGTTGGCAAGGCTCTTCTGGCATTACTGAGTTATTGGAGAAGCAGCAAGTGGTGAGGTAACCTCAGGCCTGACACCTGCATCCTGAACTCATCTTGCTGAGCTTTTTAGGGAAAGGCGCAGGCCTTGCTGGTGGTCCTGGAGTGTTGGGGGCCCTTGGCCCTTCCTTCGGGTCCCCTGGCTTCTGATTTACTCTCTGCCCGCAGGCTTCCCTCTGAGCCACTCGGGCACCGCAGTGGTGCCAACTGCATCTGCAGGAGGGTTCAGTGCTCCTCCTCACGGCCCTGTGAAGAGATGTGGCCACGCTCAGTGCCAGACAGGCCTGGAACGCAGGGTGGGTTTGTAAGCAGTCAGACCTGAGCACTGACTTCTTAATTTACAGCTCAAGAAGCAAGGGCCAGTGTAGCCCAGTAAGAAAGAGCAAAGTTGGTACTAAAACCTTCCTAGAAACCCTGGCTCTTTGTTCCAGGTTATAAAAATACCCACTATGGGGAGTTCCCTGGAAGTCCATCAGTTCAGTCGCTGAGTTGTGTCTGATTCTGCAACCTCACAGACTGCAGCACACCAGCTTTCCCTGTCCTTCACCAACTCCCGGAGCTTGCTCAAACTCATGTCTATCCAGTCGGTGATGCCATCCGACCATCTCATCCTCTGTCGCCCCTTCTCCTCCTGCCTTCAACCTTTCCCAACATCAGGGTCTTTTCCAGTGAGTCAGTTCTTCGCATCAGGTGGCCAAAGGATTGCACCTTCAGCTTCAGCATCAGTCCTTCCAATGAATATTCAGGACTGACTTCCTTTAGGATGGACTGATTGGATCTCCTTGCAGTCCAAGGGACTCTCAACCATCTTCTCCAACACCACAGTTCAAAAGCATCAATTCTTCGGCACTCAGCTTTCTTTATAGTCCAACTAACACATCCATATGTGACTACTGGAAAAACCATAGCTTTGATTAGACGGACGTTTGTTGGCAAGGCAGTGTCTCTGCTTTTTAATATGCTGTCTAGGTTTGTCATAGCTTTTCTTCCAAGGAGCAAGTGTCTTTCAATTTCATGGCTGCAGTCACCACCTGCAGTGATTTTGGAGCCCAAGAAAATAAAGTCTTTCACTGTTTCCATTGTTTCCCCATCTATTTGCCGTGAAGTGATGGAACAGGTTGCCATGATCTTCATTTTCTGAATGTTGAGTTTTAAGCCAACTTTTTCATTCTCCTCTTTCACTTTCATCAAGAGGCTCTTTAGTTCTTTTTCACTTTCTGCCATAAGGGTGGTGTCATCTGTGTATCTGAGGTTATTGATATTTCTCTCGGCAATCTTGATTCCAGCTTGTGCTTCATCCAGCTCAGAATTTCGAATGATGTATTCTGCATATAAGTTAAATAAGCAGGGTGACAATACACAGCCTTGACGGAAGTCCATCACTTCAAGGCAAATAGATGGGGAAACAATGGAAACAGTGACAGACTTTTTTTTGGGCTCCAAAATCACTGCAGGAGGTGACTGCAGCCATGAAATTAAAAAACGCTTGCTCCTTGGAAGGAAAGCTATGACAAACCTAGACAGCATATTAAAAAGCAGAGACACTGCCTTGCCAACAAACGTCCATCTAGTCAAAGCTATGGTTTTTCCAGTAGTCACATATGGATATGTGAGTTGGACTATAAAGAGTGCCGAAGAATTGATGCTTTTGAACTGTGGTGTTGGAGAAGACGGTTGAGAGTCCCTTGGACTCTCAAGGAGATTCAACCAGTCCATCCTAAAGGAAGTCAGTCTTGAATATTCATTGGAAGGACTGATGCTGAAGCTGAAGGTGCAATCCTTTGGCCACCTGATTCGAAGAACTGACTCACTGGAAAAGACCCTGATGTTGGGAAAGGTTGAAGGCAGGAGGAGAAGGGGTGACAGAGGATGAGATGGTCGGATGGCATCACCGACTGGATAGACATGAGTTTGAGCAAGCTCTGGGAGTTGGTGAAGGACAGGGAAGCGTGGTGTGCTGCAGTCCACGGGGTCGCAAAGTGTTGGACACAACTGAGCGACTGAACTGAACTGGAAGTTCAGTGGTTAGGACTCTGCGCTTTCACCACCGTGAGCCCAGAGTTCAATCCCTGGTCTGGGAACTAAGATCCTGCTGCTGCTGCTGCTAAGTCACTTCAGTTCAGTTCAGTCGCTCAGTCGTGTCCGACTCTCCGCGACCCCATGAATCACAGCACGCCAGGCCTCCCTGTCCATCACCAACTCCCGGAGTACACTCAAACTCATGTCCACAGAGTCGGTGATGCCATCCAGCCATCTCATTCTCCGTCGTCCCCTTCTCCTCCCGCCCCCAACCTTTCCCAGCATCAGAGTCTTTTCCAGTGAGTCAACTCGTCTCATGAGGTGGCCAAAGTATTGGAGTTTCAGCTTTAGCATCAGTCCCTCCAATGAACATCCAGGATTGATCTCCTTTAGAATGGACTGGTTGGATCTCCTTGCAGTATAAGGGACTCTCAAGAGTCTTCTCCAACACCACAGTTCAAAAGCATCGATTCTTCGGCGATCAGCTTTCTTCACAGTCCAACTCTCACATCCATACATGACCACGGGAAAAACCATTGCCTTGACTAGACGGACCTTGGTCGGCAAAGTAATGTCTCTGCTTTTTAATATACTATCAAGGTTGGTCATAACTTTCCTTCCAAGGAGCAAGCGTCTTTGTCGTGTCCAACTCTGTGTGACCCCATAGACAGAAGCCCACCAGGCTCCCCTGTCCCTGGGATTCTCCAGGCAAGAACACTGGAGTGGGTTGCCATTTCCTTCTCCAATGTGTGAAAGTGAAAAGTGAAAGTGAAGTCGCTCAGTCGTGTCTGACCCTTAGCGACCCCATGGACTGCAGCCTACCAGGCTCCTCCATCCATGGGATTTTCTAGGCAAGAGTACTGGAGTGGCTTGCCATTGCCTTCTCCAAAGATCCCGCTAGCCCCGGTCAAAAACAAGCCAAAAAAACCCAAAAAACAAAAACACTATCATATTTATAAAATAATAAAATGTTATAGAAAGATACTAACATGTTTATGTTAAAAAAAATAACTCCATCCTTCAGTTCAGTTCAGTCGCTCAATCGTGTCCGACTCTTTGCGACCCCATGAATCACAGCACGCCAGGCCTTCCTGTCCATCACCAAATCCCGGAGTTCACTCAAGCTCATGTCCATCAAGTCGGTGATGCCATCCAGCCATCTCATTCTCTGTCGTCCCCTTCTCCTCCTGCCCCCAATCCTTCCCAGCATCAGACTCTTTTCCAGTGAGTCAGCTCGTCGCATGAGGTGGCCAAAGTACTGGAGTTTCAGCTTTAGCATCGGTCCTTCCAATGAACACCCAGGATTGATCTCCTTTAGAATGGACTGGTTGGATCTCCTTGCAGTCCAAGGGACTCTCAAGAGTCTTCTCCAGCACCACAGTTCAAAAGCATCAATTCTTCAGCGCTCAGCTTTCTTCACAGTCCAACTCTCACATCCATACACGACCACTGGAAAACCCATAGCCTTGACTAGACGGACCTTGGTTGGCAAAGTAATGTCTCTGCTTTTTAATAGACTATCTAGGTTGGTCATAACTTTCCTTCCAAGGAGTAAGCGTCTTTTAGTTTCACGGCTGCAATCAGCATCCGCAGTGATTTTGGAGCCCCCCAAAATAAAGTCTGACACTGTTTCCACTGTTACCCCATCTATTTCCCATGAAATGATGGGACCAGATGCCATGATCTTTGTTTTCTGAATGTTGAGCTTCAAGCCAACCTTTTCACTCTCCTGTTTCACTTTCATCAAGAGGCTTTTTAGTTCCTCTTCACTTTCTGCCATAAGGGTGGTGTCATCTTCATATCTGAGGTTATTGATATTTCTCCCAGATTCCATCCTTAGAGTCCTTTTAAAAAAAATAGGAAAAATATAAAGAAAAACATCACCCCAATTCTTACACCGAGAACGCCACTTGGAACTCTCATTTTGTGTCTTCCAATTCCAGAACTTCTATCCTTGCCTCCCGAGTTGCTCTAGATTCGGTTCCAGCCGCGGCCCCTCCCGCCCCTGGGGCTAAGAGGCAGAGGCTCAGCGGCCTGGGTAATAGTCGCCCAACCGGACCTACCCGTTCGCTTCACCTCCCCGCGGCCGGCCCGGGTGACCCGTGAGGAGTTACGCCCGCCTCTGTGCACTCGGCTGGAGGGGCGGAGACGGAGACAGGGTCGGAGGCCAGAGGCGTCTCCCACCAGGAAGTTGGAGGTTGCCAACTTCCAGCCCCGAGCGGAGGCGCACGGCGGGCGCGCGACCGCTCGAGAGCCGGGCTCCAGCGCCGCGCGGCTCGGCTGGCTGGGCGGGGCGCGCACGTGTGTTTACGAGTGCGGGGGCCTGTCTGCGGCCCGGACTACAAGTTCCAGGGTGCCCAGCGGCGCGCCTGGGTTTTCTGGCCGCGCGGCCCGCTGGCTCCCAAGCAGGTCGCCTCGGGGTGGCACGCGCCACCTGGTCCCCAAGTAAATAAGGGAGAGACTCCCCGAGCACGGCAAATAGAGTCTAAGTGGGCGGGGAGCCGCCCCGCGCCCCTGCTCATGTTTCCGCGGAGCGGAGCGTCCCGCCTCCTGGCACAGCTGCGCGCGGCGGGGCAGCTGCTCGGCGCCCCGCGCCCCTGGCCCGGCCCCTCGGCGGGTTCCACGAGGACCCGCAGTAGTGCGTGCGGCCCCCCGGCGTCCCTGAGCGCGCACCACCCGCGCGCGCCGACCTCGGCGGGAGTTGGGGTTTGGGGGGCAGCGGCGGTGGGGCGGAGAGCCGGGGTGCGCACCTGGGCCCCCCTGGCCATGGCGGCGAAGGTGGACCTGAGCACCTCCACCGACTGGAAGGAGGCAAAATGTAAGTGTAAGCAGGAGGGGGGCGCGAGGGCGGCCCTCCGTGGGCATTCTCCGGCTGGATAGCACCCCACTAGCCGCCTCGTCCACCCCAGAGAACTGGGGAAGTTAAGGTCCCATGTGCCTAGTATGGACCCCCCATTAACAGCCACGCCCCCCATGTGCCCAGCCCCGGAGACTACTTCCCTGGGACCAGGTCCAGGGCCCCAGTCGGAGGCAGTGTGAGGAGGGTGGCCTCACCCCACTGAAAGGGGTCGCGGGGCTCCCCCAGAGAGCACCCAGGACCTCGCACCTAAATCTGTTGTGCAGGAGGGAAACGTAGCCCAAGGTCACTCGGAGTTTGCTTCAGATCTCACAGTAGGCTCTCAATTCCCCTGGCTTTGCAATACTGTGGTTTCTCAAGTGGTGACATTCTAGACAGAGTGGCAAGGGACGGGCTTTGGGGCCGGCATCCCACCTGGTGGGATCAGATAGCCACAAAGAACGGGCCTGGAGGCCGGTCACACCTCCCCCCATGCCCCCTCGGGGCCTGCCTCTCTGGGCACGTGGTCTGGTGCCCTTTAGCCCTTATCGTTGGCCTCTAGACACTTGTGAGCTGTCTCTGCCTCATTCCTGGGGGACACAGGGTGGAGGAGGGGGACGGGGCAGGGCCGAGAAGGGAGGTTGTGTCTATGAGAACAGTGACACCCCTGCTTCCCACACCCAGAAATCAAGCCATTTCCTCTGGCTGGGGCGGCGGGGGGTTGGGGGGGGCCGGCGCGGGCCATGAGTCCTGGTGGGCATGAGTCCCAGGGCTGGACTCTGGGCCAGAACAGAGGAGGGAAGGCAGGCAACCTGACCTGTGGAGCCTGAAATAGCTCCGGCTGCCAGTCCGGCTGCTCCTGCCCTTCAGGGCATGCTCCCTGGCCTCTTGTGACCATTCCCGGCTGGATCGCCTTTCAAAAGGGCAGGGACGGCAGCTCATTGGCTGGGACTTGCGGTGGCGAGGAATCAGCCAATGGGGCTGGGGAGGCAGGCCTGGGGCGGGCCGCGGTTGAGGGTTCGGGGAGGCGTCCTCTGGGATTGGAGGTAGAGTTCAAGATGAACTACTCCTGTCGTGAGTTGCAGTGCCTTCGCTGGGATCTTAAAGCACCAGCCGGAAGCACTTGACTTTGCTCCCAGAGCAAAAGGAGTGCTTGTCACCCCTTCAAGCCCTGGCCCCCGAACATCCAGGGTCAGAGTGGGGAGTGGGAGGTGGCTCCCTGGCATGGGAACTGTCCCCACAGGGAGCCCTGATTTCCCTTCTTCCTTAGAGAACAGCATCCCAAGGTGGTGGGAAGGAGAGCTTGGAAGGCTGGAGGCCCAGACACCTGTTCCTGGGTCTGCGGCTTTCTGTAGGACCCAGCTCTTTGCCCCTCCCGCTCCTTGCTGGCGCTGAAAACTTCCAGACCTCTTGAAGCTGATGGGCCAGGAATTCCCAGGCTGCTGTGGTGTCTGTCTGCTAGGATCTGGGATTTCCATTCATTTGGTCCGTTTTTATCCAGTGCCTTCCGTGTGGCCAGCACTGCCGTGCTTGGGGAGACAGGCGGGGACCGTCCCCTCACGGAGCTCAGGTGAAGAAGCAATGGAGGGTGTGGTTAGGGCAATGAGACAATGCCCAGTAAAGATCGGTGCTTGAAGTCGTGAGGGGCAGGGCTGCCTGAGCTCCCGTGTTCGTCCAGGCAGGGGCAGTGTGGGGAGGCTGGGCTTGCCCCAGGAACCCCAGACCTAGGTGGAAGCCCCACCCCACCAGTAGCCGTTAGGTGGTAGTTTGTGGGGGTGACACAGAAAGATCCGTGTTTTAGTTATCTATTGCGGCTTAGTAACAGACTACCCGGACACTTAGTGGCTTGAAACACCAAACGTTTGTATTATCTCAGTCCCTGAGGGTCAGGAAGCTGGGAGTAGCTTAGCTGGGTGGCCAGGCTCAGGGTTTCTCAGGAGGCGGGGATTTGGTTAGAGGTAGAGAGGTCCCTTCCCAGGTGGCTGGCTCCTGTGAAGTGGCTGCTGGCTTAAAGGCCTCTGGTCCACATTCAAGGGGAGGGAAATTAGTTTCCACCTTTGGAAGGGAGAATTGGGGGCATATTTTTAAAACCACCACACCAGGAGACTGCCCCAAGTGGCTTCTGCCTCTGATTGGGGTCCAAGCTTTGATCTTTTATTCATTTATTTGACCGTGCTGCTCAACTTGCAAGATCTCAGTTCCATGACCAGGGACTGAACCCAGGCCATGGCAGTGAAAGCCCAGAATCCTGACCAATAGGCCACCAGGGAACTCCCAAAGAAGCTTTGATCCTGGAAGATCCCCACACTGTTTCTTCATTACATTCATTTACATGTTCAGCCGAGTTGTATTGTACAGTAAAGTATAGCACGGAGAAGGCAATGGCAAGCCACTCCAGTACTCTTGCCTAGAAAATCCCATGGATGGAGGAGCCTGGTAGGCTGCAGTCCGTGGGGTCGCTAAGGGTCGGATACGACTGAGAGACTTCACTTTCACACATTGGAGAAAGAAATGGCAACCCACTCCAGTGTTCTTGCCTGGAGAATCCCAGGGATGGGGGAGCCTGGTGGGCTTCCGTCTATGGGGTCACACAGAGTCGGACACGACTGAAGTGACTTAGCAGCAGCAGCAGCAAAGTACATCAAGTGTACAGACCTTAAGTGTACAGTCGGTGTACCCTTCATTTTTTGGCCGCATGGCCTGTGAGATCTTAGTTCCCTGACCGGGGATTGAACCCAAGTCCATGGCAGTGAAAGAGCCGGGTCTTAACCACTGGCTTGTGTGCATCCTAAGTTGCTCAGTCGTGTCTGACCCCATGGACTGTAGCCAACCAGGCTCCTCTGTCCATGATGATGCTCCAGGCAAGAATACTGGAGTGGGTTGCCATGCCCTCCTCCAGGGGATCTTCCTGACCCAGGGATCGAACCCATATCTCCTGCAGCTCCTGCACTGCAGGCAGATTCTTTACCACTGAGCCACTGGGGAAGCCCCCTCACCACTGGAGTGCCAGGGAATTCCTACAATCAGTGCACTTTTCTGTAGGTATCCAGCTGTGCAACCGCTGCTCTGGTCAATAGGCAGAACACTGCCATTGCCTCCGAAGATTCCTTTGAGCCTCTTTCCAATCAGTACCCCTTACAGCTAATCTTTCTTCTATCTCTTCATTTTGTTTTCTCTTGAACTTTGTATCATCAGGGGCATACACACAGCGTGTACAGTTCCTTTTACTCAATGTCTGTGTGATTCGTTCACATTATTGGGTGTACCAACAGTTCGTGCTCTCTTATTGCTGGGTGATATTCCATGGTGTGCCACAGTTTGTGCGTGCTGTCTCCTTGCTGTGGCCATTTGGTTTCCAGTTTGGGACATTTGGGAATAAAGCTGCTCTGAATATCCTTACCCGTGTCTTTGATGGACACATGCTCGCCTTTCCGTTGGCGATATACCTACAAGGGTGGCTAAACTCTTGTCTGTGCTTAAGATGATCCTCTCTCAAAGACTGGCACATAGTAACCAAACTCACAGGAGACTAATGTATAGTTCAGAGGGTTGAGGTGCAGTTCATGGTGGGAAATATAATAGCAGCGGATCTGGAAACTCATGTGTGCCTGGGCAGGGCCTCCTCTCCCTGCGGAAAAGCCATTGTTGTTCAGTCGCTAAGTCGTATCCAATTCTTTGGGACCCCATGGCCTGCAGCACGCCAGGCTTCCCTGTCTGTCACTGTCACCCGGAGTTTGCTCAAATTCATGTCCATTGAGTTGGTGATGCTATCTATCTCATCCTCTGCCACCCTCTTCTCTTCCTGCCCTCAGTCTTTCCCAGCATCAGTGTCTTTTCCAGTGAGTTGGCTCTGGAACTCACTGGAATTAACCATCAGGTGGCCAAAGCTGAGCTTCAGCTTCAGTATCCATCCTTTCAATGAATATCCAGGTTTGATTTCCTTTAGGATTGACTGGTTGGATCTCCTCTCAATCCAAAAGATTCTCAAGAGTCTTCTCCAACACCACAGTGTTAGAAGCCAAGTTATAGTCTTAAGTTTGTTCAGCAGCGTGTGTTCTCAACTAGGGAGATGGTTAAATGATTTGGAAGCTGATCTCGCTGTCCTGAGCACACCTACCCACCTTCCATGGGCAGTTGCTCGGTGTTTCAGTCCAAATGTAGTGCTGAGTGCCTGCTCTGGGCCCCAAGTGCAGCAGCCTCAGCTGATGGTCCAGTGGGTCCTCTGGACAGATGGCCACATTCTGCCTGGGTTCGGTGCATTTCTTTGTTCTGGCTTTAGGCTGACAGCCCACTTGTATGGACCTATTTTCTCTCTAGGTAAATAAATACCAACAGGCTGGATCTTCCTGCCCAGAAGACATTCAGTCTCTTTGAGAGACCTCTGAAGTATCTAATTTCACTGGCCAGGGGTTAATTCCTTTAGCTTAATTCCCTCAGTTCTAGGATGCCTCATTACCCCCACCCCAGGTTATGCCTTTTCATCAGAAAGAGTGTGGAAGCAGTCCTCCTATAAGGCGTGTTGGTGTGAGGGGCCTTAAGGTCAGGCAGTGGGGGCTCTGTCACCACAGGAGGGGCCTGGCCACCAGAAGAAGGGCAGGTCCCTTTTGGCCTGCAGTAGGGGTGGAGCTGTGTGCTAAAAAGAGAATGAACATTGGTGTCATCAGACATGGCAAGCCCCAGTACCACTGCTTCCATGCTCCCTGGGCCTCAGTTTCCTCATCTGTAAAATGGGACCAACAGCACCCGATTTGTAAGTTGTGCTAGGATCACGTTAGAAACCATTTTGTACACAGCAGACAAAGGGTCCCCAGCAGCCCCTCTTCCTGTCACCCCTCAGGTCTGTCTCCTCTCTCTGCTCTGTTCTGGGCCTGGAGACACTGGGCTCATGTAAACTTGTCTCCGCCATGGTCTTGAGTGCTAGAGCCCTGACCCGCTCCCTCTCCCTGGGGGCTCAGGATAGGGCCCATGTATTCCAGCCTGTCTGCACAGGGCAGGGTGAAGACTGATTTCAACCCCTGTGGGCTTTCACGCAGAATGGATGATTTATCTGATTTGACTGCTGAACTGGGAAAATTTCCAGGCATACCTGGGAATTGGGGGGCTTCTCCCACCTGTCTTCGGGGAAAGCAGCCTTGGCACATCCCAGTACAGGGGGCGGCAGGGGGACCTGGGAGGGTAGAAAAGCTCCAGGGTGCCTCGTGTTGTCTCCCCATGGTCCATGCCACAGGCTTTGACAAGCACCTGCTCTCTGGGGACGGGGAGCCTGGGTGACTAATGCCCCTGCCACAGGGTTCCCAGAGCCCAACCCCTCTCAGCCCTGCCCACCTGGCCTTCTCCAGAAGAGAAGGTGCTCACCAGCCCACCCTCAGCCTTTCCAAACACTGTCGGAAAGTGCCATAAAGACACTTCTTAAAACACATCATTGAATTCCTGTTCATCCACTGCACTTTATGGTTCTGGCACAACCTGCTTCCTCCAGCTCAGCTTTCGTGCCTGGGAGCTGCTGAAAGCTTCGTCTGGGGTCAGGCCTCCCCATCAAACTTTACTGCAAACATCTTTTTTCCAGCACCTGTCTCACTGAGCTGTGAAATACTCTCACCTCTCCGAAAAAGAAGGAAAATTAAAGCGTATGTTGTACATCTTTTATAAGAAAAATAAAACTCACTTGTGCTTTAAGTCTGCACCTGTTCTTCTGGCAGAGGGATGTAGTGCGTGTCAGAAATGCATGCGGCGGGACTTCCCTGGTGGTCCCCAGGGTTAGACTTCTTGCTCCCAGTGCAGGTGACCTGGGTTCGATCTTTGGGCAGGGAACTAGATCCCACATGCTGCAACAAAGACCCAGCACAGCCAAATAAATAAAAATATATATTAAAAGAAGGACATGCGTGGGGCACATGCCCACCCTAGGGTCCTGCTTCTCCTCCTGGAGTGAGTGGGGGGAGCATGGGGGCAGCCCCCTGGCAGGTGAAGCTGAGGCCCTGAAGACAGTGCTCAGATCCTCAGCTGGCTTCTCCTCTCCCATAAATCAGACTAGCACCGCCTGTAGCTCTTCTGGGTTGCCACTTTGCTCTGGAGATGAATGAGGGCTTGGCACCCCACACACCGGCCCCAGGAGGTGTGCACTTGGGGACCACAGACCGGAAGGGCAGGCTGACAGTCATCCCCAGGGCTGGCACCTAGACCACTGGTGGCCACGCAGGCGGCTCTGGTGGCCCTCCTTGGCCGTCTCTGGGAAGTAGAGCCGTGTTTTGGTCTTTGCTGGAGAGAGGGGGTGCTGGGGGGGCTGGGAGTCACTCAGAGCAGGCCCCGGGTCCTAGGGGGAACAGTACAGGACAGAGCCCTGCACTGGTCCTGCCCTGGGTTCCTTCTGTTCGCCTGTGACCAGGGCCGATTGCTCAGCTGCTTTTGTAAAGCAAGGTGGTGGTCTCTGCCAGATGGTGTCTGCTAGGGGACATGAGCCATCTCTGGTTACCTGAGGCTGCCCCAGCTGGAGGAACTCCACTGTGGGAGTCCTGTGGGGTCGCCTTGGACCAGCCCCTCCGGTGTCACAGCATGGCCTTTCATTGGCCACAATCCAGCCGGCTGTGACTACTGGTACTTGAGCACCCTGAGACCTCAGAGGGGGTCTTTGGTCACAGTTGTGCAAGATGACAAACATGGGGACCCAAATAACTTGAAAGGACTTTCCTGGTGGCTCAGATGGTAAAGAATCTGCCTGCAATGCAGGAGACTTGGCTTCGATTCTTGGGTCAGGGAAGTCTCCTGGAGAAGGGCATGGCAACCCACTCCAGTATTCTTGCCTGAGAAGTCCATGGACAGAGGAGCCTGGCCGGCTACAGTCCATGGGGTTGCAGGGAGTCAGACAGGACTTAGCAACTGAGCAGCAATAGCAGATCTCACTCCCAGGAAGGAGTGAGTGTGTCTGATGTGTGCAAGGTGCCCGACAGCTTCCTCTGCGTTTTCACAGCCACCTTCTTGCTCACAGCAAGCTCAGGTGCTGGGGAGGGCCTTCCTTGCCCCTATTCTAGAGATGAGAAAACTGAGGCTGAGGGGGTGAGCGCCTTGCCCATGAACATGACAGTCTGGGGGCATGAGCCCAAACCTGGGGGACCGAGGAGTAAGAACGGAGTGGAAACCCCTGCACGGCCAGGCGCTGGGCCAGTGCGGGCCTTGAACAAGCTGGGGAGGCAACCAGAGCCTAGCTTTTGCTCTCTAGTCCAGCCGTTTTAGATCTTGCTCTATTTCCCCACACAAAGGCTCTCCCCTACATCAAGGCTTTTGAACGTGCCGCTCCCTCCTCCCAGAAGACCTGGTCCTTTTAGCAAACTTGCCCTCAGCCTTCAGGTCTCAGATCCTTGGTTCATTGATTCACCCCAGGGACCCTCACATGTGCCCTGTGCTGTGCCCGGTGCTAGGAATCCAGCATAAATACGACCGGTCCGCATACGGCCAGGGTCAAGCAGAAAGCAGATGGTAGGGCAGGCAACTATTCTGGGGACGGGGAGGCCCAGGAGGAGGGGGCAGTAAAGGAAGACCAGGCGGGAGGCACAGCAGGCACAGAGGCCCTGAGGCAGGCAACAGCTTGGCTGCTGGGGGAACTGGAAGGCTCAGGGTTGAAGTGCGGTAGGGGGGGCAGCACCGGAGGAGGCTGGGCAAAGAGGCGGGCTCTCCAAGCGTGGGTAAGGACCTGGAGTTTGAGCTGAGCTTTGCGCCGAGAACGGCTTCTGACTTCTGTTCCTGAGATCTCTGGGCTGCTGTGTCAGGGTGGGCGCCGGGAGTCAGCTGGGAGTGGGGGCTTCCGGAGGGCACTGCTGCTGCTGCTGCTAAGTCACTTCAGTCGTGTCCGACTCTATGTGACCCCATAGACGGAAGCCCACCAGGCTCCCCCGTCCCTGGGATTCTCCAGGCAAGAACACCGGAGTGGGTTGCCATTTCCTTCTCCAATGTGTGAAAGTGAAAAGTGAAAGTGAAGTCGCTCAGTCGTGTCTGACCCTTAGTGACCCCACGGACTGCAGCCTACCAGGCTCCTCCATCCATGGGCACTAGGGAGCAGTTAATGAGGAAGGCTTGGCCCTGGAGGGGATAAGCAGAAGGCCTGGCTTCCATGGTGTTGTGGGGATAAATCTGACAGTCTGCAGATGGATAGAAAGGGGAAGGAAGAGAAAGGAAAGACCCCCTGGTTGGGGGCCCCAGCAAAGTCTGGGGCCATCTACTGAGAAGGTAGTGAGGACAGAGGGGTCCGAGGTTCAGTTCTGCAGAGAGTTTGGGGGTGAGAGCAGGCTGCAGGCCTTGGGGGGCAGATGCTCAGAAGAGATGAGACGCTGGAGGTGCACCCGGGGATTTGGAATGCATGGAACTGACGTGAAGACCATGGGAGAGAGACTTCCCTGGTGGTCCTGTGGTTGGGACTTTGCCTTCCAGTGCAGGGGTGTGTGTGGGTTCCACCCTTGAGCTAAGATCTCACATTCCCTAGGGCCGGAAAGCGAACACATTTTCCAAAAAAGCCAGAAACGATATTGTAACAAACTCAGCAAAGACTTTAAACATGGTCTACATAAGAAAAAAAAAATCTTTAAAAGAAAAAATAAAACCCAAGGAGAGGGTGTGGATTAAGGAAGAAGGGAGGCTGCAAGGAGGCTGTGGAGCCAGGAGGCGGGGTCCAGAGAGGGAAGAAGGGGTCAGGGGTGCCGAGCACACAAGGGAGGCCAGGAAGGGCCACTGAGTGAGTTCAGCGGCCAGCGTGGTGCCTCTGACCTTGGCCTTGATGGAGAGGTGGGGTTCGGGGGAGGAGGACGTGGAGACAGAACGTAGGTGGCGGTGGGAAGAGAGCGGCAGAGAAACAGAGAAACGAGGCCACAACTACGTGTGTGGCATGCGGGGTCGAGGGAGGGTTCTGTTTTCATAGAGCCGGTGCAGGAGATGGTGTTTGAGGACTGCCTGGGGGAGGGGGAGCGCAGGAGTCCTGGGGAGGTGAGCTGGGCAGCGTCGGCTGGGAGGATGGACCTTTCTGCCCAGTGACCCGAGAGAGGGAGAACGCGGGCAGGTGTGTGTGTGGGGGGAGGCAGCCCCCTAGCTGTCTGACTGGGAGGCTTGCAGAGGGAGAAGGGGGAGGGGGACTCACTTCCAAAGCAGCAGTTGCCTTGGCCACCTGGGGGAGATGGAGAATTTAGAGGGAGCCTCTGCTCGGTTGGTGGGAGTTTTCTCCAGTGATTTGCAGCTCCTGGCTCTGGTCTGCACCAGAGATGTTGGGGGTACCTTTTCCAGGAGGTTGGTCTGGCCTCCCCTCTGCTCCGTCAGGCCCCAGACCTCACCTCGCCTCCCAGGCTTGGTGCGTGGTTTGTGTGTGTGTGCTAAGCTGCTTCAGTTGGGTCCGAGTCTGTGACCCCATGGACTGTAGCCCTCAAGGTTCCTCTGTCCATGGGATTCTCCAGGCACGAATACTGGAGTGGGTTGCCATTTCCTTCTCCAGGGGATCTTTCCAACCCAGGGATCAAACCTGTGTCTCTTATATCTCCTGCATGGGTTCTTTACCACTGGCGCCATCTTGGAAGCCTTGGTGCATGGTGGGAGCTCAGTACATACCTGTTAACTGACTGATCTGTGTTCAAGCTGCCAGGGAAAGGCAGAGCCTGGATGGAGTGGTGGAGGGAAGCGGGTTGGACTGAGCCTGGCTGCCCTGGTGGCCTCGGGCCGGCAGGGGGAGCCCACGAGCCACAAGCCTGGACCGCTGCTCCCCTGCCTGGTGCGGCCCAAAGGGAAGACCAGGCCCAGTAAGGGGAAGCAGCCTGGGTGGACCCAGAGTCTGAGTGGATGAGGAGGGCCTAGCTCCCCTCTCACATCACTAGCTGTCTGACCGCAGGTGGCCTCCTAACCTTCCTGGGCCCATTTCCTCATCTGTAAAATGGGGGCGATTCCAGCCACGCCGTTGATTCAAGCTGGGGGACACCCCAGCCAGGCATCTGTGGGTGGGGAGCCCTCTGGCGATGCAGGGGGCATGCCGCAAACAGGCACCACACCTGCTTGGTTCTGCTGGCCTATGAGGAGGACGGTTGTCCTGGTTCCCTGTGTCCTGCTGCCTGCACATAACAGCAGTGATGATGTAACTGATTGATGATATAACTGATTCAATGCCACCAACCTGCCTGGCCTTAGCATGTATGAGTAAGCTTGAAATCACTCTGCAAGGGCTGTCTTAATCCCCATTCTATACATGAGGCTACTAGGGGCTCAGAGGTGTGGAAGCAGCTGGCAATTGGCAGAGTTTAATTCTGAACCCCTGAGAGACACCCTCCACCTCCATGAGCCTCAATTTCCCTTCCTAACAAAGGGGTCGGGGCAAGATCTTACAGGGGACCCTCCTTCTGCATGCCCTCCCCGTGAACTTGTGGAAGGATGAATGCATGGGGCTGCTTTGCATCCTTGGACAAAGCGAACCTTCCCTGGATGGAGGACAGGAGACCTGTGGGCGGTGGGGAGGCCCCCTGGGCTGCTCCCCTCCCCGCCCACCTGACTCTCCCGCCCCATCCCGCTACAGCGTTTCTGAAGGGCCTGAGTGACAAGCAACGGGAGGAACATTACTTCTGCCGGGACTTTGTCAGGCTGAAGAAGATCCCGACATGGAAGGAGACGGCGAAAGGTAGGCCCTGTGCTGGGGACCCCGCTGGCTGAGTGTGGTGTGGTCCCTTCAGACCCTTGTCTGGGGAGGATCGTCCAGACAATGCCAAAGAGAAGAAGGGTGGCGGCATTTATGAGTGCTTGCTCTGCACGGGGCACTTTGAAGTGTCACCTCTTTTCATTATTAACAGCCTGACGCAGGTTTAGTAGTTTGTTGAAAAATGATTTCTTTCTTTTTTAAAAAAATATTTATTTGTTTGGCTGCACCAGGTTTTCGTTGCGGCCTGGGGGATCTTTAGTTTTGGCTTTAGTACAAAATCTTAGTTGCAGCATTTGAGATCTAGTTCCCTGATTAGGGATCGAACCTGGGCCCCCTGCACTGGATGTGTGGCGTCTTAGCCACCAAAACCCCAGACAAGTCCTTGGTTTGGCTTTTATCCCTGTTATGTCATTAGGAAACTGAGCCTTAGACACACGATGCCATGGCTGCTAGTGCCGGGATTTGCCGGCTCTGTGCAGTGGCCTGCAGGTCAGCGTCCTCATGAGGACCTCGGCCCTGCACGTTGCAGAACTGGTGACTGGGAGCCTGGGCCAAGTCACGGAATGCTCCCAAGTCTCAGTTGTTCGCTGTTGTTTAGTTGCTAAGTCGTGTCCAACTCTTTTGCGACCCCATGGGCTGTAGCCCACCAGTCCATGGCTCCTCTGTCCATGGGGTTGTCCAGGCAAGAACACTGGAGTGGGTTGCCATTTCCTTCTCCAGCGGATCTTCCCGACCCAGGGATCGAACCCTCCTCTCCTGCGTTGGCAGGCAGATTCTTTACCGTTGAGCCACCTGGGAAGCCTCAGGTCTGGGTGACCCAGTGTGTAAAACGGGGATGGACGGCATGGCTGCTCTACCTGTGTGTGGCATTGCTGTGATGATTCACGGAGACGAGTGTGTGCTGCACACAGTAGGTGCTTGGTCAGTGTGGGCTGTCCTCAATCGGGTCATCGGCCCCCGTGCGGCACCCTGCCTCTGGAGGCAGAGGGCGGTTGATGGGGGCCTGCCTGACTAGGGTCCCTGGTGGCTCGCTCCTCCATGGGGGCCTCCCCATGACCACCCCTCAGCCTTTGCTTGTTCCAGGGGTGACCGTGAAGGTGGAGGAGCCCAAGTACAAGAAGGACAAGCAGCTCAACGAGAAGATCTCCCTCTTCCGAGGTGACATCACCAAGCTGGAGGTGGACGCCATCGTCAACGCCGGTGAGTGGGGCCTTCGGGCTGGCCCTGAGTCCGAGACCCGGGCGGCCGCCTCGTCCCTGTGCCAGGCCCGCGCGGACGCCACCTGGCTCCAGTGAGGCTCTGGGGGCCGGTTGAGGGTGGCCCGCTGGCGCCACGGAACCCAGAGAGTCGGCTGCAAGGACGCCTCTCCCCAAGGAAAGCCTGACCCGCCGTGTCAGGGACGCCTTGGCTGAGCTGCCTCGAAGCTCTGAGACCCATTAGCGGCCGGGAAGGGAGAGAGCTGGGCTGGAATCGTGCCGGACGGCCCTGCCAGGAAGGCAGAGGCCAGAGGGGGTGGTCCGACCTCGGGGGCTGCAGATGGCCCCGAGCACCGCTTTCCTTCCTCCATCTCCTGCCCACCCGGCCCCGCTCTGAACGGGGGCGGGCGAGGGAGCATGTCGGGGAGCGTGTCGGGGGAAGGGTGGGGGGCAGAGGCCCCTGCGCCCATGCTTGGCTTCCTGCAGCAGCTCTTGCTGGCTTGGCCATTTATTGTGGTGTGTTGAGGAGTCTGCTGTTTCTCTCCCCTCTCGGGAGTGGGAGAGAGGTGGTTGTAATCCTTCCAGGTGATGGTTGTCTGGCCGAGGTCAGGAGTGGGGTGTCAGGGGACGGTCAGGTCCAGCGGGTGCTCACATGGTTCACAGGACAAGGGCAAGTGGGGGCTGTACCCCCCTCCCCGCCACTGTGGGTACCAGGCAGCACAGGAAGGAGCCTGCTTGTTAGAGAAAGGTTCGCAGACCTGGGCGGACCCTCTTGTCTTGGACTTCGACTCATAGGGAACCTCTGCTGTGTGAGCCCCCCAGCCCAGGAGTGTCTCGAATCTCCTTTGTCTCACCCTTGGGCTTGCAGCCACTGGCAGACCCCAGAGCTGGCCGGGGTGTGGAGTGGCCCAGTGACTGGTTCTCGGTGGTGCCCGTGCTGCGCTGGCTAAGTGCAGGGCTCGAGAGACCTGGGGAGGGGGGAGCTCGGCCCCTCGGCACCTGCGTGTCGGTGACCGGGGCTGACCTTCCGCCAGTGGCATTGCTGTGTGTCTCCTCGCTGATGTTCGCAGACCTGTGTGGCCACAGGGGTGTTCCTTCCCCGACATCGCCTGTCTCAGCGCACAGGTGACGGGTCACGGGAAGGCAGGAGTTCTGACCCAGAGCAGAGGAGGTGGGGTTTCTACCCTTGGTGTGTTTCTCTTGGGCCACTTGGATGGTGGGTGGCAGGGAGGTCTCCATCTGGGGGATTCAGGGCTAAGACAAGTTATCGTGGCCCAGAGGAGAAGGGTCTTTTTGCTGCCTGGACCCTGGAGGGCTGGCCTGGGGTGGAAGGATCGAGCTACGGGGCCCCAGCTGAGGGGACAGTGCCACAGGCCTGTGAGGCTGCCCGTCCTGTGCCCCTGGCCCTGCAGTCACTGGCAAGGGTGTGCGAGGTGCCCCACTGATGTTCTGGTTCTGTCACTATGACGTGTCTGACTCTTCGCGACCCCATGGACTTCAGCACGCCAGGCTTCCCTGTCCTTCATTGTCTCCCGGAGTTTGCTTAGATAGGTTGGTCAAAAACTTTGAGTTTTTCTGTAACATCTTACGGGAAAACCCGAGTGAACTTTTTGGCCAACACCATGCCTTTCTTTCTGAGCTGCAAAAGCAGCCAGAGGGAAAAGTGGGACGTCTTATCCGCTCCTTCACAGCCAGGTGGATGGTTGGCGCCGGGAGGGAGGGTGTGGGGACCAAGGCAGGGTGTTGGTGGGAGGCAGATAGAGCGGGCTGGGGGCTCTGGAGTCTGCTCAAGGTTGTAGGAATGATTAATGGCTCTTCCTGAGTGCCCCCGTGCCTGGCCAGACTCCGAGGGCAGCGGCTTTGTCGCCCTCTCGTGCTCTCCGGAAAGCACTTTGGCCCTGGCTTCGTTTGATTCTCCAGGACTAGGGGCCGGCAGTGTTTGCCACACCTGCCTGGGGACTCGCCTTCTCTGTGGACCTGCCTGGGCTTGCATGATGGGGCAGGTGGTAGGAACCCCGTTAGGAGCTGATCCTCATGAACTATGATGCTCACGCAGCAGAGCTCCCACACACAGCCGGCGTCCCCTGCAGACCCTCCCTCCAGGTCTTCCCGACGGGGTGTTTGAGTGGCCTTGGCTCTGATCGGATCTCAGGGGTCCTTGGTGGTTTGGGGACCCTCCAGCATCCTCCCTGAGCCTTGGCTCAGCCTGCGGCCGCCGCCCACCAGGGGGCAGCAGAGATTGCGGTTCCCGCGCCCCCCAGAGCCCGTAAATCAGCCTGTTTATTAGCGGAATAAAAGTCGCGGCAACGCGGGGCTTTTCGGGGCTGCATAAATCTGGTCTGTGCCTCGTGAAACCCATATGTGCTTAATTCATATGTAAAGTTTCAAGCAGGAAGAGAATACGTGTCCATTAAATT
This sequence comes from Moschus berezovskii, assembly GCF_049115385.1. Taxonomy (NCBI): domain Eukaryota; kingdom Metazoa; phylum Chordata; class Mammalia; order Artiodactyla; family Moschidae; genus Moschus; species Moschus berezovskii. The sequence goes on from NC_142484.1 coordinate 8,604,262, forward strand.
CTATTTGACTTGATTATACTCATTAGCCGTGAATAATTGCTTCTCAGCACCGACCGCCGAGCCACCACAATGAGCAGAAGGAGCCCAGCAATTATCTCGGGGTGGGAATTTTTAAATTTTTATTTTTGAAGTCAAGGGCAGCGTTGGCCCTGCTGGGATCAGTGGCCCATGGGAAGCTGTGTGGGTCGGACTGGGCTAGGGGCTTGAGGTCTGCTGTGGAGCTTCTGGATTTTTTGCGGGGGTGGGTTCAGGGGGCGTCTCTCTTTGTCCCCGAGGCCAGATGGGTAAGGGTGGGGAAGATGACATCCTGCCTGGGCCTGGCTCCAGCTGCGGGGACCGTGGAGGGGGAGGCCTGCAGGGCGGTGGAAAGGGCCTGTGAGAGAAAGGGGTCTGCACCCCCGGAGCCCCTCTATCCTGAAGAACTGTGGCTGGGGGGAGGGTCTCCATCCCATCCCTAGGGGGGACCCTGGGTGTCCTCCCTGCCTGCCCTCTTTACTCCTCCCCTCCCCACAGAGGGACTCCACCCACGGCCTCTCTCAGGACTTTGGAGACTCAGACTGTTTCCCGAACGGTCCCCTGGCATCTGAAGCCCAGGACTGGCTTCACTCCTCTCTGCTGGTGTGTAATGTGTGATTGGGGCGTTTGTTCTGTGTGTGCACCTGTGACAGTGGATGTGCGTGTGTGGTTTGTTGTATGTGTCACATTGTTGTATGTTACGCGGTAGATGGAGGGGCTGGGGCTGAGTAGAAGGGTATGTGACTGGCCGGTGGCAGGGCAGGAGGTCCCAGGGGACGGGACCAAAGCCCCTCAACCCCGCCTAGTGCAGACTTGCCCCAGTGGCTGCCGGCCGAGGCCACTTGCTCGGGCAGAGCCTGGAGAGAGTCTGGGGCTCCGGCCATCTGCGCTGGCCATGGCTCCTGCTCACGGGGGCACACAGCATCCATCTTAATTCAATTGGGCTGCCACACTGCCCAGATAAGCCAGAGAGCTCCTGCAGCCCCCATTCTCCGGGGCAGCACCTGCCTCTCCAGCTTGGTCCACGTCTCTCCCTGCGTGTGGGGAGAACCAGGCTGGCATCTCCTCTGGAGAAAGCTCAGGTCTGGGGGTTCCCCCCCGGGGGTGGGGTGCATCAGCTTCTGGAGTGTTCATGTCTTCCCTTTGCCAGGAAATGGGAGAGGACTGTGAGAGGAGGCATCGTGACCTGGAGAGGGTCCCTTCCATGCACTTGAAATTCCCAGCAAACCAAGCCCGTGCTTGTGGGCCCCTACTTCCTGACAGACAGCCGAGTCTCAGGCAGGAAGTGTCCTGGCACACAGGAAGACCCCTCTTCTGGGTCCTTCCAGGGTCCGATTGCTAGCTTTGGCCTTCAGGACATGATGGGACCGAGCTGCCCCCAGACACTGCCCAGCTGTCCCAGGCTGGTGTGCCAGGGCTGTGGGCACAGAGGCCAGGAGCTAGCTGGGAATCCTAACTTTCCTGTCGGCTATGCTGTGGCCTCCGGTCCGCTGTCTCCAAGTCTCTATTTCCCCATCTGAAAAATGGAGCATCGGTGGCCCCATCCCAGAGAGTGGGGCTGAGGGTGACATGCACTCAGGCCCGTCCGGCCCTGGGCCGAGGGCCCGGCACGTAGCGAGGCCCCTGCTAAATTAGTATTGGAAAGTCAGCGTGAGAGCAACTAAGTAGAATATAATGTGACAAAGCAGTGGAAGCGAGGTCTGAACAGAGCGCCACGCGTCGCCTCAGGGACCAATTAATTCTGCAAGGAGGTGGCAGGAGGCGCAGGGGGTCAGGGGAGCCTTTGAGGGGCCCAGGCGCGCGGGCCGGGGCCCTGCGGAACGGGTGGGAAGCCATGTTTCAGAGCGACAAGCTGGCCGCTCTGGGAGGTTTTTAAGCCGCTTATTTATTTAAAATAAGGCATGAAGTGGTGCTCTGTTTCCTTAAGTCTTGGGGCTTTGATTTGTGAGAATCTGCCAGCTGCTTCCATCACCCTCCTCCCCTCAAGCCAGCCAGAGCCCTCCCTTCATTCCTGCTGCTGTCTGGAGGGCCCGGAGCAGCCTGGCCCCCGGCTGTCCCTGGGCCACCACTCCAAGCCAGTGATTTAGAGACTGCCTTGATGGACTAGCAAGCAGGGGGGCCGAGGGACGCCGACTGCCTTGTGGGAAGTGATCTGACGCTAAACTGTCGCCGTAAATCGCTTTACCTGTCACTTCAGATTTAAATGTGTTTGCTGAGGCTTGCCGGCCGGCCGGGCCTCCGCAGCCGCCCGCCTTCAGCAGCAACTTACCCGCGGCGGGCATGGAGGGCAGGCAGGAACCTGTGAGCCTTGGAGACCTCACTGGGCCCTGGCCCCTGGGGAGCACAGGTGAGATGGGCCTCACCCTCCATGTTGACCGCTTGGCATCCCCACAAAGCAGGGGATGATCCCCATCTTCAGTGATTAAACTGAGGCTCAGAGGATGAGATAACATGCCCCAGCTGGGCAGGTGACCGAGTTGGAATGTGAACTCCTCTGTAGCTTTTCATTCATTCGTTCAGCAGACAGACATGGCAGGCCTGTCATGTACCAGGCACTGGGGTAGGCCCTGGGCTACGAAAGACTCAATCTCAACCCTCAAATGCAGAGCGAAACATGCAAACGGAAAGGAAACGGATAGCAGAGTGTCTGAGGGATGGGAGTCACACCTGCAGGGGTGGGAGGCAATCTGGAAGGCTGCCTGGAGGAGGCAGCGCTTGAGCTGAGAAGTGGGGATCTGAGTCAGAAGCTGGACAAGGATACAATAAGGGGAGAAAGGGAGAGCACGTGCAGGGAGGGGTGAGGAGGTGGGGCGTGGGGAGACTCTGGGGGCTAGGAACGAGCCATGGTGGGTTCTGAGCCGAGGTTTCTCCCTCTGAAATAGCCACACCCCGTGCGACCTCTCCTGGCTTCTTGGTGTTACTATATCAGCCCCGTGGTGTTGATGAGAAACAGGTTCAGAGGCTTGAAGCCACTTGCCTGATGGCACACAGTTTAACGGTGGTGGCACAGACAGGGGAGGTTTGCCGAACTCTAGAGCCTCCAGGAAATGCTTCCCCCACACACACCTTTTTAAAGAGTAGCTGGGACTACTTTCTCTTTGTCTCTTTTTCTTTTCTGGTTTAAAAATCTGAGTCCCCGGGTTGGGTGTGTTGTCATCTGTTTTCCCTGTAGGGACATAGGGAAGTGGGGCAGAGACGGGGCATGGTGGGTGGGCACTGCAGAAAAGAAGGGTCCAGGTTCATCGGCCCCACCAGGACTTGTGGTGGGCTGCAACTCCTGTGGCTTCCCTGTCTGCCCCGAGCACCCCCCACCGAGCCCTGCTTCTGGGCTGGGGGCAGCATGCCTTTGCCTGTTCCCCCTGGACCAGGGGCTGCCCCCACACTGCACATATCATCTCGTTCCTGAGGCCGGCGCTCATGTTCCCCCAGCTTACAGACGAGGAGACTGAGGCACGCATGGGGCACAGCGCTTGGCAAAAAGGCTGAACCAGGAATCAAACCCTCATCTTTCGATCTTGGGGTTTGAGAGGGACGTCATCGAATTGCATTTTCAGAAGCTCCCTTTGGGTCCAGGCTGAGGGACCAAGTGGACTGGGAGGCCAACAGAGAGGCGTGGGCTGCAGGTAGCCCTCTCCCCACGTTAGAAAGCCCAGGACGCCGGAGACAGTGCCAAGGCCTGATTTCCACCAGTGCAGGAGGAGGGCGGCTTGTTTCCACAAGGTCGAGAAGCGGTTACGTAAATTCATAAATGATGGATCTCTCCTGAATTATTGAGATTCCCTTGAGGGCTCGCAGGGCCTGGTCCAGTGAGCCGAGCTCTGGCCAACGGGCGGGACTTGAGGATCCCGGCAGGTCCTTTCCCCCCAAGCTCTTCTGCCAAGTTTCCCTTTGACGGTCAGATTGTTGCCATCCTTCCAGAGGGAACGTGATGGTGGGCTGTGGACCTTGGACTGGTTGACCCTTTGTCCTGAGACTCAGTAAACGTATGTTGAATGAATGAGTGATCGCACGTCCTTGAGAGTTGGTGTGATGGTAGGAGGGACTGGATGAACCAGTGACTCCCCCCTGGGCTGCTGGGATGTCAGCTGCCCCAGCCCAGGCCCTGTGCATCCCCTCTGGTCGTAGAAGTCAGGGTGGGAAGGGACTAAAGCCTCGTGTAGATGAGGACAGTGGGAGACAGCTGCTGGTGAGGTTCCTGGCTCAGTGTGAGGCTCGGTGACCTTGGCCTGCCGCCAAAACCGTCACAGTAGGGAAACCCAGAGAGGGACAGTGACCTGCTCAGGGTCACTCTCTAGCATGCCCTTCCTCCTGCATCTTTTTCTCCCCATCACCAGGAGCAATTGGTCAGGAAACTGGGGCAGGGGTGCGGGCAGGGCTCTGCCGCCCACCACCCCCTGCCGCGGGACCCTGAGCTACCTCCTCCCGGCTCCTCTCGTCCTTGAGGACGCCTGGCCTTACCCACACCTGTGTGCCCGTCTGTGTCCCCGCCGTGCTCTCCATCCCGGGCACTGAGCTGAGGAGGCTGGAGCTTGTGGGAATGTGTGTGTTTTGAAATTAATGGGGACCATTAAATTGGCCAAGCATGAAAAGGGCTGGATCTGCAGGCCTTGGCTCGCTCTCCCGGAATGATCCGCCAGCGCCTTGGCAAAGGGCTGCCCGGTCGGCTTTGGGCCTCCCCAGGAGGCTGTGGCTTGCCTGCCATTTAACGCATGGGTGCCCTGTGTCCCTAGGAGGTGAAGGGGCTCTGAGAGCCAGAGATCCCTCTGGAAACTGGGGGCCCCTTCCCTGTCTCTCAACAGGCAGCTCTGCAGACAGTGCTATTTGCAGGGGTGTTGAGATGAATCTGCTTTCCCTAGACCCCTGGGCTTCCCTGGTGGCTCAGATGGTAAAGAATCTGCCTGCAGTGCAGGAGACTTGGGTTCGATCCCTGGGTCGAGAAGGTCCCCTGGAGAAGAGAACGGCAACCCGCTCCAGTATTCTTCTTTTTTTTAAATTTAATTATAAAAACCCCTCCCACCTCCCTCCCCATCCCATCCCTCTGGGTCATCCCAGTACACCAGCCCCGAGCACCCTGTATCATGCATCGAACCCCACTCCAGTATTCCTGTCTAGAGAATCTGAGAGGGTAACAGGCAGGAAGGCCAGGGGTCTCCAAACGGAGGAAATAGGCTACAAGTGTCTCTTAAAATTCTGTGTTGCTATGACAACACCCAACTTAACTTTTCTCAAACCTTGAGGTAACCAGTGCATTTTTTTTAATGGAAATGTTTTTCTTAAGCTATGTTAATGAAACTATATATTTGCTTTGGAATTTGCCTTTCTTTAAAATGGTTCCACGTAAGACTAACATTTTTCCTTTTCTCAAACCTTGGGCTGATAATAGTTCCACAAACCAGTATTCCTATCAATTGTTTTATGGCCAGGGGCGGGAGGGGGGGGTGACACACCTTGTGCCATCCTGTCTCAAAAATGCATATTGTGGGAGAGGGGCCTGGGGAAACTCCCTCAGCCTTGAGGTGTCTCTCTTATCTGATTAATAGCTAAAACTAGCAGGGGGCACACTCCATCCCCCTTCTGATGTCTATGTCAGAAGCCTTCTCTGCCCCTTTTTTACTTTAATAAAACTCTGCTACACAGAAGCTCTTGAGTGATCAAGAGCTGGTCCCTGGTCCCGAAGCCAGATCTTCTTTGGAGATCACGAATCCCACACCGTTCACCGTAAGCCATCAAATGCCATGGACAGAAGACCCTGATGGGTTACAGTCTACGGAGTCGCAGAGTCAGATATGGCTGAGCAACTAACACTTTCACACTTTCACCAGACTCCTAGGGTGGACTCACACACACGTCAGAGCCTGACTTTGGGGGCTCCTGGGTGAGACCTGGCCTGCTCCCAGCTTGGGGTGGCCTTTAGGATATGTTGTGATTCAGTTGCTGAGTTGTGTCTGATTCTTTATGACCCCACAGACTGTAGCTTGCTAGGCTCCTCTGTCCTCCACTGTCTCCCAGAGTTTGCTCAAACTCATGTTGATTAAGTCAGTGATGCTATCTAACCATCTCAGCCTCTGCTGCCCCCTCTCCTTTTGCCGTCAATCTTTCCTAGCATCAGGGTCTTTTCCAATGAGTCGGCTCTTTGCAATCAGGTGGCCAAATGATTGGAGCTTCAGCTTCAGCATCAGCCCTTACAATGAGTATGACCTAATATGACCTAGAAGAGAGTCAAAGGATGCAGCGGCCCCCCCCAACCCCCTTACCTCCCACTCTCTAGACAGCCCCACCAGCTCTGGAGTCTCCAACTCAGGACATTGCAGTTGGGAGCTGGAGAGTCCTGGGCAGGAATCCTGGCTCCACTCACCGGCTGTGTGGCTTCAGGCAAGCTCCTTCACCTTTCTGAGCCTCAGTTTTCTTGTCTGTGAAATGGGGATACAAGTGCTCCAGGACCCAGTGTCCTGGGTTGTCGTGAGTTTGAAAGGAGACAGTTCATGGGGAGCGCTCAGCATGATGACGTCTGGGATAGAGAACGCCCAGGAAGTGCCAGCTCTGTCCCCGCTGCCGTGGCCGCTTCCGTGGAACCAGGTCTGCTGTGCACCAGCACCTTCCTGGCCTCCCAGTGCTGAGCTGAGCACTTGTTGTACCCAAGGCAGCTGAGGAGGGCCCTTCCTGACCGCCAGGAAGGATTTGAGGTCTTCGGACCATGAGCACGCAGAGGTGAGCTAGCCCCCCTCCCCTCTGGGGCAGGGCCGTCAGCACCTGCTCTGCCTCTGTCGTCGGGACTGGTGTGTGTGTCACATGGAACAGCCCCTGCCGGGGGATGTCCCCCTTCCTGGGGGTGGGGTGGGGTGTTGACTGAAGCTCTCTTGTTAGCACTTGGCGGCCGCCGCTGAGCTGGAGGAACTGAAGCCACCAGCCCTCCCCTCCCCTCTCCTCCTTGGGGTCTTCTTGCATTTCAGAAGCTCACCTGTGGGGCTCATTTAGTTACTTTGTAAATTATTTGTGCTGATGTTTCCTCAGGCCCTGCTGGCAGCAGTGACCCCATCACTGGTTCCCTTTCCCTGCAATCTTTTTTTATTTTTTTTGACCACATTGAGCAACCTGTGGGATCTTAGTTCCCCAACCAGGAATCGAACCCTTGCCCCATCAGTGAAAGCAAGGAGTCCCAACCATTGGACCACCAGGGAAATTATCCACCCCACAGTCTTGATTGATCACTTGTAGAAAAGGTGCAGCTGTCCTGTGGGGGTGGGGACAGGCCTGGCCCGGGCTGGAGGGCCCCCACAGGTGCAGCACTGGCTGACCTTGGAGGCTGCTCACAAAATATCGACAGACTGGGGTAAAATCTGGTTCTATGTGCTGCTCCTCCAGGTCTGTGTGCGCCCCAGGGGAAGATTAAGAGGAAAAAGTGAGTGAGTATCTGCAGTGCCTCGCACACTGGAGGGGTCAGTAAATGCTGAGCACTGTTCTTATGAGTGAAGCATCTCGCTGTACCACCCACTAGACCAGAGCCCCTGGGAGGGCAGCGGCAGGACCCACTGATCCCGGATCTCCATCCGTGGACAGGGCTGGCACATGGTTGGTGCCCATCTGTGGGGGGTGGGTGCCCAAGAACATTTGCACAGCAGGTCCCTGAGGGGGGGACACAAAAGGACGGGAACTAGCGATGCATCTTGGTGAGGGCTGTTGGGTGGAAGCAGGTCTGCCCAGTGGGCACAGCCGTGCAGGGGGTGCAGGGGAGGGGCCGCAGCTCTTTATGTCCTTGTGGAAGTGTCAGAAGCCAGTGAGGACTTGGAAGCCAGGAGCTTGGGCTGTAGCCCCCGGGGGAGGTCATGTACTTGGTTGTGGACCTGGTGGCCCCAGTGGCCCTGGGTGGCCCCGAGAGGGTGGCGGCAAGGGGTGGATGTGGCCGGCTGGCATCACCTGCTTCGGTTCATTGAATCTCCATCAGGCGCACCCCACACCCAAAGGCCACAAGTGATCCTGGTACAGTGGTACCCACCCTCTTCCCCCCCATCACCGCTTCCTCCCCTTCTTCGGACATTGTAATTGCCATAAAAATAGGAGCTGAGCTGCGGTGGCTGCTGTGGAGCATGTGGGAAGAGAGAGGCCCGGCAGTCAGCTGTCCCCCTGCCGGCAGGGGCCCGCGTCTGTTTTATTGTCGCCGCCTGGCTGTATTTCACGTAGGTTTAAACATCATCAAACGGCACATCCCTTTTGAGAAGCAAGAGCTGCCTTGTTGAGGAGAAACAGGAACATTGAAATCTGCGAAGCAAATGGCCCAGAATTGACATTTGCGACGGGAGCTTTACAGCTCCGTCAAAGGCGCTAAGGCCAGCCTGGCAGCCGGCAGAGAAACTGCTGGTGAGGCTCACGGGTCACGGGAAGCTGGGGTGATTCCAGCTGAAGCCTTGGGGTTTGGCAGAGAGGGGACCAGAGCATTGCAGGCAGGGCCGGGGTGGGGGGTGATGGAACTCTGTGGATCACTGACCACCTCTCAGCTTCCCTGGCTTTGACCTTGGCTCAGCCTCGTCTCCCTCCTAACAAGGCAGATGGGAGGCCCGTTTGGTTCATGGAGCAGGGTGCTGGGCTCTGGGGTTCAGGGGGTGGGAGTGGGGACATGCCGGGGTCTAGGGCTGCTGCGGCCACTTCCAAGCCCCTGTGACCTTGAGCAGCATACACCTCCCCTCTGAGCCTCGGTTTCTTCGTCTGTAAACCTGAGAGAGTGACGCCTTCTTCTCTGAAGGTGGTTTTGGGGATGGAGATGCATGCAAATGCCTGGCAAGTCATTGGAACTCAATAAATGGTGACTGTTACCACCAAGCAAGTAGGCGTTTGAGCTGGAATTGATTTTTTTAAGAATGTTTAAGCTACCTATTTCCACTGAAAAACAGGTATAATAAAACCGGGGAACCATTAAAACAGGAATGAAAAGAAGTGACAAAGAGGATGCTGACCTGGGTATTAATAGAAATGTGCCCTGTGCTCCTGGCCACACCCAGAACCCTCTGGCCTGGATGCTCTAGGCATGTGCTTTCTGACCTGCTGGCCTCTTTCCTCGTTCCCGGGTCTGTTCGGCCCATGGAATGCTGGTGTCTGGTCGAACCAGGGGCCGCGGTTCATACCTGCCCTTGTATTTTTTGCTCTTGGTGGCAGCCTGGGCAGCTTGGCTGCTGGTACTTACCTTGGCCCCATCCAGAAGACACCTCAGAACTAGGCCTTTGTGACAACTCTATTTCTACTGTGTGTGAAAAGTGGCCGTGAACTTCCCTGGTGGTCCAGTGGTTAAGAATCCACCTGCCAGCGCAGGAAACACGGATTCGATCCCTGGTCTGGGAAGATTCCACATTCCGCAGAGCAACTGAAGTCAATGTGCCACAACTACTGAGCCCCGTGTGTCCTAGAGCCCGAGCTTTGCAACAGGAGAAGCCACTGCAATGAGAAGCCCGTGCATGGCAATGAAGAGTAGCCCCCGCTAGCTACAACTAGAGAAAGTTGTACAACAAGGGCAGCAGTGAAGACCTAGGCCCGCCAAAAATAATTAACGAATACATTTTTTAAAAAGGAAAGTGGCCTTGAGCTTCCTGGCAGCCATAGCAAAATGGGAAATAAGATTTTGGTTCTGTGACTCTAAACTTGGAAATCTACTTATATTTCAGCTTCATGCCTCTTTCTCATACTTTCTTCTCTCCCTCTGCCACTCTTACCAGCTATTGTTTATTTGCCTATGGCTGCTTCACCCCTTGCTGCAGACCCCGTCTCTAAGTGCAACCCCCTCACGGCTTTGCTCCCGACTTGGGAGGGCCCTCTGCCCTCTTGTTTGTTGCCTTCCATTCCCTTGTCAGCGGCCTGGCCTCTGGCCCTCTTGCCTCGCGTAGGCCCACTGGGTCTGCCACTGTGATTTCTCTCAGATGAGCCAGTGACTAATCAGGGTTGTCCCCAGGGGGCCGGCAAAATCTTTCCCTCCTTAATATCGGAGTTTAAAAATGTGTCACCATCGATTTGAAGGAAAGACTTGTTCCTGCTGAGAAAAGTGGCCTGGAGATTCGTCTCGCCTTAGGAATTACACCCAGGCAGCTGCATACATTCCAGAGGCACAGAGGCTCTCCATGCAAATGCTGCCTCCCAGCCCCACAGCCAGCCTGGAGAGCCCCCGGAACTGGCACCCCGCCTGCCCACCTCACATATTCCCACAGGTACTCTGGGGGCCCCGTTGTGGGGGGGCATCCTTGATGAGAAGAGCCTTATTTCTCTCCACCTCTTTATGGCGAAGCTAGAGGCTAAGCCCGTAACTAATTCCATATCATGATGTGCTTTAACCCTGGAGAAGGAGGAGGAGTGACTTCTGAGAAGGGGGTCCCCTCAGCCCCCCGGGGGGGTGCATCCTTCACCCTTGCATGTGGATGTGTTGGCTGCACATGGATTTGCTCCGAGGGTGGGATTAAAAAAATAGGGCCTGGATGCCTCGTCTCCTGACCCTGGTTCATCCTTGCCTGGAAGGGACTTGTTGGGGTCATTTTTTCTTTCCCCCTGTCTCCAGACAGGCCTCCTCCCCTCTGGCTGGCAGGCCTGCCCCTGGCACTTTGCCCTCATCCTGGCCCGGCCTCCTGCCCCACAGCCCCAGACCATGGTCCCTTCCTGGTCCAGCTGACCAGGACAATCAGCGTAACAATGACTTGGCGGGTGGCTTTTCAGCCTGGAAAGCTGGTGACTAATCTCCAGTCAGGAAGCTTTTACTGGGTCCTGGGTACTTTCCACTGGGTCACGTCACCCTTGAGTGAGTGAGTGAGTGGGGCAGTGGGCCCATGGTAACCCTGCAGAGTTCTAGGTGTCTGCGAGTGGGCACGGCATCAGCCCAGGACGGGGGTGTTTGGAGAGCTTGGGGGAGGTCGTGGCGGCCCCTCTGTGGCGATGTTGTTTGTCCTCCTGGGAGGCTTACCCAAGCATTGCACAGAGCAGAGGGGTGACCTTGGCCGGCACCAGGATGGTGGCTTGCAGTCTGCCGTCTGGCTCTTCTTCCGGGAGCTTAGTGGCAGGTAGGAGAGGGGTGGGCCCAGGGTGCCGGTGTGCCCTCCCTGGTGTTGAGGGAGCCAGTGCAACGGGCAGTCAGGGTAAAGGTGAGCAGGAGGTTTGCAGCCTCCCGGGCGCTTGCTGAGTGGTCGTTTGCCACCTGGTGTAGGAATGTCTGCAGGCTGGTCCCGGTGCCTGCCACCCCAGCTACAGAAAGGGCCCTGCCAGGGCTCTTGGCAGCCATTACCCTGGGGAAGGAGGGACTTTATTCTTCCTGGCTCCTAAATGTTATCGCCTTTATAGACTTTGGAAATCAGTTTTATGGCCTGTGATGTTTGTCCACTGAAATATGGAAAGCGCCTGGAGAGGAATGAACCACAGGGTTGCTTCTGGCCCTGAAAGGTCAGGTGGCCGAGGGTGAAGGGCCAGGGCTCACATCTATCCACGCCTGGGCCACTCTTTGTTGACTGTCATAGCTGGAAGGGGCTTCTCTGGTGGTGTAGTGGTAAAGAATCCGCCTGCCAATGCAAGAGATGCAGGTTCGATCCCTGGATCAAGAAGATCCCCTAGCAACTTGCTGGGGAAGTGACTGGTACACACCCACATGGTCAGGCCTCAGAATCTCTCCTGCCATTTCTTTTTTTAAAAATGATTTTATTTATTTATCAATGGCTGTGCTGGGTCTTCGTCGCTACGTAGGCTTTTCTCTAGTTGCAGCAAGTAGGAGCCGCTCTCTAGTTGCAGTGTGTGAATTTCTCATTGTGGTGCCGTCTCTTGTCGAGGAGCGTGGGCTGTAGGGCACACAGGCTCAGAAGTTGTGGTGCCAATACTGTCAACCCACTCCAGTACTCTTGCCTGGAAAATTCCATGGACAGAGGAGCCTGGCGGGCTGCAGTCCATGGGGTTGCAAAGAGTTGGACATGACTGAGTGACTGAACATGCACACACACACCTGGAAGCGGGGCAGGGATGGTGTGCACCATAGCGGGCCCTGGAATTCTGTCAGGAGGGTCAGCCTGAGGCTTCAGGACCTGCCCCCTTTGTCAGCTGGTTCCCACTGAACTGGGCTGGCTACTGACAATTATCGCTTCTTCCTAGACATCCCTCTATACCAGCTGCCTCTTTTCGGGTGCCATCCAGGGCACCTCGCCAGCCACGGGGCAGTGTAGTAAAGAAAAAAATCAGTCCTCTGGGTTTGCCAGCTGCGATGCCAGCCTGGCAGGGGCTCCCACCTGCAGAAGGTGCTTCGTCTCCGAGCAGAGTTGGTCTGCTGGGAGCTGGGTGGGGTGTAGGGATGCAGTGGGAGCCCCCTGCAAATCTTCCTCCCTTTTCTGGACCCAGGACCCTTGAGGGAAGCCCTGAGGGTCTGCCCCAGGAGAAGGCTGCTTCTCTGCTCCTCTCTTAACGTGCAAAGAGCTCCTACACATCAATAAGAAAAATTGTCAAAAGATGTGGACAGGTCAGAGAAAAACAAATGGCCAGTAAACAAGTGAAAAGATGCAGAACTTCGCCAGTAATCAGGAAAAGGCTAATTGAAATAAGACATATCATTCTCCACGGCTGGAGAAGAGGCCGAGGCTGGAATTACTGATATGCGCAGGTTTGGTCCCTGGAGGAGGGAAAGGCAGCAGAAAACCGGCCTTTGCTGGACTCACCCCTGCGGCTCGCACCAGCCGGTGCACAGTAGGTGCTTGGAAAGACTTGCTTTATCCCAGAAAACACAGAGAACTTCTCTTTGCTCACAGGGAGTCTCAGCAGGACCACTGTTGCCCTTGTGGCCCCCGGTTAGCCATGCCCACCACTGGAGATCCTCCTGGGGGGATATGCTCCCGGTCTCATTCCCACGCTCAGCTCCCTGGCCCCAGGGACCTGATCCACACGTTCCCTTGGCCGTGGTCTTTCTGGGCCTGGCCTCTTAGGGGGTGTATGCCGTTTCCTGCTGGGCAGTGCCTCTGGGTTTCAGCTCTCTCTGCAAACTCATGGCTGGTGCCTGAGCTGCACTGCACAACTAGGGGGAGAGGGTATTCGTCAAGGCCACGGTGGAATTGGGGGCCCTCAGCGCTGGGCAGCCCTGGCTTATGTCACAGCTTTTTCCAGCATTCCTGGGATCCTTGATTTAGGGAAGGTCTTGTGCAAATAGTGACCTTGACTCTCTGGGCATCATGATGGGTACACCCACATGGTTGGGCCTCAGAATCTCTCCTGCCATTTCTTTTTTAAAAAAATAATTTTATGTATTTATTTATGGCTGTGCTGGGTCTTCGTTGCTGGGTAGGCTTTTCTCTAGTTGCAGCAAATAGGAGCTGCTCTCTAGTTGCAGTGTGTGAATTTCTCATTGCGGTGCCATCTCTTGTTGAGGAGCACAGGCCCTCTGGCACACAGGCTCAGCAGTTGTGGCGCACGGACTTAGTCGCTCTGTCGTGTGTGGGATCTTCCCGAATCAGGGATCAAACCCATGTCTCCTGCACTGCAGGTGGATCCTTTACCACTGAGCCATCAGGGAAGCCCCTCTCCTGCCATTTCCGGTTCCCTCTCTGACCCTGTCCAGTCCAGACCAGCTGAATGATTTTGGGCCCCTCACCTCCTAGCCACTGCACCCTCTCTTCCCATTTTCACGGGTCTGACTCTAGTCATTCATGCTCCAGGTCCCGGCTTGGATGTCATTTCCTCCAGCAACATGCCCCGACCTGCCACCTGCTCCATAGCACAGCCGGCCATTCGTTGAGCTGTGTGCTGGGCGCTGAGGCTGCAAGGAAGAGCAATGGAGATGTGGTTCCAGGCAGCTGGACACCCTGGGGAGCTATACAGTCGCCTGCAACGACTTGGTCCTACAGGCAGACCTGTCGGGAGGATCAGGAAGGGGGGGGTGGGGGGAACATTCCAGACAGAGGCCTGAGGTGGCTCCCTGGGGGTGGCTCAGCTTCTTTCTCCCAGGAGCAGGGAAGGCAGAGGGAGGCCAGGGCGGGTGGCGGCTGCTCCTGGAAGCCCAGTTGCCCTTTTTCTGCCTGCCCCAAGAGGGTGGCCCTTATCTGTAGAGCCCAGCGTGGCCCAACCACAGCAGACCTGCCTTTGATGTGGAGCTCAAGGGAGAGCACAAGTCTTACTTCAAAGGGCTTCAGTCCCAGGGAATCTGGGTCTCCAAGTCCTTGAATCATCCTGCCCCTCCTGTCCAGCAGGAGAGCCCCGGCCTAGGGGAGACCTGAGCCTGGAGCTCGGCTCCTGGGGTCCCAGGCAGCCTCCCCTCGTGGCTCCTTCTTTCCTGTCCTCTAGCCCCTAAGGCCCAGCCTCCTGCCAGTCTTCCCTTTTCTGGACCTCCATCCTGGATGGAGGAGGGCATAGTCCACCTCCCTTCATTCAGAGAGTATGAAATGAGGGAGGCCCAGCCCTTGCCTCTAAAAGACACTCAGTGTAGAGTGGGAGCAGTGGGCACAGCACAGGGTATGAGTCTAACTAGGGGGATCCAAGGTAATGGGGGCTGGTCAGGGAAGGGTTCCTGGAGGAGGCCTGCCTGGGGAGGCTTACCTCCCTGCAGCGATTTCTGGTGGGGACTGGCCTGTGCCTTTCCCTCCAGGTTCACAGATCCCAGTCAGGCTCCTTAACTGGCCTAGGACCTGGTTCACACACGAACCTATGTCACTATAGCCTTGGGCAAGCTCCTTAGGCCTGGGCCTCAGTTTACCTGCTTGAAAGTGGGGATGAGCGAGGATGGAACACGGTGACAGATGTCTGGTGCCTGGCACCATCGAGCTGCACTGCCTTGCCTCTCACAGATGGAAGTCCCCGCTAATCATGAGGTGCCAGATGTGGGCCGTCCCACGGGGAGGACACACAGCCATTACAAGATCCCAGGGTGCCACCCGGCTGTGCCAAGCGTCTCTCTGTGCCAGCTCCCGAGGACTGAGGCCTCGCTGAGAGCATGTCTCCTGTGTCTTCCCGGTGACAGGTTCCATCTGCCAGCCCCTGGGGAGCCACCATCCCTGGTGACGGGCCCTCGGCCCCTCACCCCTGGCTTGTAATCTCATCGCTAAGGGACTGCGATCCCTTTCTCCAGCCCCACCACAACTAATCCATTCACCAGGGCCCTGATCCAAGAGAAAGCTAATTAAAGAATTTCTGCTCTTGGCTCAACCTGGGCTTTGAAGATTCCCCTTGGTCTTCCTGAGTATCTGAAAACAGGTGGAGAAAGGGGGCCTCCGAAAGGGTGTCGGATAAGCCCCCAGAGCCTTAGTAATAGGCTTAATCCCCACAAAGCTGGCAGGCGTCAAACGTTTCCCCCGCCCAGCACTGCTGAGAAGGTGCTCAGGGCTCGTGACCCTGTGGGCCCCAGACTGCACGGTTCCCTGTCCCTGGTTTTGTGAGGCCGTGCGTTTCCCTGGGACGGTCAAGGCCATGGAAGGGGAGGGCGCAGGCGCCTGGCCGCCCCGACTGCAGAGCAGTGAGTGGCACTGTGGTGCTGAACCTTCTCGTCTGTGATATGGGAGGTCCCTGCCGGGAGGATGGCCGTGACCCCTGGCACAGACCCGACGTCCCATCAGGTGGGCTTGCTTCCTGCTGCCCCCCGTCCAGAGCCCCCCATGTTTCTTTCGAGAGCTTTTGTGCCTTTTGGAGATTTTAATCAACCAACCACAACCACACAGGGTTATTCAGCACTGTGAGCAGAGCGTGCGAGCCATAGGGAGAAGGATCTTTAGGGTCCTGCTCACTTGCTGTCTGGGGACCTGGCGCACAGTAGGTGCTCAGTAAAGACTTGTTGATCGTGTGGTTGGTAGACCAGTCCTGAGAGGGTTAGTGTTTGCTCTCACAGGACCTACACTACCATTGCTGTCTTCAGAAAACGCCTGCAGGGTCTTTGGGGGAATCACTGAGCCTCTGAACGTGGGGTCAGGAGGGTCTTAGAGTCGGCGCTCCTCGACACTCTGAGCCAAGCCTGGTATAACCCTGGAGAGAATCGGGGTGTCGGCTGCCATGCCAGCCGCCCCCTGCCCCCTCCCAGGCCGCTGCTCCCCCATTTCCCTTGCAGTCCTGGGGGTGCAGGGAGCATTTAGACCCGCAGTCCCCCGTGCAGGGGCCTTGGGCCCGCATCACGGAAATAAAAATGATAAAAAAACCGTCACTGAATTCTGGGTGGCAGTAAATTACTTAACACCTGAAACGGGTTGAAATGTGGCCACTGTGGCTTTTAATAAGCCCATCTCCAATGCCGCCGCTTCCGTGGGGAGGCAGCCGGCCTCTTCTCGAGGCATAATTTTTTCGTGCCCCAGGCTTGGCAGCGGTGCAAATAAGATTTCACGTCCCCTGTAAATCTCCGCAGGGGGAGCGCCGGGTTTTCATTTGTGCTGTCAGTTAGCGGCTCGAGGGAGCCTATTTACTCCGCCTCGGAAGAAGAGGGTCCCTCAGAGGTGCCGGTGCCAGGCCTGGGGGGGGCGGGTTGTGCAGAGGCCGGTGCTGACAAGGGGACAGGGCTGTGGAGGATGGGAGGGGAGGCGGGTGGGCCGGGGGTGCCTGAAAGTGATGCGCGACCTCCTCCCAGCCCTCGGGAGGCAGCGTTTCAGGGCTGGCGGGGGACCTCAGCTCTGTCTGGGGCCTCGTACTCGGGTGCAGGGTGGGATTGGCGTTGTTAGACCCCTCCCGGGTTTGGTTGCTTCTTCTCCAGGATGTTTGGTGAGGCTGAGACCCCTCCTGGGAAGTGGGGGCAGGAGGACAGAAGCTTATGGAACCTGGTGGTGGCCGGGTAAGAGCAGGGATGGGATGGCAGCCACCCTTTATCCTACTTGAACTGACGGACCAGGAGGAGCTGGGTCCCAGAAGCAGAGGCCTTGGGCTTTGGGGTGTCCCTTGGTGGCTGAGCGGCTCTTCGGGGGCTTACTCCACTCATGTCCGTCACCTCAGTGATACGTGAGGCATGAGATTTCTTTGTGAAGGAAAGGGCTGGACACTGCGTGGCGGGAGCGGGGCTGCGGCAGGGGCATCCCGGGCCTCAGGGGAGACCAGCCTGTTCCCCAGGGGCCACTGGAAGACGTGATGGGGTGACAAGGGCTCCTCACTGCCAGTCTGTCACCTCCACCGCCCAGAACTTGCGCCCCCTCGAGGGGCCCGCCCAGTCTGCTTGCTGTCCTGTGAGGACGGGCTCGGGACCACTCAGACCACCTTCTGCTCTTCAGAAAGGGTCAGTTGTGTTTGGAGGGTCTTCTTTCCATTGACCTGGAATGCAGGTCCTGGGATCTCCCCCATGGTCCCTGGTGATTTTCTCCTGTGGTCCCATCCCTGTGGGCCTCCAACCACAACCACCACCACCACCCCCGACCCAATCCATCCAGAGCATTTACTGAAACCTAAGATGCCCTCATCCCCACCTCTGTTCTCCAGAGGCTGAAAGCTCAGGTCAGCCTGAGAGCCCCTCTAGCAGGTTTGGGGAGCAGGCCACAGACCCTGGGTGGGGTCGGGGTGGTGTGGGGAGCAGGTCGCCTCTGCTCTGTGCAGACCCGGGGGCTGTTGTGGAGACACCTGGGCCTTCCTGGGGGACGTGCCGGCCAGCTCAGCGCCCATACCTGGCAGCAAGGGGTGCTGCGTAAACCCTGCAGGCACCAGGCATGGGGCCTGCGCTCCCTGGACAAGCGGTGGGGTGGGGGGATGCAGCACTCCAGCCCTCTCACGGGGCCCCAGCACACACAGGAGCAGGGTCAGCGCTGTCCCGGTGGGAGAATCGAGAGCCGTGAACTGTCCTCACGCACAGGCTTTATAGACGCACAGGGAGTAGGTGGTGGGGCCTGCGGGTCTCACCCAGCTCTGAGGCCCTGCCTGGGGAGCCCGCAGGACAAGTGTTAATCCAGTGGTTCCCAGCCTGTGAGCCCTTCCTGGGCAGAACTTCTGTTAGCTCTCAGGGACTGAGGAACACAGCCCCGGAACCCAGCTCTCCTCCTGCTCCTGCTTGAAGAGAGGGGCTCGGGGGCACCTGGCTCGGGGCCCTGCTGTCAGTTGTGTAGAGGGTCCCTGAGCTGGGTCAGCGCCCTCCTCGGGGCTAGGGGTCAGGGGGGTAGTAAGACTGCCTGCTAACTGGTGCCCAGTCTTGGAAAGTTGTACTCCTTGGGTCCAGCCCTGATGGAGTGACCTGTTGGTTGATCAATTTGCTGGTGTTTATTAACTGTTCACATTGACCATGCCTCTGGGGTCTGAAAAGGGGTGGAAAGCAAGACATGCCCACCAGGGGCCCCTAGTGAGTGAGGTGCTGGGACCCATCACCTGTGCAGGTGAGAACCAGCAGGTGTGGCCCGGTGGGCACGGCCTCACCAGACACAAGGTCTGAGTTGAACCTTCAACAGCCCTCAAGGGCATTGGGCCAGGAAGTCGGGGTCAAGGCCTGCTGGGGAGTGAACTGTACCCCGTGTGGCCAGGGGTGGGGCCCGGTGGATAGGCGCCATGCTTCCAGGAGAAGCGGAGTCTTCCAGAGGGCGTACAGAACTGGACCCGCCTCTGTACCCCAGCCTCAGTGCTTCTGACAGCCACGTGCCAGGCCCGCTCCCTTGCCCCCCGAGTCCTTCTCGTCTGAGGAAACACCCTCAGTGGAGACATGGCCCCCCGGAGAGCCTCCCCACGCTGTCTCACCCGTGAGCATCCCTTCCCACCTCCGTGAGGCTGGAAGGGGGCCCCAGCCCCACCCCCAGCGCACAGTAGGCCATCAGTAAACATCTACTGACTGGCTGGTGGATCATGTTCTTAAAAGATGAGTCTCCGGTGAGGGAGGAGCAGGCAGCCCTCCCGAGCAACCCCCTGTGTGCTGGGTGGGCCCTCGGAGGAGGTCAGGGAAGCCATCTGTCCCTTCCTCAAGGCCCACACCCCCGCCCAGGGGCCAGCACTGAGGACTAGGAGGGTGGGGGGAAGGGCACCTACAGGGTCAGAGCGCCCCATGTCACCCCAGCCAGGCCACCTGCCAGCAAGGCACATCCAGAAATAACCTTGCTTCCTTGGAATATAAGGAAAAAAGCTCATTAACCCATTTCCAGATGTGGAATCAGATCTAAGGCAGAAGTAATGAGCTCTTATTTTATGTTAAATTTAGCAGAAACTGCTATTGTTCTCATGGAAAATAATTTTTTTCTCCCCCCCAACCCCGGCCCCACCCTCTTCGGGGTGTGAGATATCAGAGTAGGCCTGCAGAGTCGTGAAATCAGCGGGTGCATCTTGGGGATAAAGGGTGTTGGGGTGGGGGGACCCGGGCCAGCGGAGGGACAGCCGTGTTCCCAGCGCCCGAGCGGTTCCAGGCTTATCTGGGTGCCCACACGGCTGCTGGAGCCTCTTACAAGATAATCCATGGCTCCTATTAATACGTCTCCTCGTGAAAACCCTCTTGGAATCGGCCTTTAGCTGGCAGTCGCCTTCCCCGGGGCCCGTGGGATGGGGTCAGACGTCCCTTCTCCGTCCTGCAGCAGGATCACGGTTTTGGTTCCAGTGGTGCCCCGGGAACGTACTGACCCAGAGTCTCCTTCCCGCCCAGCTACCACCTCTGTGCCGGTAGGTCCTGACAGCTGGGCTGACCCTCGGAGGGCAGCCTGGGGAGGGGACATGGGCAACCGAGACCCTCTGGGCCACAGATCCCGGCCCCGGGCACGCTGGGCCACCAAGCTGGGAGTCAGCAGCCGAGAGGCCTGTAAAAGTTAAATCTTTCTATTTATTTCAAGAAAAGGACAAGGAAAGTGGACTTGGACATTTTATATGAAAAGAGACAAACAGAAAATAGGACCAAATAAGTTCATCACATTCATCTCAACATTGAAGTTTCAAGGCACCTACAGGAAGGAGGCCCAAGGGCGGTTCTCAGTGCACTTTGGTTTGTGTTGTCGTCGTGGTGGGTGTTTGCGTGTCCAGTGGTGGGGCTGGGAGGGGGCAGGTGGGCCCTGGGGCCAGGCCGGGTCAGCCAGCCAGGAGTCAGGTGGCAGCAGGCAGCAGTGGGAGCGGTCCCACCACTCAGACCCCCGACACTACTCTGCCCTTCAGAGGAAAATGAAGAAGATGGGGTGGCCAGGGGCTGATTCTGCAGGGGGGATGTGTAGGGGCTCAAGGGAAGCAGGGGTGCCCTGGCCGGGGTCTCTCAGATGGCAGAAGGGACCTTGGTCGCAGCCCTGCCCTTCCCGGGCCGTGGGCTGGGCTGGCATCCGCCTTCTGCGGCAGAGGGACCCGCTCCGTTTACCAGGCTCTGCCCAAGGACCCCTCTCTCCCTGCTGTCTTCCTCCCCAGGCTGTGGGGGAGGGATTCTGCTGAGCCCCCTGGCCACCCCCGCAACCCCGCCAGTGCTTTATCACACCACACTTCATGAGATGCGGTAACCTTTGAACACTGGGAGGGGAGATTGCAGCGGGTGGCTCTTAAAAACATTTGCTCTGCAGGGCTGACACGTGGGGTTTCCCTAGGTTACTCTTCTCCTTCCTGTCCCTGTTCACACCCGCCTGGGGACGTTGGTAACGAGGGGGCGCCTGCCCCAGCCAGCAGAGTCGTGCCACCCCACTGTCTCTCTGGCTCGCCCATGTTCACAGCCCCACAGCCATCCCCAGCCTTCCACACCATCTCCCCCCTTCTCTGCCTCTCAGATGGCAAACTTCTAATGCTGGGCACTTCTACTTCCTCCCCACAGCTCTCAGTGTCTCCTGGATGCTGGGTGGGCTTCTCAGCTGAGGCTGCTGGCCTGCAGGCAGGTGGTGTGCCGGGCTGGGTTAAAAAAAAAAAATCTAAGCTAGGTCCAGGGTTTTGTGTGTCTTCTTCCTGGGTTCCCAGAGCCTTTTGAAAACGGGACCAGCCAGAGGTGGGTGGTCTCTGGGACCCTCTGCAGGCACGTCCTCCACACAGGGCACTGAAAAGCACCCTGGACCACTGACTTCCCAGAGATGAGCAGGTGGTAGCCTTGCTGTGTCTTTCATCTCTGGCTTGGGTTGCATTTGTTTTCCTCCATCTTGAGGAGAGACCGGTTGGGTCCTCCAGGTGGGCGGCTCGGATGTGGGGACTCTTGACAGGAGTGTCAGACAAGGCGGGACACCCAGTTCTCTTCCCTCATCAGCCACCTGAGGCTCGGCTCAGAGAAGGGGAACCGAGTCCCCCAGGCAGGCGGCTGGGTCTCACCTGTAGCTGGATTTCCCCAACAGGCTCGTGGCTGCTGATCGCTGGGTCCGAGGGAGGGTGGAGTGTGATTTTCAGGGAGAAGGAGCCCCGCTAAGGCTGCCAACGGTGTGGGAGCGGGAGGAGAGGGAGGCGGTTTCCATCACATCCGCCCAGGCCCTTTGCACTGAACCCCGGGGACTCGTGAGGACGGAGGGAGAGGAGAGGGAACCCCTGCATGTCAGGCGCTGTCCTGGGCCTCGATGACCCCACGTGGAGGAGCGCGGGGACCTGGCATCTTGCCTGAGTGGCCGTCCACCCTGACAGCCATAAAAGAGATTTAGGGGCAGTGACTGCAAAGACCTTCCCGCAAGAACGCCCTGGGCTTGGATGTTCGGCTTTCGGGTGTGGGGTGGCATGGGTGGGTATGGGAGGGACAGGGGCCGTGGCACCAGGGTGGCTCTGATGGCCTCAGTGCCTCAGAGACTGGCTGTGCCAGGAAGTGGGGGCCAGGCCAGCCCCCCCAACAGGACCCCCAGTGCCCTCGTATGTCCACACTGCCCTCTCAACACCAGAAACAGGGTGGGGGGCAGCGACAGTGGTCTCAAGAGGCCCCTGGCCTGGCAGGCTCTCCCACGGGGAGCAAGGCATCAGCTGCTCCGGGTGAAGACATGCTTGCTGTGGGCACGATGCCCTCAGAGGGGACCTGGGCAAAGGCAGCTTTTGCCCCTGCAAAACTGGAGATGGGGGTTTTGGGCAATCCTGCAAATCACATTAATGTGAGAAAATGGGCCTGGCCCCAGCGATAATAGAATTTCTGAAACTAGAGAAAAACAGTGTATTAAAAATGCAAAGGGAGGGAGGAAGGAAAGGGAGGGAAAATCAAGAGCCAAGGGAATCTTCTTGAGTGTTTTTAAAGAAGCAAATGTGGGTATTTCAGGCAACTACTTAGAACATTTCAAAAGAAATGGTAAATGCTTAAAAACGGAGAGTGAAAAGCGCCCCAGGCAGCCGTCAACCTGGCTGGGACGGAGGCACTGAGCTGGCAGCCTCGAGTGTGTTGTTTGGGGAACAGCCAGTGGGGAGGGGGGCCCCCTAGAGGCCCCAGGAGAGCCAGCCCATGTGGCGGGTCACCCTCTGTGCTCCTAGACGGGGCGGCACGTGTCTGGACTTCCTCTCCGGGTGTCTCTTAGACACTGAGGATGGGGATGCTGCAGGCTGGTGTCTAAGCGGCCATCTGTCACGGCTAGGTGGCCTGGCTGTGGGATGGCCCTGACCTGCGATTTTCAGGGGACACTGGTCATTTTGAGCAATCTCACGATATCTTCCTTACACGGTCCTCAGGGATGGTAAAGTAAGAGTAGGAACGGAGATCTTCTCGTCCAAGAACCAGGTGTTGGTATAGGTGGGAAAGTGCTTGAATGCTCCCAGTGACAGGGAGCTCACTGCCTCTCTGCTGGGCCAGCTCTCTCTTCCCTGACCTTCAGTTCTCTCTCTACAGTTGGCCCCACTTCCCCTTCACTGGCTGCAGGGACGGGGTCAGAGACAGACCCACCCTGGAACAGAAAGGAAGCAGAAAGGCTCATGGCTTTACAGTCCTGCTCACAAAGGGACTGGCCCGGCCATATCCCCTAGCTTTTCACCCTGAAGGCAGATGGGATCTGGAGGGTGGTGGGGGCGAGCAGAGTCTCTGCTGGGGGCCAGGACAGCCCTCATCCCACGGCACTTGATGGAAGCAAACCTGCTTTCCCCTCCAGACTCGAGGCCAGGTTCCATCCACCTGAGTGTATCCCGAGCACTGGAGCAGGCGTGGGGCCAGCCTTCAGAGATCCTCAGCTCCCCGCGAGCCAGGCCCAGCCAACCTCTGCCCTGCCTACAACCACTGGGAGCAGGTTCATAAAATGCGAAAAATACCCCTTTTCCTTCACCTCAGAGGAGTTTAATCTTTCCTAATCAATTTAGCAGACTCGCTTGGTTGTAAATGGTAATGATTTGCATTTTTGAGCCTTTTTATCCCTCCTTTAGAAAAAAGATGCCTCCTCTGCCTGCATTCTGGAGGGCCTGAGCAGGGCTGTGAATGGCTCGTTAGCATTCACCCTGGTGCAGATCCAGGGCCAGGCATCTGCTGCCCATCACCTGCACAGATCTGAGTGGGGGGAGTGGGTATGGCCACACGGCTGACCCCACCCGAGCCCCAGAAAGTGCAGTCTGGCCCTCAGGGGGCTTCAGCCACTGTGCGCCCTGAGGCCCTGCCTTCCTGCAAGTGCCCCAGCTCTCCCCTGGCTGCCTTCTCGGCTCCATTGCTCCCTGTCTGCCGCATCCAATTTTTCTTGTTGTATTTTTCATAAGCGCGAGGCTCAGAAGCCCCATCCTCCCTGGCACGTTCAGCAGGAAGCAGATTTCTGGAGGGGGTTGGCTTTGGGACTTGAGCTGCCATTGGAGGGGGTGGCGGTGTCCTCCCCTCGCTCTGCAGCTCTGAGGGGGCAAAGGAGGAGGCTCAGACGCAATCTCGGCATATTGCCCGGCTGCCCCTTCCCTTCTGGAGGCCCCAGTCAGCCCCCTCAGCCCCCCAGGACCCCTCACCCAGCCAGTCCCTCTCACTCTGGGCCTCCATCACCTGCCGTGGGCTAAATAGAACCTTCCAGAGTCAGCAGACAGGAGTGGGAGGGGGGAGGTGGGCGCCTCTTTTCTGCCCCCAGCTTTTCTGGGTGGAGCCAGACCTAGCCTCAGCCCACCCCTGCTTTACAGAAGGGGAAACAGAGGCTGTGGATTAGCAAAAACGGCTTTCCTGCCCCTACCTGGAGACCCTCCCTGTCTCTTGGTGCTCTGCCCCTTGCTGGGGCAGTCGGGCCTCCCAGGACCCGTAGGGGGCTCAGGGGTAAGCTTGGTGCCCACCCATCGAGGAAGGCAGAGGCACAGGCAGGCATGGGCTTCGGACTTGGGGAGCAGAAGCCTGGGCCCCCCAGTCGTGCCATCTCCCCAGCCGCCGTCACCTCCCCTGCCAGTGTCACCCAAAGAGGGAAGGAGCCGGCGCCCAGCTCCTGCCCTCGAAGCCCAGAGGCCCCCTGGTTGGCTACGCAGCCGCCATGTTAGTGGGAGGCGGCCCAGGATGCAGGAGCCAACCCAGAGAAGATGGAGGCTTCCGCGGGAGGCCGCGGGAAGAGGGAAGAAAAGGAGCTTCTGATGCACATCATGTCTGCGGAATTGAGTATGACTAATTAATAGATTTTATTCTTAGTAATCTCTTAAGCATTCCATACGTTGGGCCCCACGCCTGAGCTGAGCTTACAAGAGGCCTCATTCGCAAAATGCAAATGACTCGCCTGGCCCCGCTGCCTGCTTTCCTCGCCTTCTCTCTTTCCTTTTTTTTAGGGGAAATTTAAAGGAAAATTGCCATGTAATAGAAAAGAGATTCCAATCACTACATCTAATTACCATGAAGGGTAAACCACTTAACCAAAGAAGTGTCATGGGCTTTTTTTTTTTTAAAAAAAAACTTGAAACCTGCCTTAAATACCACGAGATACACTCATTAGCGCTGAGGCCACAGAGGTTTGTTCCGGCTAGTTAAGAGGCTGCAAAGGTCAGGTGGGCCGCCCACAAGAGGGAGATTCTAGACAGAAGTGGTGGCCCAGGCCCTGTGTCCTCACGTGCTTCTCGGGGCTGGGAGAGGCTGGGCGCCCTGGCACACCCTTTCTCATTAGGTTACCTGGCTGGCTTGGGGGTCCTGGACCAGGAGGGGATGGGGTTTCAGAGTGGACCCGGCTTCAGGGCCCCATCCCTGGCCTGGGGGACTGGGAGACAGCTGACATTTGGAGGCTTGTTCTTAGAAGGGGCTCTGGAGAGGTGCTGGGATGCTGAGAAAAGATGAGAGGGGGCTTGTGGGGCCTGGCTGGGCTGTCTCCACTGTCTCCAGGACTTTTACACTGGCAGGAGGATGGACCTGGCTTCCCCTCAGTGTGAGGTGGGACCCACGCCCCTTGGCGCAGGAGCTGGGAGGAGACTTATCCTCAGGCCAGGGCCGGGGCAGGGGGCCTGGGCCTGCTTTGTATGAGGAGAAGGGTGGTCATCTCCCAGGCCTGGCTTGGAGGGTGCTGCTGGCACAGGCAGGCTCTCAGAGCTGCCGGGTATGCCCGTAGCCTCACTGTGTAGGGCCTCCTGCAGTTCCCCAAATGCCTTCCCACCCAGCCTCTAAGGGGATGATCTGACCTCTCACTTGGCTCTGGGAAAGGACATATGTAGAGGGAGAGCAGGGGACCCAGCATATTGGTGGCTGGGGTGGGGGGTTGGCAGCGGGGAGGCTTGGACCCAGGGTTCCTGGCACACTGGCCAGAGACCGGAGTGGTGCCCTTAGGGAGAAGACCGCATTCAGGGAACAGCAGAGACCTTGAACTTCTGACCCCTGGCCAGTGCCCTTTCTCCTCCTGGACACTGCTTGGGGGGGCCCCTCTGCCCCTCCCTGAGCCACAGGGAAGGTGCCTGTGTCTGGGGTGTGGGTGGGAGAGGGAGGGCGACTTTCACCCAGATGTGAGATTGACACTCGGAAGCTTCTCTCCTGACTTCATCGTAGCAGAAAATGCTTTCAGGTGGGAAAAGGGAAAAAGCTCGAGTCTAGAATGAAATGTGTCAGTGACCCTCGGTCTCTCCCTCAAGCTAGGGGTCAAGGATCCCTGCTCGGTGAGACCATCCACCCCGCCTGGTGATGAGCCTCTCGTCTACCTCCCTCACATGGCCGTCATGTCCGTTCCTTTCAACCCCGGCCTCTTCGCTGAGGGGCCAGCGGCATCTTTTTATGTGGGGCGAGTGGCTGGGCCCCAGGCCTGTCACCGCAGCCCAGTGACTGTGTTTGTCTTCCTCTTCCTGCCTTTGGCTTTTGTCGGAGCAGCCGAGGTCTTTTGAAAACGCCACGGCCAGGGGCTGGACCCCCTCTCATCCTCCTGCCCTCAGGCCAGCGCCTGTCCTTTTGATGTCGCCCTTCCTGGGTGCAGGATAGCTGGCACCTTGACAAACAGTGACCCCCAGCTCCCCGAGTGCTGGAATGCCGTGGACATCAGAACCCCAGGCCCCTCTCCTCTCTTCTTTCCAGATTCACTGTCATTATTTCATCATCGTTTTAATCTCATGGCTCGCCAAACAGCGCTGTCAGTTGATGAATGATGGCAGCATTGATTCCACAGGGAGGGGAAAAAAAAATCTCAACTCTTCTGAGGGCTCCGGTCAGTACCCTTTTGGAGGCTGGCATTTTTAGAGAGATCTGGCCTTCCTTCTCCAGAGCAGAGACCCAGGGGTAGGCACGGCTGAGTGTGTTCTATATTCTTGGGTGGGGGGGGGGGTTCGGTTGCTGTCTCCTAGGGCTTTTCTGAGAATTGTCATGTCTTTTTCTGGGCTTTGTTTGAGCAGCCATGGAAACCATTAGGTCTAATCAGCTAAAAAAAAAAGTCCCTGCACCAATTACCTGTCTTGGAGGAAGCACATTGCACACAAAGTATGTGCCTCTTGATATGCCTGCATCCGAGGTGTAGGGGGAGGGAGACGAGGCCACTGGCAGTCAGAGAAAGCCCTTCTCGACATCAGAAAGGAGCTCGGCCCAGCCCCAGCCACCCTGAGATAGGACTGAGCTGAAAACACCGCTTGCCCAGGGTCTCCCCAGCCACCCGGCCAGGACAGACATGCCTCCGCCTTTAGGAACGGCACTGTCCCCAACCCCGCTCCCATCCCCAGCACAGTCTACTTACTCAATGGTTTCTAGGAGAAAGCAACATCTTCGTGACTCTACTGTCTCAGGACATTGTACAAACTGACCCAAGCAGGACTGTAAGGACTGTATACGTGTCTTTGTCTACTCATCTGTATACAGAGACACCGCATCAAGATAGACGGGTCGAGAGACGCACCTCCAGGTGGCTGGGAAAGCCACAGCTTCCATGGCGCTCCCGTGATCCTATGCTGCATGGAATTGAGGAGGGCTCCAGTATAGGAAAAAGAAAGTTTGCTTTTTAATCGACTACACCATTGTTCAAAGCGTGCCGTGAAAGACGCGCTCTTTTCTGCCAATCTGTAAGGGAAAAAGGCATGGGAAGAACCAGGGAAGAGATTTCAGGACAATATCTCCGTAGCAAAAGATCCTTTTCTTCTCCTCTCCTTTGTGAGAAGCCTGAAAACCTTCCATCATGTCGTCTCCAGTGAGCAGCCGGCCGCGAGGGCTGTGTGAGGGCTTTGTGCCGGCGGCTTCTGAAACGGCTCCTCTGTGATGGCCGTGCGCAGAACGTGAGACGCACAGGTAGTCTCTTCCCAGCTCAGGGGGGAAAAAAAAGCCTCGACCCAACCCTTCCTGCCAGATTATTTTTTAGTCTTTCCCTCCCCACCTGGCATAATTTGGTATAAATGATGTCTTCAGCAACGTCAAACCTCCCTCCTGCCTTCTATTCTTTTAAAAAAAAAAAAAATTTTTTTTTCTTTTCATTTTCACACCGTTGTGTCCTACAAAACTGTCAGCCCTCCCCAAACTCTGCTTTCCGCCGGGAAAGTCAGCGTGGCGTTTCTTTGCCTCGGTCGGTCCCGCAGGACGGCAACCAGCTGTTCACATCCCCCCGCGGGAGGCAGGGGAGGGGCGCTGCCTCAGGTGTAGGAGGAGTCTATGTCGGGGATGCCCCCATCTCGGTAGCCCCGCGTGGTGCCGTAGCCGATGGTGTGCGTGCCCTTGCAGAGGCTGCTGCCATTGGAGGGGAAGATGGTGTGGACCACGTACTCCTCTTTGGCGCGGTAAGGGTTGATGGGCAGCATCTGCAACCCGGGGCCGCGGATCTCCAAGATGGAGTTATCCTTCTTGGTCCCCGACTCCAGATAATCATCCTTTCTTCGGCTGCCCCGGTTGTAGGCCCGCTCCCGGGTCAGCAGCTCACTGGCCCGGTGCACGTACCAGCAGATGGCCCCGAGGACCAGGAAGAGGAAGACAAGGGCCACGGCGCCACCGATGATGCCCGCCAGGGGCAGGCCCGCCATGGGGTCGGCGTTCTGCTCCTGGTTGAGGGTGGTGGCGGGGCCGGAGCTGTCGGCCGTCTCAGCCTTGGCGCACACGGGCGTCTCGTCGGCCACGTAGGTGTTGCCGGTCTCCATGGTGACCATGCAGATGATGTAGGTGGACTTGGGCTCCAGGGCCGTCAGCAGGTACTCCGTCTTATCGCCCTGCACCAGAGTCTCCGTGATGGAGCCCACGGCCGGGCTGTGGCCCAGGCGCAGCCAGCTGAGCCGGAAGGAGGAGGCGGGCAGCGTGGCCTTCCATGTGATGCGGATGGAGTCCGCCGTCAGGGGCTTCACGTGGATGGCCAGGGTCTTGGCACTATCGCCCGTGGCCATGGGGTAGTCGAGGCTGGAGTCGGGGAGGCGCAGCCCCGGCCTCTTGGCCTTGAGGGTGAAGAGAGAGCCCTGGGGCGTGGTGACAGAGGCATGTTCACTGGCGTGCGTGGTCTTGGCGGCGGCATTGACCGCGCCACCCTGCGCCCCCGCCTCGAAGCACTCATCCATCTCGCTGGTGATGTCCTTGATGGCCATGCCCCGGACCTTCTCGGGGCCCTGGCACATGAGACCGCGCACGTTGACCACGGCCGCCCGCGCCTTCACCCAGTCCCGCAGCCACAGGAGGTTACAGCCACAGAACCAAGGGTTGTTCCGGAGCAGCAGCTGGGCTAGGTTCTCCAGGTCATCGAAGAGGCCGCGGGGCAGCGTGGTCAGGTTGTTGTTGGACAGGTCCAGGCGCTCCAGCTCGCGCATCTTGGCCAGCGTGTTGTAGGGCACGTGGCTGATGGCGTTGTCCTGCAGGTAGAGCTTCTGCAGGCGGGCGCTGGGCAGGTTGAGGGGCGGGGCAGCCAGCGAGTTGCGCACCAGCGAGAGCTCGGTCAGGTTCTGCAGGCGGCTGAAGGTGTCGTCGGCGATGCGCTGGTTGGCCAGCAGGTTGCCGTCCAGCACCAGGCGCCGCAGGCTGCTGAGGCCCTTGAAGGCGTGCAGGGGGATGGTGGAGATGCGGTTGTCGTCCAGGCGCAGCTCCTCTAGCGTGCGGGGCAGCCCCGAGGGAATGCTGCTCAGGTGGTTCCTGCTCAGGAAGAGCAGCTTGAGCTGCTTGCTGTCGGCGAAGGCGTCCTCCTCGATGCTGACGGTGGACACGGAGTTGTCGTCCAGGTGCAGCTTCTCCAGCAGCGGGATGCGGGCCAGCGAGTCCCGGGCGATGGTGCGCACGTTGTTGTCCTGCAGGTGCAGCTCCCTCAGGGAGCGGGGCAGGTTGACGGGGAACTCGTCCAGGTCGTTCTCGTACAGGTAGATGACCTGCACGCTGACCTTGGTCTTGAGGTCCTGGGGGATGCCGGCGTTGTTGATCTGGTTGTTCTGCAGGTAGAGGGTGGTGGCGTCATCGGGGATGTCGGCAGGGATGGACGTGAGTCCCCGGTCGTTGCAGTAGATGAAGCCGTTGTCGCAGCGGCACACAGAGGGGCACGTGGTGCTGTCGATGACCTCTGTCAGGAAGGCGATGAGCCCGTAGCAGAGGAAGAGCCAGTCCCGCAGGTCCATGGTGGCCGTGGTCATCATGACGGTGGCCGTGATGGTGGCGGCGGGCGTGGCGGTGGCGGTGGCGGCGGCGGTGGGATGTGCCACCACCATGGTGGATGGCTGGCGGAGCCGGGCCCCCCCCTGACTTGCAGCCTCTACACCTGCAGGGAGCACAAGACACGTGCGGTGAGAGCGAGGCCGGCGCCCACCCAACCTGCCGCCGAGGCGTGCTACAGTCAGGGCTGCGGGGCAGAGGTCAGGCCTCGAGGCGCACGCCCCCCGGCCCTTCCAAATGCCAAGTTTACATCTCAGTGCTCGCTCGGGCTGCGGTCAGCCTCTAAGGACATCTGGCTAATGTTAATCTCAGCGGGAGCAAAGATGCTGCCCGTGAATGAAATAGACGTGGCCTTGGCCTTCCTGGACTCTGACCCTGGGCCACACACGAAGTTAATTTAGTGGGAGCCAGGCTGCAGGTTTGATCTTTTCTTTCAAGATCCCCATACTCAGCTCGTCTTTATGGCTGACGCTGAAAGGCTGGTCGGTGTCGGTGGGATGGCTTTAGAGTCCCCATTTCTCATGAAATGGGGAACCCACATCCCTCTGTGACTTGGAACCCGGCTCTGAAAAAAAGTTTATTTCCGCGAGGCCTGTGAACTCAAAGTGGGGGCGGGGGGGGGGCGTCACTAGAACCTGCAAAAAGAATCTGCCAGCATCGTCACTGGCGAGCAGGGGAAAGTGAGGCGCTTCATCGTCTGGTGTTAAAACAACATGTCCTGTTTGTCACTTGTGCATCTTACAGACAGAAGAACGGGTGTCAACAGAACCGCTGTCTCGTGTATTTACAGAAATCTCTTTCTATCAGAGGTGCCCTCCCTACCGCGTTCCATGTAATGTGAGAAATTATTCCTCACTTTGCCCCCTTCCCAAATCACAAAACTTTCAGCTCTTTTGAAAAATACATATATCTGTTTTCTTGCATTTAAAGTCAGGAAACACAATAAGAGGAGGGAGGGGTCCACGCTCCGAGGGAATTGTCTGCAAGGTGTAATTTCGGTTTTCACAAATGGAAAAATTGCAGTGTAGATTTTTTTTCTCATATTACTTTACTGTTCGTCGTGGTAAAAAATCAATTAAAGAGAAATTATCTTTCAACCTCAGTGGGGAAGGTGTGTTTGTGCAGCCAGCAAAGATCTGCTTTATAATAACTCCAGGCTCACGGGGGCTTTTCGGTGTGAGACACAATGGCCTCGAGCAGTCTGAGCTGAGGCCCTAGCCTGGGGGGTGGCCCTGGAGTGCAGGGCAGAATCAGGACCCACTCACGGAATGAGATGGTGGGCACCTCAGTCTCATGCCCCAGGGACACCGTGTCTCCGTTTCTCAACCATGGCACGTCCTTCTTCCTTCTGTTCTTCTCTATTCCTCTCTGTCCAGCAAACTGCTTGTCGCCCTTCGGGACCATGCTCAAACGCCTCCTCCTCTGCGAGGGCTTCCTGACGCCATATAGAACTTTCCTCTGCTCCACCCATTCATTTGTCCATTCCTCCACCCCCCCACCTGTTTACCCACCCGTCTGTCCACGCACTTGAGCAAACTCTGGGATAGAGTGGAGGGCAGGGAAGCCTGGTGTGCTGCAGCCCATGGGGTCGCAAAGAGTCAGACACAGCTTAGTGACTGAACAACAGCTATCCGTGGACCTATCCGTCCACCCGCCCACCCACTCACCCATCCATCCACGCAGCTGTCCATCCAGCCATTCAACACATCTTTCTTGAGCACCTGCTATGTGCCAACCTGTGTTCTAGCCACTTGAGATTCTATTCTGATTGGACAGTAGCTCACACTATAATAAAGCTCATCTAGACTTTTATGAATATTTAAGTCATTTAACCTTCTCAGCAAATGTCAGATCAGGGCCCTGGTTACTCCCATTTAACAGCTGAAAACACAGAAGCTTGGAGATGTTAACTTGAGCAGGGCCACCTGAGAAGTGGCGAGGAAGAACCTAGGGCAGGGTCTCAACCCCTAGGCTTTGGTGCTACCTCTTGTGCCAGTGTCTGTGGGCTGCCGGTCAGCTGTATGGTGATCAATGTTTTAAGGTTCCCGACTAAATTTCGGGTGCTCAAGGGCAGAGACTAGGCTGCATAGGCCTGGTGTCACTTGGCACCTGTGACCACCCAAGGACAGAGGGAGTCGGCCGAAGTGCCGAGAAAGGCTGGAATGCCCCGGCCCCGCTCGCTGCCGCCCCCTCAGCACATGCATTATAGAGGCTTTGCCTAGGCTGCTGGCAGCTCCAAGGCCTTCTGGAGGGAGCTCGGGCTTTGCCCGTGGCTAACGCACTACCTCTACTCCGGGCTTGCTAGCGGGATGAAGCTTTGTCCGTGAGATGGACCCAAGGCAAGGATACCTGGGTGGAAGCACTGGAGGCGGAGGGGGATGAGGTCCTGCGGGCAGGAGGGCACTGTTGAGACCGTGGCCGCCGCTCTGGGCCTCTTCCATGCCGCCCCGCTGGCCTGAGGGGCTGGGGACATTTGCCTGCTCACTCCTGATGCTCCTGTGGAGGTTGCCCCTAGTCTGTGGGTCCTGACCTCACTCACGCCCCTGCCCCTCGGCATTTGGAGCCGGCCTATGCTTCTGGCCCTCGGTGAGTTTGGACAGG
The DNA here is from genome assembly GCF_049115385.1 of Moschus berezovskii. Lineage (NCBI taxonomy): Eukaryota > Metazoa > Chordata > Mammalia > Artiodactyla > Moschidae > Moschus > Moschus berezovskii. The sequence continues at coordinate 8,636,558 of NC_142484.1, forward strand.
GCTAACCCAGGCCCTGCCCAACCCCTCACAGGCACGTGTTTGGACCCGCGCCCACCTGTCACATACACACGAGTCTGCTTTACAGCTGAGCAGAGAGGCTGAGGCGTAGAGAAGTGAGGGACCCATCCAAGGTCACGGCCAGCCCAGGTTTTCAACTGCACCTCTGTCCCTTCCTCGGCATGGAGCCAGAGCCATGAAGGTTATAGAGCCTGGAAGTCCTGTCTCAAGAGGCAAGTCCAATAAGGCAGGTGTTGGGGACAGGAAGGCTCAGGCCCGTTCAAGGCCACCTTCCTCAGTCTCAGTGGTCAGTCTGAGCCCAGGTCCCCAGCATCTGGCCAGTGGCTGCGCACCCTCCCCGACCTGTCAGCTGCTGAGTTCTGGCACTCAGGAATGCTGGTGGCCCCGGCGCTCAGGGATTCCGGAGCAGTGCCCTGAGCAGGCAGCAGACTTGTTAAGGCCAAAGCCAAGGCCAGACCGCCTTCTCTGGCACGAACATCAGTTCCCCTGTCCGCTCAGCTCATGGCCACAGCCCTCAGCCTCCAGAGGCCCTGGCATCATAATAGAGTCTAAATTGCACCTTTCAGAGATGTCTGATGGATAACCAAGAAGCATTTGGGAGGCAGGGACCCAAGGCCTTTCTGTTCCCCTGTCTTCAGGCCTCATCCATCTTGGCTGAGTCTCCCCAGCCGCCCCCTTCCCCCAAGGCCTTCCAATGCTGAGCCCTCTGGCTCCAGGAAGGCACAGTGAGGCCTGGGGTGGGAAGGAAGACACCTTGCCTGAGGAGCCCTTTAATCGCCTGGTTGCCACGAGGACTTTTTATTCCCTTGTTCTGTGTTTGACAGTTTATGTGGCCATCAAATTAAACCCGGTAGATCGCCCATCTTTTACGGGGGTCACTTGTCATTATGGCGAGAATCTCGCAGACCTCAGCGTTGTGTGAGTTACGACCTGCCAGCGCCATGACTGACAGCAGGCTCCTTGGCCTGCAATGGAGGTGGGGGAGGGGAGCAGTGGGATGGCTCAGACTAGGGGTATCCAGACCTCCGCTAGCCCAGGGGTGACCTGGGGCATCATTCTCAGTATCCTCCCATCCGTTGCTAGTGCCTGCCGTCTTGGACAGAGAAACCTCGGTTCGAGTGCTGCGTCTGCCACTTCCAGGCTGTGAGATCTTGAGCAAGTTACCTGCCCTCTCTGAGCTTTAGTTTGCACATCTATAAATGGAGTCAGGTTCCTCTTACAGGGGGACTCACTACTGAGCATTCAGTGAGGTAGTACATGCAAAGTAGCCCCGCGGATGTGCAGCCTGTGTGTCCCGATGCCTGAAGTTTAAAAGCTGCTTTGAGTGTGAGCAAACTCCAGGAGATGGTGAGAGACAGGGAAGCCTGGCATGCTGCAGTCCGTGGGGTGGCAACCGTTGTTCAGACACCACATAGCAAGTGAACAACAACAATAATTCTCTGACTGCCCCGGGCACACCGGTTGAGCCTCTGTGTTCACTCTGTCTCTTTGCTCTGCGATCCAGAGGCCCCTTCTTCATTCCCTTGCCCCTGCCGTGCTCCAGGGTAGACTGGGAGCAGGCAGGCCAAGCTGCTTCCTGACACTGACTTCCTGTCGGCTGCCGTGATGCTGGGTCTCCCAGACTCACACTGTGCGTCCTCAGCCCTGCCTTCCCACCCCCCGAGCTGGAGGGGAAACGCTGACCCCAAGCCTGCTTTCTCCCCCTTGTGCTGCCTCTGGGCAGGAACGTGCTGTTCCTGCTTCTTAAACACCAGCACACCTCCGCCACTCAAGCCTCGTCAGGTCAGCTTCCACTCCCCTGCCTGTCCCCAGGCCTCGGCTGGGACACCCGCTCCGTGAAGCCTCCCCTGATTTGTGTCTGGCTCCACCTCCCACACCCACTTGACTGGTGGTAGTCGGTGCAGAGTAACATCTGTAAACGCCTGGCATCTGGATGGAGGCACCTCCCTGGCCATCCCTGGCCTCTTGGTGTCTTTCCCTGTTGTCTTTCCCAAACCTCATGAAACTGGGGCCACCAGAGGCCCAAGGCCCTCTAGGGGGTCTTCCTGGGGAGACAGAGTGAAGGCAGCATGTGGGCGGGGGAGCTGCAGGACCCCAGGCCTGGCACAGGCCCTGGCATGCTGAATAGGAAACAGCACCTGGGCTCCTGGCGGGGGGCACAGTTAGACATGAGCACACTGCTGGGCTGAGCAGTGGTGGGGGTCATTTCTGGAGGGAGCTGGGGGTCCCAGGCAGGAGCGGTAACTCTGGATAGGGCTCCCCCTGCCTCCCAGCCTGGCCTTCCTTCCTGTTCGCCAGTGAAGGCAGGCCACGTGGGCACGTCCTGAGGCTGGGTCCCCCACAGTGGCAGGCTCAGTCTCCGTCCCCACTTTAGGAACCAGAGAGTTCCAGGTGGCTCTGACCCCAGGAAAGAGGTGTGTGGACTAGAGACCAGGAGGGGACAACAGGGCTAGGTTGCAGTCTGACCTCAGGCCTCAGCTGTGTGACCTGCAGCGATGCTCTCTGGGCTTCGGGTTGCTGGGAACCCCACCCTCTGGGAAGACGATGAGGAGGGCCTGGCACAGGCCTGGAGGTTTTGGAAAGAAGGGCCGCCCCATCCTGGCCCTGGGAGGGACCCCACGGTCCTCCTATGACCTACTTAGGGGGGTTGCCTCCGGTCCTGGCTGAGCATCAGAGAGGTGGAGGGCAGACCCCAGGGTGGGGGGCAAGGGGGCCACAGCTCAGACAGAAGGAAGCCCCTCGCCCTCCCCCTTCGCATGCCCCCTCCCTTCAGCAAGAACAGTTCACTGTGTTTTCCCTAAACCTTGCCAGGCCCTTGGGTCCTCACTGGCTGAGCAGGGCCCGAAGCAGGAGAGGTGGGCAGGGCAGACTGGGGGTGGAAGCAGTTTCTCGGCTCCAGGAGGACCCCTGCTCCACAGGAAGCCGTGACCTCCCCACTGGGGAGGCTGGGAGCTCCACCAAAGCAGCATCACCCCCATACCTGTGACGCTTCCTCAGCAAACCTTAGTATAAATTAACGCAGGATCCCGCATTCTTCTCCCCCAGCTCTCTGGGCTCAGCTGCAAGCATCATGGAGGGAGGAGGGCCTAGAGGCAGGGGGGCCGCCCTCTCCCTGAGGAGGCCCTGCCTGGGCTCAGTCCAGGCCCCACAGACTGAACATGGCCTTGGGTCTCAGGCCTTCATCTGTAAAATGGGGCCATAAACTGCCCTGGGGTCTTGTGAGGATAAACTAGTGAACCAGAGGGTCTGCTGTGGGTCGAGGACACGTGAACTGTGGGCAGAAGGGGGACTCGGGGCTTTTCCGAGCCCACTCCTGTGCACGCAGCACACCAGGACCGCTCCTGCTCAGGCCGGTCTAGGCCCACCGAAGGCCACCCCTTCAGGCAGGGGGCTGGGAGCCCTGACCTCCAGGCACCTTCCAACGCTTCACGGCACAACTTTGCCCCTGACCTCGGCTAATGGTGCCAGCTGAGAACTTGTAATGCGTGGGGGGAAGGGGTGGGATTCTTTTAAAACCTAAAGTTAATTATTTTTCTAATTTCATGCTGCATGCATTATGCATCAGTTGTTATCACTGGCGGTGATTACCGACAGGTATGCAAATCCACTCAAAATGTACCTCGAGTTCACCTCACCGCGTGGGCCGACTGGGCGGTGCGGGGCGGCACGGTGTCCTGAACTTCAGAGAATACAAACCGCTTTAAAAAACAAGACTTTAAAATTGTGTCTTAGGAGGTTAATTATATTGATAACAGTGTTCGATATTAAACTATTCAGGGCCAGGAGGGGGTGGGGGATGAAAGGAGACACGTGTAATTTTGTTTCTTTCTCTGCATTATTTAATAAGATGTTCCTGCACCTAATATTTCTGTCTGTGTGCATTTTTAGTAAAGCTGCCTAGACTGAGGCGTAATTCCTTGGAGAAGGAAAAATGGAAAGGTCAGGGATTTTTTAGAAGGTAGGAAAGGGGCTGAGGGCTGTCATTCTGGGAGGTGGGGGGCAGCCCAGAGAACAGGGCAGGGGCCATAGGTCTGCCCTGCTGGGTTTCTCAGCAGCCAGCGGTATCCTGGCAGCCAGGGGCTGGGAAAGGAGCCGGATGACCTGGGAAGACTGGGAAGGGTGATGTTTGCTGATAATAAGGCAGAGACTTGGGTGGGGGTGGGGCCTCCCCTCGGAGGTGGGTGGGGTCCCCCACATTGCAGGCCCTGTTCTCGGGGAGATCCCTCCCCGCCCCACTCGTTTGTCACAAGTTGACCGTCAGCCCCTCCCACTGTGGCATAAACTCCTGTAAGTCAGGATATGTTCCCTCTTGTCCATTGGCCTAGTGAGTATACAGCCTGGCGCTGGACTGTTCATAAACACCTGTTCAATGAATGAATGGGGATGCCAAAGGAAGCCCCAGAATCTGAAACACAGGACAGGGTAGTGGGAGAGATGGGAGAGGCTGGCCCGCTGTCAGCCCCCCAACCCTGGGAGGTAACAATGGACAGATGCTCTCACCCCAGCTTCCCAGGCGGCACTAGTGGTAAAGAACCCGCCTGCCAATGCAGGAGACATAAGAGACGTGGGTTCCATCCCTGGGACAGGAAGATCCCCTGGAGGAGGGCATGGCAACTCACTCCAGTATTCTTGCCTGGAGAATCCCATGGACATAGGAGCCTAGTGGACTGCAGTCCATAGGGTCACAAAGAGGTGGACACGGTGGCAGTGACTTAGCACGCCCTCACCACAGCCACCCAGTGGGGCAAAGGGATTGGTCCGATTGTGCAGCAGGTGGTGGAAGAGCTGGACACAAACTCAGGCCTTCCTTTCCCAGGTGTCTTACCTGCCCCTCTTAGCTGCCCAGTGCAGCCACCCCAGGCTGAGGGGGCAAACCTAGGGAAAACCCCTGGATGTGTCCTCTCGTCTCCTCTGACGTGAGGTGGCCCATCTGGCCCTGTCCGGCTGCAGGTTTGCTTTCAGGCATAGAGGCTGGCCCCATTTTCTTAGAGATGCCCTCTCCCTCCCCCTCGACAGATATACACAAGGATGGAACTCACCCTCAGGACTCTGGCTTTGGGGAAGTAGAGGACCTTGGAAAAACTGAGTCCCAGAGAGGACAAGGGGTGGCTCCAGGACAGAGAGAACCCTCTAGCAGCTGTGGACAGCCTTCTCCCTTGCCTGTAAACCTGGCCCCTTCACTGAACTCTCAAACCCGTTCCTGCTGGGTTGGCATGGAATGGATGATGGTGGACAGTGTCCAACTCAAGCAGGGTTTAATGGGGGCTGCCTCCCACACTAGGGCCACCCCTCTAGCCCTCTGGGGTCAGTCCCATGGGTAGCAGTAGCTGGCAAAGCCCTGCATAAACTCCTCTCCCTTCCAGCTGGTCACAGCCCTGTGGAGCCCCTGTCCCCGCTGCACAAAAGGGAGCATGCTCAGGGAGGGGAAGGGACATCCCCAAGGTCACACTGCTCCCAGCTCCAACCAACCTCTGTCTGGCCCCACAGCCCAGTAAGTTGGTCTTTGCTCTCCTGCCATGCATGGGACGGAGCCAAGCTCAGCAGAGGCGGAGCCCAGCTCAGCAGATGCGGTGCAGGCCTGCTGCTGCCCCCCTCCGGCTTGGCCTCGGCCCCAGGAATTACCCCCTGGTCTCTCCTAGGGGATGGGAGGTGAATAGGGACCAGTGATGGGGTGGTGAGTCATGATGGGGGACGGGAGGCCTGCTGGGCAGGGGCCGAGCTCAGGCTCCAGCGAGCTCACGATGCCTCGCGCCCTGCTGCCGGGCTGGAGCGCCTTTATAATAAATAACAGCAAATAGCCGATCCGCAGGGCATCTTTCATGCTGGTGGCTAATAACACGGCTATTAATGCCCCCGCAGACGGCGCGTGCACTGAGCGGCGCTGACGAATGTCCCCGGCCCCGGCGCGGTCATAAATCAGCCCCTCTCCTGGGGAAGAGAACGGGGAAGTGTCATTTTCCATCTTGGTAATGAATTGGGGCTTCCCTGCCCTGCCCAGGGCGCTGCTGCCGCTAAGAGAGGTTGCCTGGGATTTGTGTTTGGGGAGAGAAGAGCCCGCCCTCCAGGCCTCTGAGAAGCCAGAAGGAGTAGGCCCCGCCCCCTACACTTCCGGACCGCCAGGGAGCAATGCTGGCCATCTGCTGTGTGACCTTAGGGCACTTACTGCCTGTCTCTGGGCCGCATCAAGCCGCTTTCACTAACAAAAGGGCTTGAACTAGAGGCCAGAGCAGAGGACACCTAAGGGCCAGCAGGTGCAGGACCTTGGATCAACCCGGCCCTGGGTCCTCTTGGCCAGGGCAGGGCAAGGCCTTGGATGGAGGGGACTTGGGGACCCTCTCCAGTTGGAGGGCAGCAGGTGCCATGGCCAGTGGCTAGGTCACCAAAACTTCTGCCTCTCTAAGGCCTTACGGCCGCCCCCTCTGATCAGAACTCAGAAGGGCTCAAAGCAAGGCCTCTCCCCAGCGGCAGGAGTTTACTCCAGGAAAGGTCACTCCCTTACACCCTGGACCCACCTACTCTGGGGCAGAACGCAGTAGCACAGGGGCCACCAGGGAGCCAATGACCGCTGCCCTGGCAAGCAGGTGCCGCGAGTTGCCTCAGCTGCATGTGTGGGGTGGGTGGGGTGGAGTTGCAGAGCCCCAGCCCAGCCCCAAGAGCACAGGCCTCGGCCGTCTGCTGCCCTCTCCGGGCATGAGGAGCCCCTGGGCCTTGCTGGGCCTCTGGAGCCCATCTGCACCCGCCTTACCTCCTTCGCTGCAGCCTGGGAGCCCGCCGCCCTGGATGTTGTGTTTCCGTCGAGGTGGGCCTGGGCCGCGCTTACATCCCAGTCCACCAGCCTTGGCACCCGGGATGCGGATCACAGGCCTGGGGTGTTGGGTGGTGCTGGGGGGCACCCGGGGCTCGGGGAGGAGACCCTGTGCTTCGCTCTGCCGGGCTCCTCACGTTCAGACGTGGCCGCGGGTCGCAGGTCGGGAGCGGCGTCTTGTCACACCCCAGGCCGCAGACACTGCCGGCTTCTCCCGGAGAGAGGGGCTCGAGTGAGGGGCCTGCGGGGGCGCCCCCCACAGCTCTGGGACTCCTGTGCGCAGCCTGCGGGTGTTCCAGGCCCCTGCTCCCCAGGCATGCCCTAGGGCCCGGCGCCCGCCCGGGAGGGTGGCCTCGCTGCCCCCTTTCAACTTTCACCCTTTTGTCTGTTGGCTGCCACCTCTTCTGAAAGGCTTCTGCGTGGCTTTTACCGCTTTTTCTTTACCAAGTTTTTTTTTTTTTTTAATCCCTTTAAGTCACTTGGCAGAATGGGCTGTGGTGCAGAGAGCGTTCTTGCGTGACAGAGCTGCGAGGGAGCCACTCTCCAAAGGATCGGTGTTGCTGCCACTCAGGCTGTGTCTCTGGGGGGAAAGGAGGGGGTCCATTACCCCGCTGAGGAGTTCAGATGTTCACCGCAGGGCTGCAGCTGCTGACATGCGCCGCTGAGCTGTCAGGCCTCACATGCCTCCTCTCTGGGAAGAGGTTTGGTGGGGGGCCGGGAGGGCGCTCAGTCCTGCTTGGCCGCTCCTGTTTGTGGAAAGGTTTCCTTGCTGGGGAGGTGTGGGGACGGGTTATTCTTGCTTCCAGCCCCTTCTTGGATGTCCACCAGGGAGTCCTCCTCACCCACTGCCTGCCTCCTCACCTGCCAAAAGACAATGCACGTGATTAAGCCCGGGGAAATTGGGAAACGCACAGGGACAGGCCGCCCCCCCCCCAGCCCTCCAGAGCCTATTTTCTTGAACGCCACCTTCCCGTGATCTGTGATCCGGGAGGAGGCTGGGATTATTCCCTGCCATCTCCCTTCTCTTTTCAAACCCAGATAACAAACAGCTGGCCGCGCGAAGCACCCTTCCTGGCAGTTCCCTAGCTTTCTCTTTTCCTGGGATCGGGGGCGGGGGTGGGAGGACTAGGAAGAGAAAAAATGAGGTTCCGTGAGCTCCTGGCCACGCAGGGGCCGCCCGCCTGGCCCAGCGCTGGCTCCGCTTTCCCCAGCACCTGCTCCTCTTGCTAAATGTCATTCAGAGGATCCAAGTGGGCCTCCAGGGCCTCGGCTTCCAGAACAAGCACTGCCTTTCCCCGCCGTGGGAAGCAGGAGCATCACAGAACCAGAAGAGCCGGCCTCCTGGCCTCCCTCTGAGGCCGGGCTCCGTGCTGCACTCCCGGCTGCCCTCCGCAGCCGCCTTCCCCTTCCATGGAGACCTGGGGGCAGGGCCGGCTGCTCCCCCAGATCCCAAACGACCCCAAGCTGACCGGATCGCCTCTCATTAGCGTGGTGTGCTGAAGGCCCACGCTGCCCCGGCGTCCGTATTCCCCCTGCAGGAGCCCCTCTTTGGAAGAGGGCTTTTATTATACATCTGAGAGCACTAGCTCTGGTTTGAAATCGGATCCAGATGGGCTCGGCTGCATCTGGGCACTTGCCTTTGTAGGGCCGAAGGTGGCTGATTTGAGAAACACGTGTTGTCTGGGGTTGTCGCAAATAAAACCCAGGATATTTGGGGTGCATGTCTAGAGTCCAGACTGGAGGAGGGGGTCTGGGCACTCACCGGGCACCCCACCTGGCAGGGACTCCATGTGGAAGAGGGGCAGGTGCTGGCCAGGTGGAGGGTGGGCAGAGGCTGATGGGTGGATGGGAGAAATAGAGAGGCCATGGGACAAGCTTCCCCAGGAGCACGGAGGGTTAAGAAACAGCGAGGTTTAAGAACCCACGGGACATCACCCCTGGATGGCCAGGATCTGGTAAACATGGTGTGAGCAGGCAGGTGAGGGGGAGCCCCTTGGTAAGGGGTTGGGTGGGGGCTGGATAGGAGGGAAGATGAGGACAAAGTCCCCACGTAAGGGGTGACTGCTGGGCTCCAGCCCGGCTCTTATTGCTATTACACCCGCGTGATTTCATCCAATTATAAATTGTAATTTCTCTATGAAAGCGAGAGATGGAAAGAGTCCAATGAGGTCATCTGCCTCCCTGACCAGGGTGAGGAAATTGTTTTCTACCTTGGGGGGGGTGGGATCAGAGGTGGCTGGGCTTCCGTATTTAGAGAGGGTGGTGACAGTGTCCTCTGGACCCAGAGCCTCCAGCCAGCCATGGCCGGCTGATCCCCCCACGACAGAGCTCTGCTCTCGAAATTACGAACCCAGGAAGGCAGCTGCGTTCGGCTGGCTCAGACCCTTCCCAGAGCCCTCCGGATAAAGGCGACATTGCCATGGCAGCCTCCAAGGCCCCGCAAGGCCTCGCCCCCTGGCCTCCACCCCTACCACCTCCCCTAACTCCCCGAGCTGGCCCCCACCCCTCCTCATGCTGCTCCCCTTTCTGCAAGAGTCCGTCCACCATCACCCCTCACCTCCTCTCCGCCTGCAGGGTTGAACAAACCACGATGGCAATGACATCATGTCTCACAAGGAATTATCTTCCTGGTTCAAGGAAGAGACCACATCTGCTCATCGGAGGCTGATCTAGCGCCTGAGTCAGTGCCTTGCACACAGTAGGTCCTTAATAAATACACCCAGCGAACTGCCCACTTTCTCACTGAGAAAATCAAGAGTCCGAGCAAGGCTTTCAGTGGGCCTGTCCAGCCTTGTGCATTCGGGGTCCCTTCTCCCTGTCCCTGTGTGTGGTCCTCCTGGGAGCTGGGCAGCAATGACTGGCCCAGGCCCCACTGAGGATATGGGCTCCTTAAGTGCTTCCGGGTGACGGGTGCCTCTCGAGGGTCAGGGAGGGTGTGTGCACCGAGGGCAGCCTGGCCTCAGTGCTCACAAGGTGAGAGTGCTTTGTTTCCACGTGTGGTGCATGGTAACGATTATTGCAGCCACCTGCATGCACTGGGCCCAGGAACACATCCTAAACGAGCCCTCCTGGCCTACACCTACCATCAAGCCGTGCAGTCGCCAGTGGGCACGCTACTGACCGAATAAACCTAGCACAGGCAGTGCAAGCCACGTCAGTGGGTGTATGTGGATTCCCATGCGGCCAGTCAAGCTGACCAGGGACAAAGTGAATCTGCATGGTCTCAGGGTCTCAAAGCAGGAGCCCGCCCCTTGGCCAGCTGTGGGTACTTCGACCACACGACAGCCTCTGCTCACCCTCCTCGCCTCTGCCGTCCCCCCTTCCCATAGGTCTGGTCCCTGCATTCCGGTGCCAAAGATCCATTTTTTGGGTCAACACAATAAAAGCTTCCTCGGCAAGTACTTGAGATGCTTACACCATTTTACTTTTTGTTATAAATAACAACATCATAACTGTAGTAAGAGAAATATGAAAGGAGGAAAGAAAGCCAAGTGCGCGATCCCATGTCTCTGCAGCGCTCTCTGCATCTTGGCCGGATCCGTCTGCCTGTGCTCATACGCCATTTACAAGGGGCGATGTTCCTTATCCTTTCCCAGGTCATTTCTGCTTTACCGTCTCCCCTGAGCCTGGGGCCAACCCAGCACAGCTGGCGGGGCAGGGAGGACTGTCCCCACTGTGCAGATGCAGTGACTCTGAGAAGGGGACCTTGTCTACATCTGTATGACTTGCAGGGCAGCCAGGACTTGATCTTTGGGCAGTTCCCTTCTCCCTGCATGACCCTAAGTCTCGGTGCAACAGAAACACAGAGGCCCTTAGGCCCACGCACCTAGAGACCCTGGGTTTCTCCTGAGTCCCTCTCCTGCCATTACTCGTCAGTTCATCCGTCTTTCCATCCCTCCCTCCCTCCCTCCATCTGTACAGCTCTCCCCCACTCTCTGTTTCTCCGCCCATCCATCTACCTGCCCATCTTTCTGTCTGTCATCCATTTTGCCATCTCTCAGTTCAGTTCAGTCGCTCAGTCGTGTCCGACTCTTTGCGACCCCATGGACTGCAGCACGCCAGGCTTCCCTGTCCATCACCAACTCCCAGAGCTTATTCAAACTCATGTCCATGGAGTCGGTGATGCCATCCAACCATCTCGCCCATATCGTCCCCTTCTCCTCCCGCCTTCACTCTTGCCCAGCATCAGGGTCTTTTCCAAGGAGTCAGTTCTTTGCATCAGGTGGCCGAAGTATTGGAGTTTCAGCATCAGCATCAGTCCTTCCAATGAATATAGGACTGATTTCCTTTAGGAAATTTCCTTTCCTTTCCATCTCTACATCCATCCATCCATCCATCCATCTGCAAGCATGTATTGAGACCCACTGCTGTGCAGGATGCATGGACTCAAAGAGGAGCCCCTGTCCCCTAGGAGCTCATGGTCCCATGAGGGAGGTCACTGGTTTGCAGCAGGTCACAGTGTGAGACACACACGGGGCGCTGGCAGAGTCAAAGCCACTCCTTGCCCAACCTGGGCATGGAGGGCAAGTAGCTGGGTCACAGAGGGCTTTCTGGGGAAGGTGACACCATGCTGTGGTTCTGGGGTCCTCTAGACTCCCACGTCATGACAGTCACCTGGGTTCAATGGCAAGCTGGAGTGGGGCGGGTGTGGCCACGGTTCCCCCATCCACCTTTCAGGGTCGCTGACCCACCTTTGGACCTCAAGCCTCCGCCTGAAGTGGAAACGCTCTTTAACTTTACAAGCTCCCACCTGCCTTGAAGATCGGAACACACTAATATTAATTCCTATATTAGCAATTAGCCCTCCTGCTTCTTTCCAACCTATGACTCTTTGGGATGGATTTTTATGTGTATGTCATTAATCAGATACCTGTATATGCTGCTGGAAACCCAGGTGGGCTTTATGGCCGGTGACTTAGCCAAGAGGCATTCTAAATGAACAACATGCCAGCGCCCCTCCCTGGCAGAGCTGCCCCATGGCAGAGAGGACAGAGTTTAGATCTTTGTAAGCAGGTCAAAGCTGGCGTGAGCTAGCATACCCAGGGTATTCTTTCATTTCAGACTTCCAGGCTGAGGTCAACATCTGTATGCGACCTTTAGAGATGAAAACGGCTCTTTGTGGCTCAAAGCTGGAGTTTGTTCCATGGCTGCTGACTTCCTCCCACAAGGACGGACATCCACAGGGCCTGTCCCTTCTCCCCCACCGCAGTGTGGGTCACCCCCTGCTCCTGCCGGCATGGACCTGGGTGCTGCCACAGTCATGTTGCTTCTTTCTAGGGGGCAGAGGGCTGGTGGCCAGGGCCACAAGGCAGGGAGAGCTCTTCCCTTAGGGAGTGTGGACTACTCCTGTAACAGAGTCCGCCCGATAGGGGCTAGGCCCGAAGGGCGTTTCAGGCTGAGGGGACAGCATATGCAAAGGCTCAGAGGCGAGAGGGCTTGGTGCAGTGGGAAGGCTGGTGTCCTGAAGCTGTGAGTTAGGAGGGCCGTGATCTAAGCGGAAGTGGGAGGTGGGATTCTTGGGGGGAATTTTGAATGCTCTGCTGAGGGGCCTGGTCTTCATTTTGAGGGCGGTGGGGAGCCAGTGAGGGCACCCAGGCAGGAAGGGGCATGACCAGACCTCTGTGGAGAATTGGAGGGCACCAGGTTGCATGGGAGCAGACCAGTGAGAGGCTGGGACAGCGTCCTTAGGAGCAGGGGTGGGGAGCGGGGGTGTTGAGACAGAGGGACTGACTCAGAGAACTCCCTGAAGACAGGCCTGGGGGCAAATGGGTTCCCTCCTCCTCCTCCTCCTCCTCCTCCTCGCTGGAGGGTGGCTGAGTGCTCCTGTGACCCCACGGAGCACCACCATGGGCAGCTGGTCCCCGGGGGCTCCGAGCCTGGTTCTAGGCACCCAGGGAGGGCTCCAGAGGGGGAGGGAGCTGGAGGCACCTCTGCACGAGAGGCGCCCCCTTCTCACTCGCTTTGGCCCCCCAGGCTTGGCATGGCAGCATGGCACCCGCACAGCTAAGCAGGTGAGAAGGGAAGGATGTGAGAGAGCCTGCGTTCGGGCGTGAACCCTCCCAGTCTCCGCTCTGCTAATTAAACCGTTTCCTGACAAAACCCAGACTTTCAGGGACGGGCGAGTGAGCAAGCGTGCGAGCCAGCCTGTGGCTGCAGGGGCCCACGCCACCTGGCCAGCAGGCCTGGACCCCAGCCAGTGCCCACCCTTGGAGACAGACCACTGGGGAGCCAGCTGGGCAGTGCCCAGAGCAGAGAAGCCACTGGCTCCAGGCTCCCAGCGACTGTACCAGTTCAGGGTGCTGCCCCAGCAAGGCGGCCGAGCAGCAGGGCCCTAGAGAGGCCGCCGAGTGGGCACCGTCGTCCCCGGGGTGCACCAAGCTAGGAGCGCGGGCGGGTGCCTGAAGAGGCCTCCTGCGCTTGGAGGGCTCTCGTGCCTTTGAAATCTCCTCCGAGCCAGCAGGAGACAGGAGGCACTCCGGGCCTGGGCCAGCCAAGGGCAGCTGGTGTTCAGCCGGGCTCATGACCACTGCTCTCAGCCTCTGGGAGAGCCCCTCGAGGGGGCTGTGTGTGCCCCTGCTGTTAGGGGGCAGGGGGAACGGTGAGGGTACCAGGCCCCCCAAGGCCTGCTCCCCTGCCTGCATACCAGGACACAGTCCCCTGCGTGCCCACGGTGGGCCATGCCCTCTGTCCGCGGCTCCCTGGAAGAAGCTGCCTACTGGTCAGGTCTACCCTGCAGGGCTTGTTGAAACCCAGCGTCTGCACATGAAGGTCTGTGTGCAGCCCAGGGAGCCCAGCAAGGATGAGTCTGGGGCAACAGCGAAGGCCAGGCCTTTCTCAGGAAACTGGCCTGCTCTGCGGGCAGAACAGTGCCTGTGTGTTTCCCGACCTTGTCCCACTGTGAGCTTTTGGCTAGGTGGGGCCCTCCATGGATGCAGGCAGTGGGTCCCTGGACAGAAGATCCAGTCCCCTCCTGGCCGCTGGCCTCTGCCTGCTCCTACCTGGGCCCCTGGTCACAGGACGGGCCCTGTCCAGTCTACATGCCGTAGGTCTCTAGAGATGTTTGATTGATTGATTGATTTTCCTGTGCCGGGTCTTAGCTGTGGCTCGTGGGATCCTTTTCGTTGCTGTCATGGCAAACTCTTAGCTGCAGCATGAGGAATCTAGCTTCCTGACCAGGGGCTGAACCCAGGCCCCATGGATTAGGAACATGGAGTCTTGCCGCCGCTGCTGCTGCTAAGTCGCTTCAGTCGTGTCCGACTCTGTGCGACCCCATAGACGGCAGCCCACCAGGCTCCGCTGTCCCTGGGATTCTCCAGGCAAGAACACTGGAGTTGGGTGCCATTTCCTTCTCCAGTGCATGAAAGTGGAAAGTGAAGCTGAAGTTGCTCAGTTGCGACCCCATGGACTGCAGCCCACCAGGCTTCTCTGTCCATGGGATTTTCCAGGCGAAAGTACTGGAGTCGGGTGCCATTGCCTTATCCACATGGAGTCTTAGCCTCTGGAAATTGGGGAAGTTCCTCAAGCAGATATTTGAAGCAAGTCTTTACTTGTATGTCTGGGAGGCTTGGGGGTTTCCCAGGTGGCACTAACGGTTAAGAACTCATCTGTCAATGCAGGAGAAATAAGAGATACAGGTTCGATCCCTGGGTCTGGAAGATCCCCTGGAGGAGGAAATGGCAACCCACTCCAGTATTCTTGCCTAGAGAATCCCATGGACAGAGGAGCCTGGCGGCTACAGTCCCTGGGGTCACAAAGAGTTGGAAACGACTGAAGCGACTTAGCTCGCACATATGCTGGGAGGAGGCTCAGGGGCTATGGGGGTCTCTCAGGGAGCAGGCCAAGGAGCTTTTAGAACCCAGGCTCTGCTCACGGTCTGAGCTCCCCTCGTCTGCAGCTCCTTCTCCTCCCTGCAGCCTCAGATTCCTTCGGGAATCTGGACCCTATGGGCACAGGCACCCTGGGGACCATCAGCCGCCCTCCCCCTCTGCCCCCCAGCTACTGCATTCAAAATGCCGCTCCTTCCTAGACCTCCCCTACTGACCACATTCAGAGCCATGAGCTGGGGATTCCGACCACGCACCTGCATTTACTCAGGTGCAGCTGGTAGAAGCTGCCTTTTCTTCCAGAAGTACCCACTTGCCTCTTGCCAGCTGTGCCAGGCCCCCTGACCCCCTGGGACAGGCGCCTTCAAGCCCGGCTCCCCTAGCCTGCTCTTCACCTTCCCTGCACCAGCAGAAGCCTGTGCCAACGGGTCTTCGGCCGTGTGTTGGAAATCTCTCACCCCCTCCGCTCCTTCCCGTAAACTCACTCTCCGGCCGGGAGCAACGCCGCGCGCCCAGGCCAAGCGGCCAGACTTTGTTAATATTTACAGCGAGTGGCTCAGGAAGCTATTAGCTTCCTTTTCTTGTTGTTAATTGAAAGAGGAGAAAATGGTTGTAACACTTCAAAAGGACTTAAAGCGCAGCCTGAGAGAGTCGGGAGGAAGGGAGAAGAGGCTGTTTAAAATAAAGAAAGGAAGCCCACACCCCACGCGACGGGGGAGTGGCGCTCCTTCCCGGCTCTGCAGCCGCCTGGCTTTCCTCTGAGGTTTCCTCATGGCCACTCATTGTATATTTTCCTTTTCATTTGGGAATCTGCCTTAAGGATAGAAGGAGGAAGAAAAAGACTTCACCGTGCACTTTATTAATAACGGAGCTCTTTGAAGCTGCGGCTAACGAGGCCCCTGGTACCTTCACTCCTGGAGCACAAGGGCCAGCCTCGCCTCGAGGCTGCTTCCCTGTCCTGTAGCCCCCAAACCCCGGCTCTCACCTCCCAGGATACAGGCCCAGACAGGGCATTGGGCTAATTCCCGGGCCCTGACCTGGGTGTGGGGTCTTGGGCCTCAGAATCCCCCCACCCCCCATGGGCTCCAGGGACAGCTAAGGATGCCAGTGGTCATGGTGGGTGAGGGGACTTTCTGAATCCTGGTAGACAAGGAGCTGGGGGCCCAGCATTGCCAGGTCTCTGGCCTCTGTGGCCAGCCTTCTCCAGCCACATTTCCTAGAGATAAATGAGCCCTCCAGTGACACCTGAATAGTTAGCTTCTGGAGTCTGACCTACGATGTAAGCAACCAGACAACTCTACCAGTTTCTTTGTGGCCAGACAGGGCAGACTGGATGACTCAGGTCTCTGCTGTGGGAGCCTGCCATTTGGTTCTGGCTGATGAGTGCCCCTTCCTCCAGAAACCCTTCCCTGACTGTCCCTTGCCCCTAGCCTGCTTTAGCATGGCCTCTCGGGCTCCCCTGGCACCGTGCTGTCTATTAGACTGGCCTTCTCTGTGTCTGCAGAACAAGATGACTGACTCTCTAGACACGGGGGTCCCCAACTCATGGTTCTAGAGGGCTGCATTAAAGGAGGGACCTGCATTGCAGGAGGTCCTCTCCACCTGCTCCCTCCCCGCTTCTGCCCTGATCGGTCTAGACGGGGAAGCTTGTTCAGTCTGGGCCCCGCCAGAGGCACGGCCACACTGCAGGGCAGGAGGCCCAGAGGAGAAGCTAGGACAGTGACGGAGGTGGGGGGGCGGTGGGACAGTTCGGGGAAGACAGCTGGTCCCTGGTCCTCCCAAACGTACAAGCTGACCTGGGAGAAGGAAGACCACCATGCCCTGGGAGGCCTAAGAACTAAAAGGACAGGAGGGATTCAGTTAGGAAGTCTGTGACAGGTGGAGATACCCAAAGATGGACCAGACTTCTACTGCTAGGGGTGCCGAGGCCCAGGCTGGACGGCCACCTAATAGTGAGGCGGGACCAGGGAGACCGCCTCACGTGGGGGCCTAGCCAACCCAGGCTTCCTTCCCCGAGCTGTGCTCTTGAAGCCATGCCGTTGTTCCTTCTGGCTGCTACCTCCCCAAAGCCCTGGCCCTGTACTATCCACCCCGGATTCTGTAAATAACTGTCTTTAACCCCCGGCTGTGACCCCTTACGGGCACGGACTGTGTCAGCAATGGTGACAGCCGCCATCACTAACTAGACTTCTGCCTACGGCCCAACACAAAGAGCTAAGCGGATAATAATAATAATACGATGACAACAACAACAGGAGCAGCCCCGTGTTAAGTCTGAGGCGGGCACCATCCTTAGAGTACCTCACTGGACCCACAGGCACTATTATTACCGTTTCAGTTTTCCACCTGAGGAAACAGAGAGGTTCAGCAGCCTGCCCAAGGTCACACAGCGGGTCCACGCTGGGGCCCGGGCACGAACCCGCTCTTGTCTCGGCTCTGAGCCCACAGCACACTTCCTGTGTGGCCAGGACTGGAGGGCAGTGCTCAGATGGGCAGGAGGCTGCAGACCAGCGCTCCCCAACCCGGTTCACGGGGCACCTCAGTCATTAAAGGCTCTGAGAAGTCCCATCTCAAAGACAGATTTAACCCCGTTCGCGCCGGCGGTCACCTGTTAACCGTGCAGGATTTGCACATTCTTCGGAACACGCTCTGGGCAGCACAGTCTGCTGTGTGCTGAGTGTCCGGTGTGTGCTCAGTGGTCGGGGGGTGGGCACGTCTCTGCCCTTAGCCCCCCAGCTCGGTGCCTAGCACACAGGATGCACACGCATCAGCAAATGAGGGCCGAAAGAGAAAGGGGGTGGATGTGTAGATGACCTGGGCTGGGGCCAGGGGAAGCCACAGGTCCTGGCAGACCAGTCTCTGTTCTGAGCTTCCCTCATCTCCTCCCCGCCAGCCCTGGACCCGATGCGGCAACCCGCCAGCCACGCCCAGCCTCATCCTTCCCCCTGGCGGCCAGGCAAGGCCCCACTGTGCCTCCTGGGCAGGTCCGAGCCCTCTGCCCCCACCCAAGGGCCCCCGCCAGGCACAGGCATCTCTTCCCTTACCTTCCTGCTCTGTGGCTCTGGCCTTGACATTCAGATCACATCCCCTAGCCCTGCCTAGAATACTAATTTTCCCAAGATGAAACCATCCGTGTTTAATTTTTGTAAGAGCCAGGCAGAAAGAAAAAACAAGACAAGGAAAGCATCAGTGGTGGAAGTTGGGGCCCTCCTGGAGGCTGTATTCAGAGCTTCTCTGGACGGCTGGCTGTGAGAATGTGGGGTGCCACCCCCCACCCACCGTGGTCACACGGCCCCTGAGGAGGACCAGGAGGGGGTCGCCCTGTGCAGTCCTACTGCTGTCTTCGGACCACCTTGTGTGTGTGTGTGCTAAGCCGCTTCAGTCATGCCCAACTCTTTGTGACCCTATGGACTGTAGCCTGCCAGGTTCCTCTGTCCATGGGATTCTCCAGGTAAGAATACTGGTGTGGGTTGCCATGCCCACCTCCAGGAAATCTTCCCAACCTGGGGGTCAAACCTGTGTCTCTTTAATCTC
The DNA here is from genome assembly GCF_049115385.1 of Moschus berezovskii. Lineage (NCBI taxonomy): Eukaryota > Metazoa > Chordata > Mammalia > Artiodactyla > Moschidae > Moschus > Moschus berezovskii. The sequence continues at coordinate 8,654,738 of NC_142484.1, forward strand.
CTGCATTGGCAGGCAGGTGCTTTACCACTAGCATCACTTGGGAAGTCCCAGGACCACCTTCAGTTCAGTTCAGTTTAGTTGCTTAGTCGTGTCTGACTCTTTGCAACCCCATGAATCACAGCACGCCAGGCCTCCCTGTCCATCACCAACTCCCGGAGTTCACTCAAACTCACCTCCATCGAGTCGGTGATGCCATTCAGCCATCTCATTCTCTGTCATCCCCTTCTCCTCCTGCCCCCAATCCCTCCCAGCATCAGAGTCTTTTCCAGTGAGTCAGCTCTTCGCATGAGGTGGCCAAAGTATTGGAGTTTCAGCTTTAGCATCAGTCCTTCCAATGAACACCTAGGACTTATCTAATAGGCTCAGCAGGGGGGTAACCAGTTTTCCAGTGGGTGGTGGACAAGGCATGGGCCAAGGCTGGCCTTCTGAACACACCAGGGCATGCTTCTGGCCTTGGCTTGGGAGGGTGGTTTTTTGAGACCTTCAAGAGGAAGCCCCCTTGGGCTTCCCTGGTGGTTCAGTGGTTGAGGATCTGCCTGCAACGCAAGGGACACCAGTTCAATCCCTGAGCCAGAAAGGTCCCAAATGCCGTGGGGCAGCTGAGCCCATGTACTACAGCTACTGAGCCGGCCTTCTGGAGCCCGAGAGGCGACACTGCTGAGCCCACGTGCCACAACTGCCGAAGCCCATGCACCTAAAGCTTGTGCTCTGCAATAAGAGAAGCCACCACGATGAGAAGCCATCATGTTGCAACTCCAGAGGAGCCCCTGCTCACCGCAACCAGAGAAAGCCCGCATGCAGCAATGAAAACCCGGCACAGCCAAATACAAAAAATGAATAAATACTAAAAAAAGAGGAAGCCCCCTTAATTAAGGGCGGGCAGTCAGGTTACATCTCTCCCCTTGTTTGCCAATTGTTTGTCCATTGTTCACCAATTAGGTTTCTGCCCAGCTCCTGTGGGAAAAGGAGCCTGGGATCTCTCCCTGATCAGCTGGAGTCACACTGGGGATAGAGTGAGGGCTGGCAGACAGGGGCAACCTGGGAATGCCCATAGTGGGCACAGGGAAGAGGGACGAGGGAAGTGTTGCTGGACTAGAGGACCTTGACCTGCCAGGGCCTCAGCTGCCTCCTTGGGGCACTGGGATGTGACTTCAGGGCTAGGAGGGCACAAGAGATGCAAGATGTGGGTTCAGTCCCTGGGTCGGGAACATCCCATGGAGTAGGAATGGCAACCCACTCTAGTATTCTTGCCTGGAAAATCCCATGGACAGAGGAGCCTGGTGGGCTACAGTCCATGGGCTTACAAAGTAGTTCGACACGACTCAGCGACTGAGCACACACAGGAAGAAGAGGTGGTTAACAGCCTGGAGTCAGAGTTCGGAGTTGTGTAGCTTCAACAGCTGTGTTTCTTGGGTCTCCGAGCATTTCCGTATCTATGAGATGGAGTAATGAGGGAAGCACCCTTATGGGTTGGTGGTGACGATCAAAGATGGTACCCTGCAGGTGCCCTAAGGATCAGCCTGGCATTCCAGGCACATATAGAAGCCAGTGATTATTATTATCATAACCCCTGAGACAGGTGCTCTCGGTAAAGCCCTTCCCTCGGCGTCCTGTGCTGACCAGACTGCCCGCCTGGGAGACCGGTTCCCTCCCACAGCCCCCGTCGAGTCAGAGCAGCAGCTTCCCCCTGTGTCTGACTCCCCTCGCGCCCGCCTGGCCTCAGGACATGAGCTTGACTCAGTGCCACCCCCCCACATCCCAGTTTCACGCCCCCGAGTCCCTAGAGGGAAGAATGAGATTGTCATGGCAGGAAACATGACAGAACACGAAACGTAATGAAATCAGAGATGTAAATTATGAAATCCAAATCACAGCCCCGCTCCTTCTGCAGCAGAGTAAACTCTGGCAGAGGCTCTGCGGGCTGGGGACCCCCGTGGTGGAGGCCTCCAGGCCCCCAGACCCCTTGCCGGGCACTGTGAGTGGGTGGCTGCTGGTGGTTCCAGCTGCCCCGCCAGCCACTCATGCCCTCTCCCTGGAGACCACTGACTGGCCATCAAGGACACAGTAAGACACTGCTCTGCGATTTCTGCTCCGGAGCACCCCCCTCCACTGTGGATCAGATCCTGGCCAGGACCACCGCTGGGCTCGTCTCTTCCCCTACCCTCTCCTGGTTCACGTGCCCCCGCCTAGGTTTTTCCCGAGATCTCAGGCATGGGACCCCTGTCTCAGGCCCTGCTCCCTGGGCCCCCCCGAGACAAACCCCAAACCGCTCCTTGGAGAGACCCACTGCTGTGCCCTTGTCCCATTTTAGTGTTGCGACGCCTCTGCCCCATAACGTGGGCCCAATTGGAGGTCAGGGACAAGCAGGGGCCGGATCAGCACCTTGGCTGCCTGCTCCCCTCTGCCCTCCTCCAGTGAGGCCCCTGCAGCCAGCACCCACATGCCCCCTTTCTGCCTGCCCCCTTATGTGTGGGGCCGGGGGCCTCCCTCCCCAGCCCCCAGCCCCGCCGTCACAGCCACCTGTGAGTGCAGAGCTGGTACAAGGAGGGTGACTCCAACCTAATGTGTTTTTTTGGCCACCTCCCCTCTGCTGCGGGGGCTGCATCATAAATTATTATCGACCCACAGCCGGCCCGGGCTGGAGACGAGATGGGGAAATAAAGCACTGGGCTCGATAATGGTGCCCTGCTGCCTGAATTTACTTATTTGTGGCTTTCCTACCCACAAGGAAACGCAACGATAAATAACTGCTGACTATTAGGCTCCCGGTCGGGAAAAACACCCTTGGATCCATTTCTTGAGGACAGGCGAGGACTGGAGACCCGCACGCCCATCCCACCTGCCTGCCGGGTCTGATTTGATTTTCCCAGGCCCACTTGCCTGGGTAGAAGTCTTCTTCTCCAGCTTACAGACGAGGAAACTAAGGCTCAGAGACGTGAGGTACCTCAGCCCAGGTCCAGGGTTACCCACAGATCCTTTCTTTCTTTTCTTTCTTTTTTTGGCTGTGCTGGGTCTAGTTGCACCATGTGGGGCCTAGTTCCCGGACCAGGGATTGAACCCAGGTCCCCTGCATTGGGAGTGCGGAGTCTTAGCAAGTGGACCACCAGGGAAGACCCCAGATCCTTTTATGCCTGGGATTTTCCCCGTTTGGGCTTCCCTGGTGGCTCAGACAAGTGAAAAATCTCTCTGCAGTGCAGAAGACCCAGGTTCAATCCCTGAGTCAGGAAGATCCCTGGGGAAGAGAATGGCAACCCACTCCAGTATTCTTGCCTGGAGAATTCCATGGACAGAGGAGCCTGGCAGGCTACAGTCCATGGGGTCACAAAAAGTCAGACACAACTGAGCGACTTTTAGCACACATCCTAGGCAGCCCGAGAGAGCCGGTCACTCTACGCTGGTCTCACAGCAGAGCCAAGGCTGGGACCCTGCTCTTTCCGACCCAGAGCTGTGGGTGCTCTTAACCTACGTGAAATGTCTTCAGCGCGCCTGCCTCCTGCGGGACTCTGCGAGGCTGTGCACGCTCTCCCTCCGGGTCCCTCTCCAGCCTGCTCCGGGCGGGAGGCTGTGGTCACCAGCGAGCTCCTTGGACCCTCATGGTGACGCTCCCCACTGTCGCCAGCCAGAGAGCCTCCCCTTCCCGAGCAGTCTCCCCAGCCCCGTCACAGCCTTGTGACACCCATTCCGGCACACCCTGACCCCCTGCCAAGCGATCATACAATGGCCACTTCCACTTCCCGAGGGCCTCCCGTGAGCCACGCACGTTCAGAGTCTTGCACTGTCTGCTGACTCATTTCCCGCCCTTATCGATTCCGATTCTGTGAGGAGGACAAGACAGCTGACACCCAGAGAGGGTAGGTGACTTGCCAGGGGCCACACAGCTGATAGGGGCCGCCTGGCTCTGAGTCTGTGTGGATGGAAAACCTGAAACCCAGAGAGAAGGACAAACTGGAAAGGGCGGTGCACCTTGGTGCCATAGGGACGAGGGCGGTGCCATCGGAGGCTGCCAGGAGGACAGGGTGCCCCTTACAGGCATCCTGGCATGTGTGACATGGCAGCAGGATGGACCCTGTGGGTACCTGCGAAAGGAATGCTGTGGAAGGGGTGGGGAGGCCAGGGGCCTGGAGGCAGAACACAGGTCCACACGGGGAGCGCGGAGCTGGGCTCCACGCCCAGGAGAGCACAGGGACTAGGATGTCTCGTGTGCTCAGCCATGGATGCCAGGTGCAGGGGAGCGTAGAGGCGAGCCGGGGAGCACCCTGCCTTCTCTACTGGGGAGCACCTTCACAGCTCACCCTACAAGGAGCACAGTGGTGCCTCCCTTTCACAGGTGAGGAACCCGAGGCTCCCAGAGCCGCCTGTCCCAGGTCCCCTGGCTTCAGAGGGGGCAGAGCTGGGGCTGGACCCGGCCTCCCTCCCCCCAAGTCCCCGCTGCCCCTCCCCAGCCTTGCCTGGCAGCTGCGGCCCCTTCATCTCCTGGTTACGGCTCCCCAGGGTGCCCACCTGGTCTCTCCCCAGGGAACACAGCGGCTTTAATTGACTCACCCGGAGGAGTCTCCAGGAGGCTCAACTTTTTTTCTGCAAGCCCGGTCTGAGTACCAGCGTCCCCAGGGCTCTGGGGTGGGGGCAGGAGACTCACGGGGGTCCAAGTATCTATGGGAAGAGCCGGAGGAGGCGGCTGGGCGGGGCAGATGGTGACTGGGGAGCAGTGCAAATGTGGGAACTCGTGTGTCTAGCCACGCTGGAGTGGGTGACCTCAGGCAGGGTCCTCCCTGGGTCTCCAAAAAGCTGAGGAGCCCTGGTTTCCCCTCCTGACACAACCCAGGCCTCTCCAGCCTCTCCCTCACCCCAGAAGCTGGGGGGTGCAGTGGCTAAGCCATCACCTGCCCTTGCCTGCCAGGGAAGTGGTGGATGGACCCCATGGTGCAGAGTTGCTGGGCCAGGTACACATCTCCAGCCGTCCACATCCAGGCTGTGGGGCGTGAGGCCAGCAGGACGCTGGCTCCAGCTGTGCCCATTCCTTGGACCACATCACCTCGGGGTATCCATGACAGTGCCTAGCAAGCAGCCTGGGACCTGAGTGCCAGTCTCCCAGCCCAGAGCTCCAATAGGGATGGTGAGGGTGAGTGATGCACCCAGCTTGACCTGGCCCCTTCTAGTGCCCAGAGAACACAGCCTGCATGGGCAGAGCCACACCCCCCAGCCCCCTCCCTCGGCCTAGGTGCTTTTGATACCCAGGGCAAGGGGCTTGGGTTGCGGGGAGCCAGCCTGACCTACAGCCCAGGGGTGGGGTGGAGCACAGGCGGAAGAGGAGGGAGGTCTGGGTGGCGAGCCCATGAAGGGGCTCCCCTGCCCTGTCCGCCCCCGCACGCCCTCCCCGGGCAGGAGCGGAAGCCCGTGTGACCTGCTCTCACAGTGGGCAGCAGCCAGCTTGTCTCCCTCCTTAGGTTCTGGGGTCCTTCTAGAAGGCCTCAGTTCCGGGCACCGACGTGGGGCGGGGGGCCCAGGAGAGCAGGAGGACTACTCGCCTGGGCTTCTTTCCGGGCCACACAGGCATGTTTCTGCCAGACCCACAAATCCCCGGCCTCGCTTGCCAGGGAAGCTTCATCCACGTCAGCACATTTATGATCCACATATGGGTGCGGGTGAAGTACGGCCCCGCGGTGTTTACTGGTGGGGATGCTAAATGTGTGCCTCTGAGGCCAGACGAAGGAGTGTCTGGGGGTGGAGATGAGGGGCAGCCCTCCGGGAGGGGGCCACCATGTGGGGAACAGTCGGCAGAGCGAGGTGGCCCGAGGGCCCAGGGGTCGTGAAGGGCGGGGAGGCAGGCATCCTGCGCGTATCAGGGCCCGTGTGTTCTGGGGGTGTCAGCTGGAGATGCTGGGGGCCAGGGACGGGGTCTGCATGTGGAAAAGACTTCTCTGGTTTTCCTCTCCTACTGCTGCCCTGGCGGCGAGGGGACAGCATCAGCCCTGCTGGGTCAGGAAGGGCTGGCAGGCTCCCTCCTCCCACGGTTTCCAGGGCGGCTTGCAGGTGCCACGGGGTGGGGAGGAAAGGAGCGCAAAGTCAGAGTCCCGCCGACCTTGAACTCGGCTCTGCCAGCCACCGCCTGGGGTCCACCCAGCAAGCCCCAGACCCCTGCTCTCACCTGTGCTGCGGACTTGGTGACCCCCCCCTTCCTTCTCTCACCCCTTTCTTCCCTGAACGTGAGCCGCGGTGTACCAGATGACACCTCAAGCGCAGCCCGAGTCAGCAGCGGGGAGAAGGCTGGCTGGGGGAGGTCCTGAGGGAAGCCTCCTGGGGAGGGGGGGTGGTCTGTCTGCACATCATCCTGAGGGCAGCTGGGTGCCCGGGAAGGGCAGAGGGGGGAGGGGCAGGTTGACAGAGAGCAGGAAGCTGGGGGAGGGGCAGTCGGGGTGGCACAGGAATGATCTGTCCTTCGAGCTGGGGGCAGTGCGCACAGGTGAAATTCCCCTGAGCCGGCACTTCAGTGGGCACGCCTTACACCTCTATAAACAACAAAAGCACAACTAAGCTAAGCTTCCTTTGGCCCTGCACAGAGGGCCTCGGGCTGGGGACCAAGCTCCCCGCCCCAGTCCTAGGGCTCCCATCGCGTCCCCAGGGGCAGCCCCTGGCACTCCAGGGGGAGGGGCCAGAGCAAGCAGGCCCCCGGGGTCTTCCCAGGTTGCTCCTTCAGCGGCCACCCCTGCTCCTCCCCATTCGGGCGCGAGGCCACCCGTTGTCTGCTGGACGAAGGTACCATGGGGACAGGAAGGGGCACCCAGCCCACCCCTCTGACAGCGCAGGTTGGCAGTGGCCCCCAGAGGAGCCCATCTCTGTTGCCCCCAGGGCATCATCTACATCCTTCCTTATTCCCCCTACCTCCTCCAGGGGATTCTATGACCTCCCCCCTAACTGCACAGCTGAGCAAACTGAGGCTCAGAGAAGCTAGGAGACCCACCTCCTGTCTAGGAAGGAGCTGTGATCCGAACAGGACCCTTCTGACAGCAGGGTCACCCACAGCTCCACTGGGACCCTGGCCCAGGCCTTCAGGGCCCCCAACTGGTGACTCCAAGCTTCTGCCTGGGACAGCCAGGCAGGGCCCTCGGCCAACCCCAGCAGCCAGTGCCTAGCAGGACCTCCAGGCCTGTCCATGCACGGCTGTCCCCTCTCCCCAGGGCAGGCAGACCCCACTGCCCTGCAGCCACATGGAGCATCGGACGAAGCTATCCCCATGCTGGCCTGTGGTGGACCTGGCTGGAGGCAGGGGATGGACTTGGAAGATTTATGAGCCGGGTTAAAATTTAATTTGGGTGGAAGATCCCGGCCAGCTAAGCTGGCTGCCCCAGACAAATGGCCTCATCCCCGCCAGCTCCCACCCGCTCGCCCTGGGGTTGGGCCTGGCCCCCGTGCCAGCCTCCCCCGCGCTCCTTCCCCGGAAGGCTGGCCGCCGCCCGCAGAGAAATCACAGCACCGAATTCGATTTGGGGCAGGAGCACTGGGTGATGAGCCTTGTTTGCACTTCAGCTCGAAATTGAACTGGACAGACAGGGCTTTGGATGGAAACTGCCTTCGCCAGGGCCCCCTTTGGGGCCGGGGCCCCGCCAAGCCCACCAGCTGCCTAATTGGGGGACATGGCCCTGGGCAGCTCACCTGTCACTCCGTGTTCCACCCAGCTGCCCTCTGTCCCCAAGCCCTGTCTTCTGCCCAGCACCCCACTCCTCCCTGGGCCCTGCCTGTCTGGGCTGGAACCCCAGGTTAGGAGATCTCATACAAGCAGCTGGGCCTCCCAGGGTCTATCTCCTTGCCTGCAAAATGGGACTTGTTGTTATTAGCTGATGTAATACCGTAACCACAGCCCTGCACGAAGCACCCCGTCTGTCACAGGGCAGCGCCCAGGCTGCAAGTGGGGGTTTGCTGAGCCAAGGAGGATCTTTGACTCTCCAGGAGTCTGTGGTCTTGCTCCCCACAGGGGCCGGGGCGTCACCTTATCGGACCTGCAGGTGCTGACAGTGTAAGGGATAGTGCTGGGATCCTCGTGGTATGGGGTGTGAAGGCCAAGGCTGGGCTCTGGCAGCAGGAGCACGTGGGCCCCGTGTACCGCTCCCGCCGGGCTGATCCCCGTCACCACTCTCACCCCAATGCCGTGCACTGGGACCCTCTTAGGTGCTTTCCTGAGTGGGCGCTGTCCACCCATTTTACAGATAAGGAAAGTGAGGCTCAGAGAGGTGAAGAAACCGCCACCTGCAATTTCTCTGCTGCCTCCCAGCTCCTGTCCAAGATGGGGGACAAAGGGAAGCTGGGCTGGCTCAGGGAAGGGGGCCAAGAGCATCCCCTTCCCTGGAACTCACACAAACACACACCATACACACACACACACACATAGATGTGCCGCCACTGGCAGGGATCCAGGCCCAGAAATAGCCATGCCACCTCCCGAGGCCGAGTTACTGCTCTGCCTGGGACTGGGGAAGAGGCTGATGGGCGGGAGAAGCTGCAGTAACCCAGGATTGCACAAGGCAAGTGAGCGTGCACACACCCTCCCACCCACACCTGCTCACATGTGCACAAACTCACACATGCACCCAGGGTGGAGTGACGAGCTTCAGATGCCATCGTCCTGGCCTCCCAAGGGACCAAGGAAGACTAGGTTTGAACCTTTCTTCTCCAGCTGGAATGAGACCCTTCGCATCGCCTCGCAGTGGTGCCTGGGGGATAGGGGTCTGCCCTGAAGAGTGCGCAGAGGCCAGCTCCTGGCCAACGCTGGACCTCTGCTGGGGCTGCCCACACCCTCACACACAGAGCTGGGGCCAGGGTGTTGAGGGCGAGGGGACACAGGGTCCCCTTGGGGGGTCTCTTTTATCCTCCAGTCCCCACCCCACCCTCACCCCCCGCCAGGGATCCGAGGTCCTTCTTTCAGAAGCCTGGGGATCTGAGGGCCGGGACTCGGCTTCCCCCAGCAGCCGCGGCCAGTCTCACTCTGCTCCAGTCTGGCTGGAGGGCCCTGCGGCCTCTTGCTTGGGGACTCAGCTCTGTCCCTTGCAAGTGCTGGGCTAATCCTCCCAGGGGTGGAGGGATTAAATATGTCAACATATTTGCATTATAAGAGGAGCATCAGGGGCTTGGCTCTGAGAAGTGATCAGCGTGGTGAGGAGCCAGACTGCTGCTCCATAAACTCCCAAACCCTGCACGTGCATTCCCCACCCCCAGTGGGTGCTGCATGTCAGCCCCAACTTACCCTTGACCTTGGGAGACCCAGCCTTGAGGCTGGTGCAGGAGACACACACACACACAGGGGCCCGGAAACAGCACTGTCCGTGCAGTCCCCCACTCCCGGCTCTGAGCTGGTCACCACCCCCACGGCCTCTCATTATTTCCGTATGTATTCATTTATTCCCATCTCGTCCCAAATGATTTGCAGCAGCTTACAGAAATACAACCTAATAATAATTGTTGAGAGTCAAGAGGAGGGAGTGGGCTGGGAGACCCCGCCTCTGCAGCAGACAGGCTCCGGTTCAGATCCTGCTCTTTAGTTCCTTAGTTTGCTCTGCAGTCACTCCACCTCCTGGGGCCTCTCCTCCCCTGTGAAAAGCCCATAGTAATGCCCACCCCAGGGGTGGGGGGGTTGTTAAGGGGATGGAATGAGAAAACGCCAGGGGAGGCTGAGCGAGCAGGTGCTTGGCAGATGGGAGGTGGAAATAGCTCTTGTGCACGTTCTTTCGTGGTCAGGAGAGAAGGTGAAGGAGACAGAAGTGAGAACAGGACAGACGCATGAAGAGCCAGAGCAAGCAGGGCATGGCCAGTCTCTGAATTCTGGGGCTTCCTGGGTCCCAAGCTGCGGGAAAGCGGCCTGGGAGGGGGTCTCAAAACTCTCGAATGCTGAGGTCCAGGCATTCCCTTCAGACTCCTTTCAGAGAGGAACCCCACCACCGCTCCACCTGCCCCTCTTGGGGGGCCTAGAGTCTGCATCAGGGAGAGGTCTGGGGTTCCAGGCTGGCAGCCCCACCCTGACAACTAGTGCCTGCATGCAGAGGGTGGGGTCTTAAGCTCCTGGCCCCTGAACCCCCTTCAGCCTTGAGCTCTGACTTCCACGGCCTTGGTTCAGCCCCCAGACCAGCTCTCGGCCCCAGATTGACCTTCAGTCCCTTGGCCCGGCCCCAGTTGCCCCACCCCCCTGGTCATCACTATCACTTCCTCTAGGGGGACTTCCCAGCCTGGCATGAACATGGCCTGACTTCTCTCAAGCCATCAGCTGCTCCGGGTCCCCCATCCTGTCTTCTATGACTTCCCCTAAATCTTACTCCTGGGGGCTCCGGGCCTGGCAGCAAGGAGGGGTTTGGGGAGCTGGGCACAGGCCTCCCGATCCACAGGCCAGCCAGGCTATTCTAGGGGCACACAAGGCAGGCAGTGGTCCTTCCGACCCCACTCCCAGCCAGGATCCTAGAGCTCTTCTATGTTATAATCCTGTCCTGGGAGGCAGCTGCCTATGCTGCAAATGGCCAGCTTGTGGACACAGCCGTGGGGATGGAATGGAACGCCTACTAGAAACACCAGGTGGAAAGCAGCACTCAGGAGAGAGCCTGGGGCGTCCAGTGCAGAACCCCCAGCTCCGCCACCCAGCAGCCCCCAGGCCTGTGGCCTTAGTCTTCCCGTCTGTGAGTTGGGAGAATGGACCCCTCCTCTCTCTGGCTTATTAGCTGCTCTGGAAGGAGGCAGATGGGGAGGGGTATGTACCTGCCCAGCTCGGCTTAGGACTTCAAGGGTGGGGGTGCGGGGCAGCCCCCCGCCTGTAGGAGCAGGCTTCAGCCACCCCCTCACCTCCTCGGTTCAAGTGGAGAAGTCTTTTTGGGGCCGGAACAAACACCAGACACAGTGCACATCCTGAACGGTCCAGGCTCCATGACCATGGTACTGTGATGCCCCTGAGTGTGCCCAACAAGCTGGGATAAACTTGGGATAAACGGGCTCACGGTAACTGATTTTAAAAGAATTACAAAGTGTAGGTAGGCCTTTCAGAGGAAGATGGCAGAGGGTCCCTTCATTAAACTGACTCCAATAACATCAGCGTGGGGACTTCAGGAGAGTCTGGATCCCCCCTAAGTTCTCCCCTGCGGGCTGTGGGCTGTGACCGCCGGCGATGACCACACAATGCTCTTCACTTCCCCACTCCAGAAGTCCTCCTGTCACTGTCATCTGGGCCATACCAGGGCTCTGGGAGCTCGCCTAGTCGCAAAGCAACCCTAAGATCCACCGGGACCCCACCGCCCTCTCCTGCTTCCTATGTTACCACCCTTGGTTCTGGTTGACCTCGGTAGTCTGGTCTGTGCAGTGGGCGCATGGAGGGTAAGAAATTGGACACAGGAAAGGGCCCTTTTCTGCATTATAAACGTAACCCTCCCTTGTCAAACACACAGTCTCGTATTCAGCCCTCACCTCCTCCCTTTGACTTGGGTGCTTATTTGTGTCCCCATTTTACAGATGACAAACCTGAAGCTTCTTTTTGGGGGTGATGAAAGTCCTCTGGAATTAGATAGAAGCCATGGTTGCACAACTTTGTGAATACATGAAAAACCACTGAATCCTACACTTTAAAAGGCAAATTATTATCTTATGTGAATTATACGTATATTTTAGAGTTTGAACTTTACAAAGAAGCAAAAAAAAACAAACTTAGGTCCAGAGAGGGCAAAGAACTTGCTCAAGGTCTCAAAGGAACAAATAACACAGCTGAGGCTGGAACCCAGGTCATTTTAGCACTTCCCACGATGCATCCCTGCTTCCCTCATTTATGGTCAGAGATAAGCTTTACTCTTACTACTCCCTCACTCAAGAACTTTCACTGGCTCCCTACTGCTCCTTCCTTAGGCCCAAGAGTTCCTCCAGGCTTGGCTGTTCCTCCTGCATGCATGCTCAGGCGTGTCTGACTTTGCGACCCTGTGGACTGTAGCCTGCCAGGCTCCTCTGTCCATGGGATTTTCCAGGCAAGAATCCTGGAGTGGGTTGCCATTTCCTTCTCCAGGGGATCTTTCCAGCCCAGGGATCGACTCTGCATCTCCTGTGTTGACAGGCAGATTCTTTCCTGCTGAGCCACCTGGGCGGCCTGGCTGTACCTCCAGATAGAAGTGCCTTCCTCCTCCTCACCCCACCCCATGTGCCCCGCTCCCGCATCCACTGCCCAGTTCTGCCTGTGCCCAGCCCACCCCCTCCACCTATCCCTCTCCTCCAGGGGTCTCGGCCCTTCTAGGCTTTGTTTTGGCCTGAAAGGGCCTCTGGGCCCCAACTCTGCCTGTCTGTCCAGCCCATCTCCTAGCCCAGGCCCCTCAGTCTGTCTGTCCCAGCGTCACTGGACTGCTCTGTTCCATAGCAGCTGAAATTTCTCCAGCACTGGCTGGTCCCTCCACTTGGGACACTGCTCCTGCCTGACTCCCCCCAGCTGCCCTGGCTGACTCGTGCTCATCCCCTAGGTCTTGGCTGACACCCACTGCCCCCTACACGTGCCCTCATAGCTGCCCCTTCCGGCCTGTAAGCGCTGCCTCTAAATGTGTGTCTCCCTTTAACCACAACCTCTCCGAGGGCAGACCCAGAGGCAGCCCCAGCCCCAGCGCTGGGGAGCACACAGCTAAGGTGGGAGAGCCCCTAGGACCCTAAAACACCACGTGGGCATCTGTTTGGGCGGGAGCAGGGAGAGTCCACTCCAGTATCTTTGCCTGGAAAATCCCATGGACCCAGGAGCCTGGTGGGCTGAAGTCCGTGAGGTCCCAAAAGTCGGGCACGACTGAGCGACTGACAGAGAAGGGAGAGGCCTCGGGCCCTCCTCTGGACCCCCTCACCCCTACAAGCCCTTTCAGAAGTGACTGGATCCATCCACTTCTCTCGGGCCCACCTGTCCACCCTGCGCGCCCGCCCTTTCCTAAGCATCGCCTCTGCCCGGGGCCGCAGTGGCCTCTCCCTGCCCCTGCACAGCAGCAGGGCCCCTCCCGCCCCCCCACCCCGGGAAACTAAATCCCATCATAGCTCTCCTTTTAGAACAAATCCAAGTTCTTTACCAGGGTCCACCACGTCTCCACCTCCCCACTCCCCACCCTCCAGCACATGGCTTCCTCTAGGTCCTGGAACCAGTCCAAACCCTCCCCGCTCCAGGCTCCTGCTGTTCCCTCCATGGGTCTGCCTCCCACGTCAGCCTCTGCTGCAGCGTCTCCTCCTCCTCGGAGGGGCTCACTCCCCGCTGCCACTCATCCTGTATTTACCCTTGGCCTGTCTCCCAGCTCGGGTATCTCCCTCCCTTCTCTCCTGGGTACCCCTGCCTAGACCAGCTCCTCACACTCAATAAATACTTGTAGGATGCTGGGGACAGGCTCTCCTGAGGTGCTGTGGGCCACCAGCTAGGAGCTTCCACAGCCCCGTGGCTCCCCTGCCCGCAGGAGCCGCAGGAGCTGAGTGTGCCGGTCACATCGCCCCGGGCAGATCGCCCCAAAGATGGGCGGGACCCTGGGGGGCACAGGGCCACGTGCTGCCCACCCAGACAGCCACCCCTCCTGGGCATCCCTCTGGGGCTGCCGAGGGAGCCCAGGGCAGAATAACCAGATTAGCCTAAACGGCTCCTCTTGTTTCTTGGTGTAATTGGATTGAGGCCATGTTTCGGCGCAGCTGCATTTAATATCCTAACTCCGAGGCCGCCTCCCGACCCCGAGAGCATCGGCGGTGGAGGGACGAGAATGGGACTGGGTGGGGGCTTCTGCATAGAGAAGTCGCTGGGCAGGGGTCTCCCACCTCCCACCTGTGCAGAGGGTGAGCGTGCTCATCTCCCTGGGGGTGGGAGCAGGGTCCTTCTGAGCAAGGGACATGGCCTGTTCTTCCAGCTTCTCTGGGCTGAGCATGGGGCTGGACCCCAGGGAGGAAGTGCAGGGCAGTGTCCTAAACATGCAAGGTTGGGGGGCAGGGTGTATGCTCTGTTTATACCTGTGGACCAAGGACAGGACTCTTAAAGGGGCAGGCTATTCACAGAGCCAAGGCCTGGGGTGTGGGGAGGGCCCCTGGGACCCTGACTGAGGCCAGAATGGTCTCCTGAAGCCCACCCATTGCCATGGGAGGCCCTTGGCCCAAGTGTCCGGGCAGCAGCCTTTCCAGGCTCCTAGATGGACAGAGACCCAGGCTGGCAGTGGGATCCTCTGTCAAAAATGTCAGCCCAATACGAGGTGACCACGTGGTGATGGGCAGTGAAACCAGCTGGGTGCCCCCGCCTACCAACCTGAACTTACATGTTAGGGCCTCCAGAGACCACAGGGTGTTTGCACACTGTGTGTGCCCATGGGTGTGTCTGGGCTGAGCCTGCGTGCATGCATGTTGAGGGCAAGGAGCCTCCACGGCCCCCACCTTCCATCTGCAGCCTGAAGCCCAGCCATGTCCCCACAAATGCCTATCAGCTCTTGGCTCCTGAGGTCGCTCAGGCTGATGGGTGTTTAAAAAGTCAAGAAAAGCTTAAAGATAAAATTAAGAAAGGGGCATGGCTGGACGGGGAAAGGGCAGGGTGGCCTTGTCACAGGGTCCTTGATTCCCAGACACCTCTCCCCCAGGCACAGCCCCAGTCCCACCTGAGGCTGACCCTTCCGGCTTCCCAGTGGGTCACCTGTTGGGCAGGTGAGTCACTTGGCCTGGTGTGGCCAGTTCCTATCCAGCTGGCTCCTCCTGGAGGCTCAAGCTCAGCTCTGAAGATCTCAGGCGCAGAGCAGCTTCCCCTCCCAGCAGTGAGAAGGGGCTGAAACCCACTTGGGGCTGGGGAGTCACCCCAGGGTCGAGGGCACCGGCTGGGGTCTGTGGGCCCCTCACCAGGCCCCATCCCCCTCCCTCACTCCCACCCTGCTTCCCACGGCTGGAGGGCCTGGCGACAGCTCCCATCCATCACTCGGCCCTATTTTTAGGAGGTGATAACCCAGCTGTGAAAATTCACTCCATGCACATCCCTTCCACGTGAGGGAGTCTTAGCCCCAAGCCTGGGAGATGAGTGTGGGCGGGAGTAGGAGAAGGAGAGGGGTGTTGGAGGGGAGGTTAGAGAATAGACCCTCTGACTGGTTTGTGGTTTGTGGCTTGCGGCAGGCACCTAGCAGAGCGCACAGGGGAGCTGTAGGGATGTGACTGGGGGATGCTGGGGTTGTGATCACCAGCCTGGCTTCCTGGGGCAACCACAGAGCATGAGGGCTCTCTTAGGTCCAGAGTGTGGGTCCTTTCTTGGCTTTCTCAATAACAAGGCCCTGCCTGCTCTGGACCTCAGTTTCCCCATCTGTAAAGTGGGCTGTAATCTCATATTACAGCCTGGCTCTAACCCTCTGGGGTCCTTTCTGTCTCTTCTTTGTAGGGCCAGCAGATAAAAATATAGGAACCCACTTGCATGCATGGATGCTAAGTCGCTTCAGTCACGTCCGATTCTGTGCGACCCCACAGACAGCAGCCCACCAGACTCCCCTGTCCACGGGATTCTCCAGGCAAGAGTACTGTAGTGGGTTGCCATTTCCTTCTCCATAGGAACCCCCTTAAATGTGTGTTAATACTTCAGATGAGACTGCACGCATTCAGAGTGGTATGGCTGTAGACTTAAATGTGTTTTTTCAGACAAACAACCAATACTTTTTTTTTTGTATAAGTAAGCCCCAAAGATCACCTGGGGTGTACTTAATACTACAAAAATTATTGGTTATTTCTCTGAAATTGAAATTTAATTGGTCATCTGGTATTTTTATTTGCTAAATCTAAACTTTCTGTCCTTTTATCAAGTCTCTCTCCACCCCTCCGCCTGAGCCAGTCCGGCTGCTAAAGGGGCGTGGCCAGTAGGTGTCTGTTCCGTCCTGGCTGCACTGCCCCCTGCTCCTGCCCCCTCTCACTGAGGGGTCAGCTGTCACACCCTCCACCCTGGTGCCCTAAACTACCCAAGTCATCCCAGGGTTTGCTGGGAGCAGACCTCCAGCTCCTGAAGACAGACAGGGAGGGCCCATGTTTTCCCAGACACGTGACCTTGGATGATTTCACCAACCCCCTGTGCCTCAGTTTCCTCCTCTGGAAAATGGGGATGATAAGTGTCCACCACATAAGGATAGTGTGAGGATTAAGTGAGCTGACACTGAACTGAGGGCTTAGAGCGGTGACATCAGAGTTGGCCATCTCTAGATCATAAGTGCCTGCACAGAGGACATTCATTCATTCATCCAGAAGATAAGGAGGGCCCGTGACATGCCAGGCACTGCTCTGGGCACTGGCCACAGATCAGAGATCAGCACTCTGCTGCTCCGGGCACCTGGGAGCCTCCAGACCTGTCCTGCCCTCAGGGCTCTTGAACCAGGGTGCCGTGAAGGGGGTCTCTGACCCAGGAAGGGGGAGGTTTGAGGGAACCTCAGTGGGGGGTGCCTGATGAGGGGTCAGAAGGCCTTGCCTGGGAAGTAGAAACCCGCAGAGTGATACGAAGGGGGGTGGGGAGCGTGGGGCAGAGCTCAGTTGAGCAAAGGCGGGGAAGAGGTGATGGAGATGGGGTGGGGGAGAGCTGGGAAGGTCGCTGGGTCACCAGAACCCCAGGGCCAGACAGGCGGCTGGCAGGGTAAGACTGGGCTTGAGAGATGCCTGTGGCTCCGTAGCGATGGGGGCAGGGACCAGTGAGGAGGCAGCAGAGAAGAGTGAGAACAGCGTGGAGCGGGCCCTCTGGAGGCTGTTGCCTCCAGCTTCTGTCTACCCACGGCCAGGTGCAGGGTCTCCCTCCACCTCCTCAGGAAAAGTGTACATTATCACTTCAAATGATGAGGGTACAAGACAAGAATCCAGCCACCGAGGGCAGGGCCAGCAGGGCCAGGTAATCTGTCCAGCTCTGCCTGAGCCTCACTCAGTTTGAGCCTGTGTGCGGCTCTGCCACCTACCACCTGGGTGGCTTTGAACAAGTTACTTAGCCTCTCTGAGCCTCAATTTCCCCATCTGTAAAATGGGAATAACAGTGGATTGTGATAAGGATCCAAAGAAGGTATGTGTTTAAAGTGCCAGGCTTGGGACTTCCCTGGCCAGTCCAGTGGTTAAAACTCCTCGCTTCCACTTCAGGGAGCATGGGTTCAATCCCTGGTCATAAACTAGGATACCACATGCCATGCAATGTGCCCCCCCCCAAAAAAAAAAGTGCTCTTTTAAAAATAAATAAGGACTTTCCTAGTGGTCCAGTGGTTAAGAATCCCCCTGCCAATGCAGGAGACACAGGTTCAACCCCTGGTCCAGGAAGATTCCACATGCCACGGGGCAACTAAGCCTGTGTGCCACAACTACTGAGCCCATGCTCCCTAGAGCCCGCGCTCTGCAACAAGAGAAGCCACTGCAATGAGAAGCCCGCACACCACAACTAGAGAGTAGCCCCCGATCGGCGCAACGAGAGAAAGCCTGAACACAGCAGTGAAGACCCAGTTCAGCCGAAAATTTAAATAAATACAGTTTTGGGCTTTAGATGGTGCCCGGGGAGTGGTTCAGACCTAGGAGGGGCTCTTGCGGGCAGGCAAGTTCTATCCAGTTGGGGTGATGAGGGGTCATCCGGAGAGCCAAGTGGGTCCCAGCCTGTCTAGATGGGACCGAGGCTTCCTGGGGAGGGTCCTCGTAAGCCACCTGCAGGGTCAGCCACGCCGCCCATCTTTTCTGAGTAGGAGAGGCCCAGAGAAGATAGAATGCTTCCAGGGGCCATAGCAGAGACCAGCCTCCTTGAGGCTGACGTGCCCCGGTCCCCACACCCTCCCGTCCTGCAGGTGATGGGGTGGGTCTTGGATCCCTGACCTCCCTTTTCAGCCCTGGGGAAGTCAGGAGGGAACAACCCTTCTGGGCCCAGAGTGGCATCTCCTCGACCAAGCAGGAGACTCCCAGATGGAAAGAGTGTACTCAGGTCAGAGATGACAGAGGCACTCAGAGCCTTTCCCAGTTCCCAAGCTCCAGGAACGTGGAGCTCTGATAATCTGCTCGCTGTGAGTGAGGGCCACTAGGGCAGCAGCTCAGAGGCCCACAGGGCTGACTAATGGGGTCTGGCTCCCGGGAAAAGGGGGGTCTGACTATCCAGAGGGCTTCTCAGGTGGCGCCAGTGGTAAACAACCCCCCTGCCAATGCAGGACACTCGAGAGATGCGGGTTGGGTCCCTGGGTCGGGAAGATCCCCTGCAGTAGGAAATGGCAACCCGCTCCAGTATTCTTGCCTGGAAAATTCCATGGACAGAGGAGCCTAGCGGGCTACAGTCCATGGACTGTCTGAACACACTGGAAGGTGTGGGCCCTCCCTTAAGGAGAGCCTGGTTCAGTGATGGGAGAAGGGCTACAGAGGAGGGCATGCAGAGAGGGAGGTTGAGAACAGAGAGGCATCGCTTGTCCACCCGCATTTGCTGTGTGACCTTGGGCCAGAAACTCAACCTCTCTGAGCTCGTTTTCTCCTCTGTAATATGCAGACAAGTTCTCCCTCTCTGGGTTGGTCCTAGAGTCTTGTGGGATCCAGGGTGGGGGCACCTACTAGGGCTCAGTACAGAAACCTTGATTACAGACCTCAGAGGTGAGAGGGCAGGGGTCAGGAAAGTTCTCCCAGAGCTGGGGCCTTGAAGGATACATAGGAATTTGGGGAGTAGAAAATGTGAGGGAAAGTCCCATGTAAGCCCTGCCCCAGTAGAGAGAAGAGAGAACCCCATAAATAGGCTTCAGGGGCCTTGGGAAACCCTTCCTTTCTCTGTGCCTAAGTTTCCCCGTCATAAAGGGAGACCATTGCTGTGCACCAGCCTCAGATCTAGTTGTGACATTCCAGGTGACACTCCTTGGGGGAAGGCAGGACTAGGGTAAGAAGGGGGCAGCCCCACAACCTCCCTCTTTACGGGCTAGGCTGACAGGTGGCCTGTGGTGTGGACATCCTGGGGGTGGGTTGGCAAGATACCTGCCCCCTCTTCCCTGCCTGGACCTCCCAAGGCAGCCCCAGAGGCCAGGGCCTCAGCCCCCTCCCCCACACTCTCCTTCCAGCCAGGGCTCCAACCCCACAGCCCGGCTCTGGCACCTGAAAAGTTCCAGGGACGCTGGAGGCCAGTTTCTCTGCGGGAAGCTGCAGTGTTTACCCTGCAGAGGCCCAGCTTTTACTCCCTGAGAAGTGTGTTTAGGAGGCGAGAACCCACGCGCACACACACACTCACACACCATCTGACGCGCCAGACCACACAGGCTCCCCACCCAGCCGCAGCTGTGCGGCCCTAGCGCCGTCTACGGGCTGCGCCCACTGAACCAGGGCCAGAGCCAGGCAGCCAGGGCTTGGCAGGAACTGGCACTGATTCTGAATTAATAAGTTAACAAGGGCCGCACGTGACCTCAGTCAGCCCTTCTCCGAGCCTCCCAGCTTCATTCTGTCCATCTTACAGATGCCCAAACTGAGGCTCTGGGCAGCTAGGTAACCTGGCCAGAACCGAAGCCGGAAAGTGGCAAGTGGGGTTCAGAGGCAGACCTGTGGGACCTGGGGTCGGTGTTGGCTGCCTCAGGAAGGAGCCACGATAGGCATGGGGCAGCAGGGGTCTACAGAGACCACAGGACAATGGCTTGGGGACAGCAGGTTGGTTACAACCAGACACCATGTATCCAGCATCAGGCAGCCCTGGTGGTCTGAGCCTGGGGCCCCATGGCCCTCAGAACCCTGCAGTGGGGGAGGGATTCTGGGGGGATCTCAGGGAGAGGTCTCTGGCCCCCTCCCCTGGCTCCCTGCATCCTTTGAACCATCAGCACCTTCGTGGCCTGCCAGCTCCACCTTGGCTGATCACAGGTGGGGCTCTATGCTTCCCTGTGCTGTGTTTAGTCTCTCAGTCGTGTCTGACTCTTTGCGACCCCATGGACTGCAGCCCACCAGGCTCCTCTGCCCATGGGGATTCTCCAGGAAAGAATACTGGAGTGGGTTGCCATGGGAATCTTCACAACCCAGGGATAGAACCCAGGTCTCCTCCAGTTCAGGTGGATTCTTTACCATCTGAGCCAACAGGGAGGCCCACCCCTGGGTCACAGGACCCCTCATAAAATGGGGCAGTTGGAGCAGATCAGGGGTCTTCACTCTCAGGGGACTCACCTTGAGAATCTGATCCTGTTCCTGGACTGTTCCTGGAAAATGAACCCTCTCCCTGAGATACTCAGGTTTACCAGGGAGTCTTGGGGTTCACAGACCCTCAAAAGACCAGGTGAGGGGCCCCTGGGCCACACGTGGAGTGAAACCGCAATTGGAAGCAAAGGAGAAAGAAATCCCAGATTGGATGGGGAGCAGTTGCCCTTTCCTGCGCTCCAAGTGCTTTCGACATCTTCTTAACTCATTTCATCCTCGGAACAACCCGATCGCCCGGGGGCGGGGGGGGGGTGTGTGTGTGCCCTTTACTACCCCACCTCAGACTAAGGCGCCGAGAGGTGAAGCAACGCGTCTAGGGCCACACAGCGGGAAGCGGCAGAGCCGGCATTTTAACCCAGCAGTCTGGGCATTTAACCGCTGGGCTTAATTTGCATGGTGAGTTCAGAGTGTATGGTTTATCATTACGCTTCCTGACTTACAGAGATGCCACGTGTTATTTTTTGTGTTTATCTGATGTTATGTAATTATTTTAATCAAAAACAAAAAGAGCTGGATCAGCTGACCTCCTAATTTTAGCTTCTGGGATTCCTGCACTTTTGACTTCGCAAGCCTCCTCCGGGTGCCGCCCCTAAAAGTCCGCGGTCCGAGGCCTGCCTCCGGGTGCCCCTCCCCGCCGCCGCCCCGGCCCCGCCCCCGGCCCCGCCCCCAGCCCGCCGCCCCGCCCACTCCTCTGGCTGCGGGCGGGGCAGGGCCGCGCGGGTTAGGAGTTCAGCAGTCGATTCGGGCGCACATCATCTTGTCTGCCGGGAGGATTTAGTGCGCGGTCGGTCAATAGTGCGTTTGTTTTGTTATCGACCTGCCGGCACAGCGCAGGAGCCGGCTGGTCCCCCTCGGCCGCTCAGGCCTCTCGGAGCCTGGAGCTGGAAGCGCCACTGGGCGGGTTGAGGGGCTCCTTATGGCGCCCTTGAGAGGGGCCTCCCACCACTCCAAAACCCCCGAGTTCAGCCTGCCCTGGTGAGTCCCGACTCAGGGCCCCCCACGGGCCCAGTCTCCTGCCTCGCCTGACCCTTGGGTCTCCTGCTGGACAAAGGGCACCGGTCCCGTGGAGACCCCCCTCAACCACTTTGCAGATGGGGAAGCTGAGGTCCAGAGAGGTGCCATGGGAGGAGCAGGAGCTGCCAGGAACAGGTGCCCCGGGGTCTAGGGAAGGCCCCGGGTTGGACCCAGCCCAGTTGGCAAAGGGACTCTGTCTGTCCTTGGCCTCAGCCTGACCCTGGCCGGACCGGGTTACAGGGAAAGGTAGACACTGGGTCTCTGGCCGTGACCTTCACTCATGCGTTCATTCAACACTTACTGTCAGACAGCTGCTCTGTGCTGGGTAGAAATGGAGAGCTGGTGCTAATGGGGGGGTGTAGGGGAGTGGGGTTCCCTGGTAGCTCAGGCGGTAAAGAGTCTGCCTGCAGTGCAGGAGACCCGGCTTCGATCCCTGGGTGGGGAAGATCCGCTGGAGAAGGGAATGGCAACCCACTCCAGTACTCTTGCCTGGAAAATCCCATGGACTGAGGAGCCTGGCAGGCTACAGTCCACGGGGTCACAAAGAGTCGGACACAACTGAGCTACTTCACTTTCACTATCACTTTCATGGGAGTGGGGAGTGCTTTCAGCTAGGGGTGCCCTGGGAGTCTGGAAGGAGTTTTCTGAGGGGCTTCCAAGGGATGAGTAGAACTTTGACCAAGGCAGAAAGGCACTCCAGGCGGAGGGCCCCCGCAGGGTAAAGGCCTGGTGTCCCACATGGAAGCTCAGGGAGAACCGAGGGCTGACTGTGGCCAGCACGGGAAATGGGAAGGTTTGACGAAGTGTATGCACTGCTTTTGGCAGCAGTGACTACAGACCGCCCTCCTCAGCGTACCGAGGAGTACAGCCCCTCGAGGACGCTGACCCCAGCATCCCCTTCCCCAATAGTGTCCCAGACGGGCCGCTCCCACTGCCCCACTCCTCCTCCCTGTCTCCCCCCCTACTCCAAAATGACAAAGAGAAGAGAAAAAAAAAACTATTATTATTCACGCCCTATCTCCCAACCAAAGTTATTAAATTTCATTCCACGAACAAATAAATCCATTTTTATTGCAGCGGGAGGAGCAGGCAGCGGTTTGCTGTTTCACGTTTTTTTATTTTTCAAAGTCCTGTTAAACCTGCCCCGATTAGGTGGGTGGCCCCACGGCCCCAGCATGCCGAGTTGATTATGGTGTTTCCTTCTTCACCGCTGCAGCGCAGACCTTCCCCCAAACGGCCGGCGGAGCAGATCCTGCTGGACCTGCCACTGGCCCTCAGGTGACCCTCCATTCACCTGCAAGCAGGGTGGGGAAGCTTCCGGACACCTCTTGTGTGTCTGGCATTTTATAGTTTTTCAGACACTTCCCACGCATTTCCTCCCCATGCCTAGCCCAGCCATTTCACAGGAGAGGAAACCCCAGCTCAGAAAGGCTCTGGGGCTTGCCCGAGGCCAGGAGAAGCCTAGCCCTCCATTGCAGCTCTGTGGGCCTGCGGGTCGCAGTCACCTCACTGTGCAGCAGGAATTCAGATACCATCTCTGTCACTCACCAGCTTTGTGGCCCTGACCACACAAGCTGGCGGGCGTCTCAGTTGCCACGTGTGTAGAAGGGATATAATAATAATAGCATCTCCTCCCTAAGGCCGCCGTGAGGACTGAGATGCCGGGAGCCCTTAGCAGAGAGCTTGGGACCTGCCAACGCCTCTCCCCCAGCCCCCCAGCTTCCAACAGGTCTCCCCCCACCACTCTGCTCCCCTGCAAAAGGACCTGGATCCTGCGCCAGAGGAGGGTGGGGGTTAGGGGAGCACGTGCCTTCATCGCTGAGGTCTGGGATGGGCGCCCAAGATAAATCCTCGTCGTGGCTATTTTTTCTCCCAAAACCATTTGCTAAAGACTTAATGACTGTCAATAAGTAGCTTGTTGCATCGGCAGCACCGTGAGTTCACAGAGGTTCACGATGAAGCTTTGAGGGGACCCAGCTGCCCAGACCAGGCTCGGGGGTGCCACCGTGCCCCCCTCCCACGTGGGCGCCCCGCTCTGCACTTGTCTTTACAGGGAGGGGACCGCTGCCCGCTGCCCAGGTCAGGGGTCCAGCCACTGCAGCCCCATCCTGCACAGTGGCCCCACATCTGGGAGGAATGCTTGAGGGGGGTGATGCCCCCACCTCCCCACCCAGGCTTCCAGCGGCTGTGCTCACCCGTGACCCACCCTCTCCTGGAGTGGACCAGGGAGGCCGCCCACCCCACCAGGCACAGACAGCGGACAGGCTGCATCTCGGCCAGGCCTGGCAGCGCCTGCCCCTCCCGGTTCAGAGCTGTCTCGGGTGTCAGATGGGCTGTAATCCCAGGTGAAGACATCTACCGCGCCCCCCAGCTCGCGTGCACACACACACAAACACACACACACCCAGCACCTTCCTGCTCTCCCTCCCTCTTCTACCCTCCCTTCGGCTGGGGGAGGGGGTCGCCCACATTCCCACCACCTCCCATCCCCTAGGCTCTGTCTCCTGCCCCATCCTTCCTCACCCCGCCCTGCCGCTCTTCCCTGGGGAGTCCCCCTTCTCTTCCCTCCCAGATTGATTAGCTGGTGGCACTGTCAAGAAAGGCAGCTCCAGATAAGGCTCCCAAGGCTGCCTGTCGGCACCTGGGGCCGCTCCAGCCTGGGGAAAAGGGGGGTTACCATCTCCCGCCAAGTCCCCTGCAGTTCTGAGCACTGCCAGCTAAGCCCAGAGGCTGGCCCTGGCCAGGCTGGAAGGGCTGCTGGGGGGCGTCGGCCCACATTGGGGGAGGGCATGCCCATCATGGGATGCAGCCCGGACCTGAGCACCAGGCTGACAGCCAGCCAAGCCCCAGCTCCTCCGCCCTCAGCAGGGAGAGAAAGAGAGAGACACAGCCAGAGAAGTGAAACCAGGACCCTCCATGCTGGCTGGAAGAGATGGAGGCAGAAGCCCCTCAGCATGCAGAGCCCTTCCTGTTTCTGCCTGTGCCTCTCTGGCCTCAGTTTACTTGTCAGCCGAATGGGAACGCTGGCCTTGCCGGGTTTGCAGGGTGATCTGAGACTCACTCAGCAGTAGCTACATGTGACTGCGATAACAGCCTCCATTGTCATCCCAGGCTCCACCCTGCACCAGGCCTTACACGCCCAATATCCCTTGGTTCCTGATGCCAGCTGGCAACACAGGTGTGACGGACAACTTCATTTTAAGAGGTTGGGGCATGATGAAAGCTGGGCCAATGGCAGGTAGTAAAACAGCCAGGGTATCTGCCAGGGCTGGTAGGTATAAGTGTCCCCCAAGGTGTAAGGGTGGGCCTGGCAGGATGCTGGGTGTGGTCAGGGCCACCTCGCCCCCAGCTCCCCAACGCCTGGCACAGAAGGGGTTTCTGGCACTGCCCAGAGGCACCACGTCACCTGAACAGAAGGCAGAGCCCCTGCCAACACTCCCCTCGCATGACTCTTGCCAATTCAAACGCTGTATCTCAACACCATTAATTTACATTTTGATTCGACTTTCTTAATTTTACTCTAACTTTGCACGACTCTGGTTTGAGAATCATTTTAATGTATTTATCTGTGAGGCAATTTGTTAAATAACCCCCAAGACTCGGTGGTTTTCCGTTCTGAGCTTTTATTGCCAGGCTGTTTTAAATTAAATTAGTTGTCAGGGTCCCTGAGTGCATTGTAACGGGGATGAGTTCACTGCAAGCCCACTCGTAAAAGTTGAGCGAATGCAGGCTAAATGGACAGGAGCAGGAAGTGGGCCACTCAGCTCTTCAGGGACCCCCTCAGGGCCCATTTTGGGGGTGCAGGGGGTGGTAAGCTGCCCGCAGTCTGCAAAGCGAACAGCTCTGGTGAGGGTGCACGTATGTCCGACTCTGCAACCCTACGGACGGTAGACTACCAGGCTCCTCTGTCCATGGGATTCTCCAGGCAAGAATACTGGAATGGGTTGCCATGCCCTCCTCCAGGGGATCTTCCCGACCCAGGGATCAAACTGGTGTCTCTTCCACCTCTTGCTTTGGTAGGCAGGTTCTTTACCACTAGTGCCACCTGGAAAGCCAACAGCTCTGGAGCCACCCCCTCAATTCCCAGGTGGGGCTATGCCTGCCTGCAAGGCCCCCAAGGGCCAAATGAGTCCGATGCTGCAGACTGGGGCAACTCCTTTCTTGGGCTTCTGCTGGGGACACCAGGTGATGTGTGTGCAAGAGCCACCGGCCATCACCCCCTAAGGGCAGCAGGGAGCCAGAGCCTGGTCTCTGCTTTGGGTCCCCAGCCCCAGGGAGAACTGTTGGCAACTTGGGAGGTAGCTGAGGTCTGCCCTCCCTTGTTCTGTTGTCTGAACTGGCGTCTGTACTGGCTGTCACCTGGGCCAGGGGCATGATTTGTGAACCGAAAGGCACAGGTATTGAATCTATATTTCATTTTCACATCAGTAGCTGCTATTTGCCTGATAATGGACTCCCCCTCACTGCTCTCCAAGGGAGACCGAGCAGTGGGGAGGAGGCCAGTGTCCTGATGACGAAGCTGCTATGCCCATCTGGCCAGCAGGTGCCCAGAAAGGCTATCCCCGCCCACGTCCTAGCGCTGCCTGCCCCTACAGGTGGGCACCCTGGCCTCCCACCCCCCACCATCCAGCCTGCCTCACCTCCAGCTGTATTCAGCCAAGCCAGTCCCAGCTCAGGAGGAAACAAGACCCAGATTCTGCCCTTTAAACCTCACATACCGTGGGAAGCTGCCAGCCCCTGGCAAATGGACAAGGACACTGGTCACTGGGAGTCACTGGACTCCCCACTGGCCTCCCCAGGCTCCGCCCAGCGTGGGAGAGGGGCTGGGATTTTGGTGACGCTCCGGCCCCTCCTTAGCAGTGCCTGGCAGGGACAGACACAGCAGGGTCCTGTGCACGGGGAGAGCAGGGCCCCTGGTTATCAGCGTGGGCACTGCCGCCGGATGCCTGGGTCTGAATCCCAGCTCTACTGCTCTCCAGCTGAGTAATCTCAGGCTGTCTCCTTTCCAGGCAAGCAGCCCTTCTGTAAGATGCGTCCTCAGAGGAGGCTTGTGAGGATGAAGTGGCTCCAAGTGTGCAGAAGCACCTGGAAGCAGTCTGCCTCCCTGTGCTCTCACCCTTCCTGGGGACAGACATCTCCCCAGGAGAGTAACTCTTTAAATACCTTTAGAGCCACTTGGCAAACTCCTATTCATCCATCAATGCCCATTCAGAGGTCGCTTCCTCTGGGAAGCCTTCCTGAGGCAGGATGAGTAGTGCTCTCGTGGTGCTGCAGTGAACCTTACCACATCCTCTCCCACCAGCTGGTTGTGCGCCGAGGGACAGTGGAATCTTTTTCATCTTTTAAATCTTCTCTAACTCGAGACATGGAGAATGCAATGGCAACCCACTCCAGTACTCTTGCCTGGAAAGTCCCATGGACGGAGGAGCCTAGTAGGCTGCGGTCCATGGCGTCACGAAGAGTCAGACATGACTGAGCGACTTCACTTTCACTTTTCACTTTCATGCATTGGAGAAGGAAATGGCAACCCCCTCCAGTGTTCTTGCCTGGAGAATCCCAGGGACAGCGGAGCCTGGTGGGCTGCCGTCTATGGGGTCGCACAGTCGGACATGACTGAAGCAACTCAGCAGCAGCAGCAACTCGGGACAAGCACACACTCTGCCACATTCACCGTGGCCTTCATGGATGCTGGGTTTGGGAGGGGAGGAAGGAGGAGGGAAAGCTTAAAAGGCAGATCTGACCACATCAGTCCCTGGCTTATAGCCCTCCAAGCCCCCGGCCACCTCTGGACAAAGCTCAGCCTCCTGCACATGGCCTGCCACCGCCCTGCCCCAGTCTGCTGCCCTCCACCTCACCGCTCACGCTCAGCGTTCCCCCCACTCTTGACCTCTGCACTTTGACCCCTGAGCCTCTCCTACCCTGGCCCTTCTGAAATGCTGTCCTGCAGCCCTTTCCTCGGCTACCACCACCGCCGCACCTCCAGATCCACGTCCAGCCCATTTCTGCTCTGGAAAGCCCTTCTGAGGCCCCCAAGTCGGGCACCTGTTATGGTTTCCTTCATGACAGTCCATGTCCCCAGCACCATCGCTGCCCCATGTCTGGCCTGTCCCCCCACTAGACTGCACTGGGCCGGGGGGAGGACAGGACCCGAATCCATCTCAGGGACCACAGTGTCCCTCCTGCCTGGCTGGCGTGTCCTAGGTGGGCTTTGGAGGCCTTCGATGAATGAATGGAAGGAAGGAAGGAAGGAAGGAACGGACATATGATTGATTAAGGTCTCAGGGGAACTCTGGGCTCCTGGCCTCTGAGTGCCCAGGGCGTTGTCTGGCGGCCCCGCTCTGCCAGCCTCCCCTGGGAGTGGGCGTCAGGCCTCACTGCCTTCCGGTGAGGCAGGGGAGAGGGGGGCTGAGAGTGCTCTCTTTTCTGTGCTGTTTCACGTCTGGCCCGAGGCCGCGCCCTCTGCCCCTGCTCTTGACGCTGTCGGGACGCGCTCTGGGTTTTCACAGGGCTGGAGAGGAGACGTCACAACCAGCAGGCCGGTCTCGGGCGTGTGTGTCATGCACACACACACACCCGGCCCCACAGGCCCAGCCAGGGCAGGCCCGAGGCCTGAGGGCTCTGGCAACTTGGCCAAGAGAAAACAAGAGACCGCTTGTTCCAGTTGCAAAAGGCCAAAGTTGAGGAGTCAGGTCCCCAGGGCCCCAGCCCCACTGTGGACACGGATTAGCCTCCCAGACCCCATGCCCCCTCCCTGTGGAGCCAGAGGCACTGGACACATCTACCCAGAACAAGCAGAACCCCCACAGCACCCGCAGGGCTGCACACGGAGCTGGCATCGCTTGCTTGCTTGCTTGCTGTCCCCCAAGCCCGGGCTGTGCAGTTTGGGAATTCCCCCCCACCCCGTTCGCTGATATTTTATTCATGTAAACCCAGCCTGCATCTATCCTCAGAAGACAACAGAGAAGACGCAGAACAGAGGGGGAGACACAGAGGGGCTCAGAGAGACTGAGGGGCTCAGAGAGGGCACCTCAGGTATGTGTGGGTGTCCCTGTTCAAAGACAGATAACCTACAAAGATCCAGCGAGATGCGCTCTCTCCCCGCGGCCGCCTGACAACAAGGGGAGCCGTCACTGGGATGCGATTCATTGTCACCTCTTCGTCTATCACTGGTTCCTTTTCAAACCTCTCCACAGCTCGCTGGGGAGGGCCCAGCTCATCCCCTGCCCTCTGCCACCCTCTCTGGGGCCAGGGAGGAAGCGGGAGGCTTTGTCTGTGCTAATTGCATTGTTAGACCGAAGGTGCTTATGCTCGGCTGTCTAATTTGGGGCCTTTATTAAACATGATTGCTGGCTGACAGGCAGGCAAGAGAACCAGCCTCGCTGCCCGTGTAGGGGGAGCCGGATTCAGCACACGGTGAGGCCTGTCCCTGCAACCCCCCCACTTCCCGCCCCCTCTGGCACACACACCCATGTCACCCACCCCTCACTCGTCTCCAGAGGGTTTTATTCCCACAAGGGTTTCAGCAAGCAGAGGGGGAAGGAGTGCTAGGAGGGTCACTGGCCAGTAATGGGGACTTCTTGGGGGCCTGGAGACTGACCGCCGTCCTCTCAGGCCTTGATGAACTCCTGTTCATCCTTCAGGAAGAAGCACAGCGTCCCCTCCCCTGCAAGTCTTCCTCCTCTCCTTCCTTCATTCCTTGGGCTGCCCTGACATCTGGTATAGATGCGGGGTGTTTTCAGTTGACGCACGAGTGGCACTTCCAATGAACAGGCAGTCTTCCAGGTGTTTTATAACTGTTAACTCCTGCGGGCAATATTAACCCCAGGAGGAACACACTCTCCGCACTGCTCAGATGAGGAAACTGGCGCACAGAGAGGGTCAGTGACCAGCCCAAGAGCGCACAGAGCCTGAGTCTGCCCTGCTCCTGCGTCCGTGCCCTTGGCCGCTCAGCCGTGACCTTCCCATTGCCCACACTGCACTGAAAGGCTCCATTCGGAAGGAGACTGCACCGCAGCGATTGAGCTCCTGAGCCCTCCCACCACCTTAACCTCCCCACCGCTAGGAGGGGGGGCAGGAGGTGGGGCCTTGTCCCCTTGCGGCTGGGGTGTCCCATGTGTCAGTCTCATTGAATGTCAGCCTGTCAGTGTGGCTCTAACCCCTGCACCTGGAACCGAGCCTGCACAGGGTGGGTGTTCAGGAAGTGCTGACCGAGTTGTTATGAGCACCTCACTCTCACCCCAGTGTGGGTGCCAGCATGCAGGAGGAGGCTGGGATGAATTGGCTGAAACCTGACATTTCCTTCAGCCTCGTATGTGGTGGGATGTGCCCCGTCCACATCCAGGTGGTCCCAGGGTGTGGGCGCAGGACTTGGCAGATTCGGGATAAGCCCAGCCCAAGTCGGCCCACAAACGCGGGGCTCCCTCTGGGAGGCACCCAAGGCTCATCACTTGTTCAGTGATGCCCACACTTCACATTGATTGAGCACCTACTACATGCCAGGCACTGTGCAAGGTGCAAGGGGTTGCTTGGAGAAGCAAGGGGAAGGCGCAGCCTTCACAGGGTGGCGGGAGCAGGCGCTTGTGTGGGAAGACAACCGGATACCCAGCTGGAGGAGTGAAGAGGAGGGACCCCTGTCTAGGGAAGTTGGAGAAGGCTTTACTTAAGAGGGGGCCTCTGAGCAAGGCCAGGCGGTCATCCAGGTAGAGAAGGGGCCAAGGCATGCCACGCAGAGGCTTGGACAGTCTCAGAGGCATGAGCAAGGCGGTATTTGCTTGGAAAATTAGCCAACAGAAGGAATGGAAAGGAGGGTGGTGGGGTGGCCAGGTACATGGGTGTGTCGGTTACTCCTTGGAAAAGTACACTGGAACTTGATATTCCACTAAGGGATGCTCGAAAAAGTGCCCTGGCTGCCTAAACTGGGGCCTAGAAAGATGTTTTAAAATGCAGATTATCCCACCCACAGATAATCCAATCCTGCAAATTGTGGGGGTTGGGGGGGCGACACCCAGGACCATGCATTTCCAACAAGGCCCTGGCTAAGGCGGCGTTAGAGGCAGATGACTTAGAAGGCCCGAGCCGGCGCAAGGAGTGACCCGAGGCTCCGGAGGCTGGCCTGGCGTCGCAGCAGGCCAGGCCTGATCCTCTCCACTAGCAGAAGGGCCCTCACCTCCAGCTGGGGGCAGGACGGAGGCCTAGCGTGAAGGAAGGGCGGACGGCAGCAAAGTCAGCGCGCGGCGCATCCATCTGCCCTGACAGCCAGCAATTACACCGCGTGATCGCCAGATTACTCCAAATGCATTTATTACAGGGGTTAGAAGCGGGGGACTTATTTACTGGCAAATCCATACTCATTACAAGACTCAGCCTAGCCTAGACTGAAAACAGCTCAACTGAAACAAATAATTACCAAAGTCCTTCCAGCACGAGGCTCTCAGGTGGTTGGGGAGAGCGGTGGAGGGGCGCCGGGCACTTTCCATGAAGAAAAGGGAGGAACAGGCCTCGGGTAAAGGATACCCCGCCACCCGCCTGAGACGGTGCGATGCGCATGCCCTCCCAGGATATGAATATGCAAATAAGCCCCGCAGGGTGGGTGGGCTGACACGCTGGGCCAGGAGGGCTTGGGTCCGCCGCCCACACCCGTCGTGGCGCACACCCGCGTGGGGAAAGGGAGCGACCTGGGACAGCGTTCCAAGACCCGGCCTTGGAGGTGCAGCGCACGTCCTGAATTGTCCCAGGAAAGATACACCGGGCGGAGCACAGAGATCAAGCCCCCAAGCTGAATGAATGAAAGGATAGCCTAGACAGTCCTTGCCTGGATCTCACAGGTCTGAGGACGGCTGGGGGGTGTGAAGAGGCCACCTCCCAGGGTATCGCGGGGCTGGGGTCTTCTCCGTGTACTCCTACCAGGCGCACACAGTTCTGACCTTGTAGCCACACAGCTGACAGATATTGGGCATCCTGGGCGCTGTAAACTTGGGGATAGCACACTGGGGCCTCGGGCCTTCCGCACCCACTTGGAACTACGGGATTACAGAAAAAAAAAAAAAATCAAAGACTTTTTTTTTAAGGACTGATAGACCTCGCCTGGACTCCTGCTCCCATTTGACAGATGAGAAAATTGAGACGGGCCGGCCGCAGTCTGCGTGCACGGGAGTGCAGCCCCTGGGCCTCCCGGATGGCGGTATCGCCAACTGGTGCTCTGCGTGGAGAGCTGTCAGGACGATTGAAATGTGGGCTCGGCCTTTCTGCCCGCTGGGCAGATGCTGGCACTACCACCCGCGCCTTAAATATTCATTCACTTGACAGAACACTAATTAAACAAAGTAAGGTGCATTATTACTTGATTAAAATTTTTATTGGCAGCTTAATTGGTCTGTTAGTTGCCCCTTAGGGAGTTGGTCACCCGCTTCCCCCTCCCCACGCCGTGTGGGAGGGGGCCCCTAGCCATCCTTGTGCCTCCTAGCCCTTCCCTGCCTGTGAGGCCATCCGGGAGCCTCGCTCCCCTGTACCCCAGCAGCAGTAGGGGCGCCGGGGGCGGGGGTGCCTCGAGCCTCGCCCCAAGGCCAGCAGAGTGGGGAGGCAAACAATCAGTGCCTAGGGGCAGGCCTCTGGCCATCAAGCTGGCCGGGGCTCCACCTCTGAATGCGCATCTCAAACACCTTGGAGAGGGAAGGGACCCAGACTTGGAGGGGAAGGCCTCAGTTTGATGGGCCTGGAGTGGCTGGGTGACCTACCCATCTCCGGGCCTAGACTTCGGGTTCCCTCTGTGCTCCACCGCAGGGCTGCCCCCATAGGCCCTCTATCCAGGCACCTCCCTGCCCACAGCCTCTGTTCCCCCAGTCAGAGTGGGGGTGCCCTGCAGGCAGGTGTGGCTGGGGGACCCAGAGCTCACCTGGCCCAGCTGCGGAAAGACCTGGGAATGCCCCCGCAGAGCAGATCCAGTCCCCCACCCCCTATATAAGTACCCCTCTTGGGGGCTTGCCACCCCTGGAGTCAGTGGCTAGACACACCCACCCTAAGTGCAGCTGGAACCTGCGGGCTCCCTCTCCACAAACCACACCTCACAGGTGCGTCTCCTGCCTCCCCCTCGGGATGGTGGTGGGCTGGAGCCAACCTTTGCCCCTCTCAAACCGGCTGCCCTTTCCCTCTCTCATCTCCCAGGTCTAGCTTCTGGAGGGCTCACGTCAGAGGAGAAGGACCAGGGGCTACCCTACACCGTTAGCACTAGTCAAACCCCTGGGTAAGCCTCAGTTTACATGCTAAGTCGCTTTGGTCGTGTCCGACTCTTTGCAACCCCGTGGACTGTAGCCCGCCAGGCTCCTCTGTCTGTGGGATTCTCCAGCCAAGGATACTGGAGTGGGTAGCCATGCCCTTCCTCCAAGGGATCTTCCCGACACAGGGATCGAACGTGCATCTCTTATGTCTCCTGCAGTGGCAGCCGGGTTCTTTACTACTAGTGCCACCTGGGAAGCCCGGAGTCTCAGTTTACCCCAGTGCCCGAACTCATCCAACAGGCATGGCTCGATTGTGGGGTGCTGAGGCAGGAAGCTGCCCTCTCCACTCTGAACTCTCATCTCACCTACTGCCTGGGCACTACCTCCATCGCCCCACTTTACAGATAAGACAGTGGATGCTGAGGGGTCAGTGACATGTTCAGGGTCGTCTTGGGTGGGGGGCGCCCAGGAGAGAGAGTAAGCAGGCTGGGGGTGGGGGAGTGGCAAGACTGGGGAATGCTACTGGAAAACCAGGGGTGAGCAAAGCTCTGTCCGTATGCCAGCACGCCAGCTCCTTAGCCCATTCAGCAAACTGTGAACCCACTCTGGGGGTGGGGCCGGGAAAGAAATGGGCCTTCCCAGGATGGCCTGGGTCTGGGTCACACCCAGACCTCCACCATGCCTGCTGCCACCCCCACCCCCATTGCTGACCCCACTCACCCCGCTGCGGCCCGCTCCAAACCTGCCTGCCTATTCTCCAGAGAGGCTCCAGGCCTGGCTGATGACAGAGGAATCGTCTGGCAGCCCCAGAAGCCGCCGCTGGCAAACAGAAGGCGAGGTAATTGGCATCGCCGGCTACGGGAGCAGGAAATGAGCGGCCGCAGCCCGCGCGGAGCGGGAAGCTGTTCAGTGTCATCGGCCTTATCTGGGAACAGGCTGCCCAATTACAGGGCCCTGCCCGCTACACCCAACAGCTGCCGGCTCCCCGCTGGCCCCCTCCCCGGTGTCCTCACAGCATCTCGGGGCCTGGAGGGCATCTGCTGCCCCTGCCAGAAAGGACCAGGCAGCTACCCAGGGAGAGGCCTGCCCTGATAGCCACCATCCAGGTACGCAGCACAGGTGCGCGCCCCCCCACCCCCAGCCAGGCCTGGCATACAGGGCAGCAGTCACCAGGTCCGGCCCTCCTCACCTCCAGCTGACTGTCCAAGCCGAGCCCTGCCCAGGGCTGCCTCTTCTCCTAAGTGTCAGGAGTACTCAGGTCAGGAGCCGAGATGAGAAGAGAGGGGCACACAGTTGGGTCCCCGGCCGCCCCATCTCAGGGTTCCCTCACGGGAGAACGAGCGGGTCACCCTGCTCAGATGCCTCACCCCCTCTGCCAGCCACCGAAGGAGAGGATTCATAACTCCGTGGGTGGACAATGCTCAGAAACGCAGCGCCACTGGGGGCTGTGATAGTCTGTCATATATTAGGAAAACAGGACGCTAATGGGCTTGCAAGTGCACACAGCGCAGCCCGATATTAGCAGATCACGCTGTGACTAACAGGCTGGGGAGGGGACAGCTTGCCCAGGAGGGCCGGGCCACCCTTCCAGACCAGCGATGGCCAGGGAGGGTGGCGCCTGGCCGCGCCGTGTGCGCTGCAGAGGCCCAGGTGTGGCACGCGGGAACAAGAAAATGTCTCTGGAAGTGGACCCGACTTGAGTTCAAATCCTGTGCCTTCACCATTTTGGCCCTCCACTTCTGCATCTGCCCGCGTGGTCGTGAGAACTCAGCAGGCTCCTGGACCGAAGGCTCAGACAGCACTGAGCTCGGAGTCAATGCCCAACAAATGACGGTCCCCGCCCCTCTCCTCCCGCAAGCGCTCCAGCATCCCTGTGTATCAGGCCCTCCTTTCTGGGAAGGTCTCTGTCAGAACTGCAGACGGAAAGGAGGACCCTGCATGAGGGATACCTTCCCACAGCCCTCCTCCACCATGGCCCTCGGGGTGATGGGTGCCAGGGCGGGGTTGCCTTAAGGACACACACTTAAGTGTCCTCTGGGGCTCCCCGAGTTGTTTAAGAGTTCCCTTCCTTCGTGTAAGAGTCTCTGTCCTTCATGTGAGAGTCCCCTTCCCTTCTTCAGACAGAGGGGCCAGATTGCCTCAGGATCTCACCCCTCCGCCCCTCTCTCTTGGCCTGAAAGGAGGCCATGATGGTCTGTTTGGCCCCAGAGAGCCCTGACTTCCCGGGAGCTTCCCCTGGACTGGGGTGGGGGGGTCTGTCTGGCTCCTCTCTCTGTCCTAGAGCTGGCCCCGAGTGGTCGCTTCCCACAAGCTCTGGTTCCCCCTCAGTGAAACTGCTTATCAAGCCGTGCACAAACAGGGCAGGCGAGGGTCCTGCCAGTCCCCTGGCTTGAGCACAGGAACCTCACTTTCTAAGTCCCCAGATGGGGGAACTAGGAGGAACTGCATTAGGCTGTCCCCTCCCCTAAATTCAGCCTCCAACCTGCTCGCCCCAGAGACCTGCCAGCCTTATAAACTAGCAGCTCGCTGAGGCCAAGAGTGGCGCAGGGGCGACCCAGGGTCACCTGATGGGCATGCTGAGAGTAGGCTTAGTGATAACCGGTGTGGTGCAGACTGGCCTGCAGGGAGAGGCCTGGTGGCAGGGCGACCAAGGGAGGCTTCTTGGCGGAGGTGGCATGGGAGCAGAGACCAGAAGGAAGGCCATGCAGGCCTGGGGCTGGGCAGGGGTGCTGGGGTGGGAAGGCCGGGCCTGTGTTTGTGGCAGTGTGTCTGGAGTGTGGACCAGCCATGAGCCTGGAGCCCTGAGTCTGGGAGCATAGACATGATTGATAAGACAGACTGGGAACCTTCCCTGGGGGTGGAACGGGCCCCTTGCTCCGTGCCTCAGCCGGTTCGTACCACCCCAGCGCCAGATCATGGAGACCCCGGGATTGGCCTAGCACCCCCACTGTGTTCTCAGTTGTCCCCAGTGGTCAACTGGGGCCCTGGGGCCCCCCTCTGTCCCTCAACCTGTTGGCAGCTTCACCACAACCATCCCGGCCACCGCCACCACATTCAGGACCTCCCCCTGGAACCCCACGAGGGCTGGGCCGGGGCCGGGTGGGGCTGGCGGCCCACCTGGCCCCCGGCTGTCACTCACAGATGGAGACCTGGGCTCCGTCTCCCCGTCCGTCTGTCCACTCTCTCGTGGAGCCTCCTGTTCCTGCAGCTGCTCCCCTTTCCTCACCACCCTCCTCCCTGCAGACAGCTTGGTTGGGCTGTGGGTGTGAATTTCCACTAGGAGGGAGGGGCCGTTCCTTCTGTTGCTGAAGCCTGGGGAGGGAGCAGGAAGCCCTGCAGAGGGAGGGCTGGGGAAGGGCAGTGGGTTTCCCAGGGAGGTGGAGGAGGGGCCTGCAGAACAGGGCTGAGGTCCAGCTCCCTCTGCCCCTTCTGTGAAGCCAAACAGGTGGGGGCACCCAGGGCTGGATGGCCTCCAGGCTGAGAGCAAAGCAGGCTGTGGTCCCAGCTGCCTTGGTTGCATACTGGGGGCTCAGAGTTCACTCCTGAACCCTCTTGCCTCTTCGTCCTCTAATGCCTCCGTCTGGCAACCCTTCCCCACAGGGAGGACAAGCTGTGGTCCTATTTTGTGGATGAGAGGCCCAAGACCCTGGGAGGATTGATAGTGTCTCCTGGGGACCCAGTTGCTCATAGAGCTCCCCAAGTGCCTGGTCCCTGTGGCTGTCGGTGGGACCAGCATGTCCCCACTCTGCTGCATCCAGGCTGCTCCCGGAGTACACAAGCACACCCCAGCAGTCACGAGCCAGGCCTGGTGCTAAGAACCGACCCGGACCAGCGCTCTGTGTACGGAGAGGGAGCTGAAGCAGTGCAGGGGGGCAGGAAACAGACCCACCCTCTAGCCATCCGTCCATGGACATTTACTGCTGGTCTAACATGCCAGGCCCTGGGGACCAGGAGAGAGCTGGGCTCCTGCCTCTGCAGAGCTCGCTGCCTGGCGGGGACAGACAATGGGTAGGAGCCGCGCTATAGATAGAAAATGTCACTTTGTGCCCAGTGCTGGGCAAGGACACGAGCGAGGTGCTCCCCAGCTCCTCCTGGACCCTGTGTGGGGGCCCATGTGTGATGGGGACAGGCAGACCCTGAGCTGCCTGCTCCCACCCCAGCTCAGGCTCCGCCTCCCCTCCCCACCCCCGGGCTGTGCAAAGCTCCTGTCCCCTGTGGTTCCTGCTAATGAAGGGCAACTCCACCCACCCAGAAACCAGGCTGCTTCCAGCTGGTATTTAAAGAGGTGTCTCTGAGTATGATGATGGTGCTTGTTCCCGGTCCTGTCTTCCGCCTACCCTGCAGTACCCCTCTCAAGGTAAACAAGACGATGGAGGACAGAGCTACTTGCTGCCCTGCTGCTCTGGTCCCAGGGGAGCACCTCATCCAGGCCAGGCTCCCTGTGTTGGGCACAGCAGATTCGGGGACAGCTAAGGCCTAAGGCTGCTCTCAGGTCACATCAGTTGGCTGTGAATGAGGCTCAACTTCTGGATCAGGATTAGGGAAGCAGGGAAGGCTTCCTGGAGGAGGCGACATCAGCACAGAAAAGAAAACGCAGGTGGCGGCCAGACTTCAGAGCACTGGGAAATGAGGTGGGAGATTCATCAACGTTTCAAGAAACTGTTTCAGCTGTGAGGGGGAAGAGAGAAAGAGGGCAGCTGCTAGAGGGAAAGAGAAGGTTCAGGGAGGGTTTTTTTTTTAATATTTATTTATTTATTTGGCTGTGTTGGGTCTTAGTTGTGGCACCTGAGATCTCCATTGCGTCACACAGGGTGTTTCATGGGCTCTCTAGTTGTGGCACTTGGGCTCAGCAGCTCAGTGGCATGTGGGATCTTAGTTCCCCTGTATTGCAAGGTGGATTCCAACCACCGGACCACCAGGGAAGTCCCGGGAAGAATGTTTTTAATAGGAGGCACTCAAAGTCCTTAAAAGCTGCCTGGAAAATGCTATCTGAGGAGGGCTGCCCACTCAAGAAAAGAGGAATTTCAAAGGGAAGACCCCTCAAGGTAGGAAGGAAGGGGCTGGCCAGGCAGGGGTGGAGACCAGGAGCAAGAAAGTTTAGAGACTGGGTAGGTAGCAAGAAGAGGGGAATTTCTATCTTC
This sequence comes from Moschus berezovskii, assembly GCF_049115385.1. Taxonomy (NCBI): domain Eukaryota; kingdom Metazoa; phylum Chordata; class Mammalia; order Artiodactyla; family Moschidae; genus Moschus; species Moschus berezovskii. The sequence goes on from NC_142484.1 coordinate 8,692,209, forward strand.
CCTGAGAAGTGACAGACGAGGTCATCTTTCTCCCCAGGAAGGACTTGCCCATTTAAAAGATGAGGAAACTGAGGCCCAGGAAGGTTCCACGGCTTGCCCTTGGCCTGAAGACTCTCTGGGACTCACTGGCTGGCTACCAGCCTGTACCCTGTCAGGCATCTCTGGCCTGAGAGGAGATGAAAGGGGTGAGGGCCCGAGGGCATCCTCCAGGGAGCCTAGCGCCCCCTTTGTTGATATCTGCTGGAAACACCGCCTGGCGTTTGTAGGGCAGCGTGTTTCCCAAAGCACTCAGATCATCAAGCTCACTGCTGAACGCAGTCTCCTGGGGATGCGGCAGCTGCCTTCTTCGCAAACTTGTTAATAACCCCTGCTGTCAGGCAGTGCTTCCTCTGTCTAACCTAAGTCTCTCCTGTTGTGGCTGAGCCAGCGGTCTCTACACGGCTTGGCCGTCCTGGAGTGGCTGCCATCGCCCCGCTCTGGAGGCCCACACTGCCCCGTGCCCTTGGCTGTGGGCACTAAGGGCAGACGTGCATCAAGGCCGCACCCTCTCCACACCCGTGGGTGACCATCTCCCGGGTGCCTGTCTCCCTGGCCTCTTCCCAAAGCTCCTCTCTGAGCTGAGACCTGCCCCCTGCCCCCAGCTACCACCCAGCTCCTCTCTCCTGCCTGGTGGGGGAAGGCCAGGCCATTCACAGGCTGGGGCACCTCCTGCCACCCGGGGCCAGGTCCCCCTTCCTGAACTGGGCTGGAGATAAGAGTCAGGGGCACCACCAGGGTGGAGCACTCGGCACGGTGCCCAGTGGGCAGGAAGCTCCGGGTGAGGACGCCCACCCCAGGTCATTGGCGAAGTGGGCAAGACGGTGTGGAAGGACCCCAGGACGTGGCCTCATATCTCAGCCCTGTTGCTAGCTCCCGGTGACCCTGAGCAGACCCTTCCCCTCTCCATCTCCTTCCCCACCTGCAAGCGAGTGAGAGGCTCTGGAGCCAACGGCTGTAGGGCCAGGCCGGGAGCAGCCAGAGAGGGACTCCAGTTCCCCAGAACCCCCACCCTCAGGCAATCACACCTGCTGGGGACCCCCTGAGCAAACATCCCCCGTGGATCCCCCAGGCAGGATCCCTGCATTCCCCCAACCTGATCCCGCTCTGGGGCCATGTGTGCCTAGGCATCTGGATCCAGAAGCATCCGTGTGGCCTCAGACTGGCCCTGCCTGCCCCGCCCCCATCCAGGCCTGGGTTCCTGACCACACTCCCACAGGGCGCACGGACATCCCTGACCCCGCATCTCAGACCCCCAGGACCGCAGGCCTGGCCTAGCAGCCACCTCCAGATCCCAACCTGCAGGAAGCCGTGGGCTGTGACAGCCCCGTCTGCAGAGCCCAGCCTGGTTAATCTGCTTCATTAAAGACACTAATTAATTGGCTTAATTAAAAGGGTAACCTGGAAGCCCGCAGAACTACCTTCTAACAAGGCACGAAGCTACACAGAGGCAGCCCTAGTGCTGAGGAGGGAAGCCCCCCTCCCCCGGTCCCCCAGCATGCCCATCCTAGGGCCCAGCCCCAGAGGATAGCCCGGAGACTATCCCCAGCCTACCTTGGCCTGGTGACTGCTGTTCAGTGACACCCCCCCACCCTGCACCCCACACAGCCCGCAGTCAGGCCCAGCGTGCCAGGCGGGAGTCAAGAGTCCCACATTCATATGCACCACTTGGCTGCAGTTAAGAGCCCAGAATGTAAGTGGGCTGTAATTAGACGGCACAGGCAGGCTGCAGCCGATAAAGGTCAGCAGGCCGGGAGGGAGGGATGTCCGCGGTAGAGAGGCCGAGCCTGGCCACGCCGTGCCTGTCCCACGGGGAGCTGGGCGGGCTCAAGCCAGGGCTGTTGGCACCGTGGCAGAACGCCACCTGGGCAAGGAGCCTGTGGACCACCAGCTCCCACGATCACGAAGCTTCTGGGGTCAAGACAACTGGGTTTAGGTCCCACCTCTAGAGACTGGGTGACTGTAGCATTCATTCTTTTTTATTTATTCCTCTGTGTTGGGTCTTAGTTGCGGCATGTAGGAGCTTTTTAAAAAATATGAATCCGTTAATTGGCCGCGTCGGGTCTCAGTTACGGCACGCCAGATCTTTGTTGCACCGTACGGGATCTCTCACTGCACCAACCCTCTAGCTGGGCCCAGTCATTGCGGCGCTCAGGCTGAGTTGCTCTGCGGCACGTGGGATTGCGGTTTCCCAACCAGGGATCAAACCCGTGTCCACTGCATAGCAAGCCAGATTCTCAACCACTAAGTCCCCAGGATCTTTTCTCAGTTACAGCATGCGAACTCTTAGTTGCAGCATGTGGGATCTAGCTCCAGGGACTGAACTCGGCTCCCCCTGCATTCCCAGGGAAGTCCCTGAGCCCACATTCTTCATCCGCAGAACACCTGCCAGGGATGCCTGGCAACTTGCCCTCGCAGGAAGGAAGGCCCTCCCCAGCTCGGCAGAGAGTGCTGAGATTGATTAACCACGTCTGCCCAGGGCAGTGGGTAAGGAGAGGAGGCTTGCGCGCCTCTCTGATCCCAACCATCCTGCCAGCCTCCGAAGAGGTTAATCTCTTGTGTCAACATTTCAAACCCTTCCCACAGCCAGAAAACAATTCTCATAACTCCTCGAATATAAGGCACCAATGCCGGAAATGGTTTTTACCAGTCTTCATTTGTGTGAGAGTCAGACACAACTTAGCACGTAAACGACAAAATTCATCTGAGCTTCCCACCTCGCTTTGAGATTTGGAATCGAGCATCCCTGGTTCAGAACTGAGGCTCCGGTGGCCTGTCTGAAGCCATCCCCTGGCCTAGAGTGTACTCTTTCTCACTGGAAGAAGGTGGGGTGGGGCATCGCCAAGGAAGGAATTTGCACTGGTGTGGAGACCCTGCTTTCCTCCCCCAAAGGCTGCCCGAGACGCCAGCCAAGTTCACGGGCAGCCCCCACCTCTTTCTCAAGCAGAAATGGCATAAACACCATAACACGGTGCATGGGGACCATTCACTGCCTTTCTCGAAGCCCCCAAGAGAGGACAGACAGGACTTTGGGATGGGGTGGGGGTGGCCCCCAAGATCCAAAGGACCACAATTAGGCCCCAGATTCCCTGGGGGATGTGAAGGGAGTGAGGTCAGAGGCCATGGGTCCTCTGTCCATCAGTTTAGGATGTGGAAGTGTTCGTGGGGGTGGGAGGGAGCCCCTTGATGGTCCATGGCCCTAGCCCTGCCCATATGATGGACAGGGCCTAAAGGCAGTCTGGCCAGCCCACTGTGCGGGGAGGAAATCACCAACCTTGGCTCCCTGGACCAACCTTGGCACTCAAGGACCCTGAGCTCAGAGAGCAGAGTCATTTAGGCCCAGGTCCGGGTGCACAGGGGTGTCAGCTCACAGCCCTCGCCCACACTGAAACTTCAGGGTGGGGGCCCAAGGCCCCTGGACAGATTTAGTCTCTGTACAAACAGCTGTTAGCCTGCTCAGCCGACAGCTCTGCCGCCGGCCCAGGAGCCAGAAGCGAGGTTCCAGCGAGGGTGCCCCTGCCCAGCAGGGATGAGGCTCGATCAGAGCCAGGCTCCGGGAAGGGCAAGGCTGCTGCTCCGCTCTCCCTACCAACAGTGTTAGGCCAAGCTGCCAGCGTCCCAGCCCCCTCCCCAGCTTGAAGATACCCCCCCATCACCCACGTGGGAGTCCACAGGGCTGCCAATGCTGGTGTCTTCCCAGAGCTGCTTCCCCCGGGGGGGCCCAGCCCCTTCTCTTCCCTGATCAGGAACCCACAAGAGGTGAGCTTCTGTCCACATACTCCCGTCCCGGCATCCCTGGCCCCATGTTACAGATGAGGAAGTTGAAGCCTAGAGAGGAGGCCAGGTGAGTGGCTAGAGGAACTCCAACCTGGGGCTCTGGAGCTGCACCCACAGGCAGGCCTCCATGGGGTATCCTCCCTCCCCAGGCAGGCGCAGTACCTGGGCCCAGACCCCTGGAGTGCATGGTGGGGGACATCGGGCTGTCCCGGGTGAGGCTGAGCGAGGAGGGGACATTCGAGGCCACCCACAGCAGGAAGGCCTGGAGGCTGGACAATACCCAGACTATGGGCGCTGGAGGCCCGGTTCAAAAATCGGACAAAGGAGAGTCAGCCTCGGCCCTCAGGGCCCCCTGGTCCTCCTGTGAGTCAGAACGCTGTCTGAGGCCAGGGACCCTCCTGCACACTGAACCACAGCTCTGCCCTCACTCCTAGCCCAGCAGGTGGCTGCGGTTTGTCCCGAATGATGCAAATCTGTCCTTCCCAGGTGGGAATCCTCAGGTCCGGGGCAGGAGCGGGGCTGGACCACTTAGAACCCAGCATAGTATGGCTGAAGGCCACCTGCTCAGTCTGCCTGCTGGGTGAGCCCATCAATGTTGTGTGGCCTTCACTGCACCCAGCCCTGGGACGGGGGGACTGTCCTCCCCTGGGGACCCCTGAGAACTAAAGCATAGAGGGGGAGTGGGCCCAGATGCATCCACAGCTACACAGTCAGGAAGAAGCGGGGCTGGGACCAGCACATCCCTCCAAGGGCTGCCTGCAACTCTGCCCACAGGACAGCAGCCACCCCCAGGGTGGCAGGCCGGCTACCCCTCCGTGGGCAGGCAGGGAGAGCACTGGACTCAGAGTCACCTTACGGGACTGTGCCCTGGCCCGGCCTCTTGGGAGCTGAGCATCCTCCGGGACCGCCTGTCTCTCTGGGACTGGGGTCCCTCACTTGGGAAATGGAGCCATCGCCCCCACCCACAGGCTGGTGTGAGTCCTAGAGGGAGCCAGCAGGGTTGAGCAGGGAACATGGAGCCCAGCACCTGGCTCCCCTTTGGGGGTCTCCTGCACCTGCCCAGGCGGTGCTGGGGCATCAGGGCCCGAGAGCCTGACTGCCCATCCTTGGGAGTGAGCCCAAGGGAAGAGCAGACGATGGCCCTCACCATTTCACCAGGCCGCTCGTTATGAATATTAATAGCATTAATTATTTCTAATCTGGCATCCAAGCCCAGGCTGGCTATGAGTGATCCCCAGGCCCCCAGGCTCCAGGGGAGGCTCAGCCCCCTCCCCAAGGCTGTGGGATCTGAGTCTGGGGCACATTTCCAGGGGCAGCACTGGGGGCAGTGAGGAGAGGCCCAGCCCAGCCCTAGCGACGAAGGGGCCTACAGACAGGATTCCGCCTGGGGGTCCCCTAGGAAGGCGGCATGCAGGCTCAGCGCCCATTTCACAGATGGGAAGACTAAGTCAGCTCAGGATGAGAAGGCAGCAGATTTGGCCACTGGGGAAGCCCAAATAGATGCTGCCTGTCCCTTACCAGCCAGATACCCACACATCTCCCAGAGCGGGACTCCTGGGCCCTAAAAAGGGGTGATGGGGCCTCCCTCACAAGGGCCTGAAGTGCAGCTTGAGGTCGATGGTTTGGGACTCTGGGGCGGGGCAGCGGCTCTACCTCCGTGCCCCGTCGTGGCCGTTCGGGTTCTCGGTAGAAAGCACTGAAGAACGGGCTCTGGCTCAGGGCCCAGCGCCACCCCAAGAGCTACGTGACAGCAGCGAATGTCTGCCTTCACAGAGCCTCAGTTTCCTCACCTCTAGTATGGGACAAATAACCATCCACAACCTGCATGGCTGCTCTGAGGACTCAAGGAGACAGGACACATACACACGATCCCAGACACAGAACTCTATGAACAGCAGTAGCTGCTGTCATTATTACTGTGATTATTATTTTTTAAATTAACCCACCAGCTTCCATGCCTCTTCCCCAAGCCTGAGTCAGGCCAGGGGCCCGCACCCTCCAAGGCCAGGTCTGGGAAGAGTTCCTGGGTCTGGGCAAGACTGACCATACCCATCCCCGGCCATCCGAGGGTCCAGGGCAGCCCCTCCCCGCGGAGACCCCAGCCTCCTGCAGACAAGAGCCTCTGTCCTGCTGACCCCAGGTCAGGGCAGGGGCAGTGTGTTGGCACAAAGGCTGGGCTCTGTCTGTGCCTGTGGCGGGGGCAGCTGTCCGCGGAGGGCCCTCCCGCCACAATGAGGCCTTTGAGCAGCTACCCGTAGGAGCTGAGCTCTCCTTGAAGGCCCTTGGCTCTCACAAGTCTTGTCTGTCTGTGAGGCCACCGGGCCAGCAGGCAGCTGCCGTGGGGGAGGAGGGCCCATGCCCACCCTGCTGCTGGGCACACCGCCTCCCCGGCCTCCTCTCCCCCGCAGGATGCCTGGCCAAGGCCGGCTGCAGCCTGAAAGCCAGCTTGGGCCTCGGGGGATGGAGGAGAGGGCTTGCCCAACTCCCTGCTTTCAAGTGACACTTCCAGGCTGGGCACACTGAACATGGGGAAAGCCCCATGCCTCCCAACCCAGCTCTCAGGAAGGCACTGCAGGGCCGGGGCTCAGCCTCCAGGCTTCCCTTCCTCTTAGCCTCAGTTTTCCCACATATAGAATGGAACTTCCAAGTGCAGTCCCCACCTCCACCCCCAGAGCATCTATGAGAGTCAAATGAGACCCGCATTTAAGGCTTCACCCAGCGCCCAGCAGGTGCAAGACACAGGGACAGCCCACCTAATCGTGACCAGCACAACTCCCACCTGGGACCCGGCTTCAGCCCCAGCTCAGCCTGGGGACCTTGGCCTGGAGACCGAACCTCCCTAAGTCTCTGGTTTCTCTTTTATAAGATGGGCCAATGCCACCCACTCTCAGGGCTGCTGTGAAGGGAAAGCCATTTATCAACCAGCCTCAGGCTCAGGAAGCCTTGCTTGGATGAATTAATGAATCCCAGATTCCACTCCGGAGTTACGTTACAGGGAGACCTGCCCAGCGCTGGGGGATGGGAGGCAGGAAGGGCTGGTTCCTGCAGGCAGTCAGGGGCGGCTTCCTGCAGGAGGCAGCCAGTCACCCAAAGTAGGGATTGAGGGTGGCCTTCTGGACCCAAGGAATAGCTGAAGTATGAGTTAACATCATCCACAGGCCTCGTGGGGGAGGGTCTGGAGGAGAGGCTGGTAGGCTGGGAAGGTCTGAAATGCCAGGCTTTGGTCAATGTTTCAGGACACAGGGAGCCACGGATGATCTCAAAGCCAGTGAGTGACTGGACTGAGTGAATTCTTAACTGTCTGGAAATGTCTGTGCTACAGGGCAGGGATGGGGGACATTTCCACAGGGCACCCTCTTTGCCGCCGCTGCAGTTTAGAGCGGGCTGATCAGCAGGGTGAGAAGGGGGCTAGGGGCCAAGCAGAGCCGTCTGGAGCCTGACCCTCCATGGGTCCTAGTCCCAAAGCCAGCACTGCCCAGAGCTACCCTGATGCTTCCCTGTGGGCGGCCCTGCACCCAGCACGGGGGATGCAGAGCCTGGGTTCAAAGCCGCTCTGCCCTGACTTGGTACGAACGACACTTCCTCTCTGAGCCTCTGTCTCCATGTCTGTGAGGCGGGAAAGGCTGCCTGAGCCCCACGGTAGCCCTGGGGACCATTAAGTTCAACACTTGAAGGCGTCTGCGGGAGGGGACCCCTGTTTCCTCCTCTGGGGCACCCTCACCTTGGAAGAAGGGAGCCTGGGGACCAAGGGGGACCAGGGTCTCTGTGGGGCCCCTACCAGAGGCAGTAACAGTGCCCAGAGGCCAGTGTTCAGATCCCACCCCTGCCTCCCAGGAGCTCTGTGGTCGCGACCCTCGTGCCTCAGTTTCCTCATGTGTAATAAGACAGTGGACACTACAGTGCAGAGATGCTCTGAGGACCATGTAGGACGTGCCCAGGAAGCTCTGGGCCCGGAGTGAGGGCTCAGTCACTGCTGCTGTTTCCACGTGGTTGGCTCTGAATCCCCTCCCGTCCCCCTAGAGAGGCTGAGGCCGCTTCCTGTTTTGGGGTGTCCAGGGGTGCAGGGACTTGGGGAATCACACAGTTATGGCCACAGGGGTGTGAGGCCCCCCAGTCACCCCTCCCAGCAACTGGCTCCCCCTCCCCACCCGGGAGACCTCCGGAGTCGTCTCTGGACTCTGCGTCCTCAGGACCCAGGCAGGTGGCCGCGGCACCCACCCATGCCAGAATCAGGGTAGAAGGTGCTCAGCCACACCCCAGTCCACACCGAGTCTGGGGCTGAACGACGCTGTCCCAAGTCCCCCTCTGCCTGTCAGGGCCCCGGAGGACACGGCCTGCGCCTCCCCCGGTCCAGGCCACCAGGCCAGCCAGGTCTGGCCACACCTGGTCCAACAGGTCCCGTCCTCGCCGGGGCCAGGCTCCCTCCACCTCCCGAGTAGGGGGAGGGTGGGGCACCCCTCCTCCAGCTGCCCCATGAAAAGGGCCTCGCTGCAGAAAGCCGGCTGAGTAAATAATGACATTTCCTCCTGTCTCCTGCACTCTTCGCCCCTTTCCCTTCCACAAATAAATTATCAACATGCCCAGGTCCCGGTGGAGCGGAGCGTATCGCTGGGAACAATGAAAAAGCTTTTAATAGGATTCCAGGAGCTGCAGCCACACGCTCGGGGCCCTAATGGAGATTGCTCCATGACCGCAGGCCGCCCGTGCCCGCGCCCCCCGAGCCGCCAGCTCCTCCCGGCCCAGCGGGCAGCGAGGCCCCGCGGGCTGCCCACTGACGTCACGGGTAGCGTCTGGCTCCAGAGAAGCCGGAGGAGGGGGCGGCACATGCTGCCACCCCACAGGTCCACTGCCAGCGATCAGACCGACCCCGCGCCCCGAGAGACTGACCCGGCCAGGAGGGCCCCGCCTGACACCCCCACCCCACCCCCGCAGGGCTCCTGGTACCTCCGCCAGCCTCCCCTGGTCCTCACTCCCCAGTAGGGTTAAGGGGCAGGACTGCGCCTCCACACAGTGGGGCCTCAGGGAATGCAGCTGAGTGCAGAGGAGGGGGGCAGCCTAGAGGAGTCTCTGAGCCCAGAGGACACAGCCAAGGAGGGGCCAGGTAGAGAGGAGAGCAGGGAAGATGAACCTCCCTGCCTCGGCTTCCCGTTTGAGGGCATCTGTAAGGACCAAGGGTGCCTCGACGGCTGCCCTTCCTTGGTGTGACCTTGGGTGACTCACTTCAGCTGTGTCTCAGCCCCCCGGGGTGAGATCAGGATAATAATAGCCTGCCTCAGATGCGTGTTGTGGGGACAAACCCAGTTAATACCGCCGGCTGGGTAGCAGGGGCAGTCTGCAGGCTGCTACCTCTAGGACCATGGCCACCGTCTCCTTCCTTATGTGCTGGGGGTAAGAGGCCCTGTCCTGGCTGTGCGATCTTGGTCCGGTCACTTTGTGCCTCGGTTTTGTCTTCGATAAAATGGGTTGTTGTGAAGCCTCAAGGAGTCCTGGCATGGCGCTTTGCAGCATGCGGTGTAGACAGGAAGCACTGAATAAAGGCAGTCATGATGGCCTCGCTGCTGCCCTCCCAGGAGGGATCTAGTCTCCGGTCCCTGTGCCTGGCCTCCACCCAAGGCCTGGCACACAGGAGGTGCCCAGGAAGTAAATAACCAAGGGGAACCCACCTGACCCCATACCAGGGGACTCACCTGGGCAGAAGGTGACATTACAGCCCCACGCTCTGCCTTTTCACAGCTGGGCCCGACCCCTCTCACTCCTACCACCCCCCAACCCTACTGCTTCCCGGACTTGGGGGCTCAGTTCTCCCCAATCCCCCCAGAGGCACCCACATTCCAACCTGCCCCTCATCACAGCTGAGTGGTCTGGGTGCCCTCCTTTCCCCCATCTATCTACCTGCTACCCAACTGGGCTGCAGACGTCAGAGACCAACCTCTGCCCCGTGAGCCTACCAGCCAAGATGGGCAAGAGGCTAGCATGTGTAGCCCCCCAAATTCCAGATCCCCCAGCAGGGCCAGCATCCTGGCCCTGAAGCTGGCAGGACCTGACCTATTGCTGAAGTGCAGTAACTGCTGGTTCCTACAGAGCCCGTTTTGGACGCTGTCACCCTGTATCTTCACGCTGACCCGGGGAAGTGTGCTCTGTTGGCCCATTTCACAGGTGTGGAGACTGAGGCGTGGAGAAGGAGCGTGAGGTGTCCAGGGGCCCCCAGCCGATAAGTAACAGGACTGGAACCCAGGTCCACCAGCCTCCAGAGCCAGGGGCACTTTCACTCTATGGTCCAGCTGCCTCCCGGTGGATCCCAACTTCCACCTGGCCGTGGACAAGGCATTTCTCCACTCCGTGCCTCGGCCTCCCTACTCACAGAGGGAAGAAAATGAGCCAGGCAGAGTGGGGGCATGGCACCCACAGTCCCCTCAATAGCCAAATCTAGAGGTGTCTCAGGGCTCAGAGTCCCAGCGCCATGATGCTCTTGGGTCCTTTGGGACCTAGTGGTCCAACCCCTTGGTCAACAGTAGTGGGGAAACTGAGGCATACAGAGAGGCCGAGGCTCTGGCTGGGGGATAGGGAGTAGGGGAATGTGTGTGGTCTGCCTCCCTGAGACAGGTGGGCAGTCTCTAGCGGGTACAGTCTCCATAAGGAGGGGAACGGCTTCCGAGACCCCTGCCACCCTCTCTCTGCTAGGAACCGTCTCTCTGTTCACTGGCCAGTCCTGCCCAGTGGGCCAGCCCTTCCCCTGATGCTGGTCCCAAGCAGAGGCCCCGCCGAGTGCCATGCCATCCTGTCTGCTGGGCTCCCTCCTGGGGTCAGAGGTCAGGCTGCAAGGCTGGCAGCCTCTAGGTCTCCTCAGCTGGGGCAGGGCTTGAGGAGGGGCTGTCACCCCAGCTTCTCACTCCTTTGCACCCACCCCCTCCCCAGAGAGCTGCTGCTGTTGTTCAGTCGCTCAGTCATGTCCCACTCTTTGCAACCCCGTGGACTGCAACACCCCAGGCTTCCCTGTCCTTCACCAACTCCTGGAGTTTACTCAAACTCATGTCCTTTGAGTCAGTGATGCCATCCAACCATCTCATCCTCTGTCGTTCCCTTCTCTTCCTGCTCTCAATCTTTCCCAGCATCAGGGTCTTTCCCAGAGTCAGCTCTTTGCATCATGTGGCCAAAGTATTCGAACTTCAGCTTCAACATCAGTCCTTCCAATGAGTGTTTAGGGTTGATTTCCTTTAGGATCAACTGGTTTAATCTCCTTGCAGTCCAAGGGACTCTCAAGTCTTCTCCATTGCGACAGTTCGAAAGCATCAATTCTTCGGCACTCAACCTTCTTTACGGTTGAATTCTCACATCCATACATGATTACTGGGGCCCAGGGAAAGCACAGGCCGCCCTGTCTACATGGGCAAGAGGAACAGGGGCTGCACAGGAAGAGGCCCTGGGCGGGGTGGGTGGCAGCCACTCAAGGCTTTTCTTAGCAGGGGGGTCTTGGGTGGGGTGGGGGCGGCTGTGGGGTTCATTCAGAGATCCCGGCTCAGCCCAGCTCAGGCCACAGGTTAAGAGGGACGGGTGTGAGCCTCGTGTGCAGGAGTGTGAGTGTGTGTGGGTGTGTGCGAGGTATGATGCACCGTGCACACCTGTCTCCCGTCCTGGCCTGACTCTGCCACGACTGGGACTCATCAGTGGTGGGGTCCGGGCCTGGCCTGCCCTGGGCAGCCCCACGGCACCTAAGACCCCTACTCAGGGCAGGGGCAGCCCAGCCCAGTCTAGGAGCCCAGTGGGCCTCCCAGGAGCCAGATTCCCTGAGCCAGAACTAGTCCCCTCCGGTCTGACCACAGCAGAGCATGTTTTAAATCCAGCTCATCCAGGAAAGCCAGGGGGCAGCTCCCTCGAGGGCCTGCAGGAACATCCTTGACCCAGGACCCAGCGGGGTAAGCCCCTTGAGGGGCAGCTCAGTCCCAGGAGTCCCAGCTGGCAGGTTGGATGGACCTTCGCTGCCACTACACCAGCTCCCAAGGCATTTCAGCCACAGCTTCATTTTTCACTCAACCATTCATCCACCTGCACCACACTGCACACCTACTGTGTGCCGGGCCCCCCTGCCAGGACTGGGGACGCCCCAGTGAGCAAGACAGACAGACACAACCCCCACCCTTAGCCATCCCTGCCACATAGGGCCTCCGATCCCGATCCCTGGTCCGCAGCCCCACCACCACCCAGGAGCAGCCCAGTCGGGCAACCCCTGCCAGAGCGGCCTGTGCGCGCCGCGCCCCCAGGGTCCCTGAAAACTCAGCTCTTCTCCCTGCTCCACCAGGCAGCCCTTGGCAGCGCGCCCCCAGGAGAAGCCCATCCTGGCGCCAGCGCCCAGCAGCGTTTGTCAGGACTTGTTCCCGCAGCCCTTCCCAGGCAGGCGTCGCTGGAGGTGGAGGCTGGAGGGGTGACGGCCGTGGAGAGCAATTTGCTTCTGTAGATAAATGCCGACGCCGCGTCCTCTCCGCCGAACTCAGTCCCCCTTTCCTCGCTCGCGCGCTCTCTCCCTTTATTTTTTTTTTTACAATTTGCTAAATCTGTTGTAATCTGGTGCCAACGATTAATTCAGGCAGAGGGAGGGAACGGGAGCAAAATGAGCTGCTTCTCAAGAGCCGTGCAGACAGGAGCAGCCAGGACCAGCACCTCCGTCACCCCACTTTTAATCCCAGTTTTAATCAAGTACAAAGTCGTCCCCCAAAGGCTCAGCCGCTGCCTCCCTGCTAGCACAGAGCCCGCACACCTGGGCCCGTCCGCCCTCCGGAAGCCTGGGAGGCAGTGTCCCCTAGTGGTTAGCTGAGCCCCATACAGCTGGGGCCTGAAGCCTCCAGGAAGCTCCGCCTACACTCCCTTCTTCCCCAGCCCCATTTGAGGGATGTTCCGAGCCAGGGGAGGGACGCCCTTCATCACTAGCAGTCCTCACTCTATGCCAGAGTCCCCTGCCCCCATCAGAAACAAGCCCAGAGACTCTCCCTCCTGGCCCATCAGAGACTGCCCCCACAGGTGGACACACAGCTCTCTTGGGAACAGGGGACCACCCTGCGCCCAGGAAGCCCACCCTTCCAGGAGCCCCCCGCCCAGGAGGACTAGGCAGCCAGTCGTTGTCGAGGCCGGCCCGGGAGTCCTGAGAGATGGAGATGGACCGGTCAGCAGGACCCAGGGAGACAGGACACAGGCTCCCAACAGACTCGCCTGCAGAGGCCACCCCCCCTCCCGAGGCTCCCTGCACCTGCACACACGGCCCCTTCTGCAGGTTCTGTCCTCTGGGCCCCTTCCTCCTGCCCCTTCTCCTCACCAACTCCTGTTCCACCCTCACCCCCTTGGCTGAAGCATCTGCCCCCCTCATCCCGGGCCCCAGCAGGCTCCCTGGTCACCCCCACCTCACAGGGCTGCCTTCAGCGCCCAAGGCTCCGATCGCAGCATCCGATCGCAGTCTGACCCCCGTTCCCGGCTGTAGCTCCCTAAGGGCAAGACTTGCAGCTGCTCTGGTTTCCCTCTCCCCAAGCCTTCCCCACCCCCCAGAGCCCAGCCCCGCGCCTGGCCGCAGCTGGTGCTCAGCACTGGATGAATGAACGGATGAATGGGCAGGAACGGAGGGAAGGAGGGACGGAGAGGGACGGAGAGCCAGGGGTGCCATGTGAGCCAGTCCCCCGCCACCCCCACAGCAGTGTCTGTGCCCACCCCCCGGTCCCCGCCACCCTCACATCCCCACCTTCACCGGGTGGGAGGCCACACGTGCAAGGCCACTGTGGGAGACTCAAACCCCAGGGCTCCACTGGACTAAGCAAACAACTTCCACAAGGCGAGGCAAGGCCCCTAAAGGCTGACATCATCCGCAGAGCCGCTGACCCCAGGGAGCGGCTGGGCTCTGGGGGCCGTGGGCGGGCGACGGTAAACAGACATCCACCCGCCGCTCAGGCAAACAGGCCTGCACAAACACGGCCCTCTCTGCGGAGCGCTCTCTGCTCTGGCTGATGTTGGGGGATGCTGGGACGACTGGGGTTGCATGACATGGCAGGAGCACCCTGGGGTCACATGGTCCGCTCACCTGTCTTTTCCTCTGGCTGTCTACCCCCGCTCTCCTGGCCTTCTCCGGGTGACTGCCTAGGGGCAGAAGACAGAATACAGCCTCCTCATGCCTGGTACAAGCCAGAGCAGGCCTGAACTTTGTCTCGGGGAGAACAACCCAGGTGCTGGGGAGGGGAACCCCCAAACCCACACATCAAAGGCAGCAAGCAGGCCTGAGGCCCACACCAGCCCCACCCTTCCAGAGCCCTTGAGGCCCCTCTGGGTGGTGAGCACCGTGGGGCAACGCTCCACTGCAGGCATTTGGGACCTCAGCCACGCCCACACATACCCACACCCTTCCTGGTCCGAACCCTTACAGCCCATATGCCCCATCCCACGAGGGCTCAGAGACAAAAACCCCTCAGCCTCACCCCTTAGCTCCTGGATGCTCCCACTGACACTGGCGCTGCCAGCCCCCAGCCCACTGAGATGAGATCCCACCCAGAATGGACTTTGCTGGCTGGGGTGGGGGGACCCGGGGCAGTTCTTTCTGCTCCTCCAAGGCCTGAAGAAGCTGAAAGCCCTCAGCCCAGTGTGAGCCAGGGGAGGGGACCCCAGGGCGCACCACCCCGCTAGGCGTAAACTCTGCCAGACGCTTCAGATGCACCGTCTCATGAGGGGTCCCCCACAGTGGGTGCTGTCCTTGTCCCACTTTACACATGAGGATATTGAGGCCCGAGGAGATGCAGTCACTTGCCTGAGGTCAGCAGGCCAGGCGGAGAACCCTCCCCAGGAACCACAACCCTCCCCGAGGACCCTGGGGGCAGAAGAGTGGGCCCCACCGAACCCCCGCAACAGCCCCGGACAGGCCCCACCTCTGAGATGAGGCCGTTTCCCAGCCCTGACTCCAGGGCAACCTGGCTGGCTGGGGAGCTGGCGGCCAGCAGGTCCCCAGTTGCCAGAGGACACGTCGCAGGGCCATCCGCCTCTTGGTGCAGAGCCTTCACCCACTCCCCAGCTCTCCTGAGCCGCCTGCCCCCTCCCAGCACTGCCTCCCTGCCCGCTGCCTCTGTCCCACCAGACTGGGCAGAGGGGGCTGTGCCCAGCCAGCCTCAGGGGCCTCATCCCCCGCTCCGTCCCCGACACTAGGGCAGCCACTTCTTGACACCTGCCACTGCGCTCAGCCTCGGCGGGCAGTCAGCCGGTTCTGGGCCTGCCTGTCTGTCCCCTGACACCTGCTGTGTGAGGTCCCCCTGGAACGCCCATCCATCTCTCAGCTGACATGGAAGCGGGTACACACAAGCCCTGCCATCCCACACTAAGGGTGCCCACCCATTCTCCCAGGGTTGGGGGCCGCTGTATCCCCCTGTGCAGGAAAGGAAACGGGTCGCCAGAGGGGCAGGCCCAGGGCCACCCCGTGGATGACACGGACTCAGCCACCAGCCCTCAGTCTGCACAGAGCAGAGTCTTGCAGGCTGGTGCCCTGCACGCACCTGGCAGCAGGTGATGCAATGGGGTGGCAGCTCCCACCGCCTCCTTAGAGCCCAGCTGAGGGGACCTCCCAGGGGCTGAAGAGGAGGAGGTGCCGGGCGGGGGTGGGGGACACACCAGGAAGGGCGCGGACATTGAGGGCCAGCGGCAGGCTGTCTACCAACAGCCCCCGGCCTTTAGGGAACCTGACCTCCTCGGCCCTCCAAGGCCTCTGCAGGTGCCTGGAGCCCTTGGGGACCCCTTCAACCCCGGAGCAAGACATCTGTCCACCTTGCCCCACGGTGTAATGCATCCTGTCCCCGCTCCCCCAAGCTCAGCCTCGGGGGTGAGGTTCAGAGAAGCAGGGACTTTCAGCCAGTAAGTGGAAGAGCGAAGGCCCGCAGGCCGGGGTTTAGAGGAACTCCTGCAGGCTCCAGCTGCCCCGGGGCATGCCTGCCTTAAACTCATGGCCGGGGAGACTTTCTACAGAAGTGTCCAGCCCCGGCTGTCTGTGAGATCACGGGGCCAGGGGCACATACACGCCGCCCTACCTCCCCCCGGCCCCACACAGACAGTCACTCTGTCTCCCCTCCTCTCTCCTGCTCTCAGCCCGCGGCTGACCCCTCAGCCAGGATGTGACAGCCTCCTTCTGCCCCTCACCCCTACCAGGGCCTCCTCTCTGCCTGCTTAGCTGGGTGGGACCCAATCCCCTGCACGGGCCCTGGCTGGCAGTTCAGACCGTTTCCATTTAAACCTCCAAGGAAGCCCTGCACAGTCGCCCACGGAGTCAGCTCCAGCTGACAGGTGATGTTTGCGCCTCTCCTCCTAGGGCTGGCAGGAAGACATGCCGTTGGCTTTCACTCCAGAAATCAGAGCCCGGAGCCCCTGAGCGTGGCCACCTTGCCCATGGCTGCTGAGCAGAGAGGGACATGCCCCAGCCCACCTTCCTGTGCCAGTGGCATCCTGCATTCTACGGGCTCCATGCGCCCACACGAGCAGCCTGCTCCCCAGCTCCTAAGCTCACCTGGGGAAGGAAATCAGAAAGACTGGTCCCTGCGGTCCCTGAGGATGCAGGGGCCAGGGTGGGGCAGGGTAGGACCCAGCTGCCCCCCACCTCTGCCCCCAGCCCAGGCTTCATTTATTCGCATCAGCACTCTGGCTTGAGCCACAGGGGCCTCGCACAGCCCAGCTGGGCTGTGTTTGAAGCCACACACGCCCCAGAGAGCGTCAGAGCCCCCCGGGGCGCCAGGAAGCCTGGGGCAGCTCCCTGATGTCAACCGCTCCACAACTTTCTCCTCCTCGGGGAGCTCTGATCAGCCAGGGCTCCCTGTAGCTGGGCAACAACACTCCCCAACCTTCCGGCCCTGAGCCTCCAGTCCCCGGGAGGAGGGGCGGGCCCCCGGCCTCTGGCTTGGGGGTGGGGGGCACTGGCCACCCCCGGCCTCCAGCCCGGAGGTCCCATCCTACCAGCCGCCAGGTGCACTGCCCTGGTCCCCTGCCCCGAGCAAGGCTGACAGTCCACCGCGCGCTCGGGGAGGGAAGTTAGAGGCTGCTTAAGCCCCCCTTGAAGTCGTTTTAAAAATAAAACCTCGCTCCAGCCGTGACTCACAGGCTGGTGGGGACGGGAGCGAGGCGCCGGGCCGGCAGGCCGCCTCTCTTCGCGCGCCCGAAGCCCTTGGCTCGGAGAGCCGGCACCGTCCGACTCCGCTCGGCGACCCTCGCGGGCAGGGCCGTCTCCCTGTGGGCGCAGCGAGGGCTCGGGTCGGGGCGCCCGCCGAGCCCCCGCCCTTTCCAGCCTCTGCTGGAGAGTGGAGCCTCCGGCCGCGCACCCCGCGCCTCCCCGCGGCGGAGCCAGCGCCATGGGTCCTCAGCTGTCGACTCGGGGCGGGGGGGACCCCCTCCCCAAATCCCAAAGGCTGCACGGTCCCCGCGGCAGCCGGGCAAAGCCGGGCAGCGGGGTCCTGCAGCGCCGCCCTGCACTCGCCCTCCCCGCCCCGCTGGCCCCGGCGCCCCGTCCCGCACGCGCGGACCCCGGCCCCCGCCCCGGACATCCATCCTTACCTGCGCAGCGGCCGGGGAGGCGGGTCTCCTCGGGAAACTTTGCGGCGACGGCTGGAGCCTCAGGGGTTATTCCAAGGAGCGGGCGGAAACTGGAGCCGGAGGGCGCCCAGGGGCGCCCGCGAAAGGAGCCCCCGGCGCGCGGCGGGGCGCGGTGGCGGGCCCAGGGCGGGGGGCGCGCGGCGGCGCATCTGCCCGGCTCCGGCGCCCGGCGGAGCCGCGGGGGGCGTGCGCGCGGCGGGGTGGGGGTGCGCCCGGCGGCCGCGGTGGTGCGCTCGGCCCGGCGAGGGCTGGCGGCGGTGCTCGCGCGAGCGGCGGCGGCGGCGGCGAGCAGGGCGCGGGGAGCCAGGCTGTGCGGCGGCGGCGGCGGCGGCGGGGGCCGTGCGTGCAGGCGCGGAGCGGAGCGGGGCGGGAGGGGAGGGCGGGAGGCGGCGGCGGGGGCGGGGGCCCGCGCTGCGCACTGGCCGGCGGGACCCGGCGCGGGAGGCTGCGCCGCCGCGCGGGGACTCGGGCCCAACCCGGGAGACTCGGCCTCCGCGGCCCCCTCCTCGTGCCCGCGGCTAAAAGGGACGGGGCGGTTGGGGTGCCGGTCCCCAGTGGAGGGGGAGGCTGAGGAGGGAGGCTCCCAGAGCCAGCCTCCCGCGCGGGGGCCGGGGGGCGGGGAGAGAGAATCGGGTTCTCGCTCACGTGCGCCTCCCCTTCCACCCCTCCTCCCATTCCACTCATTCATTCATCCTTCCAACCAACCGTCCATTCATTCATTCACAAGCAGCCACCCATCATCTGTGCGAGCCAGGGTAACCCCTTCCTCCCTGCCTGGCGCCCCTTCCCCCTCGCTTGCCTCCCTCGCTTTGCTCTGCCAAGCTGCCTGAGCGGGCAGGGCCCGGCCTTGCCCCTCACCAGCTGACTGTGACCTTGAGTCAGTTACTTAACCTCTCTAAATCTCAGTGCCCCCTGTTGTAAAAATGGGAGCATGAAGAGCCTACCTGCAAGGGTTAACAGGAGGGTTGGAGGAGTAGGAAGGTACCCAGGGCGGTGCCCGGCACACGTGAAGAACTTAGGAAGTGTCTGCACCTGCTGTGTGGGGTCTAGAGTGAGGGTGGGGTGGACCAGACCCCCCTCCTCTGAGCCTGGAAAGTCCCCGTGTTCTTGGCCTTCTCTGGGACACTAAGGAGGCCCCCCACCCCCGTCTGTCTGCGCCTCCCCTGGCCAGATTTTGTCACCAAGTTCATTCATCTGGTCCTGCAACCATTCCTCCTGGAGGGCTGGTCTGAGCAAGTCCTTAACCTCTTCCTAGAGCCCCACCACCTCCACCTAGGCCCCACAGCTTGCCGGTCCACGCCCAGAATCCCCAGTCTGGCTGGGACCCCCTCTGCCAGATCCATCCCGGCCCCTTCCACCCACTGTCCCAGCTGCAGGCCGGTGTTAGACCCCTCCAGGAGCCCAGCCTACCCTGTGCTTTGCTGTTCTTCGGTGCCTGGCCAGCCCCCTCCCTGGGACACCCCCCTGGCTTCTCCCTGGGAGAAGGTTGCCGTCAGGGGTGCTCGCCCCTGTCTCCCAGAAGTCCTGTGCCCGCCCATCCATCTCGCCACCCTCCAGCCTGGAGCGAGCCCCTCTGTCTGGATTCCTCTGCCTGGGCCCCTCTTTCCTTTCCCTCCCCATTTCCTCCCCTATCTCCCTTTCTCCCTTCCCCGGCTTTATACTCAGTTCACCAAACAGCTATTTTTTTTCCTCCCAAATTTTATTTATTGTCCAAACAGCATTATCCCAACAATAAGAAAAGAAAAAGAACCCATAACACCACCACCCTGTGGCGTCAACAGCCTCGCTTCCTCCATCAGCCTCAGTCAGCCGCTGTTCCCTTCCAGGCTTGTCCACGCACTGTCGGCTGTAATTTTTACAGAGCTATGGTTTCCGTTCCGCCTCCCCAGACCCCCAGATGGACGTGGGAGCCCTGGGGCTCTGTCTTCCCTCTGTCGTGGCACTTAACAGGTTGCTCAGGAATTATGTCTGTGTCTCCCTCCCCCTCTAAACTGAATTCCTTGAAGGAGGGACCCCTTTCTGTCCCTCCCACCCCCACGCCAAGCACAGGGCTGACACAGAGCAGGCATTCAGAGTCTCAGAGTGGAGTGGGATGATATGGACATAGCTCTTTTTTTTCTTTTTTTAGTATTTATTTATTTGGCCGCGCCGGCTCTTAGTTGCAGCACATGGGATCTTTCATCTTCGCTGCAGCAGGGGAGAGCTTTTACTTGTGGCATGCAGTACCTTTTAGTTGTGGCACGTGGGATCTAGTTCCCTGACCAGGGATCGAACCCAAGACCCCCTGCAATGGGAGTCTTAGCCACTGGACCACCAGGGAAGTCCACGTAATAGTGGTTTCAATGGCTGCGTGATAGTCCATCAAGCTGATGTTCCCAGTGGCGACACACAGTTCAGGGAACATGGAGATCCACTATGCTGAGTGCTTTTTGGGTAACCAGAACCAAAGGGAATCAAGCCCTGCTAGACTCCACCCTGGCAAAGCTGGATATCCAGCAGCGGGGTGGACGCCTCAATAGTTACAGCTTAGCAGGATCTTCCTGAAACAGACGTTGTCACCACGTGACCCCAGGACACAGGGGCCAAGTCAACTGCAACATCAAGGACAGCTTTCCAGGGGAGGTGGCCCTTGAGCTGGTCTTGGAGGGTCAGGAGGAATGTTCTGGGCAGACCCCAGAAGCTCATTTCAGCTTGTTGTCAGAGACATGAAAGAGCCTGGGGTTTGGCGGTCTGGCATTCTTGGTTGGAGTTGGGGGGTCGCAGTCAAGGGGGCCATGGTAGAAGATGAGGTGACTGACGTCAGCCAGGCCAGGTGTCCATACAGGGCTCTGAACTAGTCTGGAGAGTCTGGCCTTTGTCTCGGAAGGGGCAGGGTACCGGGGAGTGGGTCCAGCAGAGGCACTGTCGACCGTGAGGTTCATAAAGAGCTCTCGTTCATTCAGCACACACTTCCTGAGTTGAGCCCCTCGGCGCTGCGGAGCTCCCCAAGGTCATGGGCTGGTGGGACCCCGGCCCAGGAGGACTGAGCTGGTCTTTGAGCCGGACACTCACAGAGATGCTGTCTGCTCAAGGCAGCACGGATCACACAGGGACAGTTTCAGCCTTGGGCTCACCAAAGCCCCGGCTCCTCAGGCCCCAGGGTGACAGTAACCCAGGCGGTGTCGGGCATCCAGGGGCAGTGGGCCCTACTGCCGGGCAGCCGGGGTCATGCTGGCCCTGCCTCCCCCCACTTGCCTGCCCTCTTGGGAGTTCTCAGATGTGGACTCTGCTCACCCCCCCCCCCCACTTACCCGCTGCTGACCCTGGCCCTACACCAGCCTCCCTGTCCCTTATCTTAACAGGGTCACCACGCACCTCCCGAGGCTGCCGTGACAGTCTGATGAGGCTCTGAGAGGAAGGTGCTTTGTATACTGTGAAGCGCGGCAACAGCACAACTCATCGTGCTTAAATTGCTGGCAGTCGAGGCTGTGCCACTCTTGGCCCTGCTGAGGCTTGCTCTGGGCTGGGCTGGGCTGGGAGCAGCAGGAGAGACTACCTGACCCATGAGAAGGGTGGGTCTGCCCCGCTGGATGGTCAGTGGGCATCACCAGGGACCCCTTGTCCTCAGGCTCGGTGCTGGGTGTCCAGGAACGAAGCCCCTGAGGGAGTGGTCAGGGGTCAGCACCCCTAAAAAGACTAAGAGCTGTTGTTCAGAGGTCATGACCTTGGGCCAGCTGCCCAAGAGTCAGAGGCTTAGCCTGACCCCCAGACCCCAGCTTGTACATCATCTCCAGGGAGGGTAGACCTCCAACTCCTCACCTGGAGCCAGAGAGCCTCCCAGTGGCCCCATCTGTGGGTTCTTGGTCTTGGAGATCAGTGCCCTCTGAGACTCCAGGGTCCCCTGCCTCTGGGGGCATGTGATGGGGCGTGGAGGCGATAAGTGCCGTCACCGAACACCTGGCCATCCCAGACCGTGGTCTCCTGGTGACACCAGGCGCATCCTGTTATGTTTCCGTGAATCACGGGTCTGTAGCCTGCGGGTCGGCTGGTGGTGCACACATGGCTGGGCACACCAGTTCCCATCAGAAAGGAACAGCAACTTCTCTGATCCAAGTCCTACTCCATCACGCCGTCCCTTCCGTCCCGCCTCTGCACACTAAGACTTTGCATCGCACACAGCACAGAGGGTTGGCGCACGAGACAGGCAGGAGTTAGGCCCCAGGGCAGAATTTCAGGGGCAACAAGGCCCCCAACTCAGGAGGAAGTCCCAGAGAGGGTGCTCCAGGGAGCGGGCACAGCAGGGGCAAAGTTAGGTCGGACAAAGCCAACACCTCCCAAGGACAGGTGCTGGGGGCCATGGGGAAGGGTGGGCAGGGCAGCCTGTGGCCGGACTGGGAGCCCACCTGCTCCGGCTTCTCTCTGCCACTGGATGCACTGTTGCCCACAGCACTGAATCGGGTCCCGCTACCCTGCCTTCTCCCGCCTCTCTGGACCAAGTCAGCTCCTACTGCCCCATCAGCCCAGGGTTTGACCATCTTGTCTTCGAGAGGCCTTCCAGAACCCATTTTTCCCAATGGGGTCACTTGCTCTCTCTTCCCCGCCTTGTCTTCCCCTTGGAAGTGCTTAGCTCAGTCTCTCTATATATTTTTTATAACTTTAGTTATGTATTTATGGCTGTCCTGGGTCTTCATTGCTGCAGGCGGGCTTTCTCTGGTTGAAGTAAGCGGGAACTACTCTTCCTTGTCGTGTGCGGGTTTCTCATTGCGGTAGCTTCTCCTGTTGCAGAGGAAAGCTCTAGGGCACACAGCTTCAACAGTTTGCAGCTCCCGGGCTCAGCAGTCCTGGGCTCTAGAGCACAGGCTCAGTAGTGGTGGCGCTCGGGCTTAGTTGCTCCAGGGCACGTGGGATCTTCCTGGACCAGAGATCGAACCCATCTCCCCTGCACTGGCCGGCGGATTCTTCACCACCATCCGAGCTGCTCAGGAAGCCCCATTTTGCGTGATTTATGTGACCCTGTTTCTCATCTACGGGACCAAACTTTCACATCTCTGAAACCGGGGCGTGGCTGGCAGTATGTTTTCTTTCCCGGTTGTACGTGAGACTCAGGATTGATGGAGCCCGTGTTCGTTGTGTGTTTTGTTAGTGTCTGTCCCTCCCAGTAGACTGTGAGCCCCTTGAGGGCACATCCTGGGCCTCTCATGGTCCCTGCGTGTCCCCAGCACCTGCTGCAGCGCCGGGCACCTGGGGAGGAGTCAGGCACTGCAGAGACAGCCCTGTAGGCACCGGTGACAGAGCTGCCCGAGGCCAACTGTGATTCCTCAAAATGCCCCGAGATGATGGTTCCAGGGGCTCAGAGGGAAGCCACACACTTCTGGGAGTATGGCAAGGTGGGGGTGATGGGAGGCGAAAGATGGAGCTCCGGACTGACAGCCACCACTCAAGCCCCTGGGTGGGTGGGGAGAAAGATGCCAAAGTCAGAACCGGCCCGCGGCAGAGGCAGGGCCGTGCCACCCCAGAGCCCGGGGTTCCCCACCAGCCCACCCTCCCCGGCCCTGGCAGGACTGAGGCTGCGTGTCTCTGATGGGCCCTCCTGTCCCTCCTCATGCCCCCACAAGTGACATCAGCACCCCCCCATTCCCCCACCTCCTCCAGGCACCCGGGGCTGCTCCCGCTCCTCCCTGACCCCTCACTCCTGGGCCCTGTTCCCCGCAGAAGCACTGCTCCTGACGGCGCCTCAAGCATTTCTTGACTCTGGCTATCGCACCTGTTACACACGTCCCAAGTCAGGTTCAGGAAGGGAGACATGGACTGTGCTATAAAAGGACCGCCTGAGTGGAGGGGTCAGCCCGTGCCGAGGCCCGGAGGGCTGGGTGGGGAGCAGCAGCTGGTGGGCAGAGGGCTGTGGGACCTGGGAGACAGAGGAGAGGCTAGAAGTACAGGCCTGATGGGGAAGGAAGTTGGAGGGAGGAAAAG
This sequence comes from Moschus berezovskii, assembly GCF_049115385.1. Taxonomy (NCBI): domain Eukaryota; kingdom Metazoa; phylum Chordata; class Mammalia; order Artiodactyla; family Moschidae; genus Moschus; species Moschus berezovskii. The sequence continues at coordinate 8,715,561 of NC_142484.1, forward strand.
AGAGGGCACATACCCACGATGCTGGGGAGCCAGGGAGCAGGGTCCCCCAACTGCCCGAGGCGGGAGAAGTGGAGGGCAGGGTGGAGGATGGAGGTGGGTGGAAAACTCGGGGTTTTGAGACTGGAGACTCCGAGACCTGCTAGAGCCCCAACTCCACAGACAACCCCTCCACCCTACCGCCACCTCTTCTCAACCCCCCGCAGACCTTCTTCAGGGCTCAAAATCCTCCCCACCTCCTCCCGCTCCATACCTGCCCCAGTTTACTGCCTCGGTCTCCACCACCACCAAGGGGCTCTTGAGTCCCAGTGCCCCGAGTAGGCCATCTCCCCAGGGGATTCAGTTCCTGGGCCCTTCCCCTTGGGTCCTCTCTGTCCCCCGCAACAAGCTCCAATACCCCAGGGCAGCTGAAGCCACTGAGGCTGGGGGTGGAGCTGTAGGAATCTGCAGATGGGGTGTCCTGAGTCAGGGTCCCCAGGCCGAGTCCTGGTGGAGCAGAACTGTGGTCCAGGGCCAGGGTTGGGTGGGGTCACTCAAGGCCCCCCAATCTGCCCAGCACAGGGGCAACCAGGCCTGGCAGGTTCTGAACTAAGTAATCCTCTGCGATGGGGCACTGGGAGGACCCAGAAAGGGGAGGGCCCCGGTGATGGTGGGGGATGGGGTTGCCCGGCAACCACCACGCTGCTGCTGCTGCTGCTGCTGCTGCTGCTGCTGAGGAGGGATCCTTAAAGAGCTGAGCGGAAAGGCTGGGCCTCGGAGGGGCTGAAGCACCGCCTCGCATACCAATGGCTGCCACCTCCTCCTGCCAGGAATGCAGCTCCAGCTGGGAGGCCTGGGAGCAGAGGCGCCCAGCCCAGGGCCACCTGAAGCCTCTGGGCAGGAACCAGGCTGGGGTCCTATCTGGTCCCCACAAGACACAACATGGGAGGGGCCAGAAGGCCGCCGTGAGACCCTCAGGGAGGGGGCACCCTGAGCTCCCGGACCCCAGAGGCTGGGACAGGAGGGAACTGGAGCTTCTCAGCCCCACCCCTGGCCCTCCCGACAAAGGAGCACGGGTCTTAGGTGAGCAACCTCTTGTCCAGTGGCTCAGTGGTAAAGAATCAGCCTGCAATGCAGGAGCCGCAGGAGACACAGGTTCGATCCCTGGGTTGGGAAGATCTCCTGGAGGAGGGCATGGCAACCCACTCCAGTAGTCTTGCCTGGAGAATCCCATGGACAGAGGAGCCTGGTGGGGTTACAGTCCGTGGGGTCGCAAAGGGTCGGACTCAACTGAAGTGACTGAGCACGCAGGAACGAGAGTGACCTCTTCCTGGCCGAGTGACCTTGAATGAGCCACCTCCGCAGCCTTGTGTGCTGAGAGCCTCGGACAGGACTGCCCAGAGGAGGGAGAGATAAGGCTGAGTCTGGTGGGTGGGGTTTCTCCACAAGTCCCTCCTGGTATCTGACTTACGTTCCCTGTGCCTCACACGGGCTCACTGCCGCTCCTCAGTCTTTATCGGGAAGAAGGATGTCTGTTTGGTCTCAGCACCACACCTCATATTCCAAAAGCAACGACGAGGCTGAGACTCAGCCATGTGGTCTTCTAGTTCCCTTCCTATTAGGGCTTCGGCTTCCCCATCTCTACACAGAGGGGCTGGGCTAGCTCGAGGGGGCCTCGCCGGGCTCCCAGGATGCGCCTCTGGACCTCTGCCCCCTTCTCAGCATCCCGGGGAGAGCTCCGCCCCAGCTTCCTGCAGTGGTGGAAAGTGGGGGCTGGGCATCACAGAGGCCAGAACCCCACTGTCCCTCACACCGGGGTGCTCCTTCCGTCGACTGGGTTGGGCCACATTTGGAGCCAATCTCATGCCCTAATTGGTCCCTGTGGGTTTAGCATCACCTCTCCTCCCGGCCCTCCATCAGACCATCCTCGGCCACCACCACCCCCAGCCCCTACCTCCAGGTCCACTCCCTTCAGTAGGCTCCCCCTCAGCTCTGAGAAGCCGCCTTTTTCCCCCTCTAATTTTCTTTCTTTCTTTCTTTATGGCTATGCGGGATCATCCTTGCCACTCAAGTCTTTCTCTACTTGTGGCGAGCAGGGCCTAGCCTCCAGTGGCAGTGCGCAGGCTTCTCGTTGCAGTGGCTTCTCTTGTTGGAGCACAGGCTCTCGGGCGCTTGGGCGTCAGTAGTTGCAGCTCGTGGGCTTCGCAGTTGCGGCTGCCAGGCTCTAGAGCACAGGCTCTGTAATTGTGGTGCATGGGCTTAGTTGCTCCATGGCATGTGGGATCTTTCTGTACCAGGTATCGAACCCATGTCTGCTGCCTTTGCAAGTGGATTCTCTACCCCTGAGCCACCAGGGAGGCCCTGGAGCTGCTTTCTAAAGTGCTAGCCTGACCTTGATGCTCCCTCACTAGCGCCCTCCATGGCTCCCCATGGCCATCGGAGAAGGCTCAGGGCCCCATGGTCCTGGCTGCCCCTCTGCCCTCAACTCAGCATCACTCTCCTCTGGACATTTCAACCAGATGGGGCTGTATCAACATCTGTTGAATGAAGGACACAGAGAGCGGGTCTTCGGTGCCAGCCATTGCTGGCTGCCAGGACGCAGGAATGACCAGGGCAGACCAGGCCCTCTTACAGGCTGCCACGCTGGTAATGAACCAGCAGATAAATGAGAGGATGGGATCACTCCAGAACCATGACGTGTCTTCCTAAGGAACTAAACAGAGGAACAGGGTGGGAGGCACTTCAGGGGGAGGCCTTTCAGAAGAGGCAACATTTTCACGGAAGACCTGAAAGATGAGCAGGAGCCAGTTTGGAAAAAAGCTGGACAAAGAGTGTGCCAGGCAGAGGCGGGGCAGTATGTGCAAAGGTCCTGGGGCATGAGAGAGCCAGACCTATTCGAGGAAGAGAAAGAAGTCCAGGAGACCAAGGAGAATGGAGCATGGAATGCAGCCATGCATTTGTGGAGGGGAATATAGATTTTATTCTAAGTTTAATAGCAAGCTATTTGAGAGTTTCAAGCAGGGAAGTGACATGATCTAATTTATATTTTAAAACGATCATCTGAACAACCACTTTGGAGAACAATTTGGCAGTAACTAGTCGAGTTAAAGGATGTTCATATACCACAACCCAGCAGTCCCGTTCCCAGGCATACAGGAAATAAATTCTGGACCTGGGCTCACGGCCGTGTGCAAGATGCTACTTTGGCTGGGTTTGCAAGAGACAAAGTGAGCACGTTTGATGGTCGGTGGGAGGACAGGTGGATGAGTGTGGGACTGCCCCAGCCTGGAATATTACACAACAGTGAAAGCAGACCGACCAGAGCAGCCCGGGCCTGCCGGATGAGCCACCCCAGCTTCGCTGTTAAGGGTAGCAGCCCATCCCAGGAGCTCCACTTCCTAAGACATGAGGACCTGGGTAATAGCCTGTTGAGGGACGTACGGAGTAAAACTCTAAAGAAAAGTACATGCAGGGCTTCCCTGGTGGCTCAGTGGTCAAGAGTCCGCCCCAATGTAGGAAATGCTGGTTCCATCCCTGGTCTGGGAAGACCCCATGTGGAGCAACTAAGCCGGTGACGGTAACTCCTGAGCCCGCGCCCTGGAGCCTGGCCCAAGAGCTGCAAGTACTGAGCCCGCGCACCTAGAGCGCGTGTTCCAAAACAAGAGAAGCCCTGCAACGAGGAGCCAGCACACCGCAGCTGAAGACTAGCCTCCACACTCCACAACTAGAGAAAGCTGGCGCAGCAGGGAAAACCCAGCACAGACAAATATAAATAATAACTTTTTAAAGTTGTTAAAAATAAAGTAGTATAGTAGTAATGTTGGTCTCCCAGTCGTCTCCGACTCTTTGTGACCCCACGAACTGTAGCCCACCAGGCTCCTCTGTCCATGGGATTCTCCAGGCAAGAATACTGGAGTGGGTGGCCATTCCCTTCCCCAGAGGATCTTCCTGATCCAGGGATCGAACCCGGGTCTCCTGCATTGCAGGCAGATTCTTTGCCATCTGAGCTACAGGGAAGATGTTACAAAGAAACAGATGCCAAATTCAGAGAGGTGGGTTCTTCTGCCAGGGAGGGAGGGGAGGGCTTCATTTCTATGATGTTATATTTGTTGGGCTGTTGGTGGGGTCAGGGAACCGTGTGTGTGTGTGTGTGTGTGTGTGTGTGTGTGAGTGTGTGTGTGTGTGTGTGTGTGTGCACGCGTCCGCGCATGTGCATGCTGCTTTCATCAGTAGAAAAGGAGCACCCATTGCCGGACAGGATGGAGGGGAGCCGTCTGCTGGACAGGGCCAGCAGAGGAGCCATCCAGGTGGGAGGAGACGGTGGCTGGACCTCATGGGGAAGTTGGAAACATAACCCTCGACCTGCCCAGGTGTTCAGAACCAGCAGTCTTTCCTCCTGCCAACCCGTGGTTTTCTGCTCAGTTGGTCCTTGGTTCTCAGGCTCCTCTGTCCATGGGATTCTCCAGGCAAGAATACTGGAGTGGGTAGCCGTTCCCATCTCCAGGGGATCTTGCTGAGCCAAGGATCCAACCCAGGTCTCCTGCACTGCAGGCAGATTCTTTACCGTCTGAGCCACCAGGGAAGCCCCAACTTTTCTTCTCCGTTTTCAGGAAGGGAAGTGAAGCTCAGAGAGGGCAAGTGGCTGCCTGAGATCACCCAGCAAGCTGGGGGCACAGGAACCTGTGACCCTTCCTTAGGGGCAGTGGGCCTCTCTGGCCGAGAGGGACTGAGCAGGAAGTCAAGGCTGCCTTCAGGACACACCCATAGCACCCCGGGCACAGTGGACAAGCGGGCTCTCCAGGCCCCTCCCCCAGAACATAGTCCCCTCATTGTCCAGTGCCCCCCAACTCCGCGGGGCTCCCCTGGGCCCCAGCCCTTTGTTCCTGCACAGCTGGAGACTGTGCCGCCCGGCTGGCTGGGGCCCAAGTCATCTCTTGTAATTGGGTTTCAGGGCTGCTCGTGGTTATGCTAATGGTGGGACGCTGGGACCCCTGGCTCCTGGGGGCAGGGAGGCCCAGGCTGCAGCCAGGGTCCCACAGCGCTGCCGACTCAGCACTGCCTTAGAAATCAGGATGCCCACTTCAAAGCCTGGCTTCCTTGCGCAAATCACATTAACCTCTCTGAACATCTATTTCCTCATCTGTAAAGTGAGAAAAATAATAGTACCCGCTCATTAGACTCTCCAGGGAGGGAAGGGTAAAATGAAAGAATCCATTGGAAACGCTTGGCCCAGTGCCTAGCACAAAGAATTTGCTCGATAAATGTGTTATTAAGTATTTTTTATTTTTGTTTAACGTCTAAAAGTTCCTCCAGGAAAATGTGAACAGGGGCTAGCCGAATCTGTGTGATGAGCTAATGGGTGACTCACTTTTCTTTTGCTTTTTTTGTATATTATCCAATTGGGGGCAATGAACACGAATTGCTTGCAACACAAAATGCCAATAAGTAGAAGGTGTCTGAAGATTGGAGAGTGGGTGTTGAGGGTGGGTGGGGTCCAAGGGCTTGGGATCCGGCTTGGAGGCCTCTGGCTGGGACGCTAGGTTTTCAGGGGCAGAGTCCAGGCAGGAGGGGATGAAGGAGGGGCCTAGACCAGCAGGAACCAGAGGTAGGTCACCTGCTTTGAGCTTAAATAGCTGACTGGTCAGCTTTTGTAGGGAAAGGCATGGGGGTGGGATGCCCAAGGTAGACCAGGAAGCAGACTGCAGAGTCGGGCTGGACATGGGTGAACGGGGAGGCCCATCTGAGGTTCAAGATAGCAGAGGAATGAGAGCCTGGCCCAGGGCCAGTGGGAAGGAGGAAGCTGAGGGGGAGATTTCAGAAGTGGGGCCCAGCTGCTCTCTGCAATGAGAGAAAAGCCCGCACAGCAGTGAAGACCCAGCACAGCTGAAAATTCCCAGCAGATTTAGGGAATCTCAGGGCTCTGCTCAGAGAACAGGGAGTGAGAGGCTTGATCCTGGAGGCAAGCAAGCCAAATCTGGCTGAGCAGCATGCTGAGTGGGCCAGGCTCCAGAGTTAGAGCAATGGGATTGAAATTCTATCTCCACCACCCTCAGTGAGTGGCCTCGGACCAGACACTTACCTGAGCCTCAGTCTCCCCATCTGTAAAATGGAGCTGTGCATCCAGCTAGTCCCCATGCCTCTCCCTAGGAGGCTGGTAAACAAGCTTTGATGAGCAGAAGCTGCTGTCGTCATCATTGTTGTTATTTTAAATTTTATTTATTCATTTTTGGTGGCGCTGGGTCTTCATTGCTGCACTCGGGCTTTCTCTCACTGCGGTGATCGGCGGCTACTCTCTAGTTGCGGTGTGTGGGCTTCTCATTGCGGTGGCTTCTCTTGTTGCAGAGCAAGAGTTCTAGGCACGAGGGTTTAGTAGTTGTGGCACACGGGGGCTTAGTTGCCCCAAGGCACGTGGGATCCACCTGGACCAGGGATGGAACCAGTGTTCTCTGCATTGGCAGGCGGATTCTTAACCACTGGACCACCAGGGACGTCTATTGTTATTATTAAAGCAACAGCCTGGTCTCATCCTTCTCCCTGGCTGACCAGGGAGAGCGGGGACCCCACTCCTGTACTCAGTGTCACCACGAAGTTCTGTGATGCTCTGACGGTTTTACAAGCATTTTAAACTTTATCATCCATGCCCCAGAGACCTTCACTTAACTGACCTCTCCACCCTGCCACACAGGAGGGAACGCCCCAGGGAGTGGAACAACGGGCCCAATATCACGGCTGGGGGTTACAGGACCAGGCCTTGCAAAGCACAAAGACGTTGCCTCCCCCAAAGTGGATTTTGGTTTTGGACTTTGCCTCTCTGGGCCTCGGTTTCCCCATCTGTAAACAGGGCAGGAAGGGGTGTGTATACACACGCACACGCATGTTAAGATGATCAGCAGAGGTCCGTATGAAAGCCTGGTGCTGAGAAGTGTGAGCCTCGTATTCCCCAGGAGGGCCCCCAAGCCTGGGTAATGTCCCGTAAGCCTCTCACTTTCCACCAGGCAGCCCCACGTCACAGGACCGTGACCTTGGCCTGGGGGACAGAGCTTGTCAAACACGGCAACTGCTCGCGCAGCTTGAGATGCCTTTGAAGTCTCTTGTTCTATCTTCAAAAATTCAGCACATTTCACATTTTATTCCATCTGTGGGGCGTTTCTAATCTAAAACGTGTTTTAAACGGCTTGCCCTTAAGTAACACGGACACCCGCCACAGCCCTGCGGGGAGGTAATGGTGTTGATTTCCTGGGAACAGAGTCCCCAAACCACCCACCCCTCCCTCCCCATGAGGCTGGGGCCACCGTTCCACTGTCGGGGGGCAGGCAGTCTTCACCTCACAGGTACCAGGCACTGTGCTAGAGTCCGGGGCGCGGCTGAGGGGTGGGGCTCGGGCAGGGGAGGCGGGGGCACTAATGCTAATGGTAATTCTCATTTGAGTTTATTTTGTTGTTTCTTGAGTGTTAGATGATGAGCTCTGTGCCAACAGTCTGGGTCCCAGAGCCTGGCACACATCGGGGCTGCATGCGACTTTGTCAAGTGATAGAAAGCTGAGACCTGGCCTTATAGGGAGGGTGGAGGAAAGCAGGCCAGGCAGAGGGGCTGGGTGATTTGGGGGAGCAGGCCTCTCCCTGAGCCCGGCCCTGGAGGCCAGGACGAGGGCACATGGCAGCCATGGCCTCCGGAAACACCCAGAGGGGCTGTGCTGGCTGCAAAGTCACCGCTGTGCCTGCTCACCCGGCTTCTCCCTGGCCCAGTAACCTGCTCAGCGCTTTCCTTGGGTCACCGAGTCTCCTCTGTTGCGGCCCAGCCCCCCACAGTGCCCCCTCCTCCCTCAGCCCTCCCCGGGCTGGAGGATTTAGTCCCCATCAGGAAAAAGCCAGCTGGGCAGCTCCTACATGGCCTCCTGCCTCTGCCCTTGAACCAGCCCTGCTGCCTGCATGGCCCCCACCCCCGTCCTGATTCCCAGGGCCCCCCGGGTGGGCTCCTCTGCAGGGCCCCATGGATGAGAGCGGGGGACCCCATGCAGCCTGGCCAAGTGACTGTCAGGTCACTGTCAGGTTGGTTCAGCAAATTGTTAGTGGGCGCCTGCTGTGCACCAGTCTGTGCTCAGCGCTGGGACACACTGTGGATCAGACACGCGGAGAGGGGGTGGGGAGGTGAGGATGCTGGAGGCAGCGATTCATGGCCCACGGGAGGGTGGGGAGGGTGCAGCCGGAGACCAGCTCCAGACCCCAGGACTGGGTGCTCTCCTGGCTCTCGGGGAGGGTCTCCTCCAGGCAGAGGGAACAGCCTCTGCAAAGGTCCTGGGGCTAGAGGAAATGGGGAATGTTTGAGGGGAGTGGAGAGGAGAAAGGTAAGGTGTCATGGGCCTGGGGTGGGGTGTGGGAGCAGCCAGTTTTTTGTCCTGAGAGCAAAAGGAATCTTTTGAACCTCTACCCAGGAAGCTGTGGTACCTTTACCCAGGAGTCGTTCAGGTTTGCCTAGTGAGAAGATCCTTCTCCGCGTCCCAGCTTGCTCATCTGTAAAATGGGTTAGTAATTGTATCCTCCACAGAGGGTCAGGGTCAAATGAGCCCATGTGAGTACAAACTTTACCTGGCCCCGGGCCCAGGCCCTCTGCCACTGGGGGCTCTTCCGCTATAAAAATATTAAAAGTTGATTGTATGCCTTTGTTGGCATAAAGACAATTTTATTAACATTTGATAGTATATATTTCCTATATATGTAACGTTATATATAACATTTTCTTCAACCTAAAAGTTCACTTTTTCCTTCTGATTCTTCTGGCTGCACTGGGTCTTCATTCTGGCACGTTGCTCTGGTTGCTCTAGAGCCTGCGGGCTCAGTAGTTGCGGAGCACGGGCTGAGTTCAAGCACGTGGGATCTCACTTCCCCGACGAACCTGGGGTCCCTGCATTGGGAGCATGGAGTCTTAGCCACTGGCCCACCAGGGAAGTCGCTTTTCTTCTGATTTTAAGGGAAATTACCTTTTCAGGGTACCTAAAAGAATTATGAGTCCCAGGCACATGCCTACTGCTCCTCTTCTGAGCCCTCAGAGTGGGAGCTACTCTTCTCTGTTGAGGCGCTCCCTCACAGGGCAGGAGGGCATGGGTAGCCGGGCGGGGGGGACAACCAGAAGAGGAAGAGGTATCCTTGGGCCCCTCCCCTGCCCTCCCCCTCCCCCATCTCCCCTCCCTCTCTCCCCCCACCCCTGCCCTGCTGCTGACCTGGTTCCACCACGTTCTGGCCCCTTTGACCCTCCCTGGGCCTGTGGAGAGCCAGGCAAAGGCCACCCCCGCTTCCCCAGCACAAGCACCCTGCATCTGCCCGTCTGACCAGGGAGATGCCCAGGCTCACCTCCCTGGGCCCTCCTTCCCTCCAAGTGTGCTGCCGCCTCCCCCATGAAGCCCCCCCTGCCCTGTCCCCAGCTTGGGCACCCTTGGTGGCCCCTGGCACACAGCTGGCCACAATTAAATGTTCTGTGCAGAGAATGACGGGGAGGGGGCCACCGCGGAGCCCCCCGCAGTGACCGTGACCGAGCGCTCCGTGGCCGGTGCACTCCTCTGCCTTTCACCAGGCGGTGGCCACATGCCAGCCCCTGAACTGGGCACAAACTGGGGAGTGGCTCTGCCCCCACACAGGACAGCGGGCCCTGAGGGTTGAGGGAGGGGCCGCCCCCCAGATGCCCCAGGCCTGAGAAGATGTAGGGTGGGCAGGGAGGATGGGGCTACGGGACTGTACTTTTGAGCAGCAGAGTGTGCGGCAGGCAGGAGCGAGGACCCCCACTGTGCCCAGGCCTGGCGGGCGGCTGTCAGGGGACAGAGGATTTGGCAGTGACCGGGGTGGACCTCATTTCCACCCCAAGGTCACAGGCTCAGCACTGAGGCTCGGAGCCAGTTAATTGTGTCCAGCCAAGCATGGCACCGGCATGTCTCCGGGCGGGGGCCACGGCCGGGCTGGACCACCTCACCCCGCAGAGGGGTGCCAACAGGCAGACTTAGATGGCAGGCGTTGGGCCAAGTACCTCACACACTCTGGCCTAGGAGCCTACGCCCCCACAGCCCCCAAAGATGGAAGAAACCTCAAGCCCCCACAAAGTTCAGGGCCAGGCCTGGGCCCCACTCACTCACTCAGCCACTCACAAGCTCAGAGGCCCTGCTTAGCTGGGCGGGGCTGGGTCATAGACTCTGGCTCGGGCCCGAAACCCAGAGCTTGTCCACATCTCCCTCGCCCACCTCCCGGCTCAGCAAGAAGACCTTTCAGATAGAGGGAGTGTGTAGGGGTTAATGAAATGGGCGCTGACAACCAGACATCCTGGTTCAAGGCCCTTTCCCCCATTCAACCCCTCATGCCAAGAGCCTCAGTTTCCTCATCAGAAAAATGGGCTAATGGCCAGTTTTGATTTAGAGCCTCAAACCAAACTGAGGGAAGCCTGGGGGCAGTAGTGCAGCAGGAAGGGGAGGCGCTGGAGACCCCAGGCCAGCGTCCAGGTGAGGCGGGCAGGGCCAGCCTTGGCCAGGCAGCAGGAAGGCGTGGAACTGCTCTGCTTTGTGTGGGAGGCTGGGCAGCACACCCAGGGGCCCACCTGTGGTATCTTTGACACTGCTCCCCATTTCCCATGTTCCACCCAAGCCTCCAGGTCATCCCCCCAGCTCTAAGTGCCTTGGACACTGCATGACCAGACATCCAGGGCCCTGGGGAGAGGGGCCCGGGGGAGAGAGGGCAGGGGCAGGGTTTAGACCCCTGGGTTACTGCCCCTCCCCAAGTCTCCCCCCACAGGACTGCGGGGCACAGTGGGCTGGGGGATGGGGACTCTGCAGAGTGGCCTCCTGGGGTGCCCGCTGGACTGGGGCCCACGTCCTTCGTGCAGCTTGAGTCTGAGCACCCAGTGCTGGGCCGTACCTACGCTCTCCCACCTGCGGCAGGTGACGCCACCTGGCTACCTGTGCCCCCTTCCCCCAGCTCCACCTCTGCCCCGAGCGCACCTCCCTCCTCAGCCCCTGAATGGCCCCAGCCTGGTGGCCATCAGGCCAGTTCACCCCAGCCCCCTCGCTCAGGCAGGGCCACACGCAGTGGGATTTTGGGGGCTCGGGGCAGGTGAGCATTGGCATCTCCTTCTGAAGGGGCCTTCGAAAACGTAGGTCAGCACCCCCTCCCCGCCCACCCCTTTGAGGCTCGCTGCCAAACCATTTGGCATCCAGCCCTCCACAAGCACAAGCCAGCTCATTTGCGGCCGGTGTTAATTAAGAGAGAGGTGATCGGGGGAGGCAGGGAAGGCCATGGAGGGCAGCTTCCGACAGCTGCCAGGACTGCCCTGAGGGCTGAGGGGGCGGGGGACTGGACCCGCGCCCACCTGAGATGCCCCAGCCTCCTCCACGGGCTCCCGGGCAGACCGGTCCAGACATCCAAACCCTCATCTCTGCAGCCAGCCTGCTGGGGTGGGGGAGGGCCAAGACTGCATCCCGGGGGCCTACTGCGCGCTCTGTCAGTGGAGGAGGCAGGCCCGGTCCTGGCGGGGCGGGTTGGGGGGACCCTCCGTCTGGACTTTGAGGTCCACCTGCTCTGTGGCTTTGACATCAGACAGACCCAGTTCTGATCCTGCTATTGCGCAGCTCAACCTCTGGGCCTTGCTTTTCTTGTCTGTAAAATGGGAGCGATCGCACAGCCCCTGTGGCTTTGCTGTGATAGTACCTGGGACCAGTCTGCCTGGCAACGAGCCCTCGCTCGGTCACTGGCCACCTGCACTCCTGGGGCAGAGCCCACAGCCCCTGCCTTGGTGAGCCCCGTCCCCGCAGCCTGCGTGTCCGTCGGGGTGTCCGCTGGTGCGTCCGCCGGGGTCCATCTCCAGCTCCGCTGCCTCGCCCGCCTGCTCTGCCAGCCTGCACCGCCCCCCCCGTTTCCCGGCGGCCCCCACCCCTGCTCTGGGAGCGCCCAGCCGCTCCTCGCCTCTCCATCTTAATTAGCTGCTTGTATTAATCTTGCAAGTAACGTGGCAACTTGCAGCCCTGGGTTTTCGGGCTGTGGAATTAATTATTCCCTAAGCGAAGAGCTGTCAGCTCTGGGAGACCAGCCACTCGGAGCCACCCAGCACCACTTAGCAGCCTCCCTCCAGGGGCCTGTGGACTGGCCAGCCTGGAAATGGCCCCACTCCTGGCCCGAGGCCTGTTCCGTGAGTCCCCCTCCAGAGCGGCTGCAACAGGACCCGGGAAGGGAGGCCGGGAGGCCAGAGTGGTGTCAGAGCCGAGGACTCCGGGGGCCGGGGGACTGAGGCACAGCGGGTCTGCGGTCCCCGCCAACAGCACTTGGACCTGCGTGACGCACCCGCCCCGACCCACCCGGATTCGCCCTGATCAGCCCCGAGCATGGCGCTTCACACCCAGGCAGCTGTGCGGTCAAACTCCGGGGCCCGGGCTGGGGGAGGCGCAGAGCTGCACGGCCCTGACAGTCCAGCCGAGAGGCTGCCAGCTTCACTCTGCTCCGCAGGGAGGCCAGAGCGCACAGCCAGCCAGGCAGGGCGAGATGGACAGGGCGGCCCGCGGTCTGGCTCCGGTTGAGGGAGGGGGCCCGAGGGCTGGCAGAGCCCGGGAGAGACCCCTGTTTCTTCCTTGACCTTCATGCCGAGCCTGTAAGGTGGCCTGTTCTCCCGTTTTACATACAGGGAAACTGAGGCACAGAGCACGGCGGCTCAGGTCGCCCATCTGTTCCGTCTGGTTCCCGTCCCAGGGCCCTGGCCCTCCCTGCACTGGGGGTGGGGTGGGACCCAGACCTCACAGGTGGGCACCGTGGTCCACGAGACTCGCTGCCCTGGTTCACGGCTCTCACCCCGCGCGCTCAGGCCCCGGGTAGCCCTTCCCCCGGCTGGGTCCCTGTGACCACAGGTCTGTGTCCCCCACCCCTCTGCACTGTGCTGGCAGGCGGGCTCTGGGCACTGCTGGGGAAGGAAGGATGCGTGTGGCCGAGGGTCACCTGCCATGCTAGGCCCCACACTCAGCTGCTTCCGGACACTGGTGCCCCCCGACTCCCCCCACACACATCCTACAAACTCCAGGTCCATTAGGAGCCTCAGAGGGAGAGAAAGCCCCAGCTCCCTGCGCCCCCTGGTTATCCATCTCTGCTTCAGAGAGCCTGTGCCCGGGACCTGGGCTGGCACTCGGGCCCAGCCGGCAGCCCCCAGTCACCCCTCCACACAGCCGCCTGCCCCCCCAGCCTCTCCCCACTGACGCCTTTGTCTCTCTCTCTCTTGCAGCCAACAGCTCCCTGCTCGGAGGTGGCGGCGGTGAGTAGACCCTTCCTGCAGGCTGGGGTGCAGGGCTGGGTGGGTGGGGGTCCGCCTCTCTCCTCCTGGCCCCCTCGCCCGCCTTCTGAGCCCAGCTGGCTGCCGTGCCTTCCCAAGGCTGTCCCCTCGTCCCCACTGGGCACCCGTCCCATCTCTCCACTCTGCCCTTCTTTACTGCCCCCCACCCTGTTGGCCTCGCCTGGCCTCCCGTATCTGTAGGTGAAGCCGGACACCTGAACGACAGGCCTGGCTCCTGCACGGCTGGGTGACTGGGGTAGGTCCCTGAACAGAGGCTGCCTGGCCTGTAACTGGGAGCTGGAAGGTCCCTTGAGGTTTCAGAGGGACTGGGTCTGGGTCGTGGGGGCGTGGCACCGCAGGTGTGGTGGGGAAACCCCAGCCCTGCCCCCTGATGCCCACGCACCCCGGGCAAGTTTGCTCACCTATGAGGGCGAAATGAGTGTCTCCACTCTGCCCTGCAGCCTCACAGGGAGTCTGTGCGTCAGGACACAGTCTCATCAAGTCAGGGAGAGCCCCAGCATCCTTAAAGCCCACGAGAAGGCGGGCGTGTGCATTATCCTGAGACCCACCATGACCCAGGGTTGAAGCAGGGCCAGGTGGGCAGGGCGTCGAGGTCAGAGTGGGCCCAGCCTCCAGGGACGCAGGCCCAGGTCAACCGGCGCCAGCGGGGAGGGCTGGGGGGACAGTCCCTGCACCCCCAGTGCCTGGCCAGCCCGGCCCAGGCCAGCCACGCCAGCCCCTCGCCCCCAGCCCTCGGGCCCCTTGCGGGCTGGCCTGCCCGCTATCTGCCGGCGACCCGATGATTGGTGAGCCAGGGGCCAGGGGTTAATGCGCCGTCGGATAAATCCCAGGGGCTGTGTTTACGGCGGCGGTGGCGGGGTCCAGGCCAGGTTTTAAAAGGGGGAAAAAATAAAAGGGGCATAGAAGGTCAGGAATAAATAAGAGCAGCGTTAAGAGCTGTCGGTGACCGGCCAGGATGCAGGATGGGGACGTGGTGGGGGGGTGGTCCGTTTGTGGTTGGAGATGTTTTCCCTCCCTCCCCCGCTTCTCCTCCAGCCGTCCCTCAGGAGGTCACCGCTACCCTGGAGGCCTCACAGGATGAGGGGGCTTCACCCGGCAGGGTGGTCTGTGCCATGTGGGCGCACCTGTCCAGGCGTGGGGACCAGGGAGGCTCCCAGAGGATGGGGTGGGGACCAGGGGGATGGGTAGGAAATAGCAAGCAGTGATGCGCAGTGGGAAGGGTGTGCTGGGCAGAGGGAACAGCTCAGGCGAAGCCTGGAGTGAGGGAGACTCTGAAGACGGGAATGGTTAGAGCCCTGACAGGGGAGGGGAACCGGGAGGGGACACAGGGGCCTCGGAGACCATGTGAGGAGCTGGAGTTTTAGCCGTTCAGTTAGGAGGACAAGCTTCCCAGGTGGCACTCGTGATAAAGAACCCTCCAGAGATGCAGGTTCTATCCCTGGATTGGAAGATCCCCTGGAAGAGGGCATGCCAACCCACTCCAGTGTTCTTGCCTGGAGAATCCCATGGACAGAAGAGCCTGGCGGGCTGTGGCCCATGGGGTCACAAAGAGTCAGACAGGACTGCAGCGGCTTAGCACACACACATAGGAAGACAGCGGATTACAGACGCTGTGGGACCTAAGTCAGGTCATCAGCCCTCTTCTGCTCAGAACTCTTCCGGGGCTCCCACCTCACTTCCTTCCACGGCCCACAAGGTCTCCAGCCACCGATCAGACTCCCCACCACACTGCCTGACCCTCCTCACTCCGTGCCAGCCACCCCACCTCCCTGCAGTTCCTGGAACACAGCCGGCCCACGTGTACCACAGGGCCTTTGCACTGGCTCTTGCCTCTGCCCCAGATGAGTGTTTACGCACAGGCCCTCTTCTCTCGAGGGCCACTCACTCTGACCTCGGAACTGCAGCTGTTGCTCTTACCCCTGCCCCACCTGACACTCCCTGGGCCCCTCACGCCGCTCTCGTCTTTATTTTCCTCTGACCCCCTCTGTCCTAAAGTGACATGTCACTTACTTGTCTGTCCCGTTCATCATTTGTTGTCTGTCTCCCCAGTGAGAACAGTAGCTGCTGGAGGCTCTCCCACACTTAGAAGTGGTCTGGCGCATACAGTCAGTGCTCAATTAATGGTTGGTGAATGAACGAATGGACTGTAGATAAAGTCAGGGGTGGCCTCACGGGTCACGCAAAGGACTTGCTGACAAGGACAGTGGGAGCCACTGACGTTTCCTGCAGAGCAGGGAGAGTAGCTCCCAGGTAGTCTGGGGACCTCGCTCTGGGAGGTCAAAGGGCAGCTGCTCTGGCCAGACTGAGCGGCGAGGCCCGGTGGGGTCCCTCACGCTCGCTTTCCTGCAGCACTGAGGGCGCGGGCAGGCTGGAGCCGGCCCCAGCCCAGCCTGACTGACGCAGAGATGGATGCGGTGGGCCAGGACCCAGGAGGAAGTGGGCCCGGAGTCCAGCCTTTTAACGCCGGCCGAGATTTATGGAGCCGCCGCCAGTGCTTGCTGGGCTGTCACTCTGCTAATGTGATTGGAACAAGGCGGAGGTGGCGGGGAGGGGACTGGGGTTGGGGGGAGGTGAGGCGGGGGCTGGGGGGGGCCTGGCGCCTGCCTGGGGCGGAAATGAAAATGGGCCCCGGACCCCCAGGACGTCCTCTGAGCTCACATCTGCCACCTGTGCCCTCCCTTGCCCCTGGTCCATCCAGCCAGCCTTAACCCCCAAACTGCCAGGAGGGAGGGCACAGGTGGGGCAGCCTGGGCCTGGGGGCCCCCTTCTGACTGCCCGGACCCTGGTCTCCCCAGGTGCCCTCTTCTCCTGAGTCCAGCCCTGCAGGGGTTCAGGCCGCTCCACACCCTCCCGTCATCACCCCTTTACCTATCCACCCACCACCCATGCATTTAACAAGCACTGGTCCCCCCAGCCCGCCCCGTTCAGACTGCCCCGGCCCCCACGCCCAGCCCACCTTGCTGACCTCCCCTTGCGCCAATTCCCGGGGTGTGGCTCCCCTTTCAACGTGCGGGTGTTTGTTATTCCTCTCCCCCCAGGAAAACATACTTTCCCCAGGAACAGAGCTCAGGGGATTCCAGGCCCCTAGATCAGCCTTTCTGGGGTGGCTAGTTGCGCCCCTGTATGCGGGTGCCGCCTAGGAACTGAGGACCAGTAGCCCCGCCCCAGGGTCTACATCCAGTCCTGCTGGGGGAGGGCAGCCACACCACAGAAAGGGGGCTCCTAAAGGGGGCCAAGGCCAGCCTGCAGGGCTGTGGTGCAGTGAACCTGCAGTGTTTACAGCAAGCCTGTTGGGGAGGGGGTCGGCTGGCACCTCCAACCTCAGTGGGAACCCCCAGGGGGTGCTCGAGGCCCCTGGGCCTGCCTCACTCTGGGGTTGGGTCCCCACCAGGCCCTGAGGCCAAGGTCAGTGGTTCTGACAACACACCAAAGGGTCCCTACTCCCCACAGCCTCCTGGTGCTGTTTCTGAGAGTGGGGGCGGGTGCGGGGCAGGGGAGGACACCTGTGTCAGACCCTCCAACTCGGAACTTGACTCTGCCCTCAAAGAGACCCACTTTGGTAAAAGTCTTCCAGCAGAGAGAGGGCATTTGACTTGGGCCCCAAAGGCTGCATAGGAGTTCATCAGGTACAGAGGGATGGAGAGGCCCACCAGGTAGAGGGCCCAGCATCTGCAGTGGGGACTGCCTGGCCCACTCCTGCTCCCGCCTCCTTCCTGGACAGCCTTTTACTGGCTCGATAAAATTTTTTTTAAAAAAACCCACTCTGCTATTGTATGGTAAGAAGGGAGGCGGGCCCTAAATCAGGATGGGAATCGACAGGGCCCTGACGCGTGTCTCTCCTGTTTATTAGGACTGAAATGTTTACTTGGCGATAAGGAGCCGGCTTTCTCGTGGAGATTTGTGCGCTCTTTTTCAATTACCCTTCGTCTTTCTCTGCCACTTTCGCACTAAAGGGATAATAAATGTATCGGAGCGTTTCAATTATTCATCTAAATCATGACTGCGCCTGCCATGGCCAAGCTTTAGTGACAGATTAATTCAGGGCCGCCTTCTTCCGCTTGCAGCGCCATCTCTGTGTCCGCCTGGCCAGGGCCCCAAGGGCCGGCCCAAGGATGGGCGCGGGGCGGGTTGGAGCTTCGTCCACACACACAGCCCCTGCCAAGGGCCCTCCCTTCTAGAGGTCAGCCGGCCCCCCTACACCGGCAGGCCTGTGAGGGTACAGCCACCCTGCCCTCCTGCCCCATGGCTCTGCACGGCCCTGCTCCCCGGGCCCACCCTGCAAGTTCGTGTGTGTGTCCCTTGCACTGCAGGGTCTCGGGCATCTCACACCAGGGAGAAGCCAGGGTGGCTTGGCTCCTGGCATAGCCCTCTCCAGGCACAGGGCCTTTGCACGTGCTATTCTCGGGCTCAAGGGCTCCTCTGCCCTCCCACCACACCTTCCCACCTAGTTGTCTCCATGTCAGGGCAGCCCCTCCAACCAGCAGTCCCTCAACAGACACACAGACACACAGACACACACACACACACACACACTGCTCTGTTTCGCTATTCACCAAGGGGCCTGCCAGCATTGGGACACGGCAGACCCTGTCCCTCTTGGAAATCAGACTCGTGTTTGTGTGATTAAGTATCAACTGCCCCCCATCAGACCCCCCCCAACTTAGGGGTAAGCACAAGCCTCTGTCTCTCCACCTCCCGGCAAAAAGCAGGTGCCCAGTGCAGACCTGCTGGTAGGCCAGCGTGCCCGGGGGGCATGTGCCCTCAGCCCAGCTGTCCTGGCGCAGGGCGGAACCCACCACCGGGGCCCACCCTCTCCTATCCCCACATGGGCACCCACTACCCTCCTTCTGCCTCTGAGTCCCCCTCGGTCTGTCTCTTGATGTCTCGCTCTAGTTCCCTCTCCATCTCTCTGCCCTGGCACATGCCATCTCTCGCGCTCACCCTCCTTTGTCCATGGACGGGCAGGCCCGGGAGGATTAACGAGGCCTCTCAGGATTCAGGCCTTGGCTTCTGCCTGGCTTCGCTTGCCATCCCGTGCACCCCGGGCCCGGCCCTATCTCCCATCACCCCGCGCTGCTAATCCGTGATTGCTTCCCGCTCTGCTCCGACTGACTGGGGCCTGGCACAGTGGGCAGACCCTCTCCAGGCCAGGCTGGGTGGGACCCGGCCAGCCAATCTCTTCTTTTTTTATACTTGTTTATTTACTTAGCAGCACACGGGATCTTCTGGTTTTTGCTGTAGCTCGTGGCATCTAGTTCCCTGACCAGCGATTGAACCTGGGCCCCCTGCATTGGGAGCTCAGAGTCTTAGCCAGTAGACCACCAGCAAGTCCCAGCCACGCTTGAGGACAGCCTGTGCCAGGCCGGGGCCGATGGGTGGACTCGGCAGGTGTGACTGGAAGTTGTCTGGGGCAGGGGGCTCTGCTGGGCGGAGAAGGAAAGGGCATTCCTGGCCGCAGGCACAGCAGAGGCCATCTCGACCACGCCCCTCCTTTGCTGGAACCTTCCCACTGCAGTGGCTCCCAGGGGTACAGCTCACCCCTCCCACCTCTCTCCCTGTCACCCTGCTGAGCCCTCTGCCTGGACCCCTCCTCCCCCGACCTCCCCCCAAAGCCTGTCACCCAGGACTCTGCTCAGATGCCACCTCCTTGGAGGCGCCTTCCCAACCTAAAACCAACCTAAAACCCACCCCTGCCCAGCTCCCTTGCCCCTCCGACTCTGGAGTCTTTCCTTCAGCTGTTTCACAGGGGTGGTGATATGAGAGCTTAGCCTCCTTTGCACTGGGTGTGGTGGGCCCACCTCCCCCTGTCCAATGCACCGGAGGTGGGGGGTTGCAGTGTGCAGAGGCCGGGTGTCATCTAAGGTGGAGGCTGGAGGGAGCCCCAGCCCTGCTCGGCGTTGATGATTTTATTTCATGGACTCGTGGCAGCCACGGGAGGTTTCGTGAGCAGGAGGGGGACACGGTCTCCCCAAGTACAGGCCCCAGTTGAGGAGCAGGACTGAGGTGCTATCTGCGCTCCCTGCGTGGATGCTGGGCCTGGCTGAGCTCTCCCCACAGGCTTTCACGTACCCGTCACGGCATCCTGGGACATGCGCACCCTTAGCATCTCCATTTTGCGGATGAGAAAACTGAGGCACCAAGTCGCTTGAGCTGAACCGCATTCCCCACCCTCATCCCTTGGCCCGCCCTCCCTGGGGGTCAGAGAGAATGGTGGAGCCCGTGCCCCACCCCCCCCACGGTGGGCAAGATGCTGCCAAGCCCCTGCCTGCAGCTGCCACGGGGATTTTTAATAACGGGAGTGATTTTTGCATGATGAATGAGGCGCTGCCGTTGTGTACATAATGAAGCCCTAATGTTTTCAAATCCCCATTTAAGGAGCTGATCTCACCCCGTAATGAATTTCAGATCACATCGCCGAGCTGTTGTCCATCCGTCTTCTCCCAGGGGTGCCCACCCACCTTGGCATCTTGAGGGTGGGGCCTGGCAAGGGTGGGCTCTGCTTCCCCCCACAGTGGGCTGAGCCCAAGTCCAGCACCGAGCCGGGGCTAGAATGAGTGACCAGGAGGGTGTGGGCAGGAGCCGAGGCAGTTTGGGCAATGGGGATCACGTGGGGTCGAGGCTCCCAAGTCTCAGCCTGCGAGGACGGCGGCCAGAGAGGAGGAGAGTAGGGGGCCCGAGGCCGCAGGCTGAGTCACTTGGCCAGACCTTATGGCTGGGCCTGCTCTCTGAAGGTCAGGGGCCTGGGGGTGCAGAGCCTCAGGCTTCTGGCTCCTTTCAGCCCAGGCGGTTGGCATCCGTGCAGCGGGCTGGGATGGGCTACACCTGCCTGGTCAGAGTGGGTGGAACCTACAAGGTGAGCCATCTAAATGGGAAGTGATGCAGAGGGCCCACCCCCAGGCCTTCCGGGGCTTGAGAGCTGCACCCCTCCCCTGGCCCCTCAGGCCTCAAGCTCACTCCTCTGCCTCCGCAGCCCTCTCCCTGCCCTGGCAGTGTGTCCTGTCCCTTGGGCAAAGGGGCCCCGAGAGCATTGGGGACAGAGGCGTCTTTTGCCTACGGAGTCCGCAGCTGTGCCTCGGTCTCCCTGTCTGTAAAACAGGACGACACGTGATAACATGCAGGGCACCTTGGTACCGTCGCACTGAACCCTCAGGCCAAATGCAGTGGGAGGTGCTGTTACCTTGTACAGGTGACGCTGAGGCGCAGAGGTGAAATGACCGGCGGAAGGGTGGGAGAGCTGGGGGAGGAGGCCTTGGGTCTCACGGGGCCAGGTCTGCTCCTGAGCCACACAGCCCCAGTGAGCTCATGTCAGAGGCTCTGACACTCGGCACCTGGGAGGGCACTGGGGGCCCGCAGGAGCCCCGGGCAGGGCAGGGCAGGGCGGAGGGCTGCCCAGACAAGACCTCACCACCCACACCTGCTGAGAGCGGCTCTGCCCCTGTGAGCCTTCGTCCCTGCCAGGAAGAGGTGGGGCCCAGGGCAACACTCGGAGCATCTGCTATCCTGGAACTGAGACTTCGGACGCATCAGTAGATCATCCTGGCTACCTCAGACCTCCCCGCAAATTTTCTGAGGCTCAGAGAGGCTAAGTGACTAGCCCAAAGCAAGCTTGTGGGCAAGATTTCTGGGAAGAGAAATGCCAGAAAGAGGCGAGCAGGGGGCCAGACCCACAGGACGTGGGAGGGGGTGGAGAAGATTGGGGAGGCAGAGGGGCAGGCCCAGGGCCAGCCAGGGTCCCCTGCCCTCTGTCAGGGCACAGCTGCCCTCCTCTCCCCCAGGCCGCAGCCCTCCTTGTGTTCCTGTAAATAATTAATTAGCCCCTGCTTGCTTGTTTGTTTAGCATGAGGAATGCTCCCCCACTGAGATGCATTTATTGCTGAATAAATTTAAATATCTAATCTTCCCTTCATGAATATTACAGCACCCTAAATAGCGGCCAACATATCCTAAACGCCTTGGCAAATGGCCCCCACGGGAGCCTGCCTGCTTCGCCGCCACTGGCTCCGCGGAGGCCTGGCTCCAGCCCCTGCTCTCTTTGGACCCCCTGCTGGCCCTGGCCTTGCTAGGAAGGCGCTGAGTCTGAGCTGATGCTCCTGAAGGCTGAGAACAGGGCTTTGGAGGCCGCACTGATGGCAGGAGGCTGGGGTGGGCTTCCAGGCAGGGGCGGCAGGGCTTCTCTGGGGGACATTCCTGGACCCGGGCGGAGAGTCAGGGCTGGAACAGAAAAGGGACAGACGGGGCGCCCAGACAGCAGCGTCTGAGGAGATGGGGAAGGAGGCAGAAGAGATCCGAGAGGCAGGAGGATGGGAAGAGCAGGTCTCCAAGGCCGCCCTGCTGGGCTGGATGCAGACAGCCAGCGGTCAGCCTGTGGGTGCAGCTGAACGGTCTGCAAGGGGAGAGCCCCCTGACCACTCAGCAACCAGAGGTTCCCCGAGCAGCCCCTCTGTTGGGAGGGGGATGGGGAGAGACGGGGAGGAGCCAGGAGCCAGGCTGCTGGGGGCTGGCAGAGGAGACTGCAGCCGCAGACAGGACACCTTCCTGAAGCGTTTGAGTGAGGAGGGCAAACAGCAGCCAGCCAGCGTGGAAGGGCGGCTCGGGGTAGGAGCAGTGAGGACAGGTCCTGTGGGGTTCTCGAGGAAGCAGAGCTGTCCAGCTGTGGGACCTTGGGCAAGTCTCTCACCCTCTCTGGGCCTCCATGTCATCTTTGCTAAAGCAGGAAAAGCAACAGCACAGCCAGGCTGTGAGGCTAATATGATGGCGGATGTATACGGCTCAGCGCCTTGCTCACTAAGAGGCTGAAATTAAGGAGCCGTATCTGGGAGCTGGGGCTTCCCTGGTGGCTCCGTGGTAGAGTCTGCCTGTCAATGCAGGAGTGCAGGTCCGACCCCTGCGTCAGGAAGATCCCCTGGAGGAGGACATGGCAACCACTCCAGGATTCTTGCCTGGAAATTCCCATGGACAGAGCAGCCTGGTGAGCCATAGTCCGTGGGGTCATGAAAGAGTCAGACACGACTTAGTGACTAAAGAAAAACAGCAATAAAAATCTGAGCGCTTAAACTGGAGGAGTGAGGAGGCTGCGGAGGGAGGTGGCGCGGGCCTCAGGGCCATCTTCGCGCAGGGGAAGGGTTCCGCCTGGACTAGTGGAGAGGTATCTGAGGAAGGCCCTATCGCCCACGTGGGCTCAGTCTCCGCAGCAGAGACCCCAGGTTTTCTGCTGTCTTGAAGTGGGGCGGAGTCAAGTAGGAGGTTTGGGGAATGTGGCTGAGGGCACCAGGATGGGTTCTAAGGGTCAGTTGGTATGAACTGGGGACACCTCCCTACCAGGCAGGCCCGAGGCCCAGCTGCCACACTGTCCTAGTAACAGCCAACGATAGTCAGGTAGGGAGTGGGGAGGAAGGGATGGGACCCCCGGAAGCCTCCTGCTTCCAGTCTCCAGGGCTCAGCTTAGACCTACCTAAGAGCCGGGGCAGGGCCTGGGGGTTGGAGCCAGGGGAGGTGCGGGTCATGGTGGGAGGCGTGGGAAGGGGCAGTCCTTTGGCCTGCAGCTAAGGCCAGTGGGGCTGAGGGCCTCCTCAGGGACGGGAGAGCCACAGGCCTGCCCTGTGGTTGGGGAAGGGGGACAGGAGGGGCCAGGCTGGCTCTGGCTTGGGGGGTGGGTGGGCAAGGGGGGAACCTCGAGTCTGTCCCTCATCTCTGCTTTGGGTGAACAGCTCGCTGGATGCTGTCACGGGAGTCATGTGGCCCCGGCCCTGTTCTGGATGCTGCAGGGGGTGGGGGGACTCCAGTCCAAGGGCTCTGCCGGCGCCAGTTCCTCCCGCCTCCTCCCACCTCATGCCCCCAGGTCAGCCCCAAAGGCCTGGCTGCAGGCATGTCCACTTCTGCAGGAAACATTAAGTCCCTGAAACAGATCTCGCTGAGCTCCGCTTCCGCACAGCCCCCCACTGCGGGCCAAGGTCGCCAGCAGGGTGGACAGCACTGAGAGATGGCAGGCAACCTGGTGCCAAGTGGATGAGACCACTGGGGCAGGGCCGGGAGGTCCCCAGGAGAGCTGGCTCAGGGAGGTCCCCAGGAGAGCTGGCTCAGGCAGGTCCCTGTGCTCACCCCATATGCCCTGGACACCGCCTCCCACCACACTCCCGGGTGTACACGGGTCGGGTACAGGCCCATACAGTCTCAGTGTCCTAGTAATAGCCAACACTTGAGAAGCCTTCACTCGTGCCAGGCACTGGCTGAAGCACATTACAGGAATTAATTTAATCTTGCTAATATTCCTATGAAGTGGGTACTTGTATTATCCCATTTTACAGATGGGGCAGTTGAGGTCCAGGGAGGTTAAGTGCCCTGGATCACACATCTGTGACTGGCAGAGCTGGTATTTGAGCCCAGTTTGCAGAGCTCCACAGCCCCCGCTGTTGTACATGGCGCTGGGTGGTTCCGTGATACCCCCCACCCAGAACAGACACACCGCAAGTAGAAAAGGTACACCCACTGTGCCACACCCCCCACTCTCCGCCCCCTCCCATTGGCTGCAGCTGCCTTCAGCCCTGCACATGAGAGGGGGTGGCAGGGGACCCAGTCCCAGATTCCCTCCCGGGGATCCCGCGGTTCCTCTACCCCTCACCCCCGCCCCCACTCCTAGGATGCCCGGGAAGTCACCTGGCGCCGTCTCCGGGTGAAGTCCCAGAATCAGGTTTAATTGGACTCACAGGCACCAAAGGAAACCGAGGCAAAGGGGCTGGTCCAGCTGCGGCTCTGGCCCCGAGCTCGGATTTTGAGGGTGGGGCTGTAATGAAGGAACTAGGCTTTGAGTTTGCGGTCTGTGGAATGGGGAAACGGTAGTATTTCCTGCTGCAGAGCATTGAGCTCAGTGTCCAAGAAGCCCCTGGCACAGGCCTAGGTGCAGTTGGAGCTGGGGACCTGCCGGAGGTGGGTGATATTCTTCTGGGGAATGGGGGTGGGTGGGGAGTGGTCACTGCCCCAGTCTTTCTGATGAGGCAGAGGACGCTCTGGGAAGGGGAAAGGGTTTGCCAAGGTGCCGCAGCCAATGAGGGGCGAGTCTGGATTTGACTCTTCTCGAGGCTGACCCCGCCTCTCCCTCGGAGCCGCCGCAGCCTGGGGAGGTCAGGGAGAAGAAGCGTCTCTTCCACGCCTCCCGCCGCGCCCACGACGACTTGTTTATCTGGGTCCGAGTCCCCAGGGTCGCTAGTGAGGCCCTAGAGCCGCCCTCGGATAAACAAGGCCAGGCCCGGCACCAATTAAGCCGGATGCACTAACGAGGCGGCTCGTTAACGAGCTTGGGTGCGCGCCCGGAGACACCTGCGCGTCCCGGACCACCCTCCCGCGTGGCGCAGCAAGGAACTGGAAGACCTAGCTCAAGTCCCCCATCGGATCAGCCTCTTGTATCTAGGTGGCCTCAGTGTCTGCGTCTGTGAAGTGGGTCTTAAGAGTTTGTAAATGGCAACCTTAAGAATTTCCCTGATAGCTCAGTTGGTAAAGAATCCACCTGCAATGTAGGAGACCCCGGTTGGATTCCTGGTTTGGGAAGATCCCCTGGAGAAGGGACAGGATACCCACCCCAGTATTCTTGGACTTACCTTGTGGCTCAGATGGTAAAGAATCGCCCGCAATGCGGGAGACCTGGGTTCGATCCCTGGGCCGGGAAGATCCCCTGGAGAAGGGAAAGGCTACCCACTCCAGTGTTCTGACCTGGAGAAATCCATGGACTGCATAGTCCATGGGGTCGCAAAGAGTCAGACATGACTGAGCGACTTTCACTTTCCAGTATTCTTGCCTGGAGAATCCCATGGACAGAGAAGCCAGTCCACGGGGTCGCAGAAGTCAGACACGACTTAGCGACTAAACCACCAGCAAGAGTTTGTAAAGCGGGTCCGAGAGGGCCTCGCCTTGGGAGGTCGGCGTTCGGATCCCAGGCTCCTCCCGCGAAGGTGGAGACTGGCCGCGGGCCCCGCGGTCGGGAGGGCGGATGTTCCCCCTTGTCCGGCTCGGGCTGCGGGTCCTCTCGCTCGGACCCGCCTCCCGAGTCCCGGCGCCGCCTCTGACCGGGGAGACCCCAGCCCCGCCTGCGCCCCTGCCGCGCGCCCAGGAAACAGCAGGGCGGACGGGGCGCGCCCCCTGCCGGCGGGTCTGCGCCTCGGTTTTCCCAGCTGTGAACCAAGTGTGGGACGGGGGTGCGGGAAGAGGGTGGAGACGTGAGGGAGCGTCTGGAGGCCGCGGGAGAAAGGCTCGGGGCCGAGTGAGTCCCGGCACAGCCCAGGGATTGGAGTCTTCTCTCCGTGGGCCTAGGCCTTCTC
Source organism: Moschus berezovskii (assembly GCF_049115385.1). Classification (NCBI taxonomy): domain Eukaryota; kingdom Metazoa; phylum Chordata; class Mammalia; order Artiodactyla; family Moschidae; genus Moschus; species Moschus berezovskii. The sequence continues at coordinate 8,741,150 of NC_142484.1, forward strand.
TGTAAAACGGGCTCAGCGTGTGGCGGGGAGCCCCACAACTCACTACCCGGTTCCCTGCAGTGGACGGCTGCATCCACCGGGCCGCCGGACCCCTGCTCACCGACGAGTGCCGGACCCTGCAGAACTGCGAGACCGGCAAGGCCAAGATCACCTGCGGCTATCGTCTGCCGGCCAAGTGTGAGTCCCCGACACCCCCACCCCGTGGGGCGCAGACGGGGCGCCTTGTGTAATTAGTGTAACTCAGGATTAGGGGTGCACCCCCGACAGAATTGCTGGAGGCCTCCTCCGGGGGCACTTAAGTGCCAGGACCTGGCCCTCCTCGCAGATCCCAGGAAGCAGGTGTATGGAGGGCATGCGCAGAGGCTGGGAGCGGCCAGGACGAAGTGAGGGGAATAGCTAAGGAGGCAACAACGCCCGTTGTTTCAGCCGGGTCCAGACAGATGTGAGGACGGGCCTGCGTAGGCTGGCCTGTCTGTGCAGGTGTGAATTATGGGTGGGATCCCTACCTGGGGAAGATCAGAATTTGGGGAGGAGGGTGCTTGTTTCCTGTCCCCTCCAGGGCCCAGGGGCTTCCCTGGTGGCTCAGCTGGTTAAGAATGCGCCGGCAATGCGGGAAATCTGGGTTCGATTCCTGGGTTGGGAAGATCCCCTGGAGAAGGAAATGGCAACCCACCCCAGTGTCTTGCCTGGAGAATCCCATGCACAGAGGAGCCTGGTGGGCTACAGTCCATGGGGTCACAGAGTCGGACGCGACTTAGCAACTAAACCACCACCACCACCAGGGCCCAGGCCGGCAGGAGGGAAAGCTGAAGACCGCCGGGAGCTCCGGGCGGTCTGACCTCACCCCCTCCCACAGATGTCATCCACACGGTGGGACCCATCGCCCACGGAGAGCCGAGCGCCAGCCAGGCTGCCGAGCTCCGCAGCTGCTACCTGAGCAGCCTCGACCTGCTGCTGGAGCACCGGCTCCGCTCGGCGGTGAGGGGCGGCGACCGGGGGAGGTGGGGGCAGGGCAGGGGGCGGCCTGGCGGGCGGCGGAACCAAGGATGGCGCTGTCCCCAACCCCTTCTCTCTACCCCTCACCCCTAGGCGTTCCCCTGCATCTCCACTGGGGTGTTCGGTGAGTGGGGTCTAGAAGAGGAAGGGCGCAGACGGGCGGTGCGCGGGCCGGGACGCCGGGAGGGGCCGGAGTGGGCGGGGCTCGAGGCTCACTGGGCCGCCGGCCGGTCCGCAGGCTACCCCAACGAGGCGGCGGCCGAGGTGGTGCTGACCGCCCTGCGCGAGTGGCTGGAGCAGCACAAGGATAAGGTGAGGCCCGGGTCCAGCCGAAGGGAGCGGCCGGAGGGGGGCAGCGCGGGTGACCAGCCCCACCCGCCACCGCCAGGGGTGTGCAGAGCGCGGGCTCTGGCCTCGCGCTTGCTCTCTGTGTCCTCTTTCACACGGGGCCCGTTTTCCTCCCATGCAGCCAGGGCACAGGGCGCTTCGAGAAAGGGGTAGCGGGGTGCACACAATGCCACAAGCCCCTTCTGTAGCCCAAGCTCTAAACCCAGGTTGAAGAGCGCCCCAAGGACAGGGCAGGGGAAAGCCCACAGGGGCGAGGGTGGGGGTTAAGACCCAGGAGCCGGGGAGCCGGCCGCTTCCGCCCAGGCTGAACAGGCCCTGACGCAGGTGGACCGGCTGATCATCTGCGTGTTCCTGGAGAAGGACGAGAACATCTACCGAGAACGCCTCCCCTACTACTTCCCGGTTGGTAGGTGCCCCCTAACCCCCACCGCACCCCTGCCAGCCCGTCCCGCCCCGTCCCCCCAGGACAGGCTCTCACTGTCCTCTGCCTTCCAGCATGACGCTGCCCACCCTGACCAGGACTGGTAAGCAGGGCCTGGCCCTTCATGTGGCTGCCCACTAACCTCGTGCCCACTAACACCTGCTCACCCCCACACAGGGAAGGAAGCCAGGGAGGCAGCCTGGGAGGCCGGGGCAGCCCACGGGCCACTGCTCTGACCTCTCGTCTTTGCCTGCAGACTCCCCTGGGCCTGCCGGACCACGCTCCCAGCTCTAAGAAGTTTCTGAAGCCTGCAATGGGGCCTGGCGGGGCCACCCTATTCTTTCCCTACACCCCTCGCCCCATCAAGAGCCTAATAAAGACCACTACTGCTGCAGCTCCAATTGTCCCAGCTCTGCTGGGGGTGAGGGAGGGAGCCCAGGTGTGTACAGCTGCTTTGGCATCAAGGGGCTGGCGAGAGCTCTCAGTGAGCCAGGCAGGGGGAGGCACGAGGTTGACAGCAGAGGTGGGCAGCAGCACATCACATTTATTGAGGGCCTGCCCCCAAGAAGCTCACAGCCTGGGGGCTGAGACCCCACATGTGCCAGGGAGGGGGCGAGGGTGAGAGACGAGGTGAAGGCAGAAAAGCAATGCAGACACCGTGGCCCAAGCAATGGGGGTGCAAAGCAGGCACAGGCAGGGGGCCGAGGGGAGCAGAGCGGGGAGAACGGTGGCCTGCAGAGCCCCGCTCGACCTGAGGCTAGACCTGGGGGCAGGGGACCAGCACAGGCTGGAGGGCTGCCCCTCCCCCTCCTGGCTGGCACCACCTGGGGTGCCCTGGGGCACCCCCGCGCCTCCCCCGGCCCTGAGCCAGGCTGCAGCATCATGCAGTCCCTTTCCACCCAGGACTCCACCACGCAGAGCCCTGATTGAGGGCAGGTGGCCGGGGCTCCGGCCAGACAGCAGGGTGGGGGCAGGGCCCCGGAGGGAGCAGCTAGAAGCTTTGGTGCTCCTGGGTCCCCAGGGAAAGCCCTGGCCAGCTAAACAGGGAAGGGATGGCGGCCTGAAGGGAAGGAAGCAGAACCCCAATAACCAGGAAGGGTCCCCGAGAGGCCCAGACCCCTCAAAACTGCTCCTGGCGGGGAGGTTTGGGGGTGGACAGGTGAAAGGCCGAGAGGAACCCACCTGAGGGGAAGGGGGCAGCCAGACACAGAGCAGCCAGGTGGGCAGCAGCCGAGCAGGGACACGCACACACGCGGCTCACCACCAGCGTCCCCTTTAATAAAACACGGGAGGTCGTGTGACAGGGAAGGGGTGGGGAGTGAAGTATGACCATTTACAACCACAAAAAAAACCTCTGTACATGTCTAGCGCCTGGCAGAGGGGCGGGCGGGCCAGGCAGCCCTATTTGTAGAGGATGTCGTAGTGTCCAGGCCGGTAGAGCAGGTAGACCTTGGGCGCGGAGCCCTCAGGGAAGACGTGGGGGTTGGTGGTGCCGCCCTCGCCGCGGTCCATGTACTCCACCTGGATGGAGACGCGGAGCGCCTGCGCCAGCGCGATGATGTGGATGTGGTCGCTCTCCTTGCACATGGGCTCCACCTCCTGCAGCACAGGGCGGCTCAGGGGGGCGCTCAGGGCCCTCCCCCCCGGGCTCCCCCACAGGGCTCGAGAGAAAAGGGGCCCACGGCTGGGGAGCAGGGAGGGGGCAGCACCTGCTGGCAGAACTCCTTGACGGTCCGCCCCCCCTCGATGAAATGCTCGAAGAACTTGCTCTCGCGCTGCAGGTAGCCCGAGGTGAGCAGCCGCAGGTAGACCACCAGGTAGTCCGAGGTGCTCTGGTCGTTGAAGGAGGCCAGCAGGTCGGCCACGGAGGTCTGCTTCTCCACCTGCTCGATCAGGTCCATGAACTGCGCCCGAGGGGGACAGAGGGTGAGACAAGGGGGGAGACAGGTCACCACTGCCAGGCCACCACCCGCCACCCTGGCCGACCCCGCGGCGGGCAGCTGGGCTCACCGTGTTGTGGAAATCCTCAATTGTGAACTCAGTGAAGCCCTGGGACACCAGGTCCTCTTTGCTCTTGGCAGACACAGCCTTGAACCTGGGGACGGGTGGGAGAGGGTGGCATGGGCTCCCAGGCCAGCAGGCCAGGCCCAGCAGGGCCCAGACCATCACTGGGCCTTAGGGGAGACGCACCTCCCAGCCACCGACAGGGAGGAGGAAGCCCACGGAACCCCTCACGGAACCTCCCCCACGCGCCTCCTCACCGCTGCAACTCCTTGCTGTCATCCAGCAACGCCTCCAAGTGGGAGAATCCGAAAGCGCGATAGAAGCAGTTTCCATCAGGCCTGGTCTTGCGAATGTATGAGTACTTTTTGTGGAGGTCCTGCGGAGAGGCAGCCCCGACCCCACCCCGTGCCCATCAACATCTGGCGGAAACCAGGGCAGGCCAAGGAAATGCCCCCAACAGAGGTCACACCACAACAGCCTCCTGCCATCCTTGGCTGCTGACTCCGATAATGGGGGTCACTTAACAACCCGCTGCCGGGAGCCCCAGAGCCTCAGGAACATGAATTATAGACACATTGGTTGCATCAGTCACCAAAGTGGTCATCAGCCGCTAGGCCTGCCATGCATGCTGCTGAGCCTAAAGGGCTACTGTTTCATAAAACCAGGCAAGTGAATGGGTCCTTGACAGATGCAGCTTTTCCAGTGAATAGCCTTTCAAACCCTGAGAGCTCCAGGGCAAACAAGTTAGTGTACACGGCGCAGTGCCGCACTGGGGGCCCCCACGGCACAGTCCTGGGGCAGGAAACAGCCCCCCTCATCTCCATCTAATCCCTGCCCTGCCTGCTCACAAGTGCTGGTTCAATCTTTCCCAGTTTCCTCCCCAGCTCAATGGAGTTTCTCCTGTCTGTTCAATCTCCCCTCAGGAGTCGGGGCTCCGGCCCTCGGCACTGTCCGGCAGCCAGGCCTCACTCCCTGAGCCTGAGCACCCTCCCCTCCCCTTCCCCCTGACGCCTATCTCGCCTGCCTCCTCCACATACCTTAAGCCCCCAGCCAGTCATCTTCCCGATGACCGTGCTTCCTTTCTGAGGACTTCCACTAAGAAGCCATCACCCGCATGGCACCCTGGCCCCCGGGGCCTCACTCTCCAACCCTGGAAGGTCCAAGGCTGCTCCCAGAGCCATGTTCCCTTGGACTCAGGACACGATTCCTGAAGTCTGCCCTCCCCTCCCCATCGTCAGCTTCTCCCTCCGGACACTGGACCCACCGCCTGTAAACAAATGCTCTGCTCCCGTGAATTCCCTTGCAGCTACTGCCCCACCTCTCTGCTCTCCCGCAGGGCAGCACTGCTCCTGAAGCCGCCTGTGCCACTGTCTCCGTTTCTTTTCTGCTGGGAACGCAAGCCCAGCTGGCTTCTATTCTAGTGAAGGTCACAGACGCCCTCCTAAGTCCGGCAGTCAAACCCACTCCCCCCCAGACGGTTGCTGAGCAGCATTCCCCGGCACCCACAGGTGTGGTGTCACGAACCCCCTTCTTCCCTCCTCCCCCACCCTCCCCACGCCCTCCGACCTCACCGCTGCCCCTCCTCACCTACCCGTGGTGGTCACGGCCGCCACCCAACCACACACCCTTCCTCAAGACCCGTGTGTCACCTGCCAGAAGACAGTCACACCAGCGACCATCCACAGCCCCTGCTGCATGAACCTGTTCAGGCCTGGGGCAGCCCCGGTGTCTCCTGACCTCCTGGGATTTAAACAGTAATTCTTCATCCGCCCACTTCTCTCCCCTCAACTCAACTGCCTGGGCTGCACCGCCTCTACGCTGCCCAGCCAACAGGCGGCTTCTGCCCGCGTGGCCGTCCCCGCCTCTCTTCAGTTCCCCGCCTTTCAGCCGCGGAGTCAAACCCTCCCAGGCAGACGGAATCCGCCCTCACTGCCCCCGGCCACTGTGCCCGAGAGTCAGTCTCCCCTGACATGGGCTGCGCCGCTGCCCCCTCCAACTCCATCTAGGGCCGGTTTCATCGCAGAAGCTTCCACACGGGTCTCCCTGCCTGCACCTCACTCACTGCTCAGTCTCTCCCCACCGCGGCACCAGTGACCACAGAAACCCATTAAACACGCGGCTCCCTCCGACTCCCTTCTCGGCTCCAAACCCGTGTCTCTGCTCCCGCCCGCCGGCCGCACCCCCCCCCCCCCCCCCCCCGCCCCGGCTCCGCCCGGATGGCCGCCCCGCCGTGCTCGCTGGCCTCTTTCAGTTCATCAGACATCACCTGAGGTAAAGCCACAAATCCCCGCCCCCAGCTCCTCGGCCAGCTTCACTCTTGACTGTGTCCACAGCACTCACCACCTCTGCCATGCATGTGAGCGGCCTTGACTTAACGGCTGTCTTTCCACTCTGAACTGCCATGGTGACTTGGCGGCTGTAGTCATCACTATTTCCAGAGCCTAAACTGCCTGGCCCCCAGTGTGTGCTCCTAAGTGTTCAAACGGGACAAAACGTGTACAAAGAGCCCCAATCCCTGCCACAACCAGACCTGCTCCGAGCACTGACCTCGTGCCAGGCCCATTATCCTCCCACGCTTCCCCCCAGGGTCCCCCTTCACAGAGGAGCCCTGCTGACTGCGCTCTGCCTCCTCCCAGGGAGCTAAGGTGGGCTCAGGCCCAGCCCAGGCGGGTGTCAGGCGCCGAGGCAGGCCTCTGTCCAGACAGCACACAGCTGACACTTGAACATCTGCCGACTGACTCAGGGGAAGAACCTGAGAGGCGTGGCCTGTCCACTTTACTAGGGTGGCCCCATGTGACAGGCAGGCCTTGAGCCCCGCCAGCCTACCACACGGAGAAGAGGAGGGACTCACCACCTCCCAGGCGCTGGGCTCTACACCTGACCACCGTCCTCTCCTGCAAGCCTCACGCCCAACCCATGAGACAGGCCTCTCCATGCAGAGCTGGCAGATCAAGAGGCCCCAAGAAGGCTAGTGTGCTGCCCAAGATCACAGAGGAGGGGGAAGCCGGGACTCAACATCAGGTCTGTCGGGCCCCAGAGCCAGGGCCTTCTTCTCTCCAGAGGCCTCCAGGGTAAACCATGAACACCCTGAGCAGGGGCAGAGGAGCCCACAGGCCACACGCAGCGGGCTCCGGCCTGCATGTGCACGGTCTGGCCCACACTCTTGAAATGTGAATCAGCTGCCAGCTGTCAGGAGTCTGGAGATTTTACAACAAAGTGATTTCTGGCTGGTCTCGGAAGCACTGATGGAGTTGTAGTGACAGGCACGGATGCTCCCATTCGCCCCATGAGGCTCCACCGCCTGCTACTGGCGGAGCTGGGCTGTGGTGCCACTGTTCACCGCCTGACCTGGCCACCTCCAGTCACCTGGGTTACCTGCCTGGCCCCTCAAATGGCTAAACCCAAAGGCCAGCCTTGCAGGTGGAAGATTCTAAGCAGCTCTGATCTTTGGGGGAGAAGGGGGATGAGTAGCATTTACTAAATCCTCAGGCTGTGCCCCGGAGAAGGCAATGGCACCCCACTCCAGTACTCTTTTGCCTGGAAAACCCCATGGACGGAGGAGCCTGGTGGGCTGCAGTCCATGGGGTCTCGAAGAGTCAGACATGACTAAGCGACTTCACTTTCACTTTTCCCTTCATGCATTGGAGAAGAAAATGGCAACCCACTCCAGTGTTCTTGCCTGGAGAATCCCAGGGACTGGGGAGCCTGGTGGGCTTCCGTCTATGGGGTCGCACAGAGTCGGACATGACTGAAGCGACTTAGCAGCAACAGCAGTAGGCTATGCCCAGGAGACACTGTGTACACACACTCACTGTCACATTTCAAACCCCCAGCTCACAGAGAAGGAAGTGAGTGGTTAAGGGACTTACCTCTGTTTCTAAGGGAGGCAGCAGGGCCTTGCACGAAGGTCCAGGGGCCCCTCTCCCCAGTGCTGCCTGCCTCTCCACGGAAGCAGAGGGCAGGACTGTGTCCCAGCCAGCACCCTCCCCTGCCCACCAGCCCCACCGTGAGCACTGAGAACACCGGCTCCCCACAGCCGGCAACAGGCCCCCCAGGCATCGTCTCCCGCGACCTCACAAGCACCCTTGCTTTCATCACCCCAATCTCACAGCTGAGGTCTCCACAGCTCTGAGACATCGAAGGAGCTGCTGAGGATACAGCTGCCACATGGCAGCGTCAGGATCTGAATCAAGGTCTTTTTGGTTCCAGACTCTGCCAACCTGTGAACCAGCGACCAGAGGGCTCCCCCACCATCCAACCCTCTGAGGCCAGGCCCAGCCAAGCGCAGGCCTAAAGCGGCCAGGTTCCTGCCCCTACCCGAGGGCTCCTTCTGCCCCCTCGGCCAGGCTCCCACCTTGATCTTCTGTTGATAGATGTTGTCATCCTCAGCATACTCTTTGTATAGGACAGAGAGCTCCAGCCGCTCCGAGACCAGCGGGTTCTGCACAGCAATCTGCGGGGTGGGGAATCCATCACGTTCTGACAGGTGAATGGAGTGACCCACACCTGTCAGCCCGAACATCTAGCTGAGAGTTGCTGGGCCAGTCACCCAGCGGCACAGGGACCACACATCCCCCCATAAAGGCATCTAGTACCAGCTTAGCCTGGGGAGGAGGGAGCTTCCACAGTAAAGACAAACAGAAGGCCTCAGTCCAACCAATGTATTCCCCCAAAGTGAGGCCACTGGCCACAGCCACTCACCTCTTGCTGAATTCGGTCCTGCTGAGCCATGATGGCTTCATCATAAGCAAGGCAGTTAACACCTGGGAGAAGGAAGACAGCCAAGGATGACAGTGGGCCCAGCTCTCCCCACTCCAGGAAGCTGGGCTGAGGACAAGAACGGGCCAGGAGCGCAGCCGTGCAATCTGGAAGCATGCGTCACGCCCTGCTCCACCCCAACTGTGGGATCTTGACAGAATCCTTCCCTTTCCTGGGCGTGAGTTTTCTCATCTTTAAAGGGAGGAGGCCAGGGACATCCCTGGAGGTCCAGCGGCTAAGGCTCCGAGCTCCCAATGCAAGGGGCCTGGGTTTGACCCCTGGTCTGGGAACTAGATCCCACACGCTATGGCACAACTGAGACCCAGCACAGCCAAATAAGTATAAATAAATGGTGGAAATAAAGTAAGCAGGCCAAGGTGACCGCCTCCCAAGGTACACTCTTCCGGCTCTAACAAGCCCTCTCCCCCTGCTTTCTAACATCACTTCCCAGCAGCCCAGGAAGGCCCCTGAGCCAGATGGGGTCTCTTGAGGAAAGACAGATGAGAAAGCAGAGTATCTTCGGCTAGATGAGAGCTTTACTCAATCACACCATTCCTCCGCCTGCCATCCTGGGTATTCCTAATGGTGCCCACTTTACAAAGAACAAAAACGCAGACAGGTGAAGTCATCTGCCCGAAGTCACAACGAGGAAGACCTGTGGTCAAACCCAGGTTTGTCTAATTGCAAAGCCTGGGCTCTTCGCCACAATAACTCCTCTGGCACCTCACTGCAGAGGCTCATCATCAGCTGTGAACAGAGACAGATACCACCACCTTCCCCCCTTCACTGTGATGCCGAGAGGAGGTGGTACCTTAAGAGGCGTTGTTCAACACTCTTCCCTGAGTTGGGCGGGTCCACCCTGTGGGCCCCATGCCAAGCAGCCACTGGTGAGGAGCCAGCAGACCTGAATCCTGGCTCTGGTTCTTTCTTAACTTACATGATCCTAAACAAGTCCCTCGGGGGGCGGGGGGTAGGGGTAGGGTCTAGGTCCCCAAAAGCTCAGTTTTTCAGTGTGCGCTTAGAAGGGGTGCTGTGTGCCAAATGACTTTTAAGGCCAATCCTTTTGATCTTGAGCAGCCCGGGGCCTCAGCTGGGCCTCCACCCGCCCCCTACACTGCACAGCAACTGGGCCATCCCTCCCAACCCTAGTGACCTCCTCAGTCCCGTGTCTAACTCAGGAGTGAAAAGAAGAGGGACCGTTTTGAGAGGTGCAACTCTTCAGGGGTCTAAGGAAACTATGCCGAGACAGGAAGCAAGGGGCTTCTACCGGAAACGAAGGGCGCTGCCCTCAGGGGCACACACCTGCGGCGGCTCACAGCCCCGGGCGGCCCGCAGCATCCCCAGCGGCCCGCCCAGCCCTTTGTGCTCCGCAGCCCGGCGTAATTCGACGCGCTCCCGAGCTCGGGCCGCTCTGGAGGAGGCGGACTAGACGGGGCCGGACTAGGCCCGGGCCTGACTGCCAGGTCCGGGGCGGGAGAGCCGGGGACCCGGGAGCCGGGCGCGCAGCGGGGAGGGGGCTGGGCGGGGGGTGGGGGCGGAGCGACCGAGGCCCCGCCCCAGGAGCGCGCGACCGGGAAGAGTCGCGGGCCGCGGCCCGCCCCGCTTTCTCTCCCGCCGCCCGTCCGGCCGGGGGTCGCGGCGGCGGCTCCTTCCATTGTGAGGGGGAGGGGAGGCGGCGGAGGCGGGGGAAGGGGCCCTCCGCTCGCTTCGCCGCCAGCCGCCCCAGCCCTGGTTTCCTCGGGAAATGGCCATCCGGCGTCGCCCCCGCTAGCCCAGGCCGGGCGGTTCTCCCCTGGTCGGTACCTTCGGAGTCGCTGCCAAGCGGCTCCTGCTTCTGCTGCTGCTGCTGAGGTTCCTCCGCCGCCATCTTTAAACAGCGCCGCACTGCCGACCGCTTCCGGGTTACTAGTTGGCCTCCCCCCGGAAGACAGCCCCTCCTCGAGGCCCCTCCTTGGTAACGCCCCTAGCAACGGGATCCCCTCGGGCGTAGTCCTCCGAGGGGCTCGCAGTCGCGTTCCGCAGCGGCGGAAGCCGGGGAAAGTGAGGGCGATCCCCGCCAGCCCTCCTCCCGCACACTTGCTCGGCTCCATCTTCCCAGGCTCCCAGTGTGCCAGGTGGTGATAAGAGCTTCCTGGGGCCACTTGAGTTTTCTTTTCACTGGAGTTTGAAACGCGGATTGTATTATTGAGATAAGCAGGAAAATGAAATTCAAATCACGGAAGGCAATTCCCGCTGCGGGCTCCAGAACTCAACACAGGCGAATGCAATGAGGATCACCTACCCGAAGAGACCGGGAATTCTGCTAATATCCGAGCTCTGGGAATTCACCGCCCCCCTCCACCGAGCCTCGGTTCCGAGCGGGCTTTGGTGTCCTGCTTCTGACCGAGAGACCATGTCCCTCGAGGTCGACCTAATTTTGGACTCCCTGCCCTTGTGGTTATGAGAAAATCAGAATTTTTTTTTTTTAAGATAGAAGTTGACAGCAATGAAAAACAGATTAGTGGTTCCCAAGGGTTGAGTAGGGGGCAGCAGGGAAGTGGATGTGGTTATAAAAATGAAACAGGAGAATTCTTCTGGAGATAGAAGTGTTATCTTGAATATATATGGATATCTTGGAATATGCTGTACTGTAGTTTCAAACGCAAGATGTTACCAGTGGGGGAAAGTGGATAAAGGATAGACAGGATCTTTTTGTGTAATCTGTGTTTCTCTGTAATCACCTGTAAATTATCTAAAAAGGAAACTTAAAAAGTGTCAAGGCCTTGGATGCTGCTGAAGATGCAGTTATTTAGAGAAGTCACCTTCAGGGCTACTGGTTTTTTGCCTTTCACTATGGAGGGCCTTTTCCATGATATGACAGTGGTCTTTTAGCACTTGAGGAGGCCGTGTCTGAGCCTCAATCAGATCCCTCCATTCGTGATAATACAGGTGCAGAATAGTATGAATATCTTCATGAGCTACATCCAGTCCTGGAGCAGGGAGAATTGGTGCCTGGGCTCACCACACTGCCCACAGTGGCTCTCTCACATCAACTCTACACATATTTCCTAGGTCACCAATCCTTGTGTTTGCTTCCAAATTCAAGGAAGCAAAGGGGCTACCCATTTGGATCCCATTCCTACCAAACTGGGCTTCTTGGGTGACACTAGTGGGAAAGAGCCTGCCTGAAATGCAGGAGATGCAGAGGCGCAGGTTCAATCCCTGAGTCGGGAAGATCCTCTGGAGGAGGAAATAGCAACCCCCTCCAGTATCCTTGCCTGGAGAATCCCATGGACGAGGAGCCTGGCAGGCTATCTATTGCCCATAGAGTCAGAGTCAGACATGACTAAAGCCACTGAGCACAACACACACACACACAGTACACCAGACTGTTCATTCCTTTTCCCGATTTTACCCACGCAATCTGGAACTGCCAATTAGATCTTCAGTTAGTAGCTTGTGCATGCCATGTTCAGTCGTATCCAACTTTGCGACCCTGTGGACTGTATCCTGCTAGGCTCCTCTGTCCGTGGGATTCTTCAGGCTAGGATACCGGAGTGGGTTGCCATTTTCTCCTCCAGGGGGTCTTTCTGACTCAGGGGTCAAACGCAAGTCTCCCGCATCTTCTCCACTGGCAGGTGGATCCTTTACTGCTGAGCCAGCAGGGAAGCCCTCAGTCAGTAGCACTGGTATTACCAAGTGGGGAGCGGCAGATGACAAAAGCATTGTTTCTGTTTTGGCTTTACAAAACTTTGAAAACAGACGTAAGACAACTCCACCTTTACCCCTACTCCTTTGACTAGGGAGTCGGGGGGGTGGGGAGCACACAAAGGGGAGCTGGATTGGGATTAATGTGGGCACAGAGAGTAGAGTTGCTCCGGAGGGTGAGAAGGAATCCCGTTTGTGGTCCAATGCTGGACTGCAGCCATGCTGCCAACGCCAGGTGAATGCCTCCCTCAACACAAGGGTCTGGTACTTAAAGAACAGATTTGCACCTCAATGTATGCAGGCTGTGTAGTTGAGGGGCTCTCCTGCCTGCTGCCCACCCTCCCCCTCTTGTCAGGCAGGGGGAAGCTTTGGCCCTGCTCTTTTCCATGTCAATTTGGTGATAACTAACTGTTCTCGTACCCTCATTCCATCTCTCCTGCTACTTTTTACCATTTTCGGGTTTTGATTCTCTATCCTGAAGCATCTAAAACCCAAAAGCATATTTGCCAGGAATCACCAGCTCCAGATGTTCACCTCTACCTTTCAGTCTACAAACCCAGAAATGAATGGTCCCACACTGCTGGTCCTGCCTGCTGAGGCCTATCATGGAACAGGCAGCACGGCTGCTTGGGTTTCGGCTGCTGTTGGAAACAGTCACAAGGGTGATGGGCAGCAGCCTGGGACTTTATGTTCCATAGACCCAACCTGGCATAGATGCCTCTTCACAGGCTCAGGATGTGTCCAGACAACGCATCCATGACCATAGCATCGCTCAGCTGGAGGGAGAAGAGACCCCATGCAGAACCCAGGACTCTGTGACCTCAGCCACAGATGAAGAGTTTTAGGACAGTACAGAGGCCCTAGGGAGCCACATGGCTTCCAGGCCCACCCAGTTCCTCAGGGAAGGGGGCCAGGCAACAGGATATGGCACGGGCCTTGGGAAAGCCGCAGTCCTCACAGAGGGCTCGTGGGCAGAAGAAAGCCTCAAGGTGGGAGGAAGACGAGGCCCCAGCGATCCTTTCCAAGACACGCTTAGGAGTCAGGCAGCTGCCCGGGTGAGAAGAGTAGGGCCATGCCCAGCCGGGAAATGGACCTCTGGAGATGCCACTGCGGGAATGTACAACCGTCCCCAGGCAGCCGGCTCCAAAATTACAGTCTGGCGAGGCTTTGATGGCGCAGCCAGGCTGATGAGGCTGAGCGGGGGCTGCGGGTAAGTTGCTACTTGTCTGCAGGGGTCACACCACCTAAGGCAGAAAGTGAGCAGAGGCAGAGGCTGCGTAGAGAGAGCGCCCCTACCCCCACCCTCTGACTCGCTCCACCCTTGCTTGTCCGGACACCTTCCTCCTCCAGATGTCTCACGTGGAGATTCAAGTCAAGTCTGCAGAGGATCCAGCCACACAGGACCAGGAGAAGGATCCATGGCTCCTTACTGCGGTTGTTAACTAGTCACCAGTTAGTGGTTTAGAACAACGCAGATGTTTAGTTTTGCAGTGTGAGAGGTCAGAGGTCTGGTATGGGTTTCGTCAGACTGAAATCAAGGTTATCTGCAGGCTGTGTTCCCTTCCAGGGGTTCTGAGGGAGAATCTGCTTCCCACTCACGCAGGCTGTCAGCAGGATTCAGTGCCTTGCAGCTCTGGGTCTGAGGTCCTGTGTCCCTGCTGGCTGTAAACTGAGAACTCTTACCAGCTTCTAGAGGCCACTGTGTTCCTTGGAACACAGCCCACTTTCTCCATCTACAAAGCCCCAAGGAGGCAGAGTCCGCAGGGGCGTCTCTGCCTCCCCTGTCCATCTGAAGGACCCGTGTGACTACACTCAGCCTACGGGGTAAACCCCCCTTCAGCATGCCTGATTTTCACCACACTTTTGCCATGACGGTAACATAGTCACAAGGGTGCAGGGATTAGGGCATGGACATTTTGGGGAGGACGTTTTCCTTCCTGCCGCATCACCACCTTCACTTCAGTCATGAAAACCGAGACCCTGAGAGGCTGAATGGCTTGGTCAAGGTCATACAGTAAGCAGCCAAGCCAGGTCTCAAACCCAGGCCTCCTGACGCCCGGCCCACTATGCTTGATGTTATATTCTCTGCCATGACTGCAACCTTCCCTCCACCCCACCCCACTCGCTGTGTGCACACCAGGACAGACACCCACCCTCTAGAGTCAGGATCCGACAGAGATCTACAGACACAGAAAATGCTGTTTGGGGGCACAGGGAGCCTTGCTTTCGCTACATAGAATGGCCCCTGGGCCTCTGACTTGGTTAGCGGTAAGCGAGGGACACAGACGGTGACCAGATTTAAGGCCCAGGGGTTACACTGAGGGCAAGGGGAAGAAGGGATCCAAGCATGACAGCTCACATCCTAAACTCTCCGATCCACCCCCAAGTCCACGACCCTGCCAATCAGCTCACTGCTGCGCCCAGCAGGTGCAGGAGCACAAGGGCAGGAAGGGCTGTTGGGCTTCCTAAGGGCTTTCTCAGATCAGGGTCCTGAAGATCCGGCCTGTAACCACTGGCTTCCCTTCAGTCTGAGGAGCGGTTCAAAACTCACAGCTTTGGGCCTTAGGCCTCCTGGGCCACGGGGACCACTGTGTCCCTTGGGGATCCAGCAGCACAAAAACGAGGGACACCTAAATCCAACCCTTGGCAGGGCAGTGGAGCACCGCAGACTCCCAGCCTAATCTGTGCCCACAGCAACCAGGCATCACTGGACACCATGCAAAGCCAGGGAAGACTAATAAGGGAGGGTGAGCGGGGTCCCCTTGCAGCGCCTGTCAACAGAAACCAGGAAACGAGCCCTGAGAAGGGGCTGTCGAGATGCGTGTTCTGACACCCAGGGCCTAAAGCACCCACAGCTCCTCAGCTTTCACCTGGCATCTCTGCCCACCATTCAGCAGCTCCACAGGGGACACTGAGCCTGTGTCTGCTCAGAAATCATTCACGTCACCTCAGCAAATAGAACTAAAGGGGTGGATCCAGCGGGTCACAGCCTTCCTTTCAGACTGGCAGGCAGAGTTCCAGCTCAGTGGGGCGCGTTTCACATACCTGTCCCAGCTAAGGAGATGCCCCCAGAAGAATCACGGAGGAAGGACCCTGGGAACGAATGGAGGAGCAGCAAACTCTCCAAGCCAAGGAGGGGAGGGTACACGGAGGCAGGCAGGGAGAACGAAGCCGGGCAGTGCATGACCATTTACAGATATGGTGCTAAAAGGGGCCCCAGGTTCACCTAACAACGCAAGATACTGTAACCTGGCCCCCCAGCACCCAGGCAGGGCAACGAGCAGCTGGGAAACAGCCGGAGCCCAGAGCCGAGTAGGGGCTTCCAGCCGCAGAGCTGGCCCCGCTGGGAGAAAGACGCTGAGACAGTCTCAGGCTTGGCACAACCAAGGGAGCGAGAGGGGGAGCAAGAAAGGCTGCCCGACCACAACGGGGTGGGTTTTCCACAGAAGTCGGAAACCTTCAAAGAAAGGAAAGCATGCAACATGCAACGGAAGCACCCCTCTCAGGCATCAAGGAGCAAGGCTGAGCACACATGACCTGCCACAGCAGAGCTGTGCGGCTGGCCAGGCCCTCTTCTCCACACCCCACCCAAAGCCATCCTCAGCTCAAGGACAGAGGCAGGAGCCCAGGCTGAAGGCATGGTGAGTTTCTGAAGTGCGGTTTATTAATCATTTTATTATTTTTTGGCCACACCGTGCAGCTTGCAGATCTTAGTTCTCCAACGAGGGATCGAACCCCCACCCCCACCCGCTATGAAAGCGCAGCGTCCTAACCACTGGAGCACCAGGGGATTCCCCTTGAAGCACGCTTTAAACAGACTTTATTGTTACAAGGGAGGCCCTACTGAGCAGGGCCTTATAAAGAGATACACGTGGTCCCAGGATGTCACCGTGGAGAAATCAAGACGTCATGATTGCAGAAGAGGTCACTGTAACAGAAGGACATGATCCAGGGGAGGCCGGCCGGGAATGCAGCAGACATGAGCAGGAAAGGCCGGGGTGGTCAGGTCTCGGGGGAGGGAGCGGACAGCGCCCATCACTCCCGCTTCTTGTAGCTCTCCAGGTGTGACAGGACCCAGCCGGAAGGCAGGAGGAAACACAGGAAACAGGAGGTGAGCCCAATGGCGACATCCTACAGAGAGCACAAGAGAAAAGGAACCCCCAGAGTAAGGCTTCCCTCAAGCTCCTCAGAGCCCGAGTAATCTTCCCAGACAGCAGAGAACCCTCTCCAGGAATCAAGGTTCAGGCTCCAGGGGAGGGCCACTCTAGGTCTTAAGGTAAAGGATCAGATATGGTGGCAGGGGTCAGCCCAGGTTACAAAGTTAAGGGAGAGGGACAAGGATCTAATCTTGCTTTGAAGCTGGCCTGTTTCGCAACAGGAACTTTGCACAGACCAGTAACTCCAAAATACACCTCTCCTTCCTTGTCTTAAAAACTTCTCCCTACCCAACTTTTGGGGCCAGAGCTAAGACTTTTTACAGCCACTTGAATATCCCCCAAAGCAGTTAAGGACACAGCACGACTTGGAGTCAGACTTCAGTTCAAATTCCTTCTGTGCCACTGGCGGTGTGACTTTTGACAAGTCAATTGCTGCTGTTGTTCAGGAGCCAAGTGTTGTCCGACCCTTCGCGACCCCACGGACAGTAGCCCGCCCGCCAGGCTTCCCTCCCCACCTCCTGGACTGTGCCCAAGTTCAAGTCCGCTGAATCGGTGTGCACCGCTCCTAAATTTCAGCTCTCTCAGCCAGGAAATGGAGATAACGGCCCTCTCTTGGCTCTCTCTCGGGATGACTGGCAGGGCTGAAGGAGACCTGTGCGGCACTCTTAGCACAGTGCCTGGCACACAGCAGGCACTCGGCTGCAGTTACAGTCACAATTATTTCCTCCACCGCCGCAGCGCTCTCTGGGCTCTTCTCCTAAATGGAAGCCCACTAACCTGGATTCTGAAGACTCGCATTCAAGGCCGAGAACTGCCACTGAGGCAAACGCGGAAAAGAGCCAAACAGGTGCAAGTCATTAAGGGCTAAACTCTCCCACGTTTCTGGGATTACTGAAGCCTGCGGGGGTCCTCCTCCCCACCCCCAGATAATTACTAACGACGACAGTGCTGACAGCCCGCAGGCATCTCCCAATGAGCTGATGTGTAAACAGGCTCAGAGCGGGGGGCTAAGGAAGCCTGCATAGCAAGGAAGCGACAGGGCAGCACTGACGTGGTCTGACCTGAGACCCTGGGGCAGACTGCCGCTCTCCAGGCGCCCAAACCAGCCCAGCTGCTCCCCTTTACGCTGTGAGCCGCGAGGTGCTGCGCTCCAGACTCGGCAGGCCCCCAACCTGCCGCGGGACCCTCAGTCCCACCTCCAGCATCTCCCATGCCCTTCCCGGCCCGCTGCTCACCATGGTCCCGAGCTGCTCCCGCGGCGGCTTGGAATGTATCTGGGCACGCGGCACTGGGAGCCGCCGGGCAGGGCCTGTCAGGCCTCTCAACAGCAGTGGAGTCAGCACAGACATGACAGCACGGAGTACACCGCAGGGAACGCGCAGAGGGAGTCCAAGGTCGCGAAATCAAAATGGCGACCCTGGCCGGAAGTTCCGGAGTGGTAGGGGCCTGGGAAAAAGAGCGACCCGGAAGTCCCTGGGAAGTGACGTAAGGAAACACCGCCCACCGCCCGTGTCAGTTTTTGGCGCTTTCCTCGAAACAGCCAATCGACGCCATCCTACCGCCGGTGGGCGGGGCACAGAGGGGCGTTTCTTTCAGGTATGCCCCGCCTCCAAAGCAGCCTATCTTCGTGAGTGACATCTGTAGCTACCCAATCACATAAGCCAGAAACCTAGGCGGCATTCTTGACTCCTCCCTCCATTCATACTCAAGTCTCTTTAGAAATTCCCTGTCCCCTCCAGGACTGTAATTTCTGGCACTAACCCGAGCAGAGCCTGTATCTGGTTCACTACTGTTTCCAAAGAGCTACTAACCTAACTGAACTCTCAGAGTTATCCTCTCCAATTCCAGTCTCCATGCAGTAGCAGCCAACCTTCCTCCCTTCTCTTGAAATATAAATCTAACCAAGCCATTTGTTACTTAGTCGCTAAATTGTGTACGACTCTTTTGCGACCCCATGTACTGTTATCTGCTAGGCTCCTCTGTCCATGGAATTTTTCAGGCAAGAATACTGGAGTAAGTTGCCATTTTCTTCTCCAGGGGATCTTCCCAACGCAGGGTTAAAACCTGCATCTCCTGCATTGCCTTGCATTGCAGGCTGATTCTTTACCACTGAGTCACCACCAGGGAAGTCCTTAACCAAGTCATATGTGTGCGTGCTCAGTTACTTAGTCGTTTTGGACTCTGTGACCCTATGGACTGTACCCTGCAAGGCTCCTCTGTCCATGAGATTCTCCAAGCAAGGTTACTAGAGTGGGTTGCCATTTCCTTCTCCAGGGGATCTTCCCAACCCAGGGATCAAACCCACATCTCTGTGTCTCCTACATTACCAGGCAGATTCTTTACCACTGAGCCACTTGGGAAGCCCTCCTAACCAAGACACACACCTAATTTAAAATCTTTGTGGCTCCTGATTGTATACTAAACAAAGTCTTAATTTCTGGATGTCACTTTCCACCCTCATCTGGAAGTATTCCCCACCCTTCTCCTTGCTCCCTGGTCCTCCCACCCCAAAGCCTTTTGCTTCTTTTTATCTTAGGTTCTACAGAACACTTTTTCAACACTTAACCTACCTAGCCTTCCTTTCTCACTCCAACTTCTACTTCTGAAACAGGAGGGAAGGTGGCAGAGCACCTTTAAAAGAATGACATAGCCAGGGGACATGACACAACCATTAGAACCAAATGGGTTCAATATTGTGGACAAGTCGACTTCCACTAGACTTTGAGTATACGCTCACTGTAACACATCAGCAAGCTAAATGGCACAACCACAGGTGCCATGACTGTTTCAAGGTAGACTATAAAGGTCAAAAAGCAGGTGTTAGTCCAGTTTCTGGAAATCCCCACCCCTTTCCCAAGAGACACAGGTTTGATCCCTAGGTCAGGAAGATCCCCTGGAGAAGAAAATGGCAATCCACTCCAGTATTCTTCCCAGGAAAATTCCATGGACAAGAGGAGCCTGGCAGGCTATAGTCCATGGGATTGTAAAGAGTCAGACACAACTGAGCACACACATACATACATCCCCAAAATAGCTGGAATACTCTTCCCACTCATTAGCCTATGAAATTACCCACTCCTATAATATGACAACCGCATCCCCTGGGGTCACCCTCTCCTTCTGAGATGGCCCACACTTTGTTTATGGAGTGTTTCTCTCTAAATAAATCCACTTCTTACTTATCACTTTGTTTCTTAATTCTTTCTGTGATGAGACATCAAGAACCTGAGCTTCATTAAACCCTGAAACTTGGTGTGTGATCTTAGTTACAAGACCATGGACTCAAGTCCCAGTCTGCATTTTGGCTGAGTTGGAGTCCCAACATGTGGGTCCAAGTCCCAATCTGTTGGGAGTCCCAGTTCACATGGTTTCACTTCCAGGCCTCCACTTATGGATACAGCTCACTTTAGTCAACAAATGTTTGCCAGCCTCTACTGTATTTCAGGAACTGTTCTAGACACACAGTGAACAGAGTAAAGAAAGACTCCCTTATCACAGAACTGACATTCCAGAGGCAGACAAAAGACAAACACTTGATGAGAAGTTATTGAGAGTGGCATGATGTGATAGGAAGTGGCAGGTGACCCTGCCACAGGAAGCCTTCCCTGGCGACCCCAGGCTGATGCCACTTCTGTGCCCAGCAGCCCCTGTGAGAGTACTGCCCACAGGAGTGGTCTTCGCCTCTAAGCTGGGGGCCATCTGAGGGCAGAGCCTGTATCTGGTTCACTCCTGTCTCCAAAGGGCCTGGCACACACTTAGAGAACATTTATGAACTGCAGCAGACTGAAGAGGAGAACAGGACGGGGGAAGGGCCGGTCACTGAGTTGGGCCTCATCTGTATAATCTCATTCCACCTTCACTACAGTGTTGCGAGGGAGGTGCTGTTATTATTTCACATGTTTTACAAGTGAGAAAATAAACCTGAAGAACTGGGTGACCTGCTCAAGTTCATAGAGCTCCAAGCCAGGATTCCAGGACAGGTCTCTCCATTCCAAAACCCATGTTTTTAAACCCACGAAAGCTGCTGTAAAAAAGAATTTCCAGAAGTTCCAGTTTTGATATTGGGGTCAATGGCATCAAAGACAGCAGCAGAGGATGGGGATGAAGTGAGGCGGCAAGAGGCAAAGCCTCAGCCCCACGTGAGCAGGGAGGGGTGATCACAGAAAGGTGGGCCGGACCCAGAGTGCCCCAGAGCGGAGGCGGTGCCCGAGCCTTTTCTGGAGACGTGGGCTCCCGGCCCTGAGCTCCCCAGGGCCCTTCTCCGCCCTCCTCCTCCTCTCCCCACCCTACTTGTGGGCATTGTTAATGTCCAGCAGCCTCAGTCCAGCCTTCCCCCAGCTACCAGGCCCCATGCCCTTGTCCTGGCCTGGGACCTGGCAAACAGCCCAGGACACAAGCTTCTAAGCACCTCCCCCACCACATCCCAAGGGACACAGCCTAAGAACACAGAGCTGGGAGGCCCAGGTCCTAGTTGCCTGCCCCTGGGAGGATGAAGGGACAGGGACCTCCCTGTGGCCTACGGGGCTTTGTCAGCCCTTTGTCCAGTAAACAAAGTAATAATGTCCAGATTAAAGCACGGCCAGGCAAGAGGCCTGGAGAGGCTTTGGGAAGGGGTGGACTTTCCTGTGGTCTCCTGGGTTACGCCCTTGAGGAATCTCACGTTCCTCTCCTCCACTGGCAGCTAGAGGGAAAGAGTGAACGTTTGTCAAGCAGGCACCTCTGTACTCTGTTCCAGGGCTTTCCCCACGGACCCTGTGATGTGCCTTCTTTCAGAACCTCCGTCAGAGAGAGGGAAAGAGTCTGGGAGAGGTAAGTAAGGCAGCTGAGTCACCGTCCGCAGTGATTTTAGAGCCCAAGAAAATAAAATCTGTCATTATTTCCACTGTTTTCCCATCTATTTGCTATGAAGTGATGGGACCAGATGCCATGATCTTGGTTTTCTGAATGTTGAGTTTTAAGCCAGCTTTTTCACTCTCCTCTTTCACGTTGATCAAGAGGCTCTTTAGTTCCTCTTCACTTTCTGCCATAAGGGTAGTGTCATCTGCATATCTGAGGTTATTGATATTTCTCCCAGCAATCTTGATTCCAGAGTGTGCTTCATCCAGCCCGGCATTTCGCATGATGTACTCTGCATGCAAATTAAATAAGCAGGGTGACAATATACAGCCCTGATGTACTCCTTTCCCAATTTGGAAACAGTCTGTTGTTCCATGTCCAGTTCTGTTACTTCTTGACCCCCATACAGATTTCTCAGGAGACAGGTAAGGTGGTCTGGTATTCTCATCTCTTTAAGAATTTTCCACAGTTTGTTGTGAGATACACAGTCAAGGCTTTAGTGTAGTCAATGAAGCAGATGTTCTTCTGGAGTTCTCTCGCTTTTTCTATGATCCAACAGATGTTGGCAACTTGATCTCTGGTTCCTTTGCCTTTTCTAAATCCAGCTTGAACATCTGGAATTTCACAGTTCATGTACTGTTGAAGCCTGGCTTGGAGAATTTTGAGCATTACTTTGCTAGCATTTGAAATGAGTGCGATTGTATGGCAGTTTGAACATTCTTTGGCATTGCTTTTCTTTGGGATTGGAATGAAAACTGATCTTTCCCAGTCCTATAGCCACTGTTGAGTTTTCCAAATTTGCTGGTATACTGCAGTGCAGCACTTTCACAGCATCATCTTTTAGGATTTGAAGTAGCTCAGCTGTTACACTTCAGCAACCCACTCCAGTGTTCTTGCCTGAAGAATCCCCAAGGACAGAGATGCTTGGTGGGTTATAGTTCATGGGGGTTGCAGACTCAGACACAGCTGAGCGACTAAGCACAGAATAGCACAAGCTGATATTGATATTAGGTTACAATACCTGTTACACTTCAGTTTTAAAAAGTTTTAAAACAAATGAGAAGCAGAGAAAACATAAAGTGTGATAGGGCCTTGCTTTCCTAAAACAAAGAAAAAAATCCCTAGGGTTAGGAATATGCATAGGTAAAAGTCTGTTCGGACACACAGTTGTGAACAGTGGTTCACACTAGTTCACGCAAGGGTTGAACAGTGGTTCAACACTTCAGATAGTGGTGGGAAATGGTCCTTTTCTGCTGCAATCTTTTTCTAAGACTGCACGTTGGGCACTTTTTTTTCAGCCGTGCCATGCAGCATGTGGTATCTTAGTTCCCAGGTCAGGGATCGAACCTGCAGCCCCTGCAGTGGAAGCTCTTGGAAGTCCCGTGAGTGCTTCTTTTGCCATTAGAATAAGCAAGCATGGAGAGGGCTCCCTGGCCGTGAGGGAAGTCTGCCTGTGAGTGACAGACTCTCTGGGGGGCAGGGATCTCCTCTGACACCCTGGTAACTACCGTGCTGCCTGCACGGACGGGGAGCTCATTCCCCAGGACTGCCCACTCTGCTCAGATTGCTAGGAATCTCTCCTGCATTGCGACGAGACCAAGAGATCCCAGCCTGAGTCCTGGTTCTGATCCAAGGGCCCAAGCTGTCCCTCCACCCCACCCCCTCCCCTGATTGGAGCAGTAAGAATAGATCCCAAGCCTTGGGGGTGGGTGGAAGAGCTGCTCCCTTCTCCTGAGACGTGTCCCCATCTGGGCCCCCAGTCCTGATGGTCATGTATGGGCTGGGAAGATCCCAGGTGCCCCATCCCAGGGCTGACTCCAGATCCTACTGGCCACACTCGGGTTAGAGACATACTGGGTGCCCTCACCTGTCCATGACCTGGCCCCTGTCCATCAAAGGCTCTGGCGCAACAACTGCTCTCTCTAGTAGAGCTGTGAGTCCTGGGGAGGAGGTCAGGCCTTAGCCCTGTGGGGCAGCAGGCATAAATCCCTCAGCCGCCTGTCCCCCAAATACGTGCAGCTCCAGCCACCCCACTGACCTGAACTCCCCTCCTGGCACATCACGTGAGGGCTGGGCTCTGAGCACCGGGGGTATAGGGTGAAGGGACCCCCACCCCAGGGCTCTAGCTGAGGTCAGCAGCGGCCTCTCTACAGGCCTGTGGGGACTATCTCCCTCGGATGGGGGTGGCAGCAGGAGGCCTTTGTAGAGCTCAGGAAGGGCCCACTGTCCAAAGGAGGAGGGTCAGGGGAGCAGGACCTTGACAATAATTCAGCAAGGAATGCGTGCCCGCTTCTTTGCTAAGGAAGCAGGCACACAGAGGTGGGATAACTTTCAGGCTCACAGAGCCCATGGGCAGGACTCTCAGAGGTCTTCGAGCCGCCCTGTCCCTCCACTCCCACCAGACGGTAGGCGCCCTGAGTCAGGAGCGGTCACACCCGCTTTATCTGCCGAGGGACACCCAGCACTCGGCAAACAGCAGGTACTCACTCCATACCTGCTGAATGAATCCTCCAAGACTCAAAATCCAGGTCTGAACCCCAAAGTCCATGCTCCCTCCACTATATCACTTCAGTGTTGTTACAAAGGGGATGTAAGCGCTGTTTCACAGGCGGCTGTCAAACTCCTCCCCTCTCTATTACCACCAAAGTGGTTATCTCAATGACTGCCAGTCAAAGCAGTAGTTCTATGACTGCCAGGGGTCACACAGAGAAATTAGAAATGGGGGTTTTCACGCAGAAAAGGGTAGAAAGGACTCAGCCATAAAAAGGAAAGAAGTAATACCATTCGCAGCAACACGGATGCAGCTACAGACCATCACACTAGTGAAGTAAGTTAGAACGAGAAAAGCAGATACCGTATGATATCACGTTTATGTGGAATCTAAAATAGGACACAAGTGAACCTATCCGCAAAACAGAAACAGGCTCACAGACACAGAGAACAGACTTGTGGCTGCCAAAAGGGAGGGGATGGACTTGGAGTTCGGGGTTGGTAGGTGCGAATAACTGCATTTAGAATGGATAACCAGCAAGGTCCTCATAAACAACACAGGGAACTATACTCAATATCCTGTGCTAGATCACAATGGAAAAGAGTATGAGAACGAATGTACATATGTGTATAACTGAGTCACTCTGCTGAACAGCAGAGGTTGACACAACATTGTAAAGCAACTACACTTCAATTAAAAAAAAAGGTGGGGGGGAAGGGATAGGAGGAGCCGGCTCTGGCCTGGGTTATCCTCAACAAGGAGCAAGGAGCCCCCGGGAGTGGGGCTGCGGATAGGGATGAAGCCGGGTCCTGAAGGGGCATCTGCTCTTCCTGGGGCACAGCTGTCACCAGGCGCCAGACATCCAGGGCCAGGCCAGGACGCAGCTGTCAGGGGCGGGGCAGGGGCGCTGCCCTCCCCGGGGAGACGCAGCTGTCCTGGCCCAGGCCCCTTGCATCTGGCTGCACAGGTACAGCTGCCAAGACGAAAGGAGGCTGTGGGCTGGGGGGGCCGCCCACAGTCAGCAGCCAAGAGTGATAAGCCAGCTGGTGTGTGGCAATGGCTCTGGCTTGGCGGAGGTCCCCCACACCTGTGCAGGCGCGGCAGTCAGGTCACCAAGACTTCCTGCCACCGCCCCTGCCCTGTGGTACAGACGGGTAAACTGAGACCCCCCAGGGGGAGGGCTGCTGGGCTAGAGGACTCCCCCAAAACACACCCAAGGCCTCCTTCCCCAGCTCCCTAGCACATCATGATGGACTTGGCCAGGACTCGTATGTGGGCAAGAAGCCCGGAGCAAGCACAGCATCCTTTCGTTCAAGTACCCCACGGGGCACGGCACCCCCACCTCGGACAACAGGGAGATCTGTGTGTGCCACAGCCTCCATGACAAGCTGCGTGTGGCCTGGGTGGAGCACCGGGCGCTGCTCACCAATGTGTGTATGTATGTGTGTGTGCGCGCACACACACACACACACACGTACATGATGTGTATATTACCTCCTAAGCATATACACATGGGCTGTGCTGCTGTGCATGCTCAGTTGTGTCCGACTCTTTGTGATCCCACAGACTATAGCCCACCTGGCTCCCCTGTCCATGAAATTTTTCCAGGCAAGAATACCGGAGGCCCCACTCAACTCAAAGGTCAACAGCAAGCTGAGGACCACCCAGGTCATATAGAAGACACTGAACCTTGTCATGTAGGGGGCACCTTAGCCCGTGCTGAGGCTACGCCTCTGGCCACACCATGGGGTCCCCCAGGCTCACCCCTGCCATGCGGCTACCCTGCATCCAGACCTCTCTGCCTGGACTTACTACTCCAAACCCTGGGCCTTCTCTCCATCGCCTGACAGCTGACCTCTGACCTCCAGCCCAGGGCAAGTCCCTGAGTCTTTTCATTGTTCTCCACACCCCATCTCACAGCCAGGCCCCCAAAGACCCTGAGGCCCTGCACGAGAGCCCCGTCCCTGATGCCCACCCCCCTTCCTGTCGTGTTCCCCACCGCTCCTGCTCCTTGGATCCAACATTCAGAACACGGGCTGCCCTGAGAGTACAGGCCACTACCTGGCACCCCCTCCCCAGCTCTGTCTGAAGCCACTGTGTAACCCACCCCCAGGCTTGTGCTGGGCCCCAGGGATGGCAGCACCGACAACGTGCCCACCCGAGGGCCATGTACTGCCCCTCGAAACCCAACTCCTGGGCTAGGAGGGCTGGGACCCCACTGATTCCCCTGTGAAGATCCTTGCTGAGTGCAGCTACTTTTTCACCACCACCGGTAAGGGGTGGGGTGGTTAAGCACCCCTCCCTGTCCCACCCCCCAACCCACAACAGCACCCTCCTGCATCAGGCCAGGACCACCCTGCAGCACAGAACCCTGGACAGGAGGAGGGCGGGCCACACCCATGGCGGCTGCAGCCACCCCCAGGTCAGCTGTCAGGCCTCGGCTCACGGCCGCAGCCCCAACCTCGTTCTGCTAGCGGCTCCAAGTCCTCTCATCTGGTCCCTTTGTAGGATCTCTTCTCTTCAAACTTGGGGTGTCTGACCCAGTGCACAGGGTGGCCCTTCCTCTGCCAGCCTGTAGCAGACATTCGGCTTCTCAGGGCAAGGAGCCCCACAGCCCCAAGTCTGGTGTTCAGGTTTCGCCTTTTCCACCATGGCACAGGCACGACCCGGGTGATGCAGAAATGTGCATGCCCCCAAGAGGGCCCCCATGGGTGGTGAGCCCCACCCTCGGCAGAGGGTCTGGGTTGGAGGGGGCTAACCCATGAGCAGTGTGAAAAGGCAAAATGATAGGATACTAAACAAGAAAACTCCCCAGGTTAGTAGGTGCCCAATATGTTACTGGAGATCAGTGGAAAAATAAATCCAGAAGAATGAAGGGATGGAGCCAAAGCAAAAACAATCTGATGCTGGGAGGGATTGGGGGCAGGAGGAGAAGGGGACAACAGAGAATGAGATGGCTGGATGGCATCACCAACTCGATGGACATGAGTTTGAGTGAACTCCAAGTGGTGATGAATCACAGCAGGCCTGGCTGTGATTCATGGGGTTGCAAAGAGTCAGACACGACTGAGCGACTGAACTGAACTGAACTGAACCTGGGCCGTGGATTTTGGAGCGCAGGCTCTAGCAGATCACTCAGGGATCACTGAAGTAAATCTGGGGTCTGTGACCCTGGCCTCTGAGAACAAGATGACTACGGCTGTTTCCCCTCCTCTGGAGGGCAGGTCATCACTGTTGCCCTGGCCCCATCCTAAGGCCCTCCTCCAGGCCTCCACTGGGGGTGAACCTGCCCCTGCAGGGCAGACATGCCTTGACACGGACCTTCTCAGCTCCAGTCCCCACCTTTCTAGGCAGCTCCTGCATGGGACAAAAGGCAGGCCTCTCTCAGGAGATAGCGCCCCTACTGGCCAGGACCTGAGGGATGCTACCAGGCCAACAGGTGTCAGCTTTGCCAGGCAGGGAGTCCACCAGGACCAACAAGACAGCCCACAACTCCATCGTGAAACGTGACGTGGACACCCACAAGGACCTGCATGCCCACAGTATCCTGTCTGAGGCACGACCACGGACCAGGGAACTGCAGACGGATGCAGACCCTGCTGGGCCCTCAGCACTGTGAAGACCAAGGGTGAGTGGCCGCTGGCATCCCAGGGGATCACCAAATGCCAGTGTCCTTCCCCACTGTAGCCAAGCAACAGTGCGAGGGCATCCGGCTGTTCAGTCTCTGAGGTGCCTCTGCAGCATCTTCCCAATTGCCCTAGACCCTTGACCACATGAGAAACCACCTCTGCTAATACTTTTGAAGAGGGAAAAGTGGAAAAAACCAGAATAAACCTGGCTGTGTTTGAATCAGCCACTTTCAAAGCCTGGTGGTAGAAACCATTGGTGACCAGGTTTCACACACTGGGGAAACTTTCAGACCAGCTCAGGCTCTGCCTGAAACTGAGGACCTCTCGTCCTGCAACTGCGTCTCTTGCTTTATCTGCTCACTGAAGTGGTGGGGGTGAGGGGGGTGGGCGCTCCAGCCCGTACCACTTGGAATGATGAAGTCTGAGCTGCAGATGGAGGCAGGGGTGGGGGCAGCCATCTCGGAGGACCAAAGAGGGAGCCTGGTTACTTAGGAAAGTGGTGTGGAGGGCAGACGGGGCCAGTGGTGGCAAAGGGAGGCCCCTCCAATCCTTCTAGATCTGGTCATTTACTCTACAGCAAGGGGACAGTGACTCCAAGGAATTCCTGCCTGGGATTACAACAGCCTTCAAGGAACAAGGGCTTCCCTTGTGGCTCAGCTGGTAACAAAAACCACCTGCAATGCAGGAGACCTGGGTTTGATCCCTGGGTTGGGAAGATTCCCTGGAGAAGGAAAAGGCTACCCACTCCAGTATTCTGGCCTGGAGAATTCCAGGGACTGTATAATCGCACTGAGTGACTTTCACTTTCAAGGAACCAAGAACTGTGTGTGGGGGGTGGGGTGGTGGAAGTAGACTTCCATCTCATGAGAAGGCTGTTGAATGATGCTCCAGCATTTAAAATGCTCTCCTTCCCCAAAGGCTGGGACACCTTCCTTCATGCCTCCAGGGTAAGGGAGCTGCACCCACCATCCCCGGCTGTGCCCCCACCCACAGGGCTGAGGCCACATGTGGCACCTATGAGACAGCTGTTGACTCTGCTCCTTTCCTCAAATCACTGTCCCGCCAGAACGCGAAGACTCTGGGGGCTCAGGGCTCCACCCTGACCGCCCTCTCCACCTTCTGGCAGAGGTGACCGCCGGGCAGCAACACAAGGAGGCTGGCCCTCAGCGCCCACGGGAAGCACTCTGAGCCCTGGCTCCCGGCCCACTTCCTGCCCCTGCTCCCTGGGCCACGCTTCAGCGGGAGTCCGCCTGGGAGAAGCCGCACAGCTCCATCTGTCATATTCAAGAGGCCTGAGCCTCCCGCAGCTCGTAACTCTCCTGCCCTGTCAGGCCTGACGTGAGTTACCCTTCCTTTGGGCCGCTGTCTTTGCTGAATGAAGGGGGGGACCAGAATCTTTTCAAGAGACGAAGAATATTCTGAGTACCCCTGTTAAGTCAAAGAAACACCAACGCGCTCTTCTATTCAACTCCCACACAAATGTTCTGGAATTTATGTTTGCCTGCAGACATTAAATGTCACAACACTTGGCCTGGGACTCTCTCCAGCGTGCAGAGCAGGCACCCTTCAGGAGACCTTTGACCTCTGCCCTGGGCTTCTGAGAAGTGGCACAAACATGCATTCAGTGGTCTCGGTTTCCACTACTGGCTCCTCGCCTCCAACGCTGAGGTTTTCCCCACCTGAGGCTTCCTTCACAGGAAGAGGTGTGTGGCCATCACAGCTACCTGCCCCAGGGGTTTAGATCCAATGCTGGATGGTCTGAGCCCTTGCTGCCATGGCACCTCAGCACCAGGAAGCCATCCCAGCAGCTGAACAAAGTGTCTTTTATTTGTGACACACAAACACAACCAATGCAAAAAAAGATCACTTTTCCCTTTGATTCCAGTGATAACAAGTTGCTAAAGAAAATATATATATATATATCAAGAAGGCGTTTTATCTCCAAAGTTTCCTCTTAAAAACAAAAACCAGGAAGGGTTAAAAAGAACCACACACATGTCATGTACACATCTGACATCAATGAAAATAACCTGAAATAGAGAGGAAAACAACTAAAAAACAAACCTCAAATTAATATTTTTAACATGCCCCAAACAAACAAACCAAAAAGCCTGGTACAAGACCTGCTGTTTCTTAAAACCAAGACCTTGGGGAAATGGAGACTGACAGTTGAGAACTGAACAGGCTCAATGGCAACCACAGTGTGACCTACAAGCCTCAGGATGTGCCTCCCTGCCCAGCCTGACCCTGACCCCCCTCCTCCCCAGCAGCCTGTGGGTGCTGGCAGAGGCAGCTGGACAAGCAGGACCCACACCCAGTGTCCACTGACCAATGGGGCTCAGTGCCAGGTGTCCAGTGAAGGGAAAGAGACGTGGCCACTTCACTGCCTCTATGTGGGACTTACACTGGGGTCCCCCTGGGGCCCCGTGCGTGGGAGGTTATCAGAAACCCATGATCTAAAATGATGAATATTTATCATTCTGTGTCCTCTGACAGACAGCAAGGATCAAAGGAAAAGGTCTTCCTAAATATGCTTCCGTTGTTCCATGATTCTTAGAAGGAACCCTCTAATGTCCTCCTAGCAATGAAAACCCTCCCCTTTGGGTAAAATCTCCTGGGAGCCAGCCGAGTGGGGCAAAGCTGGGTTTGTTCCAGTGTGAAGGCGTGGGGCCCTCTCCAAGGGAGTGCCACGTCCACCGCTGGCCAGTCAAGAGCATCGCAGAGCACTCAGCGGGGAGGCTGTGTGCCCCGGCTCCGCACACGTGGGAGCCTGGGGGAGAAGCCAGAGCGGCTTCAGGGAGACAAGCCTGCACAGGCGGCCTGAGCCAGGGCAGGGGCTGAGGTGTGAGTGGACTGAGGTCAGAAGCACTGGCCAACCTCCTGGGAGCAACAGTCCACAGGCAAGACCCTTGGGATGCTCTGGAAGGTAGAGCTCCAGGTTGTCCCAGGGGAGGTAGCAGGTGCTTTTTCCTGGGTAAGGATTTGGTCATTCTCTTCCCTGGAAGGGGAGTAGGTATGGGGATGAGCTCTGACCCCATGCCCTGTCCACCTCACAAGAGGCGAGGAAGGGGCTTCCCCACCCACCTGCCACCTGTGACACCACGGAGAAGGGCAGCTGTGGGGCTGCGTCCTGCGCTGCCGGCCAGGGCAGGCCTCCCTGAGGGAGCAGGGGCCAGGCTAGGGGTGCAGGCAGGAGGCCTGCTGCTGGCTGGGGGCTCTCTGAAGGCCGGGGGGCAGGGGTATGGCGGTGGGGAAGCAGACCCACCCCCAGAGAGCTAACAGCACCGAGATATGAGAGGAAACGGCATTAAATATGGCAGGAACGAGGGGCCTGAAGGGGGACGATGAGGGGCTCCCTGATGTTATTCCCCCTTGAGAGTCAGAACGGGGCAGGGGGCAGATGAGAGGCAGAGGGAGGCAGGGAGAGGGGACGGAGACGAGCAGGCCGTCCACAGCAAAGGCTCCAGCTCTTTCCTATGAATAAAAACCTCGGGTCACCACCTAGAGATCACGGGGCCAAGCTTAGGATGCAGCCCGGTCAGAAGCCAGAGAAGCCGTGGTCCCCGCACAGGCCCCAGACGCTGCTTCCCGGCCCCTCAGCACCTCGCCGACAACCACGGGCTCCCAGAGCCGGCTGGTCCCTGGGACAACTCCACTCTAACTGCGGATCCACAAAGGCACAGCCAGGAAGAGCGCCCTTGCTTCCCGGGGTTGTGACACAGAAGACCTTCCAGGGGTCTCCGTCGAGCCTCCCCTCCACCGAACGGGAGGAGTCACTCTGAAGCCTCTGTCGGCATAAGAGCCTATGCCGAGTCCACGCCTCTTTGGGAACCAGCCAGACACTGACCCAGGGCTCCAGGATTTTCACGAAGCTGGGAACAAATGCTCCATTCGTCCAGCTGTGTGTGTGGCGGGGAGGGGGCTTGTCAGAAATCCGGTGGCAGGGAGGTCGCAGAGTCCCATGCTCAAGGCCGAGGGCCGCGTGAGAAGGCAGCCACTGTGAGAGGACGTGCCAGGTGCCCAGCTCCTCGCTGCCCCTCCCGGCAGCCTGCCCTTCCAGGGGAAAGCAGGAGGGGCAGGCGGACCACACTTCCCCAGGGTTGGGGCTGAGGAGGCCGCCAGGAGAGCGGCGTGAACTGGGGAGAGGACAGGCCTTGGAGAGCGCGTTCCAGCTTCGGACTCAGTGGCAGCAGCCGCCACAGTGCCCGCCCGAATGGGAGTGCTGGCTGTCCCCAAACTTGGTCCTCCGGCTCAGGATCTCATAGGAGCAGTCCTCCCCACAGCAACCGGACATGCTTGGGGAAGAGTCATCGATTTCAAATCTGCAGGCAGGCAGGCAGGAGGAAAGGGTCGGTGGGGGGCAGCGGACTGCCTTCCACCCCAGGAGTCAGGGCTCAGAAGCAGGGCAGGGGACCAAGCCAGAGGCGTGCCCACACCATCTCCCCCAGCCCCTGCCCCCTGGATCTCAGGCCCAGGAGCTCAGTGTCAGGACAAGGGGGGCCAGGACAGGGAAAAAGACACGGCCGGCAGCTGCCGCCGTCCAGGGGCTCCCCCACCAGGCCCAGCTCCTTACTGCAGCGCTTCTCTGAAGAACTGGTAGGCGCCATGATTGTGCTTAAATACCGTTAACATAACTTTCTTCATCTGTGTGCTGAGAAGGAAGCAGAGAGAACCTTCCAGAAGGAGAAAAAGGTGCTAAATCACACGTGCTCTCTTGTGCCTCCGCCTGCTGTCTCCCGTTTGCTCCTGGGAGTGCTCCTGAGCCCCGCTCGGCAGTCTCAGTACCGCCCCGAGACGAGGCTGCTCCCCGCCTGACTGGCTTCTCCTCCGCGTCCCAGTGGAGACACACAGAACAGGCACTTGGGGGTGTTTGCTGCCGTGGGCCCACTGCACCAAATGGGGAGACACGGCAGGGCAGGGAGGTTCTAGATACCCTTCTTCTAGAACGTTCCTGTGAGTCTTGTCCCCACCTCCCCTCCTGGGCATACAGCAGAGGCAGCTCCTCTCAAGAGCGACACACACAACACACAGCCCTACCTGTTGGCCATGAGCTGCAGAATCTGTATGAGGAACTTCCCCAGGCCTTTCCGCCGCACCTTGCTCTCCAATTGCACCTCGTAGCTGGTGGGGGGGAAAGCAGGGTGAGCCTGCAGGGGCTGTGAGGCCTGGCCCAGGCCCAGACATGCGCGTGGCCTCCGCCTCCTCACCAGTGCCCACCCCCGCGCCGCGGCCCCTACCAGTACAGGACTTCATCCCCGCACTCCACGTCAAACCGGAAGTGAGAGAAGGCGACGGGCACCGATCGGCTTTCCCACGCGATGAGGTACCAGGCTCGGTCATCTGTCATCTCCTCGCGCTTCTCTCGGTCCTTCCAGCCCCACTCACTCTGCTCGTACCTGGGAGACAGTGGCAGTCAGGACAGGGACTCTGCAGAGCACAGCCAGTCCCCTCCCACCAGGCGTGCTTACATGGTCTGCATGTTGGTCTTGGTCAGGTCGAAGGCCCAGTCCACGGTGGCCGGCTCCAGGCCAGACACTCGCTTACATTCAATGGAGACATTCAACCTGCGAGAGGAAGAGGCGTCTGGAGCCGGCGCCAGTCCCAGCGCCTCCTGCTGCCTGGACAGCCTGGTCTCAGTGAACCTACAGGGAAAAGCTGAACCCGGACATGACGACAGAAGGTGCCGGGGAAGGAACGAAGCCATTCAGGCTGAGATTAACGACTGTCATCACCAGCCTACCACCCTCCTGACCACAAGCCAGACTTCCTGCTGCGCCCCCCACACCATCCTCATCAGACTCAGCACTCTGTCAACTCCTGCCCCTCTCGGCTACCTGTTCGCTCTCTCTGCCCATTCTTTTGTACTTTGTTACAAACACTCGAGTCCTCTCTGTTCTCTTAGTTCCTGCCCTGAGGCATTTTTCCTATTGCTTTCATTTCTGAATCAAGTCCTCACTGGGCACCCATGGGAGCCTTTCGTTCTTATCTTCCAATCTCGCCTGCGAAAGTGGCTGGATGACCTCAGGCCCTTCAGGAAGACTGCAGCCCCCATCCCCCTGAGGAGTCCTGCCTGTTGCCTCCTCTGAGGACACAGGAGTGCTCTCAGCTAGCTGATCAAACAGAATGCATCAGGTTCAGGTTCACCCCAAGTTCTGTTTCCCTAAACTCATGAATGAGGCATTACGGTATCAATCTATTTTTTTTTTAGCCATGCCATGCAGCTTGCAGGACCCTAGTTCCCTGACCAGGGCCTGAACACGGGCCACGGTAGTGAAAGCTCCTAGTCCCAATCACCAGACTGCCAGGGAATTCCCTCGATCTGCTATTTACTTCTAAATGACTTAAGTAAATTACAGTTAAACTCTTTGGCAAATTGTGAAATCACATTCTCCAGGAAGCGCCACATTCTGAAAGGACTGACTCGACTCCTCAGAGGACATCACCCCTGGAAGCCAGTCACCCCTGCTGACTGGCACACTGGATGAGCTACACGTGTGCTCGGCCACGTGCATACAGGACTCCTGGCTCTGAAGTCTTCTTTCTTTGCACTATTGGCCACGTAGTGCTCAGAAAAGACCCAACACAGCACTGCATCTGTCTTAGCTATAAATTTTCTGAAGGCCAGTTGGAGAGTATAGATTCTCCACTAATCTGACTTCTTTAAGTACATGAAAGTACAGTCTGAGCCACACAAATCACACACAATTCCAGGCACCAAATGAGCCCAGAGTCAACTGGCAGTGCCTGCTTCAGAGCTGGCCCAGGTTTCCGGAAGTCATGAGAATGTGGGGCAGGAACAGTAAGATTGCAGTAAGGAATCTCTGCTGTTGCTCAGTCACTAAGTTGTGTCTGAGTCTCTGCAGCCTCACAGACCGCAGCACTCCAGGCTCCTCTGTCCTTCACCATCTCCCAGAGTTTGCTCAGATTTATATCCACTGAGCCGGTGATGCCATCCAACCACCTCATCCTCATCGCCCCCTTTCCTCCTGCCCTCAATCTTCCCCAGCATCAGGGTCTTTTCCAGTGAGTCGGCTCTTAGCATCAGGTGGCCAAAGTACTGGAGTTTCACCTTCAGCATCAGTCCTTCCAATGAATATTCAGGGTGGATCTGCTTTAGGATTGAGTGGTTTGATCACTTTGCTGTCCAAAGGACTCTTGAGTCTTCTCCAGCACCACAATTTGAAAGCATCAATTCTTCGGTGCTCAGCCTTCTTTATGGTCCAACTCTCACATTTGTACATGACTACTGGAAAACACCATAGCTTTGACTAGACGGACCTTTGACTATCACTTTGGCAGAGTGATATCTCTGCTTTTTAATGCACTGTCTAGGTTTGTCATAGTCAAACTGTGTCAAAGGACTTCCTGGAATCTGAATGATGATGCAGCTTCAAGAAGAGTTGTAACGCATCTGATTATAGACAGGAAGAATACGTTAGCGTGATACTATGAAACTCAGACAGCCGTGCAAGGCAAAGGCAGCGTCACCGACTAGTCTCTCCTTCATAACTCGTGCGTTCCCACTTGTCTTAGCTCATTCATCAGAATACTGACACCGGCTCCTACTTACAGTCTGGATACAGTCTCTGTGATCCTTAAAACAACCTTGCAAGTTTGGCAGCATCACTCCATTTAACCGATAAAAAATAAGGCTTGAAGAGTATGTCGACTTAACCAAATATGCTTAATAAGAAGCATCATTATGATTCAAACCCATGGTGGTGATTCTGTAAAATCATAGCCCCTATTTTTCCCTGAGCCAACAGCATCTCTGGCACCTATTTTATAAACCAAAGCAAGAGAAAGGGGAGGGGAGCTTCAATCCAGAATCGGCAGTGACCTGGATTAGGAAAGAGAACAGCAGTAGTAACAACTCACACGGGTCTAGCCTTAGTATGTTCCAGGCACTAACAATCCTTCTGATGATTCTGTGGGGAAAGGACCCATTTCGAAAATTCAGACACAGAGAAGGTAAGTACTTTGTCCAGGGTCACAAGGCCCTAAGTGGCTTTTAACCACTGTACTACACACTCAGGGAAAGAGCGCTGGACTGAGAATTAAAAGTCCCCTCAGCTGCCAGGGAAAAGCTCCACAAGCTCAGACTCTCATCTAGCCTCTCAGAGTCTCAGTTCTCTGCCTAAAACGAGGGAGTCAGCCCAGATGACTTCTCAGTTTTGTTTCCGCTCTGTGGTTCTCGGTCGGAGGGCACAGCGAGTCCCACACAGACGTCAGTCTGAGACCAGGCCACCTATGCTCATCCGCAGATCCCTCTGTTATCCTAACGGAGGGGTTTGTGTCAGCAGGATACTAGCCATTGTTTCTGCTTTTTCAATAACAAAGAAAAAGGAAGTCTGAGGACGCCTGCTCTGGAAAGGTGAATTCCTAAAGAGCAAGGAGAGGACAGGTAGGAACGCTGAACACTCACCCATTCCGGTCATATTTCTTGAACACGGGGAAAGCCTCCAGTGGGTCTCCAAGCTGTGGAGGGAAAGAAGAGAGTAGTGAGCAGCACAGGCACAGGCCTGGCCATCACCGGCTCCACCCTGCGTTGACCCACGGGGAGGCACAGCTCCCCGGCCCAGGAGCAGTCCTCGCACAGACCTGCCATCTGTCTTAGCTCTGCAGTCACGTGTAGGAAGAAGGCCCGACAAAGCTGTAGCTTCATTTGACACGGGAAAGAAGAAACTTGACTGCCTAATACTGAAACACTGGCCTCCGGGCCTAAAACCTGCTCAGTGCCCACCTGACCCAAGAGAGAAGAGAGGTCCCCGATCCACTCATGTCCTTCTACGAGGTCCTCAACTAACCTTCCCTGGTCAAAATCCAAGATAGAAAATCATGTCCCTGAGCCACAACCTTGAAAGTATGACTGTTTACTGAGTGGACTAAAAGAATAACAAAACCTGGAACGTGAACTGCGGCAGGAAGAGTGACCCAAATCTCTCCTGTTTCATAGGAAAGCTGAGCTGCTCCCAGTCAGGCCCCCCAGGCGCTGAGAATCATGGCTACTCCTCCACCGACTGCGGCCCCTTGAAACCAGGCTGCTGCAACCCCCAGTGCATAGCACAACCTGTGGCACCTCCCAGGCAGGCAGTAAATGTCTGAAGGCAAGAATGAGAACACTATACCACATTTTACTAGGGAGGCTTCCTCCCCAAGAGGCAAAACCCTAATAAAAACTTTTCCAGGCGCTTTTCCAGTGGTAAGGAAACAGACCCACAAAGAGAAGCAGCCACTTTTTCTTGACCCCACACTTCTCTGCACGCCTGGGTCCATCCCTGGTCCTCTCACAACTCTCCCAGGCTCCCAGCCAGGCTGGTCCAAAGCCCCACCCCAACCCCACCGCAGCAAGAAGGCAATAGAGGTGCGGATGCGGAGTAACTCTGTTCTGCCACAGGGTGGCGCCAAAAGAAGTCAAATTAAAAGCCAAGCTGAAGTTCCAGGACAACTGACAGGGAAAGCGGGGAGAGTCACCCTGTTGGCGGCGTCCACTTTGGCACAGACAGCATCCATGGCTGCTCGCTCCTCCAGCCGCTTCTGTTTCTTCTCCTTCGCTTTGCTTGACTTCCTCTGCAAGAGGGAAAAGCAGAGTGGGCTGGAAGGCAGTGACCAACAGAAGACGGGACTTGACTTTCCCTCCGGGGACCCTAAGGGCTGGTCCCCGATTCGGGTGCCTGGTCTCAGCAGCAGGAACTTCAGGTCTGGCTGCCGCAAGCACGGTCACCTGGTCACGTAGGAAAGACCTGAGCGTTTCCCAGGCGTGAGACCATGGGAGCATCGCTAGACTTCTCCGCTTCCCTACTGGAAGAAGCCTGACCGCAGGACCACTAGGTCACTGTGAGGACTCAGTGAGAGCACAGGGCGACACCTGAAGCAGAGCCCCGTGCCTCAGCAGCTGCCTAATAAATATTCACTTGTTCATTCCCTCCTAAGGAAGGAACAGGTAATTTTAGACACATTCAGGGCAGGTTTCAGGAAGGCGATGGCATCTGAAGCAGCTGCTATCACTCTTAAGTATAAATTTATTCAAAGCCTTTTCAGTGTCTTCAGGCTTCAAGAAACAAAGATCTGCTCTGGGGACAGCCTCCTGGGGAGGTGGGTCCCTTTCTAAGCTAGGCCCGGGGCACTCCAGCTTAAGGAGACGGAGCTGCTCCCAGAAATGGCTGCTCAGGCAAGGCCAGCGAGTGGCAGGCGCACTGAGCACCTAGTGATGACAAGGGCAGAGTGAAGGGCCCCAAGGAGTTCACCTGGGGACAGAGGCCAAGCTGCCATGTGGTCAGCAGAGCCAGGCTGCGGGGAGGAGCAAAGGGAGGCTGCCCTCACACAGAGAAGCAAACCGCGAACCCCCCCACCTCCCAGTGGAGCACGTCCAGTCTGGAGGGTCACATGAGGTTTTCTCAAGTCCACATGGACCCTCCCCTCTTACCCTGTGTAAAAACTGGCAGGCTTCCCTGGGGGTCCAGTGGTTGGGAGTCCACCTGCCAGTGCAGGGAAGGCGGGTTCCAGCCCAGCTCCGGCAGGACCCCACGTGCTGTGGAGCCCACAAGAGAAGCCACTGCCACGAGAAGCCCAGGCACCGTGATGAAGAGGAGGCCCTGCTCCCCACAACTAGAAAGGGCCTGCACGCAGCAACGACGACCCACCACCACCAAAGAACGATCAAACAAACAAACTGGAAATACGGGGAGAAGAGCCCAAAGCTCAGCAGAACTTGTCCAAAGCCTCTTTCTGCCCTCTACTCCCTTCAGGTCTTAGGACAAGCCACAGCCATTCTTGGAGCCTCCTTCCCTCAACTGATGAGCACGGCCCTTAATACCTCCTTTAAAGTATTAAGCCCGTGAGGGTTACTGTGGCCTGTGTTCAATAAACAACACTTCCCATTCTCACTCCCAAGGAGGGGCAGAGCAGCACAGGCACCAGAGGGTGCCTGCCCACCCAGTCTGAATCCTGAATTACACCAAGGCACTGGGAAGACGGCTCTGCTTTTCACCAGCCACATGGCCTCGTCTGACCCCACCCCTCACTTCCTGACCTCACCAGTGAGAGGTCTTGCTACTTCTAATTCCACCAGAGCTGGGACACAGCCCAGAAAGGGTGAGCTGAAAAACCCAGCTGCTGGATAAACTCTAACCTCAGTTCCTCCAGGAATGACAGTGCTTAACTCCTGCACAAGCAAGCAGGAGGCAAGAGTTCCGATACCAGGAGTCCACAGGGGTGGCTCTTTTAGGTACAGACTCACCCAGCACCGGCTGTGTACCAGCTGCAGGCTGGGCACTGCAGGAAGCCGGGCTGGAGCCCCTTTCTTACCTTCCTGGAGGAAAGAACAAACAAGAGAGCAGACTGTCTTCAT
Source organism: Moschus berezovskii (assembly GCF_049115385.1). Lineage (NCBI taxonomy): Eukaryota > Metazoa > Chordata > Mammalia > Artiodactyla > Moschidae > Moschus > Moschus berezovskii. The sequence goes on from NC_142484.1 coordinate 8,779,827, forward strand.
GACACTGGGATCTGGGGACAGAACGAGCCCCTCCCTACCACAGAGAGTTTTTAGAGCATCCTTTTTTCCCCCCTCTGGGAATCTGAGTTTCAAGACAACACTGAGAGATACACTCATCTTGCAGAACACTTTCACAAGAAACTGAGGCTCAAAGGGATGTCGTGACTTGTTCAGAGTTCCCCAGGGAGCAAATGGCAAAGGGGAGACTAAATCCCAGGAGCTGGGCTGCAGATTCAGCATCTGTCCCCCTAGCCACGCTGTCTCCCACTGGGAGAGCCTACCCCTGTGGCCAAGACCTTCTCAGTTCTGTTCAGATAAGGTCAAGATGGGGCCTCAGGAGCCGCTAAAGCAGCCACTGGGTGACTCATTCCTCATTACCCTTCTGGCATGGTGGCAGCTGAAGTGACATGCCCACGCAGTACCACCCCAGACCCCACCTCCACACTGAGGTAGGGATAAAAAACAGGGAAACCTGAGATGGAAGATCACCAGGGCTGTGAGATGGGGCAGAAAGAACATGCGCTTTGCCATCAAACAGGCCAGGCGACTAAGAAAGGAACTCTGCTTCCAGGAAACGAACTCCACCTCCAGGAAAATGGGGACTCGACTCGGCGCCGGCCTAACAGAACAGCCCGAAGGCTAGGTCAGAAGTCCACACACCTTCACCGTCGAGGCCAGCTCCCTGCCTTCACCCTGCACGTGGGCTCTCTCTCAGCGTGATACAGAGCTGAAGGATCGGAGGTGCTACACGTGTGACGTCCAGAACCCAGAAGGCAATGAAATCTAGGCTCCCTCCATAGAGCTCACTCTTAGGCACTAAAAGTAAGCAATTCCTAAGCACAAGCAGCAGGAGGGCCGGGTCTGGGCCTCCAGACTTTTGGGCTCATTCACGCGGGGGAACAGGTGAGCCAGGCGGCTCTAGGAGCTTTGGGCCGCTGAGGCCCAAGACTGTGGATAAAGAAAGCGCCCCTGAAGCGCTTCGCTGCCTGCACACCAGGTATGAGACAGGCTATGGCCGGCTGGGCCAGACAGGCAGAGGCCCTCCCCCAAACCAAGCACACGCAAGGAAAAGTGGTTTCCTACTGTTCCAATTAGCTTTGGCCTGCCTTGTGGAGGTAAGACTATCCTGCGGGGACACAGGCAAAGTCTCCTAATTAAAATGGGAAATAAGCACAGTGAACAGTAAAGCTCCTTGTGGTTAAGTGTCTTTCCCAAGGGAGCTTTACGTAATAAAGAGTGTGGGATTTTGAGTCAAGAGACCCAGATTTGATTCTCCGCTCTCCCACTTACTTAATAGCTGTGTGACTTTGGGCAAGTTATTCACACTCTTCCCAACAAGTCACTCGGTTCCTCTGAACCTCAGTTTCCTTATCAGTCAGTTCAGTTTAGTTGCTCAGTTGTGTCCGACTCTTTGCAACCCCATGGACTGCAGCACACCAGGCCTCCCTGTCCATCACCAACTCCCAGAGTTTATCCATAAAACGGGGCTAACAATGCCTCTACCACACAGGGCTGTTGCGATGGAAAAAAATGATACAATATACCAGATACAAAAATTCTTTATTGTAAGGATTTCTGTTCACAAGTACCTAGTAGCCATAAACACCTGCTGAATAAATCCTCCAAGATTCAAATCCAGGTCTGAACCCCAAAGTCCATGCTCCGTCCATCAATTAAACATAAATGATGCTTGCTGTGACAAAGTGTGATGGAAGTGCTGTTTTCAAACTCCTCCCCTTGCTATTTCCATCAGAGTGGTATCTCTCGCTCTCCTTTTTTTGGCCACACCTTGCAGCCCTGACCAGGGATTGAACCTGCACCCTTGGCAGTGAGAACACAGAGTAAGTGTTCCAGAACACTGGACCACCAGTAAGTCCCTCAGGGTGGTATCTCTATGACTGCTGGTCGTAATAGTAGTTCCATGACTGTGAAAGGTCACAGAGCGAAATTAAACAACACCAACATGGGCGCAGGAGGCACCTTTCAGAAAAAAGACTTGGCATCCTTTAGGTTTTCAGTATCAATGCTTCCATCCCACAAGGAATCCAGAAAAAACTCCTGTTTCTGGCAGAGAGTGAGTGAAAGTTGCTCAGTTGTGTCTGACTTTGCGACTCCACGGACTATACAGTCCACGGAATTCTCCAGGCCAGAATACTGGAGTGGGTAGCCATTCCCATCTCCAGGAGATCTTCCTGACCCAGAAATCCAACCGGTGTCTCCTGAATTGCAGGTGGATTCTTTACTAGCTGAACTACCAGGGAAGCCCGAGACAGAACTCTAAATTCTAATTCCTGAGACAAGACCTGTGTGGCAGCAAGGGTACAAGAACTCTGAAGAGAACGGTGCTCCACCTGAGGCCACCCTCTCCCTCACCCAGTGGCCAGACCGTCATATGGAGCAAGGCGCTCTGCTGGAGGGTGATGACTAGGAACCATGACCCTTCCAACATGAGGTGGGGAGCCCACAGCCCCCACCTATAAAGAATGAGGATAATGAAAGGGTTCTGGCTCTGCTTCAGGGAGGAAAATTCAAATCTCTCTTTTGTAGTCAGCTTTAGGCCGGAAGAGACCAACAACGTAGGGGCTGTTCTGAGAAACACATCTGTAACGTACCAGTAATAAGATTGGGGCCCTAGAGGAAGCAGCAAGGATCTCAGGATCTCTGAGGCCCGCTGTTTCGACTCAACCAATGAGGAAGTGTTGAACCAGAATGGCATGTTATGCTTCTTGCTTTCTGCTCAGTCTGGAATGGCTGATGCTGGGCAGATTCACTAAGTAATACCAGGGACACAAGATTTTATTCAGTTTCAACAGAAGATGGGGCCTGGAACCTTTCACTAAAATCTATGTTAAATATGCCTAAGGCCTCTAGACTTGATTTTCTACACATGAAGCACACAGTGTCCAAAAGTCCTTGCTGAAACACGATGAATAGGTTTTGACATGGATTACATAAAGTGCTCTGACATGGGTAAGACAAGCATTTCTGTCTAACAAGTTGATTTATTCAGTCAATAACTATTTGAGTGGAGAGGATAAAAATCTAGGTTAATAACAGTAGGGACAAACCCAACCGGTTAAAAATAGCACAGATCTATTTTAGAAAACTGAAGGCTGAGAATACAGGGGAAATAACAGCCCCTATTTAAGAGGCACCCATGCGACCATTTACATCTACCATCTCATTTAATCCTCACATCTGTCTCAAAGGGAAGGCATAATCCTCATCACATCCATGAGGAAATTCAAATCCACAAAGGCCAGCTCACTGGCACAACATCATGCTGCCAATCAGGGAACATCAGGCTGGAACTGGAGTTTCTCTGGCTCCAAAGTGAAGACTCCCTAAAAGTGGTGGAAATTTCGTGTAAAAACTAAGGTATGTGGTGCCAGGGAGGGCCAGTTACTTGTTCAGGAGAGTGACCGGTGCTGCTTACTAGGACTTCAGGAAGGTGAACTCACAGAAACATGCGAGAAACTTCTGCCCAACCTTCTATCAGCACATGCCCGGGAAAGGCATAAAATGCACCTCTAGACTGCCTTCTGCCGAACAGGTGGTCACTATCCATCCGGGGCTGGGGCCATCACCAGAGCCCTTCCACCGCCCCCTGCTCACCTGCACAGCTTCCCCATGCAAAACCACCTGCGGTGTGAATACCACTAACAACCCAACTAATAAGACCCACTTCGGTGCACCTGGGAGGCCCCTGAAGGCAAGCCTTTGTCGACAAGGAAAAGAAAGTTTTTGGAGCAAGAGGAACCTGGTGGAGAGTTTCGAAAGAGCCTGGGGAAACCAGCTTCGCCGAGGAGCGGGAGGCGCAGGGGCCGGGGATTCGAGAGCCCGGAGTCAGTGCCTGGCCCCCAGTCACTGCCTGTGACCTTGGCTGGGTGCCTCGTTTCCTCTGGGCCTCGGTTCCCTCCGAGCCAGTGCAGGCCTAGGATATGGGAAGCCACGAAACTAGTGACAGCCGGGTGATGGGTGACCCCCGGGAGCGGGCGGGATATCCAGGGACTGCTCGGGGACGGCGGGATGCGGTGGGCGCCAAGAAGATAACAGAACCTAGAGGAAGGCAGGGGCGGGCGCGACGCGGGAGGCTGGGGGGCACCGTAGCGGGTGGGGCCCGGAGAGGGGGCTCCCCAGGGGATTCCCAGGGCTGGGCCGGGCGTGGGAACACTTCGACTGCGGTAGTCGAGTCATGCAGGGGCTGGGAGGGGGGGTCACGTGAGGCCGGAGGGGGTCAGGGTCACGTGAGGGGGGGCTCAAGGAACAATGGGGGCGCAGGGGGGGGCAACGGGAGCGAGGAGCCTCCCAGCCCTGGCGTCTCCTCTCCCTGCCTCACTCACCCCCATGGCGACAACGGCGGCGGGGGCGCCCAGCTCCTCCTTCCCACACTTGCCGGCTGGGAGGCGGCGGCAGCGGCGACACTGGAGCGGCGGCGGGCCCGGCACTGCGCCTGCGCCTCGCGGGCTCCCCAGCGCGCCCCGGCGGGAACCGCGCCGGCGCAGAGCCCCGCGAAGGGACGGGCTGGGGAAGGCGCGCAGGTGGAGAAACCGGGAGGCGGGCCGAGGGTCTCGCACACCAGAAAGAGGCGGGAGGCGCGGAGCAAGCGTCGCGCAAGGAATGACGTAAGCCCGGGCCCGCCCCCTTCTCCCCAGGCTGTGTCTGTAGCCATGGCAACGGTCTCAGCCCGCGGGGAAGCGCGCCGCTGGGCAGCCGGGTGGGTGGCAGCACCGCCCCTGCGCTTGCCTGTGCGTCTCCTCCGACCTGGTCATAAGCGGAGCAGCCACCTTCCCAGCCGACCCAACGCGTCACGACCTCTGAAATACCTGCTCCTCCTACAACCCTCGAGCGGAGGAGAGGTGTTTGGAACATTTCGCACCTTCTAGATAGTGAACTGGGTATTGGTTTTGCTTTTGCTCCATCCCTTTATTCCTTCTATTATTATTATTATTCTTTATTTCTCCACTGAGCTCCAGTAGCATACTGGGCACCTACCGACCTGGGGAATTCCTCATTCAGTATCCTATCATTTTGCCCTTTGTTACTGTTAATGGGGTTCTCAAGGCAAGTATACTGAAGTGGTTTGCCATTCCCTTCTCCAGTGGACCACATTCGGCTGTGGTCCATGTGATCATATCGACTAGTTTCCTGTGATTATATTTCAGTGTGTCTGCCCTCTGATGCCCCCTAGCAATACCTACCGTCTTATTTGGGTTTCTCTTACCTTGGTCGTGGAAAATCTCTTCACAGCCGCTCCAGCAAAGTGCAGCCACTGTACCTTACCTTGGACGAGGGGTATCTCCTCAAGGCCGCCCCTCCTGACCTTGAACGCGGAGTAGCTCCTCTCGGCCCTCCTGCGCCCGCGCAGCCACCGCCTGTTGGACGCGGGGTAGCTCCTCATACCCAACTGTGGATGTGACCAGTGATAGAAGCAAGGTCCGGTGCTGTAAAGAGCAATATTGCATAGGAACCTGGAATGTTAGGTCCATGAATCAAGGCAAATTGGAAGTGGTCAAACGGGAGATGGCAAGAGTGAACGTCGACATTCTAGGAATCAGTGAATTAAAATGGACTGGAGTGGGTGAATTTAACTTGGATGACCATTATATCTACTACTGTGGGCAGGAATCCCTTAGAAGAAATGGAGTAGCCATCATGGTCAACAAAAGATTCCGAAATGCAGTACTTGGATGCAATCTTAAAAATGACAGAATGATTTCTGTTCGTTTCCAAGGCAAACCATTCAATATTACAGTAATCCAGGCCTATGCCCCAACCAGTAATGCTGAAGAAGCCGAATTTAATCGGTTTTATGAAGACCTACAAGACCTTTTAGAACTAACACCCAAAAAAGATGTCCTTTTCATTATAGGGGACTGGAATGCAAAAGTAGGAAGTCAAGAAAACACCGGGAGTAACTGGCAAATTTGGCCTTGGAGCACGGAATGAAGCAGGGCAAAGGCTAATAGAGTTTTGTCAAGAGAATGCACTGGTCATAGCAAACACCCTCTTCCAACGACACAAGAGAAGACTCTACACATGGACATCACCAGATGGTCAACACCGAAATCAGATTGATTATATTCTTTGCAACCAAAGATGGAGAAGCTGTATACAGTTAGCGAAAACAAGACCAGGAGCTGACTGTGGCTCAGATCATGAACTCCTTATTGCGAAGTTCAGACTTAAATTGAAGAAAGTAGGGAAAACCACTAGACCATTCAGATATGACCTAAATCAAATCCCTTATGATTATACAGTGGAAGTGAGAAATAGATTTAAGGGACTAGATCTGATTGATAGAGTGCCTGATGAACTCTGGACGGAGGTTCGTGACATTGTACAGGAGACAGGGACCAAGACCATCCCCATGGAAAAGAAACGCAGAAGAGCGAAATGGCTGTCTGAGGAGGCCTTACAAATAGCTGTGAAAAGAAGAGAGGCGAAAAGCAAAGGAGAAAAGGAAAGATATAAGCATCTGAATGCAGAGTTCCAAAGAATAGCAAGGAGAGATAAGAAAGACTTCCTCAGTGATCAGTGCAAAGAAATAGAGGAAAACAACAGAATAGGAAAAACAAGAGACCTCTTCAAGAAAATTAGAGATTCCAAGGGAACATTTCATGCAAAGATGGGCTCGATAAAGGACAGAAATGGTATGGACCTAACAGAAGCAGAAGATATTAAGAAGAGGTGGCAGGAATACACAGAAGAACTGTACAAAAAAGATCTTCACGACCAAGATAGTCACGATAACGTGATCACTGACCTAGAGCCAGACATCTTGGAATGTGAAGTCAAGTGAGCCTTAGAAAGCATCACTACTAACAAAGCTAGTGGTGGTGATGGAATTCCAGTTGAGCTATTTCAAGTCTTGAAAGATGATGCTGTGAAAGTGCTGCACTCAATATGCCAGCAGATTTGGAAAACTCAGTGCTGGCCACAGGACTGGAAGAGGTCAGTCTTCATTCCAATCCCAAAGAAAGGCAATGCCAAAGAATGCTCAAACTACCGCACAATTGCACTCATCTCACACGCTAGTAAAGTCATGCTCAAAATTCTCCAAGCCAGGCTTCAGCAGTATGTAAACCGTGAACTCCCAGATGTTCAAGCAGGTTTTAGAAAAGGCAGAGGCACCAGAGATCAAATTGCCAACATCCGCTGGATCATAGAGAAAGCAAGAGAGTTCCAGAAAAACATCTATTTCTGCTTCATTGACTATGCCAAAGCCTTTGACTGTGTTGATCACAATAAACTGTGGAACATTCTGAAAGAGATGGGAATCCCAGACCACCTTACCTGCCTCTTGAGAAACCTGTATGCAGGTCAGGAAGCAACAGTTAGAACTGGACATGGAACAACAGACTGGTTCCAAATAGGAAAAGGTGTACGTCAAGGCTGTATATTGTCACCTTGCTTATTTAACTTATATGCAGAGTACATCATGAGGAACGCTGGGCTGGAAGAAGCACAAGCTGGAATCAAGATTGCTGGGAGAAATATCAATAACCTCAGATATGCAGATGACACTACCCTTATGGCAGAAAGTGAAGAGGAACTCAAAAGCCTCTTGATGAAAGTGAAAGAGGAGAGTGAAAAGGTTGGCTTGAAGCTCAACATTCAGAAAACAAAGATCATGGCATCTGGTCCCATCACTTCATGGGAAATAGATGGAAAAACAGTGGAAACAGTGTCAGACTTTATTTTTTTGGGCTCCAAAATCACTGCAGGTGCTGATTGCAGCCATGAAATTAAAAGACGCTAACTACTTGGAAGGAAAGTTATGACCAACCTTGATAGTATATTAAAAAGCAGAGACATTACTTTGCCAACCAAGGTCCGTCTAGTCAAGGCAATGGTTTTTCCCATGGTCATGTATGGATGTGAGAGTTGGACTGTGAAGAAAGCTGATCGCCGAAGAATCGATGCTTTTGAACTGTGGTGTTGGAGAAGACTCTTGAGAGTCCCTTGGACTGCAAGGAGATCCAACCAGTCCATTATAAAGGAGATCAATCCTGGGTGTTCATTGGAGGGACTGATGCTAAAGCTGAAACTGCAATACTTTGGCCACCTCATGCGACGAATTGACTCACTGGAAAAGACTCTGATGCTGGGAAGGATTGGGGGTGGGAGGAGAAGGGGACGACAGAGAATGAGATGGCTGGATGGCATCACCGACTCGATGGACATGAGTTTGAGTGAACTCCGGGAGTTGGTGATGGACAGGGAGGCCTGGCGTGCTGTGATTCATGGGGTCGCAAAGAGTCGGACACGACTGAGCGACTGAACTGAACTGAGGACCATACTGGAGAAGGCAATGGCACCCACTCCAGTACTCTTGCCTGGAAAATCCCATGGACAGGGGAGCCTGGTAGGCTGCAGTCCATGGGGTCGTGAAGAATCAGACATGACTGAGCAACTTCACTTTTACTTTTCACTTTCATGCATTGGAGAAGGAAATGGCAACCCACTCCAGTGTTCTTGCCTAGAGAATCCCAGGGACGGCAGAGCCTGGTGGGCTGCCGTCTATGGGGTCGCACAGAGTCAGACACGACTGAAGCGACTTGGCGGCAGCAGCAGAACCATACCTGAGAGGGGCATGGCTACTCTTTCCAGTATTGCTGCCTAGAGAATCCCCATGGACAGAGAACCCTGACCGGCTATTGTCCATGGGGTCGCAAAGTGTCTGACACAACTGAGCAGCTAAGCACACCACAGGACCATTCTAATGCTGTGCAGAGCCCAGGGGACACAGAAGGAAACAACGTGCCATCCCAGTTTAGAACTTACACTTCAGAGGGGAGGCAGGCATGTTTACTGGGAAGTGGAAGGTGATGTGAAATTGAGACATCTGGCATCCTGGACGTCATTCATTTCAGTCTATCCCAGCAGACCAGTGTGACCCCCACTAGAACTGCATCACCATCACCTGGGGAACCTGTGCACTGTTCACGCCCTGGGGCCTACCCCAGACTCTCCAGCGGTGGAGCCAGAATATTCACTTCTAAGAGCTCCCCAGATAGGGTTGTACTCATGAAAATCAGAAAATCGCCACCCAAGACAAGCGTTACAGGCTTTGTCAGGTTTTCCTCCTTGTCCTTCCCTCAGCACAGGGGTGGCCCCCAAACAGCCACTCAAGCAGCATTTGTTGAGGGCCCATCATGTGCTAGGCACTGTTGCAGGCAGCAAAGAAAACAACAAACAGAGAAGGCACTGCCCTCATAGAAACTGTATTCTAGAAGGAAGAGGCAGATAATAAACTAAATGAATGAACCAGTAAAATACATATCATGTTGGATGATATACGTTATATGCAGGAAAATGAAACAGGGAAGACAGATGTGGAAAGTCATAATTTGCTTTTATTTTGTTTAATGTTTTTATTTTGCTGCAGCAGGCCTTAGTTGTGGTACTCAGGATCTTTAGTTCTGACTTGCAAGATCCTTAGTTGCAGCATATGAATTCTTAGTGGAGGCAGGTGGGATCAAGTTCGATGACCAGCGGTGGAACCTGAGCCCCCTGCATTGGGAGCATGGAGTCTTAGCCAGTGGACCAGCAGGGAAGTCCCCAGGTTTATAGTTTTAACTAAGACGTTCGGAGAAGGCAAACAAGAAGTGACATTTGAGTCAAGATCTGGAGGGGAGGCAGAAAGTCCGGAGGCTGTCTAGGGGAAGGGCATTCCAGGCTGGGGGTGCAGGTAGTCCAAAACTCCCCAGCAGGAGCATGATTGGAATGTTTGAGGAACTAACTACAAGCAGCACAACAGGCTGGAGCAAAGTGGGCCAGCGGGAGAAGGGTGGGAAATGAAAATCAGACAAGTTAGAGGAGGATTCTTTAGGGCTTGCAGGGTTTTTTTAAAACATAATTTTCTTTATTTCTTTATTTGGGGCTATGCTGAGCCTTTTTGATTTTCAGGCTTTCCTCTAGTTGCGGCAAGCGGGGGCTACTCTCCGGTTGCAGTGCGTGGGCTTCTCACTGCAGTGGCTTCTCTTGTTGCGGAGCATGGGCTCTAGGCACGCGGGCTTCAGTAGTTGCGGTTCCCTGGCTCTAGGGCATAGGCTTGATAGCTGTGCTGCATGGGTTTAGTTCTCTGAAGCATGTGGGAGCTTCCCAGATCAGGGATCAAACCTGTGTCTCCCGCATTGGCAGGCAGATAGATTCTTGACTACTGAGCTACTAGGGAAGCCCAGGCTTGTAGATTTTAAAACACTTTGGCTGGAATTATAGTGAGCTATTAGAGAGTCTGGAAGGAGTAGAAGGCCTGGGTTATGTGCTCATAGGACCGCCTGGCTGCTGGGTTGAGAAGAGCATAGGGGCAAGGTCAACAGCAGGACAGTGCAGAGGCCACTGCTGTAATCCGTACAGGAGTGATGGTGCTTGCCCCAGCTGAGTGGCAGTGGAGGTGGGAGAAGGGTTCAGGACATGGATGTATGTTAAAGGAAAATCCAAGGACTTCCCGAAGGACTCGATATAGAGTGGGTGGAAAGAGAAGAACCATGACATCGTCAAGGTTTTTAGCTTGTGCTACTGGAAAAATGGGGTGCCTTCGACTGAGATGCAGACAACTTTGAAAGGAGGAAGGTGGGTGGGGAAGGGGAAGACCAGGACTTCAGTTTTGGCCGCATCAGGGTCAGGTTTGAGAATATCTTTTTAGACATTCACAAGGAGATGTGGAGTAATCAGAGGCTGGAACTCAGGGGAGAGGTCCAGCCTGGAGATATCAATTTCAGCACGTCAGGTATGAATGGTATTTAAAGCTGGATGAGGCTGGGTGAGACCATAGAGGGAATGTCAGTAAACTAGAATGAATCAATCTTAGGCCTGCATCCCATTCCTGGGTCAGAAAATCTAGGGACCAGAGAGGGAACTAAGGGTGGGAGGAGGGGTGGTCAGGGTAGACAGAGGAGGCTTCTGAACTTGCCCTTGAAGGAGGAGGAGGTAAGGAGGTTTCCGGGGGAGGAAACTGTATTTGCCAGCCAAGGACACATGCAGGGTTGGGGCAAGGGGATTCTCAGAGGGAGGAAGGGCAGAGTGCAACCCCCCAGCCTATTTTGGCTTCTCCGGTCTCCTCACCCACATTGAACTTCATGGTCAGCTCTTTCAGGGAACCCTGCCACCATGATACCCCGTGCCCTGTCTCTTTCACTCTTGGGTCCGTCCACCCCCAGGCTGCCAGAGATTGCTGGACATCAGACCAGGCCTGGGAGGTGAGCCCAGTAGTCCCTTGGGAAGGTGATATCTATCACCTAGGCCCTCAGGAGGCCTGAGAAGGCCCAGTGCCCTATTCCTGTCCCACAGCAGTGTCCTTCTCCCTGGGGGCTGCCCCCAGTTATAGGCTCTCTCCTGCTCAGAGCTTCCTTGGACTCCCTGGGTGGTGGACAGAGCCCGCTTTGGAATCAGACTGGCCTGGGTTTAATCATCCTCTCTGCTACTTCCATCCTTTGTGACTTTAGAAAGAAAGAAAGGAAAGAAAGTGAAGTCACTCAGTCATGTCCAACTCTTTGCGACCCCATGGACTGTAGCCTACCATGCTCCTCCGTCCATGGGATTTTCCAGGCAAGAGTACTGGAGTGGGGTGCCATTGCCTTCTCCAGAGGATCTTCCCAACCCAGGGATCAAACCTGGGCCTTCCGCATTGTAGGCAGATGCTTTACCATCTGAGCCACCGGGGAAGTAAAGTTGTACAACTTGAGAGTTGTGAGTTAGGTTTTATTTGGTTCAAAATGAGGACTGCAGCCCTGGAGGCAGCATCTTACATAGCTCTGAGAGACTGCTCCAAAGTGGCAGTGAGGTATAAGGTTTTGGTGAAGGGGGAGTCAATATCATGAAGCACTCATTTTACAAAAGGTTTTTTGTTATTCATGAGGATCTGATGTCACCATGAAAGGATTTAGTGCTTCTCTAAATATGAGGAGACTGCAAGGATTGAGATCATAAAATCTGTTCCTAAAAACATCCAACTATCTAAATACCTGTCCCACCAGATTCCCTGGAGCACAGAGGGCCTCACTCCACCCTGAACTCCCTCAGGGGTTGTTGAAGGTCAACAGCTATAGCAGCACAGGGTTCAATCTCTGTAGAGGTGTGTGTTAGTCGCTCAGTCGTGTCTGATTCTTTGCAACTGAAAGGACTATAGCCCGCCAGGCTTCTCTGTCCGTGGAATTCTCCAGGCAAGAATACTGGAGTGGACTGCCATTTCCTTCTCCAGAGGAACTTCCCAACCCAGGGATAGAACCCTGGTCTCCTACATCACAAGCAGATTCCTTACCATTTGAGCTACAGGGAGTCTCTATAGAGGCGGATGGCAAATGCCTTTGTCCTTTGGTCATTGGCAATGCTCTTGGTAAGTGCCAATTGGTAGTTGACAGGTACAGTGACTCCAGTTTCCTTATTTATAAAGTGAGACCACCACCAGCAGTCATCTTCATCATCAACATCATCTTCCAGGGCTACTGGTGAGAATTAATGAGATTAAACAAGATGAGAGGCTGCAAGGCACCTGGCATGGCCTGGGGCAAGAGAGGAATGCCACAAAAGGCCATCTCTCCCACCCTCCTGCCCTTCACTGCCAAACCTCTGCCCCTAGGGACCAGGCTGTTGTCTAAGCTGCCTCATTAGTCACGCCCTCCAGCTCTCACCGGGGAGCCTGGGCCTCCACCCTCCTCTGACCTTCAGGATGGACACACTGTCTCCCAGGCCCTCCACTCCTCCCACCTCCTTCCTGGACTCCCCTTCCTCACAAAACAGCCACTTGCCCTCCTCACTTCACAGCCCTCAGCTGCCCCCAACTATTTATTCACTCAGGTGCTTAGTGGAGGCTTGGGGGCCGCCCTAGACTGTAGTCTTCTGTGCTGGGAAACAGCCTTGGAAGACAGCCCTGCCCAGGGGGCGGCCATCACAGCCCCCACAGCCCAGTGGGAGATGGGTGGGCAGACTTTGCACCTGGTGATCAGCTGATCGAAGAGTCTTTGTTCAGTCACTAAGTCAAATCCAGCTCTTTGCAGCTCCATGGACTGCAGCACGCCAGGCTTCCCTGTCCTTCACTAACTCCCAGAGTTTACTCAAATTCATGTCCATTGAGACAGTGATTTCATCCAATCATCTTATCCTCTATCACCCTCTTCTCCCCTTGCCCTCAATCTTTCCCAGCATCAAGGTCTTTCCCAATGAGTCAGCTCTTCGAATCAGTGGCCAAAGTACTGGACTTCAGGTTCAGCATCAGTCCTTCCAATGAATATTCAGGGTGGATTTCCTTCAGGATTGACTGGTTGGATCTCCCTGTTGTCCAAGGGCCTCTCAAGAGTCTTCTCCAGCACCACAGTTCGAAAGCATCAATTCTTTGGCACTCAGCTTCTTTATGGTCCAAATTTCCCATCCCTACATGACTCCTGGGAAAACCATAGGTTTGACTGTATGGATCTTTGTTGGCAAAGTGATGTCTACGCTTTTAATAATGCTGTCAAGGTTTGTCATAGCTTTTCTTCCAAGGAGCAAGTGTCTTTTAATTTCATGGCTGCATTCTCCATCCACAGTGATTTTGGAGCCCAAGAAAATAAAGTCTGTCACTGTTTACATTTTTCCCCCCATCTATTTACTGTATCACGGAGAATCCCTCATTTCCCAAAAAGAAGAAAAAAGTCCAGAAAAGAATCTGAAGGTGCTCCACCCTCCCCTCCCTGCCACCAGAGAGCTGAACCTCCTCCCCTCAGGGTCCTTCCCTTCAGTCACCCGCCCTCCCCCAGCCTTCCTGCTCTCTGCTTCCCTCCATCCAAAATCCTTCGCGGAACCTTCCCTCCACCCAAAAACCTTCTCCTCTCCTCACACTGCTCACTCTCCCCCATTACAGCCTGGTTTCTGTTCCCGCCACCCTACGGAAGCCTCTCCCAGGGGACATTTTCCAGCAGCCCTGCTATCTCCAAGTGACACGTCTCAGTCCTTATCTTTCTGGACGTCCAGGCAACATCTGGTGTATCCTTCAGCCCCTCTCCTTGACACACTCTTCTTTGGCATCTGTGACACCACACATCACCCTTTAAAAACAAAAATGAACAGCTGGTGGGCCAGTTAAAGCCCTCGGAAATGGCCGTCTCCGTGTTCGGCCAGGGTCCCATTCCCCACCTTTGGAAGCCCTCTTTTTTCTTCACTCTGGGTCCCAGCTTAGAGGTAGGGAGGCTTCTCTCACTGCCCTCACTCCCGCTGGCCCGGGCGCACTCCCCGGGTCTCCTGATGCCTTGTTCTCCCCCATTGCACCCTGCCATCTCCTCTATAAGACAGTAGGCTTCCTGCAGTTTGAAGGCTGGGCTTCTCTCCTCTGCTGCTGTTAGCGTTGCCAAATGCAACATGGGAGCAAACTTAAACTCACTCTACATCTGAAATTCAGATTTCAGTGTGTTCCAGGTTTTCGTATGCTAAATTTGGCAACCTGAACTTCTGAACCTCTGGGACCCAGCTCAGTGCCTGATATAGAGCAGGTGCTCAGTAAATGTTCATTGAAGGAATAATGGTGCAGTGCTGGTGGCAGGCACAGGCGCCGTGGGGCACAGAGGAGAGATAGCAGGCTCCCTAGAGGAGGTGACACGTGAGCCAAAGCAGATGGAGCTACTAACTCACGGCATCAATCAGCCCCTCCGTGGGGAGCCTCCTGCAGTGGGTTGAATGTGTGTGTGTGCTCGTCGCTCAGTCGCGTCTGACTCTTTGCGACCCCGTGGATTGTAGCCCGCCACGCTCCTCTGTCCCTGGGATTCTCTAGGCAAGAATACTGGAGTAAGTTGCCATTTCCTACTTCAAGGGATCTTCCCCGACCCAGGGATGGAATCCACATCTCCTGCATCTCCTGCGTTGTCAGGCGGATGCTTTACCACTGCACCACCTGGGAAGCAAAGTGCGTTGAATAATGTCCCCAGAAAGATGTATCCAAGTCCACCTTAGTACCTGTGAATGTGACCCTATTTGGAAATAGGATGCTTTCAGATGTAATGTAGTTAAGGATCTCAGGATGAGATCATCCCGGATTTAGGGTTGACTCTAAATCCAAGGACTGGTGGCCTTACAACAGAAAAGAGAGGAAGATTTGAGGTGCATGTACAGAGGGAAGATGCCCATATGAAGACAGAAGCAGAGAGTGGTAGGAAGCAGCTGCAAGCCAAAGACACCAGGGGTTTCCAGGAGTCATCAGAAGCTGGAAGAGAGGTTTGGAATGGATTCCATCTCAGAGCCTCTAGTAGGAACCAACCGAACCAACACCCTGATTTTGGACTTTTGGCATAAAACCTTTTTCAAGTTTTAAATTTATTTCTTATTTATTTACTTATGGCTGTGTTGCATCTTTGCTGCTGTCCCCTGGCTTTCCCTAGTTGCGATGAGCAGGGCCCACTCTCCAGCTGAGGTGCAGGGGCTTCTCTTGTTGCTGAGCATGGGCTCTAGGGTGCTTGGGCTTTAGTAGTTGCGGCCCACGGGCTTAATTACTCTGCAGCATGTGGAATTTTCCTGGACCAGGGATCAAACTTGTGTCTCCTGCATTGGCAGGCAGACTCCTAACCACTGCACCACCAGGGAAGTCCCTGGCCAAAATCAATTGCTGCTGTTTTAAGCCATCCAGTTTGTGGTATGTGGGACACAAATGTATTCTCAAGGCTCCATCTTTCCCAAATTCAGTCTTCTTCATAACCCTTTGCTCCCAGAATCCTTTCTAGTACCAGATCTCTTATTCTGCCAGGCACTCAGATAGCCCCAGTGATCATTAGTAGCACTAGTGTGTTAATAGCTCTGTTGTGTCCAACTCTTTGCAGCCCCATCCACTATTGTCGCCCACTAGGCTCCTCTGTCCATGGGATTTTCCAGGCAAGAATGCTGGAGTGGGTAGCCATTCTCTTTTCCAGGGGATCTTCCCAACCCAAGGATTGAACCCAGGTCTCCTGCATTCCAGGCAGATTCTTAATTTGAGAGCCACCAGGGAAGCCCCTGGTGAGCATTACTTTCTCGTATTAATCCCCTTACATAGGCCCCTCCAACACTGAACTTTTGAAGTGATACTGTGTCATTCCCAAGACCAGGTTATGAAACTCAAGACCAAGCTTCTGCCTTGGTCTCCTGCATGGCTCCCTCTGGGGAAGCCAGCCGCCATGCTGTCAGGATGCTCAAGCAGTAACATGGAGGTGAGGAACTGACGCTTCTCACCAACAGCCAACTCTCAGCTGCTGGGCAAGTGAGTGAGCCAGCTTAAAGAGGATTGTCCCATGCTAGTCAAGACTTCAGAAGACTGAAGTCCAGCCAACCTCTTGGTAGCAGCCCCATGGGAGACCCAGAGTCAAAACCACCCAGTGCAATGAGTCATTTCTGAGATTCTGACTCCCAGAAGCTTTGGGTCACTTGTTACGCAGCACTATTGTGGCCTAACTAATAACAATGCAGTTAAATGTCATGCTTGTCACTCTCAACTTTGAGGTCCACAGGCCCCACCCTTGGCATTAGAAGTCAACAGGAGGCAACAACTAGTAGCTAGATTTAAGGCTGGGAAAGGGTCAGGCAGTCATCAAGTCTATCCCACTTTGACAGTCAAAGATGCCAAGGCCAGAGAGGGGTGTACAGGTGGAAAGGGGGTGAGATGTCCTGACCTGGAGGCCCACAGCCTCTTCAGGCCTTTGTCTACACCTCTGAGCCGAGAGGCCATTGCCTCATGTAGTAGTTTCCAAGGGCTGCTGTAATGAGGCACCCCAGACTGAGTGGTTGAAATAACAGAACTTTATTGTCTCACAGTTCTGGAGGCCAGAAGTCCAAAATCAAGGTGTTGGCAGGGTTCATTCCTCCTTTTTAAAGTAAAAAAAGAGATTGATTGATTGATTTGGCTGTGCTGGGCCTTTGTTAAGGCATGTGGACTCAGTTGCTGCATGTGGGGTAAGATCCCTGATCAAGGATTGTACCCCAGCCCCACGCACTGAGAGTGTGGAGCCTTAAACACTGGACCACCAGGGAAGTCCCTGGGTTAGTTGGTTCCTTCTGGGGACTGTGGAGTGAGAACAGGTTGTCCAGGCCTCTCTCCTTGGCTTGTAGATGGCCGTCTTTGTGATCACATGCTGTTCCAAATTCCCCGTTCTTACAAGGACACCAGTCATCTTGAATTAGGGCCCACCCTGTTGACCTCATTTTAATTTTTATCCATCATTTTATTATTTTATTTACTTTAATAAATCTCTTCCAAATGGTTAATTTTTTAAATTATGGAAACATGATAACACATTTACAGGAGACTTGGAAAATACAGAGCCAGGTTACATATAGTTCCACTGTATATTACAATTATTTTTTAAGTAGATAAATTAAGATTCTTAGTTGGAGTTTCAATATCAAACTCTCAAAAATTAACAGAATGAATATACAGAGTAGTGGAAGGATACGGTCAAGGCTACAGTCTTCCTGGTGTTCACGTACGGTCATGAGAGCAGGACTGTAAAGAAGGCAGAATTCCAAAGAACTGAGGCCTTCAAACTGTGTGCTGGAGAGGACTCCTGAAAGTCCCTTGGAAAACAAGGAGATCAAAGCAGTCAATCTTAAGGGAGATCAGCCCTGAATATTCACTGGAAGAACTAATGCTGAAGCTGAAGCTCCAGTATTTTGGTCATGTGATATAAATAGACAGCTCATTGGAAAAGTTCCTGATGCTGGGGAAAATTGAGGGCAGAGGGAGAAGAGGATGTCAGAGGATGAGATGGCTGGATGGCATCACCAATGCAATGAACGTGAACTTGGGCAAACTCTGGAAGATGGTGAGGGACAGGGAGGCCTGGCGGGCTGCAGTTCATGGGGTTGCAAAGAGTCGGTCTCAACTGGACAAGTGAACAACAAGAGAAGGATATAGTAAACCTGAAAATCACTCTGAACCAATTTAACATAATTAAGATTTATACAATTTTCACACAACAGTAAGATACACATTCTATTCAAGTTCCCATAGACTATAAACTAGGAAACCCTAGAACATATTCAGGGACATAAGACAAGGTGCAAAAATCTGAATGTCTAAAGGTATTGAAATCATACAGAAATTGTTTCTTATCACTGTGGAGTTATGTTAGAGATCAATATCAAAAGATATTTGAAAATAACTCACATATTTTCAGGTGCAATGGACCTCACTTTGATTATTTTTATAAAGATACTGTGGCCACCTGATGCAAAGAACTGACTCATTGGAAAAGACCCTGATGGTGGGGAAGACTGAGAACAGAAGGGGACAACAGAGGATGAGATGGTTGGACAGCATCACCAACTCAGCGGACTTGAGTTTGAGCAAACTCCGGGAAATGGTGAAAGACAGGGAAGCCTGGTGTGCTGCAGTCCATGGAGTCACAAAGAGTCAGACATGACTTAGTGACTGAACAGCAACAACTTAACCTATAAAGCCCTAGGGCCCCCTTTCTAGGGTCACAGTCTTTCCATAATTCGTTATTTCCTGGACTCTCTTCTTCTCTCTGTGTCCCAGCCCCTCATTCCGTGCCCATGGCAGACATTACTAATCCCTTCTGGCATCCTGTCTGTGAAACCAGGTGCAGACTCAGAGTCTTCATCAGCAGTCTCCAGACAACCTGGGCCAGTTAAGACTTCGCGGAGGAGGAAGAGTCAGAAGAGACGATGGACAATGAACACTTGTTGAATGCATGATCGCGTACATCTAACCAGCAAACAGGTAAAAATCCATCAACTTGTCTGTCTGTTTCAGGTTATCCATCTCTGCTGACTCACCACGGGGTCCATTGAGCCTGCTCTCCACCAGAAACTACAGCCCTCTTTGCTGGTTTTCATCCTCAGAAATACGGGCACCCGGAGGCTGTGACTTCAGGGCCATAATCCGTGTCTGCTGCTGGGGAAGAGAACCGCAACCCCCTCCTTCTTTTGCAGTTCCGAATGCACTAAGGCACGGAGAGAGCTGTGTCTGGAGTATAGGGAGAGCGGCAGGGGCCGAGGTTGCCTGTCCACCCAGCAGCCATGCTTCCTTCTTTCTTGCTAACAGAGCCCAACTGCTGACTGCCCTGGTGATGGGTGGAGCTCTCTGGACCTCATGGCAGTTGTACCATGATGGGCACAAACATCATACACAAACATGATGGGTCCGGTCCACGCATGGGACTCCTATGCCCCTTTGCAAAGGGTTGGTTTAAGGGGCACAGGGCTGCTCAGGAAGTCCTGAAAAAGGCTTTTCTCTCTGATAAAAGAGACATGCCAAGGAGAAAGCTCCTGCTGTCTGTCCCTTCCCTCCTTCTCTGGAAAGCATCCTCTGAGGGTGAGATGCCTGGAGCAGCTGCAGCCATCTGGTGACCATAAGGGGAAATCCTCTGATATGTGGAAGAGGCAAAGCTGAGGGGATGAGAAACACCTGAGGCCTTGGCAACCACTGAGCACTGCCAGTGGTGACACTGACCTCTACACTTCCTAGGAGAAATAATAAAATGTCTGCTTTGCTCAAACCCTCTTGCCAAGGCAGGAGACATAAGAGACATGGGTTCGATCCCTGGGTCTGGAAGAGCCCCTGGAGGAGAGCATGGCAACCCACTTCAGTATTCTTCACTGGAGAATCCCAAGGACAGAGGAGCCTGGTGGGCTACAGTCCATGGGGTCGCAAAGAGTTGGACACGACTGAAGTGACTGAGCATTCATGCACTCACTACTTTGCTCAAAGCACTATCAAGTGGCAGGTCCCCCTGGCACAGCCAAATGCATCTTAACTGGAAGGACGCAGACTCAGGGATATGAAAAACAGGACTCTGGCATCGGTTGGCTTGAAACCAGCCCCAGTTCTGCCACTTTCAAGCTGTGTGATCTTCTGAAGCCTCAGCTCCTTATCTGTAAAATGAAGATAATTAGATACCTTCCTCATAGGGTTACTGTAGAGGAAAATGAGACAATTTAGACAAGCATTTTGCACACTGTGGTTGGTACCTATGAGCATTCCATTTGTTTGTTATTCATCCACTAATTTATTCAACAATAGTTATCAAGAATCTACTATGTACTTGTAATCTAGGGTCTGGGGAATATAGCTGTGAAAATAGAAATAATAGGCACTCACAAAAGTTGGCACTTTCTGTTGTTATTTTAAATCTTTGCCTACAAGGGACTCCTAATAGGTTGGTAAAATCAGGAGAAATTTGGCAGAAGTGGTTTCCTGGGACCTGGCAGTATAGGCACCTGTGGAATGAGAGGGCCCAGGTGAGTAAGACAGACGCCCTGCCCTCTTAGGACTTGCAGCCTCAAGGAGGGGACAGACAGGAAAACAAGTATGTGATCACATTAGCGTGTGATCAGTGCTGGGATGGGGAGGGAAAGATGTCCTAGACGGGGTGAAATTGAGCTTCGTTTTACAAGGCAAATGAGAATGAGTCAATAAGGAAAGAAGCAGCAAGCCTGGGGTCAGGGCTTGAGTCTACAGACTCCAAGGGAACTGCAGGTGGCTGGGCGCGGCTGGCATGTAAGTCCAAGCGGGTAATCTGGAGAGATGTGTTATTTCAGAAGCTGCAGTTGCAAGTGATGGAAAACTGAAATCGACCAGGCTCAGACAACCAAGGGAAGGTATTGGCTCGTGTGACCAAAAAGTTCTGCGGTTCCGTGGCTCCAGGTGAAGCTGAAGTCACTGAGAAACCAGTTTTTCCCCATCTCTTCCTGGTGCCCTCTTGACTCAGCTTCCTGGCCTTCGTCCATATTTGTAACACACTGTTGGGACCAGCTTAGGTCTCTAGTCCACTTCTGAACCAATCATGATACCCAGGGATGACACTGGGGTGGGATCAACTCCACAGCACCACATGGATCCCCAAAGGAGAAAGGCAAAGGTGGAAGGGATGTCAGGAGGCCCGGTTTTGAAGGCGATTATCAAAAGATATTGAAAAGCAGAGGGCTGACTTGATTAGATTGGACTTGAGAAAGATTTCCCTGGCTGATGAAAGAAAGAATAGTTCAGAGGGGACCAAAAGAGGAGGCAGGGAGGCCTGCTGGGGTGCTGTTTCATTCATGGAGTGAGAGGCAGCGGCCATGGGTAAGGAGACTGACAAAAATAGGAGACCGTTGGACTTGGAAGTGAAACAGAAGGAGTCCAGAGTATCTTCCAAGTTTCTACTTTGGGGACTGGTGGGGAGAGGGGGCAGGCAGTGCAAATAGGTAGTCAGGAGGCAGACACCTGAGACTTCCCTGGTGGTCCAGGGGCTAACATTCCTTCCTCTGAATGCGAGGGGCCCAGCTTTGATCCCAGGTCAGCGAACTAGATTCCCCCATGCTGCAGGGAAGATGGAAGATTTTGCGTCTGCAATTAAAGACCTGGCACAGCCAAATAAGTAAATAAAGAAAACTAAATATCTGTATCTATCTACCTACCTTACTGCTGGAGAGTCCCTTGGACAGCGAGGAGAACAAAACAGTCAATCCTAAAGGAAATCAATCCTGAACATTCATTGGAAGGACTGATGCTGAAGCAAATCTCAATACTTTGGCTGATGAGAAGAGCCAATTCATTGGGAAAGACCATGATGCTGGGAAAGATTGAAGACGGGAGGAGAAAGGGATGACAGAGGATGAGATGGTTGGATGGCATCACCGACTCAATGGATATGAGTTTGAGCAAGCTCCGGGAAATAGAGAAGGACACAGAAGGCCTGCATGCAGCAGTCCATGGGGGTCACAAATAGTCTGACATGACTTTGAGTGTCTGACAAAGGTGGAAATCCAATTTGGGCAAGTTGAACTTGTGGTGTCTAAGAGAAAGTTGAGCCCAGAAGTCCAGAAGGCAGCTGGTAGGGTATGGGGTCCAGACCCAAGGGCAGAGGCCAAGGCTAGAGATGGAGGTTGCAGTGTCCACAGCCCAGGGGGTTAAGGGTGTGGCCTGGGATCAAATTCTCACCAGCAAGGGTTTGGTGGCAGAGAGGATGGGAGTCAGCTGGGAGCTCGTGTCCTCTCTGTCTGGCCCAGAGGTGGACTGAGTCCAGGCCTGTCAAAGGTCCTTTGGGTTTAGAGGTGACAGCCACTAGTGACCTTGGCAGGAGCAGTCTCCGTGGAGTGGTCGAGGGGGACAGAACCCTGTACAGGCTGCGGATTGAGTGGGAGGTGAAGACAAGGTTGGTGGATGTGAACAGCCTTTTCTAGAAAGCCCAGCTTTTAAAAGAGCAGAAAGGCAGCAGCAGCTTTAGCTGAAAGTGAAAGTCGCTCAGTCGTGTCCAGCTCTTTGCTACCCCATGGACTATGCAGTCCAAGGAATTCTCTAGGCCAGAATACTGAAGTGGGTAGCCTTTCCCTTCTCCAGGGGATCTTCCCAACCCGGGGATTGAACCCAGGTCTCCCGCATTGCAGGCAGATTCTTTACCAGTTGAGCCACCAGGGAAGCCCAGTTGAAGGTAGCTAAAGGTGAGCTTGGGTTGGAGGGGTGATTGTGTGTTAGCATGTTGGTGTACATGGGGGATGGGAGTGTTTTGGGATGAAGGGCCTTAGCCCTGTGCAATCCCCAGAACCTCCCAGAACAAAGTAGGGTGGAGCCGAAACCATGAGGGAGGAGAGGTAAATGACCAAACCAAGGCACTAGGCCCCGAGTACTCACAGGAGTGTGTGTGTGTGTGTGTCTGGGAGATGCAGAGCCTGGGAGGGAGGCTGGCTTTGAAGGGGGATGGCACAGCGGCAACTGGAGGTCAGGGGGAAGGAGTGGAATCTTGGAGTACAAGGGCGGGCCTTGGAGTGGGTTTTCCCAGAGGCTTCAATTCCCTCTGGAAGCTGGAGGCCAGGTCATGGGCTAGCAGCCATGCAGTGGCTGGGGTGATGGAAGGGGAGCATGAACAGGGTAGGTTGAGCGGGGGCAGGAGGGGTGCTCACAGCTAAGCCAGGAGCCATGGATGGGCCATGTCAGAGCAGAGCCAACCACCAAAGGAGCCAGCAGTTCCAAGGGACCTCCTCCAGGCAGGAGGTGGGTGTGCAAGTGAGTGGGCCAGGGTCTGCAGGGGGAATGGGGTATTCTGGGTAGGGCTCAGCAAGTAGTGAGCAGACCTGTTCAGCTGGATCAGATACAGGCTGGAAAGGCCTTGAGTACTGGGTTGAGAGAGAAGTTTCCACTTTGCCCAGAAGGCAACAGGGAACCATGGAAAGTTATTGAGCAAGAATGGGGCCTGACCAAAGCAGTATCTGAGGCTCTTTCTCCAGCTCTATTTCCATGGAGAGATCACATTGAAGGCAGGAATCTGGAACAGAAGAGCAGTCAGAGGGAGGCTGTCAAGGGTCAAATGTCACAGAGGAAGAGCTTTTAGTTCAGAGGCCTAGGAACGCCACATAGCGATGGCCTTCGGCTGGTCCACAGAGCAGCAAGGGGCTTCTCTAGCTCTGCTGGGGGCTGTTCAAGAGGGGACTCTTGTTTCAGAAGGAAACTAACATTGATGGAGACTTGAAAGACATGCCATCTGAAATGATGCTTGTTGGATCTTCCCAACAATCAGATGAAGTCAGAGTTACTGTTCCCTTTGAGAGATAGAGGACCTGAGGCTCAGAGAGGCCAAGTAACCCACCCCGGGCCACACAGCAAGCAAGAAGCAGAGCCACGACTCACCCCGGGTCTGAGCTTCTTGGCTGGCAGGGAGCTCCTGCACGTTCCCTGTGATTCCCCTGTCCTCTGCCATTTCCCCAGGGGTTTCAGCTCCACCCCACTTTGTTCTGGGTGGTTCTGGGGGGCTATGGGCCAAGGGGAGGTCCTGGGGATTGGATAGAAAGCACTGTTGGTCCTGGAGGATCTTAACCCCATGCCCTTGTACCCCAGAGAGTGGGCTTCTCAGGGGGCCGTGTTCAGACTCCCTGGGAAGACATTTGTGGCCTAGCTGAGGTGGACCCCTTGGTCCACGCTGTCACCGCCAGAGGGCGCCAGGTGCGGCCCAGGTGAGGGCGAGGGGAGGAGGCTCCTTTCCTGGCTTCCAGAGGAGCAGAGTGGGCTCCCAGGTCTGGAAGCTGCCCCATCGCGAAGCTGCCCCTTCGTCTCGTCTTGTCTCTCCGCTCAGGTCTCGCTGACCCTCCACCCTCGTTCCTGCTCTGCTCGGGGGAGTCAGATTTCCTCGGCGTGGGTGTCAGGAAGCCTGGGGTCTCTCCTTGCTGACTCCTGCCTGCTCCTGCTTCGGTGAGCACCGCTCACAGATGCGCGGGCCTGGCCTCCTCACGCGGCCACAGTGCCGAGGCGGTGCCAAGCACCGGATTGTCACCGCTGTCACCTCACAGTCTCTTCACAGCCCCGGGTGGGAGTGTTGGCCCGTTCAGGACCGAGAAGGGAGGAGGGCAGTGCCTGGGCTACACAGCCTGCCAGTGGGCCCGGTGGGGGGCCGCCCTGGGAGGGACGGAGGAACCAAGGTCCTGTCTGGGCAGGTTGAGGGATGGGGGCCCCGAAGGGAGCGGCCCCCCCGCCCCCCCACCCTCCTTCAAGGCTATAGCCCACCTTCTCCACTTCCCCAGCTTCATCTCCCCCAGCCTCCTGTCCAACTCCCCCAGCTGCTTAGTCAGGTTTCTCCTGAGATCTTGCCACCCTCCCTCCCCCACCCAAGGGCCTGCCTGCCTGCCACCCTCCCCAAGCTGAGCCCCTTGGCTGTGGCCACCGAGGGCCTGGCCAGGGTCCCAGGCACCACGCTGCAGCGGCCAGGCTGGCCTGGCCAGAGCTCAGGACAGTCCCAGTCTGTCTGGCGGGGCTACGGGTTGGGGATTGGCTGGAGCCGCCCCCGCCTTTGGGAGGAGGGAGAGGGGAGGCTGATGGCTTGTTCAAGGTCACCCTCCTTTTCTCTCCCAGCATCCTGCTTCGACCTTTGTCCCCTCTGCCTCACCTCGAGGAGGAGGCAGGGGGTGAGATGCCTAACACACAGAGGAGAGAGGAACAGTGAAGAGGAAGCATTTGGGAGCTTCTGGTTATTTATTTATTCAGCAAATATTGAGTGCCTACTATATACCAGGCGCTGAGAACACAGCAGTGAACACAGCAGTGAACACAGGGGACCTAATCCCCGCCTGTGGCTCAGCAGGGAGGCAGTGGAGAAATAAACAATCACACAAATATTGTAAACTTGTATTCCTAGCAGTGTGGCAAAGGCTCTGGCTTCCCTGGAGATCTCAGGGGTGAGGAGCCTTATCTGGCCTGGGTGGGCAGTGGGAGGCCGCCTTTGGACACAACCTGTGGCTTTAGTTTTGTGGAGGCCCTGGTGGGGGCTATGCTAAGCCTCAGTTTCCTCAACTGGAAAACGCAGGAAATAAATATGCCCAGCGGCCTGCAGGCCTCAAAAAGCAAGCACCAGCATCCTCCCTGAGGAAGGGCGAGGGGAGCTCCCAGGGGGAGGGCACTCCAGGAGACCAGCGGCCCTCACAAAGCTCCGAGGTGGCCTCAGGGAGCCGAGGGACCCCCGTGCTGAGCTCCCCCCGGCCCCTCCGCCTAAGGCAGGAGAGGAGGGGCTGGTCCCTGGCTGCCTCCTTGCTCCCCCTCCCACACCCCTGTTTCCAGGCCATGTGGCACCTCCGTGCCCCGGGAGAGGAGGATTCCTCACCTGGGGCTGGGGAAGCCAGGGAAAAGTGGGCGGCATGTGGGGTACCGCTGAGACCAGGTTCGGTTGGAGCACCCGCTCTATCACACCCTACAGCCCCAGGGCAGGGAGGGGGTGCTGTCTCTTTAAGAGCCTTCTGGCTGCTGGGAGCAGATGGCCAGGCCGGCCGGGGCCCCTTGTCCTTTGTGTGGCTTTGCACAAAAGAGGGGGCCAGCTGGGGAGGGGGGGCAGCTGCAGCAGGTGGGAGGGTGGGGCCTTGCCCCTCCCCCTCCTAACCCTGCAAGGATGCCCCTTGGGGAGGTTTGTTCACTAGGAATGTATCTCTTCTCTGGACAGCGTGGCCCCCACATCATCCCCGAATTCCTAGGATACCCTTCCCATGTGGTGTCCCACCTCCTGGGCAGAAGCCTCATCACACCAGGGTCTGCGGACTCCCCTCCTCCCCCCGCCCCCCTAACTCCAAGGCATAAACCTTCTCTCCCTGCCCCCACCTCCAGAGTAGAATCTTCTCTGGCCCTGAGCTCCAGGCTCCAGGGAGAAGTGAGAACGCAGCTACCTCCTTATGGGGGGCAGGGTGCAAAGGATGGCAGGATGCTGGTGGCTGGGGGTTCCTGGGGCAGCTTGGGAGGAGGCCAGAATGAGCATGATGCTGAGGTCTGGGGGTGAGGTGAGTTGCTGGGCTCTGGACCCTGAGTATGGAAAAGAGGCAAGGGGGAATTGGAGGACTCAGCCGAGGCCCTGCCTAATGGGGGGCTGCTGTGGGCAAAATGGAAGACTCCATCATAGGAGAGAGCTGTGAGCAGCTCTGGCTGCCTGCCAGGCGGGAGGGGACAGAGATGAGAGGCTCCCTAAAGATTGGAGGTGCTGGGGGTGGGGTGGCACCCTGCCACTCAGGAGGGCTTAGGCTGAGGAGGCTCTTTTCATTTGTAGCAGACCTCACAGCTCAGACCTGCCCTTGGCCTATTCCTTCTCCTCTATCCAGACCTCCCCACCCTGGGGCTTGGTGCCCAAACCATGATTTAAGAGGAGGAAAAAGGCCCCAGCGCTCTGGCCGGAGGTGTGGCGGACAACGTGGCCGCCGGCTGGGTGGCCCCAGTTGTGGCCCGACAGCACCGCAGCCGGGTGGGGTCGGGCCTGACTCTGCACGGCCGCCCTCAGGAGCCCCGGGGACCTGGAGGCCCCGGCCGGGTCGTGGCCCGACCGCAGGACCCCGGCCGGCTGGCCGCAGGCAGCGTGTGGGGGCGGGGACCCCTGGCTGGGCCCGGGGTTGCTTCTAAATTTAGGAATCTGATTACAGAGTGGCCGAGGAAGGGAAGGGGAGAGGAGGGTGCGAGCGCCGGCTCGGCTCAGCCTGGGCACAGCGGGGTGTGCCCGGGCGGAGGTGCGTCTGGGAGTCCGGGGTTCGAGTGGGAGGGGCCGCGGGCGGGAGGGGGCCTCGGCCTGTGTGCGCCGCAGCACGTGCCTGGGGCGGCGGGGACGGGCACCGGCGCGGCTCGCGGGCTCCGAGCCGCCGCCGCCGGTGTGTGTGCTGGCTCTTTGTGTGCCTGGCAGGGTGGCTGGGTCTGGCTTTGAAAGTCTCTGCCCACCCCCTCCCCCCTCTCCGTCTGTGCCGCGCTACCCGCTTCCCGGTCTGTCACTCTGCCCGTGCTCGTCCTGGGGGAGGGGGCTCTCCTCCCAGCTGGGGTGACAGTGAACTCGGGGCGGGCGTGAGGGGGCGGGGAGGACAGACCCCCAGCTTCCCCCCCAACTCTGCAGTGCAGGTCTTCCCCTGCATTTCCCACGCCCCATCCCGCAACCCCATGGGCCACTGTTTTAGGGTGCGCACTGCAGCCGTTAAAGGGAATTGAGGTGACCCCTGGGGACCCACAGATGCACACCAGAAGCCAGGCTCCTTGGCCCGGTAGCTCTTGGAGGAATTCAATCCTCGGCTGTCCGGCCTCCCATCCGCTCTGGCCCCCAAGGGCGCATGAAGTGTGTGTGTGTGGGGGGGTACCCCCTGCGGAAGGGGGGGTGCGGGGAGTTCCTTGGCAGGAAGGGAAATGGAAGGAAAAGCTGGGCTCCACCCGGGCGGGCGGGCGGGCAGGCGGCCTCAGGGCCCCCGGGGCAGGCGGCGGTAACCCGAGCCCGCTGCTGTGTGGGGCTGGTGTGCACGTGGGTGGGGCTGACCCCTGGCTACTCCTGGGGGTGGGGTGGGGGGGCAGGGGGTCTCCCCCTGTGGGGCAAGTCTACGAGCCCCGGGGGCCGACGGAGGGAAGTGCGCGCCACCCGGGTCCTGACCCCACCCCGCGGAGGTCTAGCCCCGGCCCCCAGGCCCCGCCCCCCGGGCCCTGCCTCCCACCCCAGGGCCAGATGTTCAGCTGGCGGAGGCATCGGCTGGGGGAGGGGTGCTGAGGCCGCAGCCGGCACTACTTCCCTGCCAGCAGCTTCATTGTGTGCGCGAGGAGCGAGCGGCGGCGGAGAGCGGGCGGGCCGCCGAGCGCGCCGGGGAGAGCGAGCGAGCGAGCGAGCGCGCCGGCTAGGGTGCGAGGCGGCGCCCGCGGCTGCGCTCCCCCGCCTCCCGGCAACTCTGCCCCAGCGCCGCGCGCCGTGCGCGCCGTCCCGCCGCCGCGGCCGCCGGCCGCCGTCGCAGGCGGGGGTCGGGTCCGGACAGGGGTCCCCGCCCGGGGGCTGGGGCGTCCTGGTGCAGCCGAGAGCCGCGGAGCTCGCGGGGAGGGGCGGGGGCGGGGGCGGGCGGCAGTTGCGCCGCAGCGCCGGGTCGCCGAACTGCGTGGGCAGGCGGGCAGCGGGGGCTCCAGGGCGCCCCGAGGGCAGGTTGCCCCGACTTCTCCGGGGAGCCCCCAATTCCGTGGGGGCGTACAGAGCGAGCGCGCCGCAGCCGCACCGGACCTTGCGGCTCTTCCGCCGCGTACCCCACTTCTACACAAACTTTTCTGAAGCCCTCACCTCCGGGGGTCGCGGAGAGCGCCGGGCTGCCCGCCGGGCTCCTGCCCCGCCGGACCCTGGCCACGCTTGACCTCCTGCCTCTCGTAGCCTCAGTGGCGACCCCTCCAGGCCGGGCCGGGCACGGCACTCCAGGCGAGCGCGGCCACCACCGCGGCTCTGCGAAGGCTCCCGCGCCCCCTGGGGCGGCTGGGCGGGGGTAATGCCCTCTGTGATGGAGAAGCCGAGTGCGGGCTCCGGGATCCTGTCCCGCAGCCGGGCCAAGACGGCGCCCAACGGCGGACAGCCGCACTCGGAGGATGACAGCAGCGAGGAGGAGCATTCGCACGGTGAGCCCGGTTGCCTGGGGTTAAAGGCGCACCGGCCCGGGGTGGGGGGCGCGGGGGACAGTTGCCGACCCCAGGGGTACTGTTAGGCATGGTTCCTGCCCTCCCTGAATCGTAGCCTCTGCTTTGCTCCCCACAAGCCGGCACCGGGAATCTGGAGGCTGGGCCCCTAGCTGCCGGGGAGGCGGTCCTGCCTGCCTCCTCCCTGCCCTCAGCCCCCGAGGTACTCAGCCGTCCCTCCCTTTCACAGCTTAGGCTCCTCATACCTTACCACCTTGCAGGGGACTGAGGGCTGGCTGGGGCAGGAGCTGGAAAGACACTTCCACACCAAGCCGTGAGGCTCATGTGGTGGGGAGGAGCCTTGGATTCCCTGCAGGGCTGTGGTCCAGGTCTAGGGGCAGCCCTGCAACCCCTCACCTCCCCCCCCCCCCACCAACTCAGAACAAAGGGCTCTGCTGGGCCTGGGCTTTAAAACTGGCCCCTATCCTTCCCCCCCACCCCCCAGGGCTATAGCTAGGCAAGGTCTCTCCTTTTTCCAGTTCCTTCTGTGATTGAGGGTAACTGAGGAGATGATCAGGGAAAAGTGAGCCTCCTGGAAGGTGGGTGTCCTGGGTGGTCAGGAAGAACTCCAGGCCAGCCACCTCCCCCGCCACATCCTCCCATCCTCCCGCCCTCCCTCCCTGGAGTCCTGACTGCCTCCCCTTGGCTCCACAGACAGCATGATCCGCGTTGGAACCAATTACCAGGCCGTAATTCCGGAGTGCAAGCCTGGTGAGTGGCAGGACAGGCTGTGAAGGGAGGGGACTTGAGGGCCAGTGGCTTGGCCCTGGGCCCACCTGGGGGAGCCCTTGACTGGCGCCCACTGGTGGGACAGGCGGGGGTGGGTGGCCGGCCCTGTGGCATGGTTAGTTTTCCTGTTCTGCCTTCCTGTCTGGTTCTCTGCCCCTCCTTCCCCTCTGGGCCTCACCTCACAGGCCTCACTCCGCCGCCCTCTGGCCATGGGTCCAGGCCAGGGCCAGCCGGGTGATGGTATCCTCTGCCTTTCAGAGAGCCCCGCACGCTACAGTAACAAGGAGCTGAAGGGGATGTTGGTGTGGTCCCCCAACCACTGTGTGTCAGATGCCAAGCGTGAGTGGGGTGGGACCCTGGGTTCATGCATACCCTTGGGAGCTGGGGGCCTGGTTCTCCTATCAGCCGCCAGCCGGCTCTTCTCAGAAGTGGGCTAGAGGCTGAGACATGTGGGTTCAACCCCTGCCCTGGGGCTCAGG
The DNA here is from genome assembly GCF_049115385.1 of Moschus berezovskii. Classification (NCBI taxonomy): domain Eukaryota; kingdom Metazoa; phylum Chordata; class Mammalia; order Artiodactyla; family Moschidae; genus Moschus; species Moschus berezovskii. Next base: position 8,809,881 of record NC_142484.1, read on the forward strand.
GTCAGGGGCCTAGTCCCTGGGGGCATACCCCTGTCTGGACAGGCCTGGGTTAGGAGTTGTAACCCCTCCTCCAAGAGCTGGCTCCTCCCGCCTCTGCAGTTGACAAGTACATTGCGATGGCCAAGGAGAAGCACGGTTACAACATCGAGCAGGTGAGCCTTGGCCCCACAGGGATTTGGGGAGGAGACAGCACGGTGCTGGGGGCAGCTGAGCCTGAGTCCTCCTCTCTCCTGGGCCAGGCACTGGGCATGCTCCTGTGGCATAAACACGACGTAGAGAAGTCGTTGGCTGACCTGGCCAACTTCACCCCATTCCCAGATGAGTGGACGGTAGAGGACAAGGTGCTGTTTGAACAGGCCTTTGGCTTCCATGGCAAGTGCTTCCAGCGGATCCAGCAGATGGTAAAGCCCTCCACCCCTGTTGCTGCTCCTTGGCTCCTTCTTTCTGATAAGCCTTTCTGGGGCCTGGAGTCTTATAAGGGTGGGCTCCAGCCTCTGGTGTTGCCCCCTGCCCCCAGCTGCCTGACAAGCTGATTCCCAGCCTGGTGAAGTATTACTACTCTTGGAAGAAGACCCGCAGCCGGACCAGTGTGATGGACAGACAGGCTCGGCGGCTTGGGGGCCGAAAGGACAAGGAAGACAGGTGGGGGCCTGGGAAGCTGTAGGTGGGGGTAGACGGCGCTCCTGCAGGCCCTAACCCCTGCCTCACCCGCTCCTTGGCCCCTGTGTAAGCAGCGATGAGCTTGAAGAGGGACGAGGAGCCGTGAGTGAGGGGGAGCCGGACGCTGGAGACCCCAAGAGAGAGGTGAGGGGGCAGAGCTCTGCTGGCCCGCCCGCTGGCCCACCCTCTCCTTGGGCTCTGCACCGCCCACCTCCTCTTCTTTTCCTGGCAGCCTCTCCCCTCTCGGCCCCTGAATGCCCGCCCGGGGCCAGGAAAGAAGGAGGCCCAGGGCTCCCAGTACCGCCACCATCCGCTGAGAACTCGGAGGCGCCCGCCCAAAGGCATGTACCTCAGCCCCGAGGGCCTCACCGCAGTGTCGGGGAGCCCGGACCTTGCCAACCTCACGCTTCGAGGCCTTGACTCCCAGCTCATCTCCCTCAAGCGCCAGGTAGGGGGCCCAGGGAAAGGAGGAGCTGTGAGAGAGGACAGTTGGCAGCTGGGCTGTAAGGGAGTTTGTGTGGTTGCCAAGCCTGCATCTTCCCCATCCTCTGGGCTTCTGGGTAACTTGATGTTCTTTTTTGGTCATTAAAAAATAAATAACGCTGGTCTTTGAAAAGGGCGAACCCCAGTGTCTCCCCTACTGAATCGTTGTGAGCGATTAGATGAGGTAGATGGCTGGGTGAGGGTTGCTATTGATGGCCTCCTGGGGTGGAGTTTGATGGCCCTCCTTTGACTTAACCTTCCCAGGTGCAAAGCATGAAGCAGACCAATAGCAGCCTCCGCCAAGCCCTGGAGGGCGGCATTGATCCACTCCGCCCCCCTGAGGTGAGGCTGCTCTTCCAAGTTCGGGGGACAGGAGGGATTCTGGTTGGCGGCAGAGCAAGAAAGGGGAGTTTTGTTTGGAGAGCAGGCTCTCTGTTCCCTATTGAGTCTCAAGCATCCATGCCTTGCTCTGCAGGCCAGTACCAAGTTCAACTCCCGCTGGACCACCGATGAGCAGCTCTTGGCTGTACAAGGTGGGTGAGGCTCTGGGGAGAACAGAGGGCCCCAGGAGTGTTTCCTTCCCCCCAGGGAGCTGGGGCAGAGGGGAAGGATCAGGGAAGTAACTAGATCTAAGGCGGTATTCATGCTCTGCTGCCCTTTTGACCCTTGCAGCCATCCGTAGGTATGGCAAAGACTTTGGGGCTATTGCAGAGGTGATTGGGAACAAGACTCTGACCCAGGTGAAGACCTTCTTTGTGAGCTACCGGCGCCGCTTCAATCTGGAGGAGGTGCTGCAGGAGTGGGAGGCCGAGCAGGATGGGGCCCCTGGAGCCCCGGTCCCCATGGAGGAGGCTAGGAGAGGGGCTCCCTTGCCAGCCCCAGCCCTAGAGGAAGATGATGAGGTGAGAAGGGGAGAGAGAAATGCTGCAGAGGAGAGAGGAGAGGAACCACCTCCGTCCTTAAAGGCTGGGCTGAGGGTGTGCTCGACCCTGGTTCCTCACGCTCCTGTCTCCTCTCAGGTCCAGATTACATCCGTCTCCACGTCGGGACCCCGATCGGGGCCCCCTCCGCCGGCCCCTCCTCCCCCTCCCACCTCGCTGTCCCAGCCACCCCCACTGCTGAGGCCACCCTTGCCCACGGCCCCCACCCTGCTTCGCCAGCCACCTCCACTCCAGCAGGGCCGTTTCCTTCAGCCCCGGCTGGCCCCCAACCAGCCGCCACCACCTCTCATCCGCCCTGCCCTGGCTGCCTCCCGCCACAGTGCCCGCCCTGGTCCACAGCCCCCACCCACCCTGATTGGAGCCCCTCCTCTGGAGCCTCCAGCACCCTCGCTCTGAGCCCCGAGGCTCTCCGCCAACCAGAGGCTCCAGAACCCCTCGGCTGGGCGTCCTTGGGAACCTCCAGCTTCACCAAGGACAGAAGCGACTAGAGCTTGCGCCAGGCCTTCCGAGGACCCGGAGCTGCCGCGATAGGCACAGCTGGCCCTGTGGGTTCCGCACGTTATTTCTGGTGGCCAAGCCCAGCCAGGGTCTAGGGGTACTGTTTTCCTGGCTGGGACTGGAATGGCTGCATCCTAGGCTGCCAGGGCTTGGCCTTTGGTCCTGCCCTTCGTGTGTAGGGGGTAGTGACCATAGTGTGAGAGCTGGGGGCGAGGACAGTTTAATGTGTTGGCTGTTCTTCCTCTTTTCCTTCTTGTAGCAATAAGTCTGGGTGAGGTGGGGAGGGTGCTGGAGGGGGGAGGTGGGCAGAGAGGTCCCTTGGGGCCGGAGGGGGTAGCTCTCCTGTCTTCAGGGTCCGGGAGGGGATGCTGAGGAGCTCTGAGGGTGCCCCCCTGCCCACAAGCCTACAGAAAGGAGGGTTGGGAACATATGCAGACATGGGTTTATTTTTCAATGTTTTTTAAAAATAAAACGTTCAAGCACACTGAATCTTCTTTTGGTTTAAGGGTCCCAGGCTTAGTGTCTTTGTCAGGGCCATGGGTCCACCCGGCACTGCCCCTTCCCCCCCAGACAGAAGTTAGTTCTCCCCAGCAAGGCAGGTGGGCTGGGCCATATCTTGCCCATGGGGACTGGGTCCCTGCCCAGTTGGGATAAGAAGCAGGAGGAGGCAGCTCAGATTCCAAACATTCTCTTTATTACGTGTTTGATCCAGAGGAGAAACTAAGTGCAGGAAGGGGGGCTGGGTGGGGAGGGGCCACCTTGCCTGGGAGCCCCCCCTCGACCACCACCCCCTTTGGGAGCCAAGCCTTGCCCTCCGGGCCCCTGGGAGCACCCGGGCTGTTCCATAGGGCAGGAAGTGGGAGGGAAGGAGGGAGGGGGAAGCCCTTGGTAGGAGCCGGAGCCCACAGTCAGGGCTTGGGGTGGGAGGGCTGAGGTTGGCGAGGCCCCTTCCTGGGACCCAAGGGCTCAACTTGCCATGGAGCCAGGCCTGGGAGTGGGGTGATGAGTAGGGGTGGAGTCATCATAAATCAAAAAAAAAAAAAAAAACCATAAAATAATAAAATAAAAAATAAAACCCATCACAAAAAATGTACAACTCAGGTGAGGGTAGAGGCAGCCTCTGTTTAGGACCCCCTCCCCCAATTTCTCAAGAACAGAAACAGCAGAGAAATAAATTAAGGGATGCAGCGGCTGCCACCAGCCAAGCGCCCATAACCAGCCACTTCCACACTGGCTGCGGAGGTCGGCGAGCTGGGAGGCCCTTGGCCCATCTGCCCCCCAACCCCGTGGAGGGCAGAGGCTCCCAGCCCCGCTGCCCTCCGCAGCCTTGGCCAGGCAGCCCTGGAGGCCCCGGGCAGTGTCTCCTGAGAGGAGGGGCGACAGTGTGAGGAAGAGAAGGCAAGGCCGAGATGAGTGGTGAGGGAAGTCACTGCTATGGAACTAGCTGGTGCCCAGATTAATGCCAATGGAGAGGAGCAGCGGGGAGAGGACCGGCGAGGGGGCTGTGCTTTCAGACAAAGGCTCTCCCAGAAAGGAGGATGCCATCGTCCCTATTCCAGAGACTAGCAGCCCAGGTGGCCCCGGGGGGCCGGGGAGCCCATCTGCCCTGCGGTCCCCTCCCCTCTCCCAGCCCTGGGGTCAGCCCCGCCTTCTACCCAGGAGAGGGTGGGAGAAGATGGCACAGACTTCTTGAGGAGGGGAACGAACGTCCCCACAGCAGCTTGTGGAAGGAAATGCCCAGCCTCTGGGGAAGGAGGGGCAGAGGATTCAGTGTGGAGGGAGGCCGAGCCCCGCGCCTAGCCTGCCAGCCCCAGGCCGCCACCAGCCCCTCGCTTCTGGGCTGCGCGGCACCCCCGCCCCAGCCCCCAGCCGCCCAGGCCTCCAGCCCAGGGGCCTGAGGTCAGGGGAAGGCCACCTCTGGTGGTTTGCTTGGAGGGGAAGGAGGAGAGGAGAGGGGAGAAGCCCAAAGTGGGCCTGGCGGAGGGCCTGACAGGGAACTCCACCACTCTTGCCTGAGAGTGTTCCAGCCCTGAGCCACCCTCCCGGGAAACCCCACAGATCCAGTCTCAACTGTCCCAATGGGGCAGGGAGGGAAAGGTGGCCGCTGGGATTTTTTTTTTTCTTTTTTCTTTTTGGTAATAAAAAATTTCTTGGTTTAGGCGAAATACTCTGTGCAACCGCAGTACCGAGGGGGAGCCCTGCCCCCCCACCCCTCCCTCCCCTTCCTTTGCCTCCTGTGGGAGAGAGGGGGGAAGAGGGGCTATCTGGGCAGGGGTAACCGTGGGGAGGGGGAGAGAACCATCTCCCATCCCCCACAAACATGGAGGAAAAACTGAGGAGGGCGGGGAGGGGAGAAGTGCCAGCAGGGGAGACACACCGATCCATCTCTGCAGTCTGGCCCGGGCGGGCGGAGCGCCGGCCCCAGCAGCTAAGTCCAGCTGGCCGCCTCCGCGCCCCCCACTCCTGGCAGCCTATTAAAGCTTAAGCTCGTTGGCTATTTTGGAGGCAATGTTTTTGAAGGCCATGGAGGTGCCCGATATCCGCTTAAACCGAACACCGTTGAGAGACAGCCGCGGCAGTTTGCACACCTCCATCTCCCACTGCACGAAGTTCTCGTGGCCGGGCGTGCCGTGCATGCACAGCAGCATGTACTTCTCGTGCAGCTCGCTCTGGCAGCTGTTGGCGTCCAGCACCTTGCGGATCTCCCGCATCATCTCGTTGGGCTCCATGGAGCTTGTGGTCTTCATGCTCCACGTGAAGCGCAGTGAGCGGGGCTTGGCCTCCCGAAACTCTTCCTTCTCTTTGTCGTTGCCGCCGCTGCCCACCACGTGAGGTCTGCGGAGAGGGCAGAGAGGGCGTCAGGCAGGCGCCGCGGTGTCCCACCCACAGGAGCACCCCCCTGGATGGACCCTGAGACCAGAGAGGACAGCGGGAGGGTGCCCCGGAGGCAGCGGTGCTGGAAGACAGAGCGTTAGAGCTGTCCCGGGGAGCGCAGGCGGGCAAGGAGGGTGGGCAGTCCTGCACCCCCATCTCTCAGGGCAGAGCAGCAGGGAGGAGAAGCCAAGCCCCTGGCCAGGACTGACGAGGTGATAGCTCCATGCTTTCCTTCAAAGAGGAGAGGGTCGGGGAAGAATGGGGAGCACCACACAGCAGCCCTGAACAAGTTCACAGACCGGACAGAGAAAAGCAGCTGCTTCACGAGAGCTGAGGCTGTCCGTGGGTGGGAGTCCGTAGCCCCAACCACCCGGCCTGGGGCTTCCTGCTTCCAGAATCTACCGGATCTCAGGAGAAGGGCCCACACCTGCTGCAGTGGAGGTGAGGGGTGCTCTGAGCAGACGGAGGCCCTACGAGGGTGGGGACAGGGCAGAAGCACGGGAGGAAGAGCCATGTGGCAGAAGGAAGAGAGGAGCAGGAGGCTCGTGGCGAGCCTGGTGGCCCGCGCGGGGCCGGCGCCGGCTCCAGCCCTCTCTCACCTGAGCGTCTCCACTCGGTCTTTGCTTTCAGGTTCATTCAGGTTCCTCAAAAAACAGAGCGAGGGAGAGTTTAGTGCTGGGACCTCTGTGAGGGTGGGTCCAGGGAGGTGCCACCAGTGGGTGGGCGGGACCCAAGCCCAGAAGGCCACTTGCCCATCACTGGCAGGCTGTGAGGCTCGGTGGCCCGCGGCCCCTCACGCTAGCAGCTTGACCGTCCCTCTCCAGGGGAGCCCAGCATGGTGGGGGGGCTGCCCCTCCCCACACAGAGATCCGTGCCAGCGAGGAGGAGCCGGGGAGGAGAGTAGACGTGTGGGCACTCATGGAGCACACAGCCCACAGCCAGGGCTCTGGGGAGGGGGTTCCTGCTCTAGGGCCCCAGGGCTGGGTCTCAGAACTGTGGTCCTCTTAGAGGAAAGGGGCGAGGGGATAAACAGAGGCCTCTCTCAGGAGGCTCAAAGGGCTAAAACCTGCTGGGAGTATGCCTGGGGCTCAGTGCCTGGGGCTGGATGGTGGGGAGAAGGGCCCTGAGGCCTGCTGGAGACAGGCCTGCCTCCCTCTTTTATAACTCCCCTGCCTGCCAGGCCATCTGCTGATACAGAAGGGAGACGAGGGCAGGGCAGGGCAGACACCTTGGGAGGGTGGGTGGGGAAGAGGTCTGGCCCCGCTGAGCGGCTTCTCCAGCTCCTGGCTGGAAGACGGGTGCCTGGAGCCGGGGAACTGGGAGTGCGGAGGAGAGCAAGGACGGAGGAGAGAGCGAGCAGCAGCGGCACATGTAAAAGGAACACAAAGAGACAACAGACACACGAACGCAGACCAGCGCGCCTCGAGCAGGCGCCTGCGCTGAGCAGGGGAGGGAGCCTGGCTGCTCTCTCGGGCCCCACCTGGATCCTGCCCCGTGGGTGGAGGCACCCTGCAGGGCAGGCCCCCACTGGGGCCCCATGAGTCAACAGCCAGCCATGCACTGAAGAGCTGGGTGGGGAGTGGCGGGCGGAAGGGGGAAAGCCTGGAGACCCTGTCTCGGCCGTCTGTCAGCCAGGCACCGGGTGCCTGTCAGGTGTCCCCGCCCCAGGGTAGGGCCTGGGCTGACGGCCTTGGGGAACCACGGCTCCAGCCTGCTCCTCAGCTTGGTATACGGCCCACTTAGGCCTCCAGACAGGACGAAGGCAGGGCTGGGGGCGACAGAGCCAGGAGTCGGCCCAGGAAGGCAGGCGCCTGAGTGCGGGGGGATCTCCCTCTGCCGCCAGGGCGAAGGGGTAGGACATCCCAGCTCCTGGCTCTTGGGAAGCCACAGGCCATAACTGGAGAACACAGTCCACAGAGGATGCGGCTCCAGCCGCCCAGCAAAGGCTGGAGGCCCAAGGCCTGCTGGGGTGGGGGAGGGGTGGTCTTGTTCCACGGAGCTGCCAGAAGGGGGTGCTGTGCCCCGCTCGAGAGGCAAAGGCTCCTCGGGCCTGAGGTGTCAGGCAGAAGCCGAGACACCCCAGTGTCCCTGCAGGGTCCCTGAAGTCCTGCCATCCCAGAGGACCTGCAGTTCAGGGCACCAGGGAAGAGGAGGCCCAGGAGACCCAGAGTGAGACACCATCCCAGACACACTTCTGACCCGGGTGGAGCTTCTTCAGAGCGCATGCACAGACACGGGAAACGGCCAGAAGAGGAGCCCACCACGCTTGTGACCAAAACCCGGGGTAGGGGGCTAGGGGGAGGAGCCAATCTTAAAGGGAGAATTCCCTGAGAAGGTTCCCCTTGCTGGGGGACGGGCCCATCGTTTTCAGAGCCATCTGCCCTCAGTGGGCAACCATGGCCTCGCGGGCCACCCTGTCAGAGGTCGTCGTCTTCCCTTTAAGATGGCAGAGAGTGCCACACGGACGTGGTTAGCAGATGGAGGAGGGCGCGAGAGCCAGAGAGGGGCATTAGTGATGGAGGCAGGACACAGGACACAGACACACACACACAGCGGGCTCAACGCCTACCTTCTGGCAAACCTGAAAGACAGATTTCTAAAAAAACAAACAAAAAAAGACAAAATAAAAAAAGAAATAAAAAAAAAAAACCAACAAGACGGTATGTGGATAAGCAGGTGGGGAGTGGGCTTTACAGGTTCAAGGGTCACCCCCACTTTCGGAGGAGCCGCTCAGCGAGACTAGAGTCCCAGACACCCCCATCTGCTCACGCCCCACCCTGCAGCCCCACAGCTGCAGCCCGAGGTGGAAGGGGGCCCAGCCTGGCTACACTGGCTGAGTAGAGCAAAGTACAGGAGGAAGGGCAGGCAAACCCACTCTCTCCAAGCCGCCTGCTTGCTGTATCCTGAGCTACGCTAAGATGGCTGAGGTGGCAGGGGGATGGAGACAGGGAGCACCCCACGAGGCCGGACTGCTGGACGCCCCTCAAGGATGAACGCTGTTTCTATGGGTCATCAGGGGCCAGAAGTGAGAAACCTCATGAAGAGGATCTCCACCCTGGTTCCCACACAGGGAAGCGTCAGAGTGCAGCAGCCTGCATGGGAGCTACCCTGGGCCCCCAGCAGTTACTTAGCTCGTGGCCTTCATCCTGGCACACTGCCCCACCCACCACCCCCTCCAGCCCAGCAGACGAATATGGCTGCGACAGACAAAACCAACTGGGTGGGGAGCAAGGAGGTCAAACGGGGCGAGACAAGAGACCAGGAGAAACTCTCCTTGCCGGCCCAGCCTGGCTCAGGCCTCATGACTTTGCAGCTGCGTCACCAAATATAAGTTTCCATGGGAACCCAGGAGAGAAGAGGGGGGCTTTTATTTTAGCATCTGAGTTCACACTCTCCTAGAGAGGAGGCGGCATCGGCCATCTGCTTGGGCCAGAGAACAAGGGGTGTTGTGTGAGGAGCTGGGGAGGCCTGAGAGGGATGGACAGGTCTGAGCGCCTCAGGTGCCAACAAGACTCAATTTCTGAGGCTTCCTGAGGCTGCTTCTAACCCCCTAGGGACCTAATCCCAGCTCTAACCCCAGGTGTTCTCATCCCCTCCCTCAGGCAGGTGCAGGGCCTGGCCTCAGCCTCTCTGCTGCCCTAGGCCCCCTACTCACCTGCGTACAAACTTGGAGGTGAATTTGCTGAAGATGCTCCCTGAGGCCCCCCGCCGGCCCTGGCTGTTGCCAGAGGGAGAGGCCGGGGTGACACCGTAGGGCAAATTCTGCTGGTCCCGCACCTGCCGGAGCTGTCCAGCGTGGAAGGTGCTTCGACTGGACACACCCCGGGGGAAATTAGTTCGGTCTGGGGCTCCACCACTGCTGCTGATGTTGTGGGCGGAGGGGGAGGCGACAGGGACACGCTGGGGGGCTGTGCTGTGGGAAGAGAGGTGGGGGTGGGGGAAACGCATCAGGGCACAAGGTGGCGGCCCCGCCAGCGGCTGGAGCACCCTGGGGAGGGAAAAGGGAAGGGAGAAGCTAAGGCAGGGGGAGGCAGCCATCACAGAGGACACAGAAGGAAGGGATTTGACCACTGAGGACACCAGTAAGGTGGAAGGGGGAGGAGATGGTTTCGGGGAGGGAGGGAGGCAGGGAAGGATACGCGTGTGGAGAGCAGTACAGGCTGGACAGGAGTGGCTCCCTGGGAGCCAGGCAGACTGGAACCTCCAGGGGACAATGTTGACCAACCCTCAAGGACTGAGTCCCTGTGATGCTGACTGTCCCTGGATCCTAAGGAAGTCCAGGAAGGCTCAGAACAAAAAGGCTTCCTTCTGGAGCCTTGGGGCGGCTTCGTGCATGTCTGTTCTGAGAGGGAGAACTGGAGGGTCGGTAAGCTACTTTTGCTTCCCTCTACTTCCTGGCTGCAGGAGACAGCCACCTCTTGTGGCTAAAATGACAAGAACAAAGCAGGACCCCCAGGTGGGAAGAAATCATGGGGGCGGAGGGGGGGCAGGCTGAGGGCAGCGGTGCGGCAGCTGCCCCAGCACACTTGCCTGGGCCGCGGCACCTCACAGTTACTGTCCGTGGGGGGCAGCCCAGTGGCCTTGTTGGGGTGCACGGAGGCCGACATGGATTTCTGGTGCTGGCGGGGCCGGGCCGCAGAGACCGCGGCGGAAGCAGAAGCCGTGGAGGCCCGGGACCCTGGCATGGTTAGGCTAGGAGACAAAAGCAGCGGAGAGGCATGGGTTAGGGGCGGGTGGGGGCAGGAGGCTTGGTTAGGAAGCAAGGGCGGGGTGGGAAGGGCCAGAGGGGAGCCTCGGCAGGATGCACGTCAGGCCCAGAAGCAGCAATGGGGCACAAGTCAGAGCCCAGGGAGGCAAGGCTGGGGAGCGGAGGGCAGGGCAAGGAAGGCGAGCGGGCCGGAGCCTGGGGAAGGAAACCCAGAGTGCAGGTTAAGTTGACAGGAGGCCACTGCCCCTGGGCTGCACCGATCTCCTATGAATTGTAAGAACAAAGATGTGCTGTTGCCAGAAAGAGCAGGGTGCAACCAAGGGGAGTTTTTATTAAGCTCAGAAGACAAGGAGCCAGGAGCTCAACACCGACAGTCAAGGTCAGGGGGTTCTGCTCTCACAGGCACAGCTGGAGTCACCCTCAATGTGCACACCCTTCAGGTGGGCATCTCTGGGTTGTGGCCTGAGGCGGGGTCCCTGGGGCACTGATGCCCAAAACAGCACAGTTGCCATGCCCTGGCTGCGGTCAAGAAGCAAGAAGGCGGCTGAGATGGTCACTGAGTCACACAGGGTAACCCGCAAGAAGCGGTCATGGGAGCACAGGGAGGAGGAGTTGGGGGGGAGCAGGGAGGTGCTGGCGTATGGACGGCTGGACTGGACAGACCCAGGACGGGACTCCAGGGAGCGGGAAGGAGGGGTGCTGCTGACAGACGTCACTGCTGGGGCAGTGGCTCCGGGGGGATGGCAGGCAGGGCCCAGGCCTGCTCACCTGTCTTTGCCATTCTGGATGGAGGCCTGGCCGAGGCTGGCCCTCTCCAACAGGGGGGAATTCCTGCTTCGGTTTGTGCTGGTGGAGAGGACGCTGTTCTGTGGGGAAGAAGGGGAAGAGCTATATTACAGAAAACCAAAGTGGTCACAAAACCAGCTCCCTTCTCCCCTTTCTACCATGAGCAGTTGGGTGGGCGTGGTGGGGGAGGAGAAAGGATGTTGCTTTGACACTGGGGGGCAGGGTTTTCTATAGTAAGCACAAGTGGCCCAGGAGGGAAGGTCAGGTAGGCAGCCAAAGGAAACCGGGTCTGGTTAAGGAAGGAGCTGCCTGGAGAGGCCAGGCCCCATAGCAAGAAGGCGGGGTGGGGGCCTGGGAAAGAGGGCGGGGCTGGCCAGGACGGTGGGGGGGGAGGGGGCGTGGCTCACCGTGGAGGGCGTGGGGGTGGTCTTCTTCCTTTCCAGGCCAGGCAGGGGGCTGGCAGGCACTTTGGCTGTGCTGCTGGCCTTCCGTCCTGACTCCCGGTCCTCCTCAGGCCGCTTGTTTTCTGCGTTGTTGCTCTGAGTCTTCTTAGAGTAGGAATTAGAAGTGGGGATGGCAGGGCCAGCTGCTGGGCCAGAGGGACGGTGGGAATGGGTAAGGGCAAGGGAGACACACTGAACACCCACCAAGTGCTTCATGCTTCCGACCGTGTTGCCGGCAAGCCCATTTCACGGGGTTGGAGGGAAGTGTACTGTAGTGACCTGCCCAAGGACACGCTAATAAGGGCTGAGCAGGAACTGAAACTCAGCTGTGCCATCTGAAGCCCCCAGAGCCCCTCAGGAGAGGGGTGAGCCGCACACCTGCCACTCTGGGCAGTGCTCACCCTGGTCGCTGAAGCGCCGCTGCTTGGGGTTGGCGGAGACGCTGCGCTGCACCTTGTGGGAGGGGGACGGGGCGCCGCTGCTGCTCAGCTCAGCGGAAGGCCGGGGCTTCAGGGTGACGGTGTCGCCCTCCAGCTGCGAGAACACAAGAGGGAGCGATGCAGGTTCCTGCCGGCGGCCCCAGCCTCACGCCGCTCCTGCCTGACACAGAGCCACCAGGCTCCCCGACACAGAGCCAGCGCAAGACCAAAGTGCCGATGCAGGCTCCTGCCGGGGCCCCAGCCCCACGCCGCTCCTGCCTGACACAGAGCCACCGCAAGACCAAAGTGCGTCCAGACAAACACAGAGAAACAAGGAGCCACGCGGACCCTGACCAACAGCCAAAGACAGCAACCTCCCCACAAAGACCCCTGCCCGCAGAGGGACACAGACACACACGCGCAAGAATGAGCATTCTTCAGACTCAGAGGCACACCCCAATACCTCCTGAGCAGGCCAACAATCAAGAAAAGGAGTCTAACACCACCAGGGGGACAGGGAGGCCACACGTGCGTGCAAGTGGGACACACAGATGGTAAGCAGGACCCGACTCCCACAGAGACCCATGGGTTTGGGTGCAAACATGGTGACCCAGACAAGCAGAGCAACAATCATGACGCCTCCAGATGGACAGACGCGAGGGACGGACGTATAGGCCCCCAGATACACACTCCCAGACATGAGCACTAAGCAGAAGCAATATAGACTCAAGGCTCCTTTAAGACACAAAGCACCCAAAATTCTGAGACTTCCTGCTACGGAGAGACACAAAACACATGGAAACACGTCTAGGGGCAACAAAGAACTGACCCAGATGGACCGAGACCCTAACCAACACAGGATGAACTAGATATACTCACCATGTGGTAACCCAGACCCAGGCCCGACCCCATCAGCTTTCCTATTGAACCACTGATGAAAGGCCAGAGGGGCCTCAGTGCCCCCCAGAGGTGGGGCTTAAGATTAGTCAGTAGAGAGCACAGCTACACAGCTACTCGGAGATGAGGTCTGCCCTCGACAGCTGCTAGAAGCAAGGGGTTGCTGCAGCCAGAGGACGGCACACACGGGAACGGGGTAGGGGCACACACCTCGGAGCTCTTGTAGCCCAGGAGCAGATAGGTGGCCATCACCTCGTTGTACCTCTGGCCCACCAATGAGTCCTGGATCTCTTCCCGCGTGTATCCCATGGACACCATCAACTCTGCACAGGAGGGCACACAATTAAGGCAGGTCCTGAGTCCCAGGCAGGCTCAACCTCACTGCCCAGCACAGCCTCACCTGTCCGCCGGGGGTCCTTGTAGTCAGGGAGTGGCTCCACATAAGGCTTTAATTCATCATCTTCGTGACCCACATTCATCCACCGATCTTTCATGATTTGCTGAGGAGCAAAGGGAAGGAGAAGGGCAGAGAGGGAGAACTCAGCCTGGAGGTTTCCTTGGGACCCAGGACCTGGCCAGACGGTCTCAGGCTGCTCACCTCTAAAGTGCCTCTCTTGCTGGGATTGAGAATGAGAAATTTCTTGAGCAGGTTTTCACAGTCTGTGGACATGTAGAACGGAATACGGTATTTCCCCCTCAGTACCCGCTCCCGCAGCTCCTGTAGGAGGGAAATTTAAATCACCCAAGGCCAAGGGTCTACGAAACCTAACATCCAGACTCCTGATAGTCTGATTGTCCAGGCAGATAGAAACGAAGTATGATAGGAGGCAGAGGGCCTGGGACGGGGCCCCTCACTAGAGAGGCAGTGCTGTCAAATACCCCACGCCCGCGGGCTTGAGGAGCCCGAGGCTTGCAATCCCAAGTGCCTTGGAGGGGTGAACAAACATACAATTTATCCCAGCTCTCAAGAGAAGAACTGAGATTATTCTGCTGGGTACATAATGCCTTTTAATAGCTGCTACCTTTTGTAAGCCCTTGGAAGCTCTGGCTCAGGGAAAATGTAGAAAACCAGTGAAGGTGAGAGGTCGGGGACAAGACCAGAGGCCACGAGAAGAGATGAGAGTTCAAATGATCTAAGCCTGCACTTCACTCCACCTTGAGGTTCTGGCCATCAAAAGGCAGGGATCCGCTGACCAGTGTGTATAGGATAACTCCCAGGCTCCACACATCCACCTCGGGCCCGTCGTACTTTTTGCCCTGGAAGAGCTCTGGGGCAGCGTACGGAGGACTGCCACAGAAGGTATCCAGCTTGTTCCCAAAGGTGAACTCATTGCTGAAGCCAAAGTCTGCAATCTTGATGTTCATATCAGCATCCAAGAGTAGGTTTTCTGCCTGGGAGGTAAGAAGGAAAATGTCAGGGAACCAAGTGGACCACACCAAGGCACCGGACAGGAAGCAGCTGAGGGGAACGGAAGAAAAAAACAGGAAGTCATCTTCAATCTTTGTTTTGTTCCCACCAACTCCAGGGCAGCCTCCAATCTGTGTGAAGAGGCTGGGCTGGGTTGGAGGAGGGTGGCAAAGGCCGCTCCTCATACAGGCAGCTGTCTGAGGGCTGTGAGCTGTGTGTGGAAAGCTTCCCTGTCAGGCCGGGGTTAATCGTGGTCACCTGCGAGGACTCAGGGGCTGGAAGACCCAGAGGTAGTCTCTCACACACTAACACCTGAGGGACAGAGGTGGGAGTGCTCACATCTGCAAAGCAGCTGTGATGCAGCTGTGGGACAGTCAACCCTGCTTCCTTGGCTGGCTGCCAGGCCTGGCAGCACCGGAAGAGGTGAAATGGCAGAGACTCTGCTCGCTGGCGGGAATGGGAGCCTAAGTCCAGTCACACAGGCCTGTATCAGAAGCAGCCCCAGGGGCTTCCTCATCATCTCCAAAATAATTACAGACTAGAGCTTCCCTGAACATCAGGGCGTCACGGTCCTGTCGCCGCTCACAGAGGCGAACGACCCAGCCCCGACTCCAAGAGGCGGGAGACGAGAGCACGCCTTACCTTCAGGTCTCTGTGAACAATAAACTTCTGGTGACAGTACTGCACAGCAGACACTATCTGAAAGGAAGGAAGAGGGGTCAGCCCGGAGGCACCGGAAGCCGGGCCGCACGGGCTGGCGGAGCTGCGGTCCTGCGACCGACTTCCAATCTGCCACATTGATAAGCAAAGCCCACAGGACCCTCCGAGGCTGTTGAAAGACGGGCAGCTCCTCCCTGCATGCCAACCCCCCAGAGCGGAGGTTGGGCCCACAGTCCAGGGAGGGAGTCACACCCACCTGGCGGAATTTGGCTCGAGCCTCTTTTTCTTTCATCCTGCCATGAGCCACTAGGTAATCAAATACCTCTCCTGCAAGTGACAGGAGTGGGGTCTACATCAGAGCTGGCGGGAGCTGGGGAAGGCAGGGACACAGGAGCAAGAGGCAATTCCATACCTACCTCCACTGGCGTACTCCATGACCAGGTAGAGTGTTTTCTCAGTCTCGATCACTTCAAATAACTTAACTGCAAGAGAGAGGGCCAAGCTCTGAGTCAGAACAGCAAAAGGGGGCCACATGTCAAGCCCCAACATGCACAGGGGTGTCCTCAGAACAAACGTCTCCTCCCCTCTCTCTCGCGAGGACAAGCTCCGCTTGTGGCAGCCACACCGCTAAGGACAGCCCTGAGCGCCAGGGGCAGAGCCGGACTGAGCTGGGCATCCCCAGAGGCATCCTTGAAGACTCCGGACTCCGGCCAGCACTGCGCCTCAGGGAGGACTACGTGTGGGAACCGGAGTCGCGTGGTGGGGGAAGGAGAGGAATGATGACGGTCCTCACCTATGTTGGGATGGTTCAGAACCTTCATTATTCTTACTTCACGGAACAGCTGGAAAATAAAATAGCAGCAGGGGTCATGCCTGCTCAGCTTGCTCCCCTCAGGTCCCCTCCAAACAGATCCATCGCTAGGATGCTTTTTCCGAAAGAACAAACAGACAGGGTGAAGAAACAGTGTGGCAGTCCAGATCTTCCATGCCCGTCCCCAAGGGCTGAGAAGGACCCGAGGGGGAGGAGGAGAGCAAGAAGGGTCAGCGTGAGGCCAGCGGGGCTCTCCCAAACTGTACCCTCAGGGGCAGCATCTGGACGAGCCAGCTGCTCCCTCAGGCGCTGTCTGCTCAGATCCAGCCCCCCAACAGCAGACGGTTTTGGCTGGATGCCTCCAAAGGAGGGAGTGTGAGCCCATGGACATGAATATTTAGAACCTGAGCTGCTTCTACGGTTCATAGACGAAGCAGACTCCAGCATGGTCTGTGTGAAGGGGCAGGGAGCCCTGAAGGGGGACCCCACCGTCTTCTGACTACAGAAGCAGAGGGCTCGGCACTTGTGGGTGCGCCTTTCTCTCCTGGGCCTCGGGGTGGTGACAGAAGAAGCCACTCCTATATATAGCTGATGCCAATTTTAATCAAATCCACCTACACACACTCACGCTCTCTTTGTGAAACAAAATCAGGGACTCCAAACCATACATTTCCATAAAGAAAAATGACAGAAATTAACCCCATCCCCTCTGTGGGGGCCAGAAAATTGGGGGTGGGGTTTTGGTAACTTCTAGGCCTTCCGACTTGCACAAGGAGCAGAACTAGCTGTGTTGTGTTTTGATTTTTTTTGGTGGGGGGCGGGGGGAGGTATGGAGACCTAATTTAGGCTATATTTTATGTGGAGAAAGTGAACCTATCTTTTTTTTCCCTTTAATGAAGTCCCAGAGCTTTCCTGAGCTGGAAAGGAAATGGGAGACAGGCTTTCCAACTCTTGAGAACCTGATTCTGACCTTCACTCCCTTTTCCTGTTAGAGTCCAAGTTTTTCCCTGCTTTCTTCCCTGGCCCAGGAGACAGTGGATGAAGAGGCAAAAAGTCCTGGACGCCACCTCATGGGCAGCAGTGCACAGCAGCACTGAAATGGGGCCTGAAGGCAGCTGCCAGGGCTCCTACCCTGAGGGCACTCGCTGGGCCTGCAAAGAGTGCCCTCCTAGGAGAGACTGGAGTTTTCTGAGCTTGGTTAGAGCCCTGAAGAGGCCAGCTTCTTCAAGGTGTGTCGTTTAGGGATTGCTGCTGGGATCAAATTTAAACAGAGTGATCTGGCCGGAATCAGTCTGGCCTTGGCCATGGAGTGTTTAACAGGCGACATTTGTCTGGTGCTGGTGACTTCCAGCCAGTCAGGAAGAGGCAGGGAGAAGAGACAGGTGGGAAATAGGACGGCCGAGCTGACGCTGGCAGCCTGAGATGCTCCAAAGACCAAATGGCCCACACCAAGTTGGCTTCTGCTCTGTGGGGTCCGAGCCAACGTGTCAAGAGTAGCCCTCTTTTCCTTCCTTCCGGAAAGCTCCCAGCAGGGAAGCCCTGGTGATGACAGCCACATTTCCTTTGACTCAAAGAACCTTGAGGGGATCCCAGGGGTAACAAAAAAAAATAGGAAACACCTTGGTTGTGGCCGTCAGTGTGTCACAGCTCCTCAACCCACACTAATCCTGTGAGTGTCTCTCTCAGAAAAACCACCAGCCCCGAGCCCCAAGCATCCCAGTCTCGCTGTAGTCGGCTCTGTTAGCATGAGGTTATACCCTCTCCCTCTCCTAACCCACGTAACACAGTGTGCTCATGCAAAGGAAAGCTCAAACTGCCCTGAGATCAAAAGATCTCAGAAAATCTGAGCCAGGGTCATCTGGAGAATGAGAAAATCTGACTGACCTGAAAAGGGGCCACTTTCTGGGAGCCCAATGGGCGATTTCTTCCTTCCCCTAAACTGCCTGAGCCCAGGGCAGGGGGAGAGAGCTGTTTCCAGCTCTACACCAACCAGTCACTGGTAAGCTGTCCCTCCTCTGCAAATGAAAGCCTTCTTTCCTCACTCCTACATATGTGGTGCCACCTGGAGGGTTCCTCGACCAGCTGGTAAGACCTCAGTTTCCACTGTAAGTCAAGGGAAGCAAAAGCCTCACCTTGCAAAGACTACATGCAAACGACTTTGCAACTGTCAGTCAGGAGGAGTCTAAAAGTCAGAAGGAAAACTGGGAGTACCTGTCCTTAATCTGCAGGTGTTATCAGAGGCTTGAAACGGGAGTTCGGTTTCTAAAAACCCCAGCCCTCTATTCCCATTCTCTGAAATGGAGCTGGCCCAGAATCCAGGGGCAGGTTCTCTGGCTCTTCTTATCCCTGTACTTCTAGAGCCACTCCCCTGGATCATTCCAGATGTTAAAGCAACTGCTTGTGTTTCGAATAATAGCTGGATACATGCGTTTTTACATATGGGCTGGTCACAAGCCAGAAAATAACAAGATGCAGGAAGTAGGTCAGACAGGTAGGCCGAGGGGCTGGGAAAGGGCAGAAAGACTTCTAACGAGCCAGTGCCTGAGGCCAGGAAGCCCAATCAGGAGAAGTCAGCACAGAGGATCCAACAAAACCCTGAAGATAGCAGAACCATGGAGAGGGATAGTGGGAACAACAAAATAACCGGAGAATCTGAACTAGGGGTTCAAGTGTCTGTGTGTATGCTCAATAATGTCTGACTCTTTGGGATCCCACAGACCATAGCCCACCAGGCTCCTCTGTCATGGAATTTCCCAGGCAAGAATACTGGAGTGGGTTGCCACTCCCTCCAGGGGATCTTCCCGACCCAGGGATTGAATCCGCATTTCCTACACTGTGCCACCTGGGAAGCCCAGGGGTTCAGGAGGAGGTCCAAATGGGATCAGCAGATGAGTGACTCCTGACAGAGGTTTAGAAAGGGACAGGATGTACTGTGAGCTTACTTTCTGGAGGCTGGAGGAATTCAGCTGAGTCTTGTCAATGATCTTTACAGCTACCTGCACAAGAGACAAAAAAGCCCAAGATTATCTCCTGGACCAGGCTAAGATCAGGACTCAAATCTGCCTCTCCCTTCATATTCCCACCTTGTTCTGGCCCTATCCCTCTAAGCAGCCCTCTCTTCTCAGATCTCATTTCTGCCCAATTAACAGAAGGTCGCCTTGGGGAGTAGCCCCACCACGACTGCTGGGGTATCAACAGTGGGAGATGCTGCCACGCCCCCAGGCCCAGCGCTCACCTCTTTCCCAGTCAGGATATGCCGAGCCAGCTTCACCTTGGCAAAGTTACCCTTGCCGATGGTCTTGAGGAGCCGGTAGTTGCCGATATGGGGCTGCTCGTCAGCAGAGGTGGCTGAGTTGCGGCCCCGCAGCATGTTGGACTTACTGCTGGGCTTGGAGTCGAGGTGTCCCAAGGGGGGCTGCCGGGTAGAAACATGCACACCATGAAGTGTGCCACCCTTAAGCTCCCTACCCTGGCCCTTAGCTCTCTGCAAAAAATTGTAAGAGGCTGGGGTATTGGGGCAGACGCCAGGAGGCTGGGAGGCATGCAGAGAGCAAATCATAAGGCAGGGGAGTAAGAGAAGAGGGAAAGCGAGCCCCGCTCCACTCCAAAAGAGCACAGCCTGGGGTCCAGTGTCAACATCCTACTACGCGCCGTCCCATCACCGGCTCCACTCTCTGGCAATACATCCCCCATGAAAAACCCAACAGTTCCTCCTACTGCCCTCCCTGTTACCTGTTCAAACTTTAATCAGGCCAAAACTGAAGAGTCGCAGGGGCAACGTGATCAGAATTATTGCAAAGCCCTCGTCACCCAGTACTTTACACTAATCTTTACTGCGTATGACTTGATGTTGATTCATTGTCTATCTGGTAAGAATGGAAGCTCATGAGGGCAGGCACGTATCATTTATTCACTGCTACACCCCAGCACCTGGGCAGACTGGGTTATGGTAGACGCTCAGTGAACACTTGTGTGATGAAAACGTGGAATGATGGTCTGAGCAAGGCCCTCCTTAGATACCCCAGCTCAAACAAGGGTGTGAGGAAGCAGAAATGACAACAACTGGCACCAACAGGCATACACGTAACACAAAAATGGCACGGTCCAAATGAAAGCACTCATCTGTGCGAAGACTTGAACGGCCCTCAGAGGGCTAAACGTGGAGTTCCAAGTGATCCACTTCTAGCTACCCACCCAAGAACAACCTGACACCCATGGACGTTCATAATATCCCACATTCACAATCGCCAAACAGTGGGAACAACACAAATGTCCGTTAACTGACAAACAGATATGCAAATTGTGAAATATCCACACGGTGGAATATTCATTGGCAATTAAAGAAAGAAAAAGAAGTACCAACACATGCTACAACATGGATGAACCTTGAAAATGTTATGCTACGTGAACAAGACTGGCCACGAAGGCCTGCAGGCTGTACAAGTCCCTTTATATGAAATGCCTACTCTGGAGCAGGCAAATCCAGAAAGACAAAACAAAGAGATGAGTCTAGGGCTGAGGGGACTCCCCTATGGGGAGGGGCCTTAGGGATGACAGCTAAGGGCTGAGGTTTCTTTCTGCGGTAACGAAAAAATTCTAATGAAATGCTGATTGTGGTGATGGATACACAGCTCCATGAATTTACTAAAAGCTCCTTAAGCTTACACTTTAAAGGGTGAACTGCACGGGATGCGAATTACATCTCAAACTGATGAGAGTCTGGTCTAACGCTGGTCCAGAGCCCTGACCTGCCTCTCCAGAGCACCCGAGGCCACTGCCCCAGCGTCACGCGGACTAAGGGCAGCCAGAGCCCTGTCCCAGAGCCATCCAGAGCTGCCCTGGAAACTTCAGAGACAATCTGGAAGCGAGCAGTGGGGCCAGAGAAGCGTGCCTCAAAGTTCTTTCTTTCACGGTCCTCTCTGGCTCTCGGTGAAACCCTCAAAAACCACAAAGAAATGACTTGCTACCACCCAAGGAACTGTCCAGGGTTCCTCGACAAGAAGCATGCTTCCCCAATCAGCTGCTTTTCAGCCCTAAGGGACCACGAACAAGGAAAAACTTCCCTCTGCCCCCACTTCCACGAGAGGAAGATGGGTGGAAACATTTCCTTGGCAACCTCGAATTCACCTCCTAAGTTTCTGGTTACTCCCCTATTTTCTGAGGATATGAGCCAAAGGCAGCAGGAGTCTGGCAGTCACCAAGTCCTCAGAGTTTGAAATGAGAATTTAGTGTCGACCTGAGGGTCTGGGTCCTTCACTCTCTGAAGCTAAATCCGGGCGTCTGACTGCCCATCCTGAGCTTGGACCCTCTGTCTCCATGTTTCTCAGCCCTGGGGCTGCTCTGTGCGGCACAGCTGGCCAGCACCCTCTCCCCACTCCTCACTCCCAGGCTCAGCTACACACTATCTTCAAGGAACAGCAACAAACGTCCTCCATACTGGAACAGAGAGGTGTGATTAAGAGTACAGGTGAAGAGACAGACTGCCAGGGTTCAGGTCCCAAATCTGCCTCTTACTCAACACATGGTAATGTTACTACCATCAACAACGTCCTTAAGAGGGAGATGAGATTACTACACAGCAGGAAGAAACCCTAAAAGATGACCGACATGGGATGATCCCACGTGTGGGTGCCAGTAGATAGTCCAGTGGGTGCCGAGGAGCTCTGTCCAACAGCCCGAGGTTCCAGGTCAGGCTCCCCCCATTTACCAGCATTAGTTTCTTATTTGTGAAGCGGTGATAAAACGGTCCTATTTCACATTCATTAGGTGACAGAAAACATGTAGAATGCCTTAGCCAATGCTTAATAAACAACAACCACGATTCCCATTATTTTTGGTTCCCCTGGTGGCTCAGATGGTAAAGAATCCGCCTGCAATGAGAGAGACCTAGGTTCAATTCCTGGGTTGGGAAGATCCCCTGGAGAACGGAACGGCTGGCTGACCCACTCCAGTATTCTGGCCTGGAGAATTCCATGGACAGAGGAGCCTGGAAGGCTATGGTCCATGGGATTGCAGAGTCAGACACGACTGAGTGATTTTCACTTCACTTCAAATGCTACAGAGCCTGTCTGCAGAGCCAGAAATCTCACGGTCAATAGGACTTTCACATCTAAGCCAAATCCTCCTGATCCAGCTGCAGCTCAGATGGAGGCGAAGAGATGTAGGGTCCCCCTGCTGGGGAGAGGTCCCAGCTGGGCATCGGCCACCTTGCCTTCATAGGAGGGGACTTGCCAGGGCAGCTGCAAAGGGTTAGTTCCAAGTGAGGTCTCCAGGACAGTCAAAGAGAAGGTTCCGCCTGTCTGGGTACCAAAGAAGCAGAAAACACTGGGGCGTGTTCTTTGATTCCCCCGCTCCACAAGTCACACATTCCCCTTTCTGACCAAACCACCCAACTTTCAGGATGCCAAGGGCACAGTCCTTCTCTCACCCCTTCTGCCTCTATCATGGTGAGATACCATTCCCACAGCAGGGATGAGGGACAGAGGGAGGAGCGGGTACAGGGAGGAAGACGAGAAAGGAGAAAGTCCTCAGGAGGAAACATTCCTTGGACCGGGGCCCCGTCCACGGCTCTGACTGGGCCCCTGTAACCTGGACACAGAGCTCGGCAACAAGGTGGGAGCGTGGTGGCCAGCTGTCTCTCTAGCCACTAAACCGGGTCTGGCGAGAAGCATGCTCTGCCCCCAGCTCCACCCTCCCTGCGCACGAGACACGGAACACGACACCCTCCAAGGTCTGACCGACACCACAGAACGGGCAGGCCTCAAAGGTCTCAGGAAGTCCGCTGAAAGTAGACACCATGGCCCTCAGGCAGCTTTCAGAAAGAACAAGGGGTCACCCTGGGAGGTAGGATTTGGAACCAAATAGCAAAACATGCAAGTTACTTAGCAGGCCTGACTGAGAAGTCGGGCCTAAGCAGCTTTGGGGTCCTCCTTTGACAAGAGGCCAGAACTCAGGGCATGAAGATAAAGAAAAACAAAATCTTCTATCCAGTGGGCCCTTCAATCTGGGATCTCAGAACCTGGCCTAGGCGTGTTGCCAGGTTCGCCCGGAAGACGGTCTCCACCCCGAGCGGCCCGGCGCTGACTCAGGTAGGCAGGGCCCCTTCCCTAACGCTGGAGGCTCTGACCAACAGTTCCTCCCAAGAAAACCTCACGCTTTGGGGCCTTGCACTCAGGGCTGGCCTCGAGTGTCCTGACTTCCCCAGGGCCGGAAAGGGGCCAAGCCGGGAAGGGTGGCAGGCACCCCTGGGCCAGAGGCAGAGTGTGCCTGGGCCCTGTGGAATGGAGGGAACAGCCCGAGGTGGCCGCCCCTGCTGTCCCCCTTACCGCGGCAGTCGTGCACCCTCCCGGGGCCTCGGCCTGTCTCGTTCCGTTCCTCTCACTCTGGCCAGGCCTGCGGACTCCACCTAAGGGTCGCCTCTTCTCTGGGGATTTGCCCCTCTTCGGTTCTTAGCCCGTGCCTCTTCCCAGGAAGGGCACTGCCTTGTGCTGGTTTGTGCCTGGCTCCATTGAGCGACTCCTCAAAGAGCCCGGGTTTGGGGTGGGAGGGATGACAGAGGAGAGGGCAACTCCACAGCAAAAAGCAAAACAGAAACAGGGGGACACATACCGGGCTGGAGAAAGGGACAAGGACCACCGGCGACTTCCATTCAGCAGGGCCCAGGGCAGAACCTGTCAGGCGGCGAGGGCAAAGTACAGAGGCCTGGAAGAGCCAGGCCCAGGGCGGGGGCTGCTGGCGCCTCAGCCACCCTTACTCAGCTGCAGCAGGCGACACCTTCCACCACCTCCTCAACGAAAAAGAGCGCAGCAGCCAGGCCGAGCGGCTCTGGGAACCTGGACTGTGTCGCAACCGAAACCACCACTAGCAGAGACAGCCCGGGCTTGGCCAGGAGAGGGACGGGGACGGGGCCCCGCAGCTTCGTGCAGGCCGGGGCGGTGGCCAGGAAACCCACGCAGCCCTCGGACACTACCCAGGAGCCAGGTGGGAAGAAAGGGGCCGGAGGGGAACGGGAAGGAAGGGAGACAGAGAGAGAAAGAGGCGGGTTTAGATCCACTTCCTTCTCCCTCCCCCTCCCCGGAAGTGGGCTGCCCCACCCTCCCCAAGGTGCTCTGCTGGTAACAGCTGGGAGAGGGTGAGGAGGAGACTTACTCCAGCCCAGGCTGTCATAAAGCCATTACCACACCTGCAGCAGGTGGGACCTGGGTAGGGGCTCACATTTGTGAGCAGAGGGGGGGCCTCCGTGAGAATCAGACAGGCTGCCCCAGAGAGCAGCGGCAAACCCACCATCAGGACCAAGGGTGGGGGCGGGGGGGGGGGCAGGACCAGCTGTCCAACAGTGGCAGATGGACCTCCTTCTTCACAGAAAGCAGCGTTCAACCTTAGAAAAATGCACACTCCACTTGTATGGAGTGTTCTGGACATAGTATCAGGAGATTCAGGAACCCTGGGAAGCCCCTTAGGTCCATGGATTCTAGATGAAGAACCTTTGTCACTGATAGACAATGAGATGTTTAATCCTAAATTTTGCCCAAAGGTTGGGTACAAACAAAATGTTTCTCTAATTCCTTCCAGCCCCGATTCTGGGAGATGATGTCCAGGCTCCCCCAGTGACCCCCTCCCCAAGGCCTGCGTGCAGCAGGGGCAGCCATTCCTCATACCTTCCTCTGACCAAGCCCCTGCGGTCTAGGCACCTGCTGAGCCCTCCTTGCTGTGTTCTGGTACTGGCTTTTCCTCTGGTTGCCAGATCTACTTCACATTCATTCCACTACTCTAGGCTAGCATCTTTCCCATTAGGCAACTCCTTTTAAAGCTCTCATGCCAGGAGGCCATAAACTCCTCCAGGGAAGGGCAGAGCTCCCAGTGCCCTCACAGCACCTGGCACAGACACACGGGAGACGGTGCTACTCCGTGTTCACCTTATGCACAGACCTGGTCAACAGATTCAACATCCCTGGTACTACCGTCTGCTGGCACGTACATCCTGTGTTCTTCACACCATAAACCTACAGGGTAGGTAGCACCTTCATTTTACATACTAGAAATTTAAGCACAGAAGTTAAGAGACTTGCCCAAGGCCAGCCTGCCAGTGCAGAGCTGGGCCTGGGGCCCAGTGCTTTCATGCCCACTCCAGCACTCTGCTGTTCCTCATGGCTGCATTTACCAGCTTCCCTTCAACCCTTCTTGAACTAATCTGCTCTTATTTTTCCCCCAAAGAAGCAGAAATCTCTGGCTCTTCGTTCACAGACTAGGAGGAGGGAAAGATGTGCAGATTCAGAAAGGGTGCCTGGGACAGCAGGAGCACCAATGTCTGGTTACCCCAGTTCTGGGGCTCCTTCAAAGTGGGCACTCAACTCAGTGGAAGAGATCAGGCTTTATACTGGACCCTGGGCTCAGTCAGGCCTGCCCCTCCACCCCCTCTACTCAAGACGCCAGAGTGGGGTCAAATGGCTTCATTTTCTAGGCTCCAGGATTCCGAGATGTGACACAGGGATAGTTTCCTTAACTGGATTTGTGGGAGGCAGTGAAAGTTTTGTAAACTGAGGAAGCATTGAGCACTGACCTCAAACAGAGACGCTGGGGAGAGACAGGGTAGGACTGAGCTGACACGTCACAGGGCAAATCACTAGTTCTTTAACCCTTCCTCCTTCACGGCACCCAGGAGCCTTCTCTGCGCCCTTTCATCCTGAGCAACTGTCCCTTTCAACTGCCAAGAGTCAATAAGCCAGCAGAGCGTGCTGGGTAGGAGAGCTCTGGGAAAGGTGGCAAGCACTGATGGGTGGAGGGCCTGGATGCACCCCCACCACGAACTGTGACCCTCCGCCTGAGGAACCCCTGCAATCCCCTAACACTCCATTGCAGAGGGGAGGTGGGCTTGTACGAAACTGCTCCCTTCTCCGAGCCAGGGCAGATGCCTCCCTGACAAAGGAGGCCAGCAGAGCCTGCGACTGAGGCCAAGCTGAAAGCAAGGTGGCTGGCGGTCCTCCGGCCGTCTGAGCTGCAGGTATCACCCCGAGGGTGGGAGACCGGCACTGCAGTCCAAGCCACGCAGGGAGACCACGTGCCTCCCAGCAGTCAGAGCAGAGCCAGCGCCTGCCTGGAAGTCTGGCGGGCAAGAACTGACCACAGTGACAGCCGAGCTGAGCCATCCTCCAGCTCACACCCCTTCATGCACAAAAGCCACCGTGCCAGGAGCACCCCTCAAATCTCCTGTCTTCTGAGTCAC
Source organism: Moschus berezovskii (assembly GCF_049115385.1). Lineage (NCBI taxonomy): Eukaryota > Metazoa > Chordata > Mammalia > Artiodactyla > Moschidae > Moschus > Moschus berezovskii. The sequence continues at coordinate 8,835,691 of NC_142484.1, forward strand.
TTGAAATGTTGGGCTCCTCTTTGAACACGGTGGATTCTACAGAGCAACCAGAGCTTAGACGTCTCCCACACCACTTCATCGCTGGGCATCCGCTCACCTGGGGCCACTTCATCGCTGGGCATCTGCTCACCTGGGGCCACTTCATCACTGGGCATCCGCTCACCCGGGGCCTGGTTTCCGTCTCAATCCCCAATTTCTGGGGCCTGTTCAGCACACCTTCACTGAGCGCGTACCGCTGGGACCCGTTTATAAAGTCTGGAGAGACTTGGCTTCTGCCTCCCAGAGACTGAGAGGAGGGGAACGGACATGAGACTCACCATGTATCTGTGGATGGCACGGCAGAGCTCTGGAGGCGCCCGGCCTGCTGGGAGCCCTGCTTTGCTCCTTACCAGCTCAGACCACCACCAGCAAGAACACTTGGAGCCGCCAGATCTCTAGACATGAGGACTCTAGCTGCTCCCACTTCACAGGATTAGTGTGAAGAGGAAATGAGAAAATGCACGCCAGTGTTGACCATGAAGCCTGGTGCACAGCAAGGTCTCTGGCATGTTTTCTGTGATCTCTCTTCACTTTCAGGTAAAAACTTTTGTTTCCCATCTACAGGGGTTCTCTGAGCTCTGAGAAGAGCTATAATCTCTAAGAACTTGATTACAAGTGCGGCAAAGCTGGAATTCCTTCTAGAATGAGGAAAAGTTAAATTCCTACCATGGTGAGGAGGTCAGACAAAAAGGACCCTCCTTCCAAACATAAAACCACTCCTGCCAGAAGTGGGTGAATGAGAAGGCAGCCACGCCTCTGCCCTCGGAGCAGCCCAGAAGAGGATGAAGGTGTGCCGGCTCCTCCTGTCCCTGTCAGCTCCTTAACTCCTTCCTTTCCGAAGAGGCCCAAGAGACAGCCGACATTCCAGTACCACATGGTGCCACGGGCTGGGGGAAGCTCACACTGCCAGCCTCGCACTGCAGCCGGCTCCTCCCGTACCAGTGGGGTACAGTAACCATGGAGACCAGCAAGCTCCTCCATCTCACAGGAGAGCCAGCCTGCCAGCAGCCCAGGGATCTGGGGGAAGCAGAAGGCAGTCTGCAGCAGAACGGTCTGGCTCTCTTGACACAGGATCGTGGGGAGCTGATGGAGACGAGCCAGAGAGGCCGAGGCGCCTGGGCTACCCTCTAAGTTCCTTTTCTTTGCCCAGTAGTTTGTCTTGAGCACACCGTCTGGCCGTAAAAGTGGTGCAGGGTGTCCCTCTGGAGTCAGACAGACCTGAGGTGGGACCCCAGCTCTACCACCCTGGTTGCTGTGTAGGGAATGGATTGGAACGGATCGGAACGGTGGTGTGGAGAGCTACAGATATACATACTGAAAGGCACCGGCTCTCATGTAACACCTTCTTTTAAGTGGTCCATGTAAGTAACCCTCTTATCCCTTGTTTATCCCAAATCCCTTTATTCCAATAGTTATCCAGACACCCTCTTAGCAGAGAGTGACCTCTCCCTCTCTCTCACAGCACCCTGTCTGTACCCACTCAGCTCTTCTGACTTTAGGCCTCTATGCCTTAACCCCGCCCTAGGCACTCTGAGAAGTCAGAGGTCACCCTTGTGTGCCCTGAGTGCTTAACAGGGCGCGCACCTAGCTCCCCTGCTTTATAATACTTGAAGAAATTATACAGAATAAAAGTGGTACAGCTTTATGATCCCTAAAGTTGCTCCCCTCCTCCCTCAGGAGATAAGCAAGGGCAGATGAAGGAAGATCAAAGCTTCTGGCTGCAAGATCCCTCTCCCCTCTTTCAGGGCGTTTACTGCCCTTTGAAGTTGACTGGTTACTGTCCATCCTTCGCACTAGACTGCACCATACAGGGAAGGCCCCTGGTCGGTCTGATTTATGGCCCAAAACAATGCCTAGAGCACAGAGCGGAAGTATTCAGTAAGGTAATGAATGAATAAATGCGTACGAATGAATAAGTAAGAAAACATGTTGGGGCATCTTCATGACAGTTTCTGGGATCTACACCAGTAACCCGTACCCGTGTACTCTGCAGACAACATCCAAGCGGGCAATGGGCCACGGATTGGGTGCCCCAAAGATGGGTGACATCTGTGGAGCGTTAGTCCCACTAACAAGCTTTCTCTCCGGTGGGGACAGGGCCCTTGGTACACCATCTCTCACAAAGCTTGAAGCCACGGTGGTCATCCAGGAGAACTGGAGACAGACTCGGAATATAGGCAGAGCTGAGCACCAGCTGCCCCCCACTCCCATCCCCAGCTCCTTTCATCCCAGAGGGGCCTCCCTCTCCTTGACCTTCCTGCTGCCCCACAACCCCCAGGCCTTCCCACTTCCCACAGCACTCTCTGCCTCTCCACATTCAATCCCTCCACTGCTCTGCTGTCAGACCACAGTGTCTTGCTGTGACGATGTAAGGCAGCTGAAGCCACTCGAAGAGCTGCTGACCTGGGGAAGTGACAGAGCCTTCAGGAGAAATTTCCGTGGTGTTCACCACACTGAGGGCTCTGCTTCAGTATTCCCCCTTGAACCAATGAAGTGAGTCGACCCGAGAGATCACCCATACACACCTGCCTCGTTTCTTTGTAAAAATCAGCATCCCCACCCTGCCTCCCACCCCTCCTCAAACTGCCTCCTGTTACAGAAAATCAGAGGAACTAAAAACGGCAGCTGGGGAGCTCAGTTGACTCACCACCCAGCATAATCATCTCCTCCCAGAATCTCCCATCTTCTCCTGGGGTTTTTGCCAACACAAAGTAAAAAAGAAGCACGAGATCTTAAAAAAACCACAACAACCCTCTCTCAGCGTTTATGCAACGGTCTTTCTACCTGGGTGCAGGTTTAACCCTGTGTCTCTACCCTTCCAATGCAGTCTCCTTCAAATGTCTTCATGAGGCTCAGAAACAGGCCTTCTGGGTTCTGTCTGGTTCCAGTTCTACACTGGAAGGTGCTGAATAAGACAAGTGCCTCTTCCCACTTCATCTTCCTCTGCAAGTGGAAAAACTACTACCTCCCGACTCCTCCAGTTTCAAAGAGGGAGTTGAAGGAGGACGAGGAAACGTCAGGAAGAAGACTGGGCCTAAAGGCTGCTGCCCAGAAGTCACCGTGCCCAGAAGTTCAGAGCTCAAGCAGGACAAAAGCAGAAAGCACCAAGGCCAGCACCACCTCTCTTGGCACCCGTCTCCACCTGGCCAGGCTGCAAGGTGGCTGCTCCACTTAAGTGACCACTAAAAATCCAACTGGCTGCTCTTCCCATGATTAACTGCCCACTGGGCTGTTCCTGCAGGTAGAGGTGTTATCTCCCTCCTTCAGCAGATCACTAAAAACCCAAGCAGGAAAGGACAAACAGGCTGAGGAATGGGGCTGCCCCTGAACTGGGGCTAAATGACAAGGGATCAGATCAGTCAGAGTGGGGAACTCAGTCTCACCTGTGCCCAGAACAACTGCAGGAGCTGAGCACAGCTCTCCAGAAAACTTTCTGGATAGGAAGTGGCGTGCGCATGTTTATCTTTGCATTTGGCATCTAGAAAGACAACTTACTTTTGTGATAGACAGCACTATGGCTACAAGTAATGAGAATGCTCCCACAAGGCACACACGAATCTGCTGTAGCGTATTAGTCAAGAAACCCCCAACTTACCCAAAGCTCCATTCTGAGGAGGAACCTTTGCCCATAGGAACATGTTACAAATGATGGCTGTATTCTCAGGCCAGCCCATCCTGTCAGGGCCCACCACTGTCTCTCAAGTACCATATTAACCATACTTAACACCTAAACCTGGGGGCTCAACGGTAAAGAATCTACCTGCAATGCAGACCTGGGTTCAATCCCTGGGTTGGGAAAATCTTCTGAAGAATTCATACCCACTCCAGTATTCATGCCTGGAGAATTCCATGGACAGAGTCTAGTGGGCTACAGTCCATGGAGTCGCAAAGAGCTGGACACGGGTGAGCAACTAACACGACACTTCAGCCAGAGTCCGGAACAGGAAAGCGAATTCGGCGTTCCCGCACAGGACAGGAACATTATCTTTGTTCTCCAGGGAGAATGGGCAGTAGAGACCGGGGTTTCTTAAACCTTCAAACTCCAGGTGAGGGCTTGACATAAGAGGACTTGAACATCTAGGGTGGCTGGGCAGGAGGGAGGGCCTAAGGAAACAGAAACCCAGATGGAGATGAAGAGCAAGTCTGGAGGAAAGGAATTCTGGACAGGTGCTGCCTTACAGGAGAGAAGGGCTAATGAAGGAAGACCAAGCAGAACTTCTGGAGAGGGTGGGTAGAGGGGAGCCTGGGACAGTCCCTGACACGGCAGGGGCAAACGCTTTTCATAACTGTCGTCCCTTCTCGGGAACTGAAGTCACAGACACACCTCTTTTCTACCTCACTGGGCCCATCGCTACCACTGCAGTCTCAACCAAGGCCAAGGGCAGAGGCTGCTGAATGCTGCTACATGGCATTAGCATGGCCTGGGATGTTGCCTTGGTTAGCATGTGGGATAAACAGAGGAGGGCTCATTTGTCTGAAGCTGGGTGGAGAAGAATGGAAAGCACAAGTTTCTCCCTGGGACTGAGCACAAAACAGCTGCTGACACTGGGCCTAGGTTTGCCTGGGAAGTCAAACCCTGTTTGTTTTCTGGCAGCAACAACGGTTCTACGCCAGGATGCTCTAGCTACCTGTGTGCATGAGCCAGGAGCAGAGAGTATGGTAAATGAGGTGACAGTCATTTTCCATTGTAAGTGCCTTCTTAAAAAGCACTTTAATAGTTAATTCATCTTTTCAGAGACAGAATCCAAGAAAGAGACTCTGTACTGATTCTAAGAAAAAGGAGTAGTCCAGAAAAGGCCAGTTTAGCCCCGGCTGAGGCAGCAGGCAGACGTGGGTTCAGAAGGCACTGCTGGAGGTGCTGCGCTTTCTGATGTCTGTGACGTGAACCCGGGAGCAGGGCTCTCTGACACAGGTGAGCTCCTGCGCTGGTGGAAGACCTCAGGGACTAGAGCCATCGACCTACAGGTGGTGCTGGGGAGGAAGGGGGCCACTTCAGGGCGTTGTGAGATGCACTATTTATTACACAGACTGCAGACAAGAGAATGCTGGCTGTTCTGAAGGAGGCAAGCAGCCAAGTTTCTAGCTTTCCACTCCCAAATTCACTCAGAGAGGGCAGGGAAGAAAGGATGGCTGCAAAAGAGACACAGATCCTCCCCCAACAAATCCTGAAGGGCAGCACTAACTGCCAATCGGCATGCTGGCTTAATTAAAAACCTGAAGACTGAGTGCAACCCGCCCCCCCACCCTCCTGCTGGGATACCTCTGGTTAGAAGAACATGCCTGGCTGCAGGAGGCCACTGCTCCCCAGCTTGTTGTTCTGTCTGGTCCACACCACCACCAGGACAAGGACAAAGAACCCACAGGCATAAAGGGGGTTCCATCAAGAGAAGACGCAGGGCTAAAGTCAGAATCATCCAACACCATCCAAAACACTTAGAACAATTCCTGGCATATGCTAAATGCTCGTGACATGCTATTATTACTATAATTCCACATGCTTTCCTAACTTAGTCTGCAGGTTGCCAGAAAAAGACATGGCTTTTGGCTTTAACTTTTTACCCAATGCTTACCACAAATTCTCTATTTTCAAAAAAAAATAAGATGGATCTTTTGAACTGGCCTAGGAGAGCGCTGGAGTCGAAGACCAAGTTCTGGTCATCTATTTGCACGGCTCGGACTTGGACGTGGCTTTCTGGCAGAGCCAGAAAGGGCTCTAGCAGCTCAACTGTTTTATCCCTTCCATAAAAGGCCACTCTACTTGCCCTGATCAAAAGCACTTGAAACACACACACAAAAACCCAGAGTGTACACCACAGCTTTGAAATACACAATGTCAACAATCTTGCCAAGATTTTCTAGGTATATGGAACTGGAAACGTTACAAATTAACAGTCACAATGGGAAATGTGACTAGTATTTAAGAAGCGCACACACACACCTCACACACACACACACACACACACTCACATGGTGTGGCTAGAGCCCCTGACTGTTACGTACCAAGAGCCCCGCCTCTTCCGTGGTGAGACGCGGAAACTCAGAGCAGTGGCAGTGGGGGTGAGCATGGGGGTGAAAACCTAGCCACACACCCAGCTCCTGAGCGGTGCTGGTCTGGAGACGCAGCAGCCTTCTGTGGCAGCCAGGCTCCCACCACCAGCTGTCCTTCACACAACAGAACGAGATCACTGTTTGGGAAGATGGGATTCTCAGTGTTGGGTTTTGCATCTTACGAGCTGGCATGTGTCTGCCTCAGGGGCAGTTTCCTGACACAGCTGCATGTCCTGGGCCCCTGCAGACAGGATCTGAGATACAGGAGAAAGAGAAAGGAGATCCCAGAAGTAGGAATCTGGGGATGAGGAAGGCAAGACGGAATGAAACGGTCTGGCTGTCCTTTTCACACTCCTGTGCCAGGAGAGCTGACTTCTCCTACCTGGTCCTAAGGAATCACGGGCACTCCTGGTTCCCATTCCTGGAGGACCCAGGCTTCCTCCTGGCATCTCCACCTCTTGACCCTGACAGCTCTACCATGTCAAGTGACTGTGGCATCTGAAGCTGATGCTGGCTACCCCGTGAAGAGATACCGAGGTCACGTGAGCTGGCCTGACACGTTCCGCTGCTCTTGTTTACGGGCAAGAGGGTTAAAACGGCCTGTCGGGGAGGAAAGGGGGCAAACCCTGTACACAGGGCAAGCACTGGGAACATAGCAGAGAGGCCTCCCGCCAAGAAATCTTTTGCTCAAATAAAAAGCATAAATCTCTCACCAAACACCAAACCCGCTCACTATGCCAAATACCACTTAAGATCCAATGACCTTGAGGCACTGCTCCATTTTTCCCAAAAGTTCTTTGTATAAAAGGTTTGGCTTTTGGGGGAGGGGGGTTGGGAGGAGTCAGGGAGATTAGAGGGATGAGCAACAGAGGACCCTATTAAGAGTCCCAAATTAATGTCCAAGCAAAGGCTTTCTGCCTCACCAAGATCTATGTAGTGTGGGGCTTAAGAAACAGGTTTCCAGGGTACTTTTTCATCAAGAAAGCACTCAGTTCTCAGATGCCTAAATGCCCATTCAGAGGTCAAACTACCAAAACAGAACTTCCTATGACTACTTCTTGCCCGAATCAAACATAGAATTGGGAGACCAATAACCCCAGGGCAGAGGAGCTCAGGCAGCAGTTGTGTCAGGGCTGTCCTCTCTGACCAGGGGTTCCCTTCACAACGACATCATTAGCCACCAGACACAGGAAGGGGGATGGCGTCGACCCCCGCGCCTGTGGCCCCACAGCTCCTGGCCATCTGGGCTCTCCACAGGGTTACTGCAGAAACTGGCCCCTGGCTGGTGCTCGTCTATGAGGCTGCTTGTCACAGCCCCGAAATAACCAATCTTCCCCTCTTAGCAGGCCTGGGCGGCTACCATCTGCTGTCTGCCTTGGGTACTCGGGCCTCAGCAGCAAGAGGATGGTCTCCATTTGGGTGCTCCCCTGGCCATCCGAAGAGGTCAGCAGACGGGCACTAGAGGGGCACCCTTCTCTAGCCAGCCAGGGAGGGACACAAAACACCTGCTGGCAATCTGGGCTCTCTCCCCCACCTCGTCTTTCTAGCAAAAGAGCAGTGACTCCTTCACTAACCTTTCACCCACGTCTCACTGAGGCCAGGGACATGGGCCCATCCTATGAGAGGTGAAGGTAGGAAGTCCAGCTTAGGAGCCAAAGAACATGGCTAATGGAAGAAAGGGATATTGTGCTGCAAGAGATGCCAAGAATAAACTCTCCAAACCACCCACCTAGCTCTTCTGGAGAGCAGGGGTATTTAGAAGCACTTTTCATTTCCCCACGCACGAGCAAGGGTGGCGGCCTTGGCAGACACACACCTGGTTGGGTCATCATCTCCCCGAAGGAGCCCTGGTCTCCCTAACACCAGAATGAGTCCACACCTGCCACCAAGGGCCAGTCTGAGACGGTAACATGCCCCAGAGTTCACACACTCACGCGTCCATTAATCTTCCTCCAGATTGCTGCTGTCATGCCATGCAGAGCGCTGAGGCGGGCTGAGTCCCGCTCTGAGCCCCCGAGCCGGTCACTCCAGTTTGCTTGGTGTGTGGTGGGGGAGGCGGAGGGGAAGGAGGAGGAAGGGAGATTATGAGTCTCTATTTTCAAGCCCAGCCCCTAAAACCGGGGAGGGAAGCAGCTGGGCTCCCGCTGCAGGAGCGCTCCAATCTCTGGGCACTACGGGGCCAGCCAGCTAGCTGCATAAGGGAACTCTGGGGAGCAAACACATCCAACACGCTGGGAAGAGGAGGGAAGACCAACCAGGGGAGAAGTGGGCTGGTCTCCTGCCAAGAGCTCTGAATGGCACTCCTATCAGAACTAGAACACAACAGGAGGTAGGCAGGTTTATGGTCTCTGGGGAAAGGCAGGAGGGGAAACAGTAAAAGCCGGACTAGCATGGGAACGAAACTTGCTCCCTGGCAGGAGAGCAGACGGCCCAGCTGCCTGCAAGGCCACGGCTACGGCCACCATGTCAGCAAGTGAAACACTGTCCCGTTACACCTTCTGGAGGCAGACGGTGTCCACACTAACCTTAGGTTGGCTTTCACACACTTTGCAGGCCGTGCCCTGAACTCTACAGTTCACAGCACGGTCATCTCCACGACCCTGAAAGTTAAGGTCCACCACGCAAGTGCCTGTGCCCGACTGCCAAGGACAGGGTGGGGGGCCTCTCACGGGCCGGGCTGTAGAGGGCAGAGCCTTGGCCACAGAGGAGGGCCCCTCTCACGGACAGGAAATGCTCCTCTGTGGCGAGAGCAGAGCCCAAGGCTGCCACACAGGGGTGACAGAAACACCTGTCAGGAGGGGCAGGAGAAATGGCCGCCACAGGCTGCCTCTGAAAAGCCTGCAGAACTCCCCCCTTCCCACCCGGTGGCAGCGACGACCCATGAGTCACTCCCCCACGAGAAGAGGGAAATGGGGCCTGACCCCTGAGCCTGAAGAAGCCCCACAGTGTCCTGAGCCAGCCTGGCCCCAAAGCTGAAACCAGTCCCATCTGCCAGGACTGAAACCTTGGACGGCCTACCCTCCACCCACACCTGCGTGTAGAAAAACCAGTCCCTCTTCAACTCTACAACAAGTGGGGGGACATCAACAGTCATCGCTGCAGGGCACCCAGCACAGGGAGCTTCACTATGTGGCTTCCTGGTCGCAGCTCCCCTTAAACATGCACACACATGTGTACATACGTGTACACACATGTAATAAGTGCACATGTATGTGTAAGACTCGTTTCCAGATCCGCAGGTCCCGGGGCTCCCTCCACCTGGCTGGCTGCCTTCCCCTGCCCGCAGCTCCAGCCCTGCCCCTGTCCCTTCTTGGAGTCTCCCCCTGGGCTCCTGCCACCTGTCTTCTCACATCCTCCCAGACCCCCAGCCTCTGCCGCCACCTCCTACTGCCTCTATCCCCCGCTCCCATTCTCCTTCCTGGTCAGCCTCAGCTCAGACATCACATCCTCTGGGAAGTTTTCCCTGCCCTCACGGGGTCCTGACCCGTCACTCCAGGCGTCTTGGGGACAGCAACCTCCTTGCACTGGGACTCAGCTCCTGGGGAGTGGCCAGCCTCCTGCACAGCCCTAGGTGGCTGTCTCGTTCACAAGCCTGCTGCTGCTGCTGCCCAGCCTCAGTCGTGTCCGACTCTGTGCGACCCCACAGACGGCAGCCCACCAGGCTCCCCCGTCCATGGGATTCTCCAGGCAAGAGTACTGGAGTGGGGTGTCATCGCCTTCTCCGGGGCAAGACTGGGCGCGACCTGAGGGAAGTTCCAGGGCCTCAGTCAACCCCGTGTCCCCAGTGCCCGGCACCTCACACGCTTTCAAGACGCGTTTTTCTAATTCACGAGCACCAGGGTCAGGGTCTTCCTGCCTTTCTCAGAGTGGCTCTGTAACCGACAGCTCTCAGCACATCTCCGCTCCACGGGACTGCTTCAGCCTAGGCCAGGGCTAGAGAGCTGGCACCGTGGCTTTCAATCCATTCTCCAGGGCCTTCTGGTGCCTCTACAGACGCAGTCTCTGGCAGGATTTCAGAGCTCGTGGCCAGTGTGTGGAGCTGGGGCCGACTGCCCTTCCACCTGTCCTTTCCCAGCCTCCCCTCTGCTCTGAGGGCTGCAGGGAGCCCCTGTACAGGCCTGCTGGGCAAGAGGACTGCTTCTGCAGTGAAGCAATGGGGGCACAGCTCCAAGTCCCCAAGAGAGAGTGAGTCTAGATCCAGCACCACCCAAACAGGCTGTATTGCTTGAGCCAGTCGTTCACCCTCCTGGGACCTGTTTCCCCACTTGCACAAGGAAGGGCTGGCGGCGAGCTCGGAGGGTCTGTCCTCGGTGGACGTGAGGGCTCTCAGCATCTCTGTGCTCACAAGCCTCCCAGCAGGAAGTGGGCACGGTCTGCACGTTCTGCAGACCACATCCTGACCCTTACACTGCGTCAACCTGCCTGAAAGTCTGACTCCATAACTAACCCTTACCTAACATGTCTTGGACACCAAGCTCACACACTGGAAAACCTCTTCCTCCTAGGGCTGGGAAAATTCAAGTTAAGCTGGGTGACAACTCTGGACTTAGAAACACTACAACTCTGAACTCAGTGTGCCCTAGGCCAGAATCCTCTTCCTCTCGAGACTTCACTGACCCACAATTTACCAGCTCCTCACCATTCCCAGCCTCTCTGCACACCACGAATGCGGCCACAAGGTGCAAGGAGAGGCATGGTGACCCACAGTCCTCCCAGTAGGCCCGAGAGCTCTGAAGCCTCAGCCACAGCAGCTCTGAGTAGGCGAGCCCCTGGCAGGGCAAGTGGCACATCCAGGGCCCAGCACCTGCCCCCCCTTCCCCTCTCAGCATGACTCCCGAGCAGCCCGGCTCCGTGGAGGGCTCCTGGGTGGGGAGCTGCCTGCCTGCCCACCTGCCCGCCATGGTGGCCCACCCATGAGGAGACACCCACTGGGGAAAGCCAGCAAGCAGCAGTTTCACCCTCCCTGCCCAGAGTGGGGGGAGGGGAAGGCGGGTCCAAGCAGACTCGTCCAACAGGTCCTCTTCCCACCACCCTACACAGCTGGTCTCTTCTGCACGGCTTCAAAACCAGGAGCCGCAAACGTCAGTTATAGCTCTCACACCCCGAGTCACCAAGACCAAGGAACCAAGAAGAAAACAGAAAACAGCCATCTCATTCTTGCCCCACCTGCAACAGTCCTGGGAAACGCAGTCCCTGACCTCACAGGTCTCGGGCAGTTCAGAAAAGTAACTGATCTCCCCTAAGACGCTCGCAGAAAAATCTGGGTCTGCACCACCACCAGCAGCTGAGGTGGTGTGAAGTCAGTTCTGGTACCGTGCTCCCGAGTGGCTCTCCCACTAAAAATAACTCCACAGTCTTCTGATACAGACCCCATGACCTATCCAATCCTAGACTAAATTCCCAACAGTGTCCCTCTGTTCACCCATCGCAAAAGCGAGGAAGATGAGGCCAATTTATAACCAGAGACGACAACGCAGCCAGAGATGCTGTGTGTCTGGGGCAAGAACACAACTCAGCAAAGCTGGGAGGGCTTCTTTTCGGCTCCGCTCCCTACTTCAGGAAGCCATACAGGGTTCCCTCAGCAGTGCACGCCCTCCTTGTGGTTTCCTCTCTGGGTTCTTAAGACAATCCAGTGATAAGGGAAAACATCCTCCTTATCCTCTCATCCTGAAAAAGTTGTTCTTTTTTGTCATTATTGAACCTATTAAGACCTGTGACTTACATGGTCAAAAACTGAATAGACAGATGTCTGATTCACAAATCAATACAGACACACTTTCCCAAGGGTGGTGGTTAAGTGAAGAATACCCATGTTGTAATTTTTTTTAATTTCACAAGTAATTCTTTGAGAGACGATCACATGCAAAGCACTCTAATAGACTCTAGGGAAGAAAGGGAGGCAGAGAAGGATAAAATACAGCCAAGCCTTCAATAAAGCTGCCTATCTAATAGGAGAGGGAAGCACAAATCACACTGCCTAACACAGGACCAAATCCAGGAACTAGAGTTACAGTCTGCCTATGCCCTCCAATTTACTAGAAGCTTCTTGTTGTTTAATCACCAAGTTGTGTCCAACTCTTTGCAACTACGTGGACTGTAGCCCACCAATCTCCTCTGTCCATGGGATTTTCTAGGCAAAAATACTGGAGTGGGTGGCCACTTCCTTCTCCAGGGGATCTTCCCTGAGCCAGGAATCAAACCTGCCTCTCCCACATTGCAGACAGACACTTTAACTGCTGAGCCACCAGGGAAGCCCCCTCTGGTAGCAGGAACACAGAGCAGTTTAAGAGAGGACTTTGCTATTTTTTCAGAGAGATTCAGAGACCCCCCCAGGTCCCACTTCTAGCTAGGACCATGAGTTCTGCCAGGATCTATCTAAACCCTGAGACGTCAATGAATGGGGAAGCCTGCCCACAGAGTGGGCTGGGATGAGAGCCGTGAGATGCTAATTAAGAGGAAATCAACTCGGGGAGATGCACTAAACAACCAGTCATTCAGTCTTCCTTGTCTCATCCCCATCTAGAAACGAGAGACAGGCCCAATATACAAGCAAAGATGATACAGGAAAGGCTTAAGCACAAAGTTAAAATAGTTGTTCGGGGCTAAGGTCATGCGAATCAAGTCAAAAAATGCCCCTGGCATTAGAACAGAATAGGGTCCTCTTGGTGGAAGGACTTCCTAAAGTTCTGTATCCAGAGCCCCGAATCTCAGCGCCACCTGACTGCGGAGGCACGTTAACATATTTATCCTTTTCTCTCCCAGTTATCAGCTGTCAAGCCTGGTCTCCCTCATCAATTCAGTGTTATAGCTTGCTGTACACTAATATCAGTTTTTAAATTGTATTCTTAATCAGCAGGCTACCAGCAACATCAAAATTCTTCTGGAAGGCTGTAAGAAGGAATGAATACTCACTCCTTAAAGTACTTAGAAATTCCCTGGACAAACAGAAGATTCAGTATCGTCTTAAAAATGAAACAAACAAAAAACAAAGTTAATTCAAGGCCTGGGAATAAAGATTAAGGCCCTGGTTCTCCTCCGTTGGGAGAAAAATAATTCTGAAGCTAGTTCTTTTTTTTTTTTGTTAAACTGAAGTTGAGAGGAGGGAGGTGGGAAGGGGGTTCAGGATGGGGGGGACACACGTGTGCCTGTGGCTGATTCATGTTGATGTTCGGCAAAAACCACCACAATATTATAAGGTAATTATCCTCCAATTAAAATAAATTAAAAAAAAAAAACCTGAACTTGACTTACAGCATTTCAGGTGTACAGGAAAGTGATTCAGTTAAGTGTGTGTGTGTACACAAACATATTCTTTTTCATATCCTTTTCTAATAGAGGTTATTGCAAGATACTGAATACAGTTATGTTGTTCCCTCTGCTATACAGTAGGTCCTTTTTGTTTCTGTACTTTATATATAGTTCTATCTTAAAAATGATAAAGCTAGTGAGACTTGGTCCACATCACTCAAAAGAAAATCATTTCCCGAAATTAGAAAAATAAATCAGTAGGTGAAGGAGAATGGGGATTGGCTTGCTGAAAATCTTCCCTACAGCAGATAGCAGATGAGCCACGTGAGACTCTGTTGGGATGGTTTACTATGCAGAATTTTATAACAGAAAGCATCCCAAATGTGAAACTGCAAGTTCAGCACCTAAACATTTATTAATGAGGAAAACTCTCACACCACGATCATAACGAGGGTTCAGCGTCAATGTCTGACATTCTGCATTAAGGGATCGGTTTAACTGCAGATTTGGCAGCTTGCCCCATCGGCTGTTTCACAAGCAGCTTCTGAGGTTTCAAGAAAGGCAGGGTGCTTGCTTTTAACACTATCTTAAAAAATGTATTTCAGAACAGGGTTCAACCACTCCAAGACAGCAGGAGGGAATGAAAACTGAACCAAATAAAGGATTCTGATGCTACCAAACATCAAGGGAGCACATCAGAGGTGCAGGAGAGGAAAACAGCAAAATGCCAAGAAAAGTCAATTTAGCACTTCTTATGACCAAGTTAAAAAATAAGGATGGCACTAAAGACATGAGGTTGATAAAAGGAAATCTTCTTCTCTTCAAAATACACTTAACTGACTCAAATCTATTTAAAAATAAAACCACCCAACAGTTCCACACCAATGCAAAGGACGGTCGTCTAATCAATTAGCAGCCACACCTCTCTAGCCAGTGTGATGCGGTAATTAAGGAAGAGATTCTTCTCCCTGGGAATACAAGCACAGAAGGGCAAAGCCCCTAAGGACCTAACCCATTATGACAGCCTTTTCATTAGTGAGAGAATACCGCCATGCGCTCTCCAAGGAAGCAGTGGCCTGCCTCACTACAGAACACCTGTGTGTGAACAGCAGCCGCATCTGAGGACAGATAAAAATGCGCTGGTGGCGGGAAGAGTGGAGGGGGAGAACCACTCAAAAAACTTAACAGGCTGCCTTTCTTACCATAATTCACATGGGCCGCGGTTTTTCCACTCTAACAAAAGGATGGATTCTAAAATAACGTAGAAACGGCACATAACCATGATCTTAGAAAAGTGAAACAGGTTTGAACACAAATACAATCACACAGCTGAACTTTCTTCTAGGGGCATCCAAGAGGGGCGCAAGTGGGGAAGTGTGGTGGTTGAACCCAGGGCAGCAGTACACCCATTCACCCTTGCCCCATGCTGGGATCCTAAAAATATCAGCTCAAAATTTTAGAACGTAGTTAATAAAATAAAAACCTTTAACAAGATAAAAGAAAAGGCACTATCATACCAGGAGTGGCAAGCAAGTAAATTACACCACAAACTTACACACTCAGTTAACTGAAATTCCAGAGATTCACTCTCACTGAGAAACAACTCCTAAACTCAAGGAGGACCTCAGGCAGAGTTTCAGGAGATGGGAGTGATCAGAAGACCGATAAAGGCACACAGGAAGCAGTGGCACGTCACACCAGCAGTGGGATAGGGAGATAGAGCAGGACGGCCAGAGCTCAGCCCCCGGGACGGAACCGGCGAGCCCGACACACAGAGTCCTGGCACTGCCAGCTACAGGGCTCAGTGTCCCTGGCAGTCAAGGCCAAGTGCAAGCAGCTCTGCGCCTCTGAGTGTGAAACTGGTACATAATGGCATATAAAAAGAAAATATTAATTTTATAAGGATAAAACATAGTTAAGGTCCACAAATAAAAAGTTTTCTTGGGAGGGGGGAGTGGCGGGAGTGAGGTGCTACCAAGCAGGACCGGCAAATCTAAGAATCCAAACTGTCCTAGGCTACTTACTTGCTGGTTACCAACTTAAGATCTTAAGACTCTGGTTTTTCTAGAGGTTCTTGGAATTCTAGAAGATGAGAAGAGATGAACAGGAAAATCGGAAGCCAGGATTAAATAGTAAGGTTAAAAAAAAGTTTCCCATAAGCTGTTAAGACAAGGGAGATAAATCCAGAGAGCTGCATCTCCACACCATGCCACCTTCACAACAGGCCACAGAGGGCAGAGAGACCACGCAGGACTCTGAAGCCGGCCTGGGAGGCGCGTTCTGCCCCACACTGACTGCGAGCGAGTCCTAAGGTATCCATCTTCTACCGCCTGGACACAACTGGAGCCAGAGCCAAAGTGCTCTTCATGGTCAGGAAAGTCTTGTTCTAACACCAACACACACTCTGGACTACATGAGTCTGTTACCTTAAAGAGAGTTACTCAACATTTCTGGGCCTCTGTTTCCTCACCTGCAAAGTGGGGAAAATAATAAGATCTACTATCTCACAAAGATAAAATGAGTTAATGAATGTAAAACAGCTAGTTAAACAAGCATCTGGGACAAAGTGCTCAATAAATGCTGGCTATTACGATATGACAGCTAAAGACACTAGTCTCAGAGCAAATGGCACCCCATGGGAATGGGTGGGGGCACTGTCTACTCTTCAAGTACTCAATCTATTGCCTTTAAGAGTTTCCCAACCACTTGGAATAGAGTAATGTACTTAGAGGGCCATCCAGGAGGCACCGTTACTGAGTCACTGCCTTAGCTAACACAGTGAACAAATCTCCTTTGAAAGCAAAAGTCTGTCTTCCATACAGACCAGGGGCTGAAGAGAGAGAAAAAAGCACATCAAGTTCACTTTGGGAATTGAAGTGAAAGCCACATGTGTATCTGAAAAGAAATATGCTTTGTGTAAAAAGCAGAGGATTATGGGACTTGCTGAGTGATGGGAAATAGAGCTATAATCCCACAAGTCTATATGTAGACACAAATTGATATAAGGTAATCACTTGATTAAACTTTTTTAATGATTCTGATGAGAAGTGATCCTGAGCAAATGAGATGAGTGTAAGCAGATTTGTTTAAAGCTGATCCAAGTGACTATTAGAGGAGGCCCAAAGGTCTACTATTAGTGGTACTAAGAGAAGCTTTTAAAAGTGAGAGGTGCTTCGTTGAGAGGATGAATACAAACAAAAGAACAAGGTGGAAAACAATAAAGTAGTTTAGAAATATATTTACTGCAACTGTATCTCTTAAAGATTCATCAAGCAAAGATAACAGTCCACAAGCTGTTACACACACACAAATCCGCTTAACCTCTTCCAAGAGGAAACAAAGTACACTTACATAAAAGTGGGATTTGGCAGGTAAGTTTCACTAAGAAACAGGGCCAACAAAGAGTTAAGTTACAGAAGAAATAGGAACCAAGTGTACAGGCTCTGTAGCCACTCTGAGAACAGACCGTTGGGTGTTCTGGCCTTAGTGAGTGCCTGGAGCCGACCAGCCTTCAGCTATTACGGGTACCAAGGTTTTTCAAGGATAGAGGCTATGCAAGCTTTGCAGTTTTCAAATTTGGAATTGACCATTAGCCAATATATAAGCTTAAAAAAACACAAACTACTGTCATAACGAAATCTGAGTAAGCCAAATTTTTTTAATGGAAAAAAAAAAAGCCCCTATTAGGAGGAGGAAATGAGCCAAACTTGGTTAAAGTCTAGCTTCCTTAGCTAGATACACTGCAAACCAAGGCAGCAAGTGCTTTCCTGCAGTTCAGCCAGGACTCTGGGAATTGCAAAACAAAGGCTCATTATGAGGTCATCGTCAGTAACCCGCCAATCAAGGACAGGGATGGTCAACTCCCTACTTGTCTATAACAGCAATTCTCACACTCCTGGAAAACCCTTTATGCTTATTACTAAGGGTCTCAAATAGCTTTTGCTGATGCGGATTAGAGCTACTGTATTATAACTTAAACTGAGAAAATGTTAAATCTATCAGTTCATTTAAAATATAGTACGGAACTCATTACAACTGTATATTAATAACTATCCAACATATCAAGTTAATACATATCATCATAGTAAAATCTTGGTTAACTTTTAAAACTTAATTATTAAATCTACAACAAGGATGAAACCCTGAAAACATTATGCTAAGTGAGGCAGAAACAAAAAGACAAATACTTATGACTCTACTTATATGAAGTGTTCAGAACAAACAAATTCACAGAGAAAGTAGAAAAAAGGTTACCAAAGGCTAGGGGAGGGAAAGATGGGGAATTACTGTTCATCGATATAGATTTTCTGTTGGGATGACCAAAAAGTTCTCCAAATAGTGGTGCTGGCTACACTATTAATGGATTTCATGCCACTGGACTATATACTTAAAAATTAATAAAATGTATATTTTGTATTATCCATATTTGACCACATGAAAAAACAAAGCACAAGGCTATGAGAAACTCTCAGACTACCATAAATGAGGAACACTGAATAAAATAACTAACCCGCATTCTTCAAAACTGTCAATGTCATGAGACATGAAAAGACAGAGGCAGCTATGGAGACATGCCACCTAAAGGCAATACGGGTTCCTGGGCTGGGTCTAGACAGAAAAAGTGCACCAGCAGGGAAACTGGTGAAATCCGAGGTTGTCTGCTTAACAGCAGGATACCAAGACTAATGACCAGTTCTGATACGCGTTCTATGGTGATATCAGATGTTAACATAAGGGGAAGCTGGGTGAAGAACATACAACAACTTTGGATTATTTTTGTTAACTCTTCAAAGTTCAAAATTTAAAAGAAATAAAATTTAACTGTTTAAACACCCTCATAAGGTCAAAGTTATGTATTCACAGGAGGAGACAAGCCAGCTTTGGTCAAAGTCCCTCTGGTCACAGAGAACCAGCTTTCTCAGACAGAACGACAGCAAACCACGGCAGTGAGTGCTTCCTGAGTCCAGTCAGGACTAAAAAGGTTCTGGGAATTGCAAAAAAAAATTTTTTTTAATTTTTATGAAATTACCAAGAAATCAATCGAACAAAACCAGGAAGAATTAACTTGGTTTGTCTAGAACTGTGGTTCTTACACTTCTTGGTTTCAGAAAGTCTTTGCAGTATTAAAAATAACCTGAATCTCCCAAAAGATTCTGTTTATATGAATCATACCTATCAACGTCTCCATTCATTTAAAAGAACATTAATAAACCCATTACATGTAAACATTACTTAAGTTTAATGAAAATGATGTATTTTCCAAACCACAACTTCACACAGACCAAAGGATGTCCACTTGATGAACTGATTTTTATAATGCAATCAAAACACAATGCCAGGACCCCCCCACCCAAAAAAACCTAACAAACTAAAGAATAGAAAAAGAAAAAATGAGAAAAATTACAAATAAGAGAAAGGGAAAATGGGAAAAAGAAAAAAATCAGGGAATAAAGAGAAAAAAATGGGGGAAATAAACAAAACACTGATAAAACAACAATCAAAAAACCTGACAGGCAATACTGAATAGAAGAAGGAAATAAGCTCACTCGGGTCAAAGTCTCTGAGGCCCAGGCAGGCAATGATTACAGGGGCTGGGAACTGCAAACAAGGGTTCCCTATGAAGTCATCGCAGATAACCAGCCCAAGACGGAGGACAGTCAACTCAGGTTTTGTCTACAACAAACGTTTTCCTCACTTTTTGGTCTCAAGAACTCTTCACATTCTTAAAAAATGTATGGAGGAGTGCAAAGATCTTTTGTTGATGTGGGTCATAGCTATCAACAGTAACCTTATTAAAAACTGAAACTGATTTTTTAAAAGTATTTTTATTCATTTAAAATAACAACAAACCCATTACCTGTTTACACAATAACCGATTTTTTAAATGCAGAAACTATTTCTAAAACAAAATGAAATTCATAACAAGAGTTGCACTGTTTTATACTCCAAGACATCTCTTTAACGTCAAGTTTAATGAAAGAGATATTTCTTGTATTTGGTTCTGCATTCAGTGTTTCCATAGGTTGGTTGAAAAATACAAAAATCTCATTTTACACAGATGTGTAGTTGGAAAATGAAGTTTAATGGCCTTTCAAATATTGAGGATTTTCTTCTTTGATACTAGACCAAAACTCCACAAGTGGTTGTTTTCAAAGGCTAGTTGAAATGTGCAATCTGAGATTTTATCAAATGAATCTTTTGTGTACTTTTACATTAAAATCTATTGGTCACCTTGCACTGTGAGTTGCTCTTTTACCTACTGATAACCGAGGAAATAACAAGGAGATCCAACCAGTTCATCCTAAAGGAAATCAGTTGTAAATATCCACTGGAAGGATTGATGCTGAAGCTGAAACTCCAATATTCTAGCCACCTGATTCGAAGAGCTGACTCACTGGAAAAGACCCTGATGCTGGGAAAGATTGAAAGCAGGAGGAGAAGGGGACAACAGAGGATGAGATGGTTGGATGGCATCACCGACTCAATGGACATGAGTTTGAGTAAATGCAGGGAGTTGGTGATGGACAGGGAGGCCTGGCGTGTTGCAGTCCATGGGGTCGCAAAGGAACGACTGAACTGAACCAAGGAAATATTCCTTCACTGACTATGCAGAATTTCCAAATACTGGGATTTCATACAATATCAAAAAATCATACTCCATTAATCTCACCACCGATCTATAAAAAAAAAGTGTGACAAATGCAAGTTTTCCAAAATTCTAATTTTTGCTTGAAAACTTGAATTTTACCACTGGCAGTGATGACAGGCTCACTCTGTTCAATTTCAAGAAGACGTCCACTAAACACTGAAGTACAAATAACTACAGTTTGTCCATCAATTGCTATTTCAAGTAAAAATGATCCTCTCAGCTGGGTCGGCTCCAACACACAAGAGCATTTTCCCCAGACAGGTGGACTATGGTAAAGAGCAGCAGTGCTCCATGGACACTCTGCATTTCATCACTTGGAATATCAGAGACCTTTACTGTAGGACTGAGATTTAATTAAAAAATGATAAAAACACCTAACACACAATTTTCAGTGCTTCATCCAGGACATTCTTAAGTGATAATCAGTTGTTTTTTTTTTAAACCACGAGTGTGTAGAGGAAAGCCATGACTGACCACCAGCAGAGTCTGGTGCCGCTACCCTGATTTATGTTACGGTGCCAGCAGTTTTCTCTGCCGCTCACTGCTTCTGTACCAACAACGCAACTGGAAACAAAGCTGCTCCAGGAAAAACCATGAGAGCCAGAAAAGTCATTCAACCCTTTGCATATTTACCACAACTTGTGTTTTGTTGCTGAGCATTCCCATAAGAGAAAATATTTTTTGAAGTGTTGGTGCTGGTGATACAAGTTGAGCCATGCCTATATATCTGCTCATTTCTAAGGTGAAAGTAAAATTCTATAAACAAGATATTAACTCAGTCTTCATGTTTGCAGCTGAATCTTTCTTTTCATCCAGTGTTCATTCAGGAATGCCAGCTGTTCAAAACTTTTTATTAGTCTCTCAGCTATTGGGTGGGCTTCTCTGGACGAAGCAATAACTCTCATCCTCTAAGAGGCTTCAGTGACTTTGGCATTTCTAGCTGGAAACGCTGGAATAAGTTTTGGATTTTAAAGAGACTGTGGTATGTATGCTTAAAACACGTAATTCCTTTCTCTTTAATCTCTGACAACTGCTCTTGAATGATGCTGCAACTTAACTGGCACCCTTGCAGTAGCAGTTGTAGTGTTAAGTTGCTCAGCCATGTCTGACTCTTTGCAACCCCATGGACTGTAGCCTGCCAGGTTTCCCTGTCCATGGAATTCTCCAGGCAAGAATACTGGAGTGGGCTGCCATTTCCTTCTCCAAGGGATGTTCCTAACCCAGGGATCAAACCCTGGTCTCCTGCATTGCAGGCAGATTCTGAACTGTCTGAGCCAACAGGGAAGGCCAACCGGTACCCTAATACTACATGAAAACACTAAAAATAAAGTACACACAGTAAGCTACATTATTAGCATCTATAAAGATAAGAAGATACCTTTCATTATGATTTCATTAAAAATTTTTTTTCATTTCTTGCTTAGTTTTGCCAAGTTTTTTCAGAGTAGATCCCTCCCTTTCACTTGTTGATAACGTTTCTAATTGCAGTAAACAGAGCTAGCAGCTATGTTTGAGAAAGCAAAACTTCCAACCTTCCTTTTTTAAGCCAACAATTCATCCTTAAATATAAGAAAAATACTATGAATTTTCCTCTATTTTCAAATAAAACAGAATTAAGACTAAAGTAAGTTATAAATATAATTTTAAGAATTGTTAGTTTCCTCCAAAGTTTTTACAAGTAAGTGCTGGAAGTTGTACTTACTTCACCTTTGTTTCTTCACAGGTGCCAGGAAAATGCTGAGATTTTAAAATAACTATTCATTGGACAATAATGAGGTTTACAGAAATTACAGCAAGTACACTGCAGAAAGCGGTGCAGAAGTGATGAGAACACATCAAGTTCATCAACAAAAACTTCCGTATTTACACCTTAAAGTACTACCCTAAAAATTCTAGGGAAAACAAAGATAAAGCACACATTGAAAAAAAAGCAGCACATACTCTACTAGCCAAGAGTGATAACGTCAATACACATCACTTAGCCTCTGGAAAACACTGTCTACTGGTGAGAGAACGAGAGCGAGACAAGCAAATACAGCATGAACGTCACAAGGAAAATTATCTGGATTTTGTATAGCACCAATCAGGGCTTAGGGACCCCAACGGTCCCCAGACTACACTTTGAGAACCAGCACAGTGTTACCAAAAGTATTGTCTCCTCAGATCTCTCCCAAGACACGGTCTGGAGTTTTGGCATTCCTGATTGCCCGGAGCTAGCTTAGACCCTGTCACCAGGGAAACTGGGATGCCAAGTCAGGCTTCAGTGAGGAAAGTGGCTCCAGAGACAAAAAAAGAAAACGTTTTCCAAAGCAGGGAGCTCTTAACTTTACACAAATCAGAGGACTAGGAGAAAGAAAGGACTGGGTGGTTCTGGGATTCTATACGTGAAGAAGATCTCAGAGTATCAAAATTCCTCTTCTGAGCCAGGCCACAAAAGAGGCACACAAACAGGTAAGGCAGTGGGACATGGAGATGAAAACCCAAGAAGGACAGTGATAAGGAAGGAACAGAGTTCCAAGAAACCAAAAAGAAAAAAAAAAAGGAAGTGAGACAAGTCAGCAGAGGGGTCAAAAGGAAGAGGAAAATGCAGTGAAAGAAATATTCTGAGATGAGCCCTGCCCGCCACAGGGGCAACATGAGAAAACTAAGCAACTTGCTGCTCGGATAAGGCATTTAGGCTTTAGAAGCGCAAGCGAGGAACATCAACAGGAGCCAACTGAGACCAAAACCTCGGCTCAAGATTCAAAGTCCACAAATCCACAGGAACGGCTGAGAGGTGGCTGTCACCCTCCCAGGCTCCCAAAGGGGAGGCTTTCTTCTCACTTCAGAAAAGCCAACAAAGGTAACAAGAATCTGCCCTGGCAGGCCCCTCGGCTAGTGGAAAAGGAACCTAAAATCACCAGCTGCTAGGTTCCCATGTGGTCTTTAAGAGAAACAGGGAGCTTTCTCTTGCTGCCAAAGGGTAGACACAGCTCGTGAAGAAAGGAACCTGAGGAAAGAAATCCAATCCCGGCGCTAGGTGGGGCCTCCTCTAACACCCAGATCTCAGCAACTCAGAAAAGCCGGGGTTCCAGGGACTAGATCCGGCCTTCCAGCCAATGAAGAGACTGCACACCCACCACCACCATTCACAACACAGAAGTACGGGCCAGCAGAGGGTCGTGTGTTTCTTTTTCCTTTAATCAATAACGCTGCCTAATATTGGTATCTTATCAGTACCTGAACTTTAAAAAAACTGCTTTCAAAAGTATATAAACCTCTCCAGTCAGTCAGTTCAATCACTCCAACTCTGCCACCCCATGGACTGCAGCACGCCAGGCTTCCCTGTCCATCACCAACTCCCAGCACTGGCTCAAACTCAGGTCCATTGAGTCGGTGGTGCCATCCAACCATCTCAACCTCTGTCGTCCCTTCTCCTCCTAAATCTCTCCAACTGCATCCTATTTTCTTTCAGATAGCTGACTGGTAAAATTAAAAATAAAAATTTTAAACTCAGAAATCCTAGGAAAAGCACCTATGGAACCACAGTCAACACAGAGATAATCCAAAATATTTCCCTTCTATCAACCTGGAGTTGCATGGCGCTCAGACAAAATTCATTAAGTTGGTCAACCGAAACAATGATGACGATAATTATTACATCCTGTCAGGCCCTATTCTAAGTGCTTTATGTTTATTAATTCTTTTAATGCTCACAACAGCTATACCTCTAAGACAGAACTATTATAACTCCTTTTTCTTTACAGAACAAACAGCCCCATAGGGACAGAGTAAGCCCAAGGTCACAGCGGGGCCTATCCCAAGATTCCAGCTCAGGAACTCTAGCAGTAGCGCCCACTCTGACCACAGCGACACCATTGGAAATCCAAAGGCGCTGGGATCCCCTTTCAACTCTGCCATAAAGTCAACTCCATCAGAATGCTACACTAGACCAAAAGGGCCCTGAAGGGCCCCCCTTCCTGTGACTGGAGAACCAGTACCTCAGACTTTTGTGGGCAAAGCAAAGCAACAAGCCACAGATGTTGCCAATGCTACATGCAAAGACAATCAAAATGTGGCCATCTGTGGCGAGGAGGTGGGGACATGAGGGGGTGAGGGAAAGCCAGCAGACCCTCAGGTCTAAAGAAGGTAGGAAAAAGGGGGTGCCCTGCATACTGGCAGAGAAGGCAATGGCAAGCCACTCCAGTACTCTTGCCTAGAAAATCCCATGGATGGAGCAGCCTGGTAGGCTGCAGTCCATGGGGTCGCTAAGGTTCGGACACAACTGAGCGACTTCACTTTCACTTTTCACTTTCACACATTGGAGAAGGAAACGGCAACCCACTCCAGTGTTCTTGCCTGGAGAATCCCAGGGACGGGGGAGGCTGGTGGGCTTCCGTCTATGGGGTCACACAGAGTCGGACACGACTGAAGTGACTTAGCAGCAGCAGCAGCTGCATACTGGATCATCAGCACCCACAACAAAACCCTTCAGTCATATGGTACTCAGGAGAGACAACAAGGAGACCATGGCAGCAGCGACAAGGACAGAGCTAGAGCGCTGCTTGCAGGTAGCTTCACTCATTAATCACCAGGCTGTAGACTTGGGAGCTTTCTTAGTGGGAGACTGAGAAAACAATTCAGCTACATCAGCAGCACGAGCAGTCCAGTCGCAGGGGCCTCAGAATCCTGCTGTGTCTCCTCCCTGAGACTGATTCCCTACTGTGTTCAGGAAACGCCAGCACATGGTGACTGAAGTCTCCCATGCTTCCTACAGGTACCTCCATCAAGGACAACCAAACTGTTCCCCATGGCTGAAGTACCTGTTGAACTGCCAAAGACCAAAACCTATTCTCCCTCCTTTTTTCTTCTCCAGTGGGCTTGGACAGACAGTTCCTATGTATGCACCAATCCGAAAGGTCTGGGGTCTGGTTGGATTTAGCAGCCAGGTCACAATAGCCAGGAAGCAGAAGTCCAGATTCCCTTCCATATCCACAAACCGGGAGCCAAGCACAGACCTCCTGGCCAGGTGGAAGGCCTTCTGCCAAGCTGTGAACTGCAAAGAAAAGAAGCTGTACCTCCGAGATGCTGGTGAAAGGTGTGTAAGACAAAGCAGCATGAGGTGTGGAGAAAGCCCACTCATTGGAGAGGCCCAGCTCAGAGACCAGGGGAGGGAAAGGGGTTGTTTACAGACATCGTCCAAACTCATGCCTCAATGAGCAGAACCCAGAGGAGGCAGATCTTTGAATCACCAACTTCCCAAACAGCACAGAGGAAAATAGGCCGAGGTGGCTCAAAACCAGCTTGACTGGTTCTACAGAGACATCGCTGGTCTGCTCCGCCTTCCTTATGTTAAAAAGAAAAACGTGGCTTGGAGCCAGTCGTTGAACCCACCCCTCCCCCACCCCCCACTGTCCCCAGGATCGACCTCACCCTCCCTCCTACCTACCTGTAACTCTTATGACTCTGTAAGCCTAAAATCAGTAGTTAGATGCACAAGATGAAATATACTGATACATGTTTTTGCCCTAAGAACTCGCCTGCCAATGTAGGTAGGAGATCCAGGTTCGATCCCTGGATTGGCAAGATCCCCTAGAGGGCATTGCAATCCACTCCAGTATTCTTAACTGGGAAGTCCCATGGACAGAGGCACCCAGTGGGCTACAGTCCACAGGGTTGCAAAGGGTAGGACACGACTAAAGCAACTTAGGGAGCACTTACCCTTTTCTAATGAGAAACAATCAATGGAAGTAAGGGGGAATGAGTGAAGAACTCCCCCACAGGGACCAAGGAAACTTCAAACCCTCCAGAGGTTCAGGTGAAGGGATCCAGCCTATTTACACGGCCCAACGGAGAGGCAGGTCTAGTTGTGAGAAGGGCCTGGGATCCCTCCTCCTCCGACTGATAACTGGAAATCGAGGCGCCAGATTTCCTCCTGGTGTTTTTTCAGAACCAGAGGTACCATCTTAAAGTCTAAAAAAATAGCAGGGAAATTCCATAGCCCACACTGAGAGGGCTGTGGTGGGGGAGTGACAAGAACTTTCAGAGTTAACATGGGGACAGACGGCCTCCTCCCAGGCCACAAGTGGGAAATGGGTGGCTTCCTCCCCCATGGGGTTTGTAAAGGCTTACTCTTCCCATTGCTGAGACTGAACGGGAACCTGCAGAGATAACACTTCAGTGACTCACGCCTGTTTGATGAAGGCTGGGAGAAAGCCCGGAGAATCCAAGTTTCAAGTGCAAAATGTACAAATACTGGAATCTACCATGGAGAAAAGGAAACCCAGCCACCTATCTGGTTTGTCATTCTGCTGAACTTCCACTGAAGGAGGAAGGGCCAGGTTTAAACTCTACCCACCCTTTCCACATCCCTCTCAATCTGGGGTTTGAGAGGAAAGTGGCAAATAACGGCAGCATCACCATGACGAAGAAAGAACCAAAGGCTTTCCATAACTCCTCTCAAAGAAGAGGCCTAGTGGTCAGCCTATAGCTTAACCAAGCGGAAGGAGCTGGGGCCAGACCTGGTTGGCTGCAGGAAAGCCTCATCAGGCAGCCTCAGAGAAGGAAGGATGACCACCCTCCTCGCCCTTTCCAACTGCTGAGGTTACCTCATCCCAATCCATTAGTGGGCTTCAAAGTGCTGCTGGGGGAGTCCACTTAGCAGAGACGCTATCATGGAGCCAAGGGTGGCGCCCAGCCCCCACCTCGCTTGTCGATAATGGGCCACAAAGTCTGAGGCTGAGCTGCACTTTAGGCATAAAATATTTATTTAAGTCGACATAATACATATGTAGGAGAGTCATGGAAGCTCCTGGGAGAAGAGAAATGCCAGCTAGGTGGCTAAGTGCTCAGTGGGAAAGAGTTCATGAAGGCATGGCTTAGTCCTGGTCAAGTGCCCACTGAGAATTAGGTTGTTCAGTCCAAAGGGGAAGCAGTATAGTCTGAGAAGTTTTTGACTCCCAAGACCTCTAACCATGCAAACCTCTCAGAAAACAAATTCTCAGTCTCTCCCTACCTCACAGGCACCAACTCTGTTTAAGACATTTATGCTGAAAAAAAAAAAATCAGGCCCTGTCTTTGGTCACCATGTAATATGAAGCAGGCCAAATCTCAATGACTGCCTTGTATCCATCTTCTTAGCTGTTTCCCAAAGTCCACAGACTAGAGAGAAATTATTACAATTTACTAGGTAGTTACCTTTACCAGGTTCAAAGGCTGTAGTGTGGCAACTCTATGAACTCTAGGGTCTACTAGTGTCATTGCTCTAACCATGCCTCTTTCCTCATTTCAGGGGTAAAGCAGAAAGTAAAGACTACATGGTCTGAAATTCACCCACACCTCTCACCAGAAGGCAGCACCACCAAGGGCCCCTGCCAGAGTCAAAGGGCAGAGGTCAGAGTCAGCACCCAGAGCACGGGTCTTGCCGCACAGCTTGCAAGACAGGGAGTGAAACGAGAGGGAACTGAGCTCTCGCCGAAACAACACTAAAACCAGATTATTCAGTGAAACATTCAGCCAGAATCAACCCTGGGAGCTATGAGTAGCTATGTGTGTTTGGAGTGGCTCAGTGGTTCTTTATAGGATCCTAAAAGTTAGATCTGCTCTCTCACCCAGACTTCCAAACTCCTCTTCCCAGAATCATCTGAGAGAATAAACAATGCCACGTACTCCCTGGAAGGATGACAGAAGCCCCCGCCCTCACCCACCGCAGAGCGGCAGGGGCATAGGCAGAGGCAGGGCTGGCAGTGAAAGCCTCCTTCTTTCTCGCAGAAGCTCTCCTTTATGGTTCCCGAAGCCCAGAGGTGGGGGAGGCCTAGAGCCATGCAGGCCTCCACCAGGTATTACAGAAAGCGCTCGCCAGCAGCAGGTGGACACTGCACGCTGGACCACTCTGCACTTGCCTGTTTCTGCTGCTGCTGGCTGGAAGACAAACAGTCATCCTGCTGATTGCTTCCTCCGCTGCCAAGCCTCCAGGCCAACAGAGCCATTTGGAAAAGTGAACAGAAAGCTCAGCTCACAGATTAAGAATGCCCCAAACTACCAGACCCAGGTTACAACCCTCCTTCTGCAAATAGAAGAGTCCATGACTGTGAAAAAGCATATCTGCAATCAGGTGCCACAAAAATCACAATAACGGCAGGGCTTAACTTTCTTTTATCTCCTCCTTTCACTGTTAGAAGCAAAGTCGACAGCAAACAGGCAATGTCTCTGAAACACCAGGTTTATTTTTATGCTTCAACATTTTCTCTGTGTCTATGTGTGTTTAATTCAGATGTGATCAAAGAGCTCCTAGAAACAGGTTCTCATCAGCCACACATTTTAAAGAAAGGAGAGAAAGACCGAGAAGAGACTGGAGTTTGAAGACAACCAGTAGAGTCTGTTTACCTGTTTTTCAGTGAAACCAATTTAAATAATTTAAATCTAAGTAAGGTAACAGAGGACCTTTGGGTGAAAGAAACCAACCCAACCACATCCCTTGCTTTTTATCTCGCAACATTAAGGCTTCCACCACAACCACTTTAGTTAAACTCGCAACACAACCAAGAAGAGCTTTCTGGTCTCACCTGGTAGCATGATCTAGTCCAAAAGAGGCCAGTGCTTCAGGCCTCTCTGGCCTTATAACCCGAAGAGCTGTTACATGTTTTTTCTTGTTTTAAAAAATACCACATCTGCTTGTAAGGTTTTTCAAAATCTGTGCTTTTTCTAGGATAAGACTTAATATCAAGTCCATAGTGGGACTACCCTGAGAATGACAACAGAAGCAATGAAGTGGCTCAGGGGACCCTAAATCCACAGAGTGGAAACAGGATGAGTAATTCATAATTTGGAACAAGATGACAACGTATGCAGCCAGTTCTCCGCACAAAGCTATCAAGAAGCAGCTTACATTCCCACATGGTTCACAGAGTTTGGCTACCATAAAATCGGTGGGAGACGAGCACCAGGTTCCCACAACATGCTCAGGTGTGTGTGAGGCCTGAAGGGAAGAGAGGAAATCAATGCACACATCACAAGAAAAAGACCGTGGCAAGAACACATGTATACTGAGCAAACAACACGAAGAAACCACACTGAGGCACTCAGTCACTCTGCTCTGCCGAGCACAATGCCCCCACAGCCTTGCTGAGAGAGCAGGCACTCCACCGCCACGCCCCAGATGCCTGAGGGTGTCAGTCAGTCACTTGGCCGCCTCCTACCAGCTCAGAATCAACAGTCTGGGAAAGTCCTCTGGCTAAGCAGGGTTTACCTGCTAAATAAGGTTGTGACAGGAAAAGGAATGGAGCAGGTAACCTCGAGAGGGCCTTGAGAAAGTGGTTCCCAGGAAGGAGAGAAACAGCTGGCATGTGAGGGCAAGACTGAGATGGAGACCATGCTCCTGTTTCTAAAGACCTCAGTCCCATGCCAAACCCAGTGATAAAATGGAACTCAACCATCTCTCCCTCTCAACCTGTTTCACCCCCTAGAAGCAGTCAATCAGTCCATAGGTTATGAAAGGGTCAACCACTGCAGAAAAAACTTATCCAGAACTCCTCTTAAGTTCCTGACTGTCCAGATGACAGAGACTGAGGGGCTAAGAAAAGAGAAAAACATTGGAAAAATGAAAAGAGGGAAAAATTTTTTTAAGATGTTAATGTTGATATGCAAAAGGAAATAATATGCAAGAGAATATAACAGTGGTTCTATTGCTCTAGCCAGAAAGAAGGGAACAAGAGGAAAACATAATGAATGTAAGTAACAAGAGAAAAGGATGCAAAAAAGCACTGCAAGCCCCACGGGTGAAGAGCTCTTTTTCCAAGTTGAGTTTTTTTTTGCCTAGTAAAGTTCTCCACCAGGAAAGGTGTGACAGGCAGGGGACTCTCCAGAGCAGGCAGCAAGGGACACTAGAGACGGTGAAAGAGAGGGGAAAGGTGGAAAGTGGACGCCTCTCGGCTGAGATGAGATGGCACAGAAAAGGCTAAGGCTTGGGTGACAAATGACAGCAGTGATTGCCAGGATGAGGGGAAAGGGAGCAGCTCAAGAAACCAGCATGCAAAATTCCTGGCCCCGGGAGTCACAAAGGCTACCCAATCACAAGGGGATGGACAGGGGCATACGCAGGGGAAATAAATATGACGTGAAGAAGGCTGGAGAAGAATATGGAGATGAAAGGCAATCCTGATTAAGAGGAAAGGTACTAAGTAAGATGGGGTGAAGGCAGAGAAACGGGAAGGCAATAAGCAAAGGGGAAGATACTAAGTGACAGATTCCCGAGTGAAGAAACAGGAAAGCATCACGGCTTGGCTTGTGTCGTGGTGTAAGAAGACAGAAAGGGAAGGACCAGGATGAAGCGAGGTCTGGGAAAGGACCGCGCAACAGGTGGCGTTAATGGAGTAGGGCTGAAATAGTGAGTCTTTCCCTCGGCAGGAAGAGCCCAGGGAGAAGGCTTGTACAGTACTGGCAGTGAGAAACAGGAGGCCAAACCAAAACTTAAAAAAACAAGCCCCAGAGGAAGAGAACGTGAGGGATCTCAGGACTCTGAAGGGAGGGAAGACTGGAACCCCGGAGACAACCTGTGGGAAAACTATGCGCATGACAGCTGTACGGGGAAACACGGAAGCAACAAATGCCAGCGCGAGGCACCAGGGAGCTCCTGGAGAAGAGAAGGGAAAGTGATGAGCAAAGAGTAGGCGAGCGATTTGGAAAGGTGATGAGGGTGGAGCTGGTGGGTTGCAGGCAAGAGGGCGCGCACACTGTGGAACGGGAGGAGGCAGGGTAAAAAGCCGGGGAACTGACAGGGGACAAGGATCGAGGTCACAGTCCGGGGCAAGGACCCTGAGGGTAACAACTGGGACTGGAAGAACCGGTGCGGGCGGAGGGGAAGCGAGGCTGGAGGGATGGAGGAAGAGTGGACAACGATCTGGGGCAAATCGCAGGGTGCTGGTCGAGGAGCAGGAAGGTGGCTGCTTTCAGCGTGGGTGGAGGAAGACCAAAAAGGCCCCTGAGAGAAAAAGGGAAGAGAAGAGGAAGCTGGGGAGGTAACACGGAAGAGCGCAGGAGGGCGGTGAAGGGAGAAGGGCCGGTGGGGGGGGTGGTCGGCAGAAAGACAAGTGTGCAGCTTGGAGTCCGGACGAGGTGGGTCCCCGGACAGGACTCTCGGAAGGGAGGTGTACGGGGCCAGGAGCCAGATGACAGGGCAGCCGAGGCTTACGGGATGGCAGCCGGGGCACGAGGAGAGCTGAGGAGGGAGGAGGCTCTGCAAGGTGCAGGGGCCCAGCCAAAGAATGTGGGGAGCCCTCAGGGCTCCTTACCTGCTCGGTGTCCCTCTCGTTCAGCGTGGGTAGGGGGGTCCGAGCGCTGGACATGGCGCCGGTATCTCAAGGGAGGGAAACCGAGAAGCTTGGAGGAAGGGAGGGAAGGGAAGGCGCGGAGCCCGGCCGGGCGGGGCTTCTCACAGCAGGAGCACCAGCCGCATGGGCCCCGGCCGGGGGTGCGGGGAGGCCGGGCTGCCGTTCACGCCAGCCCGGGGATGCGCCGCTCGGGCTAGGCCGCGCCGGCTCCGAGCAGCTCCGGACCGCACCCCCCCGACCCCCGGCTGGGCCGTGCCGCCTTTCGGCCGGGCCGCGCCGCTCCGCCTACTCTCTGCCGCCGCAGCCGGCCGCCTGCCTCGCTCCTCCCCTGCCCTCAGCGGCACTGCTCCGCGCCCGGCACACAGGCAGCCGCCGCCGGACCTGCTGCTCCCAACATGGCCGCCACCACCGCCGGTCCTCGGCTCTTTCCGCCGGCAGCAGCCGGAAACATCCGAAGCGGCTAGAAACGGGAGGGAGGCGCGCCTTCTCCTCCCAGCCACCGACTACTGGTGAATTCCGGAAACACCCGAAGAAGGTAATCCTGGGGACGCGCGCGGCTCCGCGATTCCGAAGACCAACCTTCGGCTCTGTTTACGGAAATCTACGAAGAGACTCCGAGTACTCCAGCCACGCCTACAGGCCTTTCCCCGCCCACTTCAAGCTGGTTTTCGGCAGTTTCCGGAAACACCCGAAGCCGCTCCGCGCACTGGGAGCGGGCCACGCCCCCATCCCGCCCCTCAGCGGACGGCGGTCGTCGGCCATTTCCGGCAACACCCGAGATCGGGCGAGCCTCGGGTCATTCCCTCGGATGGTACCCAAAGTCTGACTCTTCGTTTCTTTCCGTCAGTTTTCGGGTATTTGCAAATCTTGAACAGAGAGCGCAGATCACGTGTGCGTGTTACTATTTGACTAAGTAGAAAATAAAACTGTTAAGCCCTGCTATTGACATCCTTTGGTTCTAAAGCAACTTCCTATCTGTGTGTCCGTTCCTCTGTTACTCAGCTCATAAAATACACCTCGTTTATCATCCAGCCTATCTATCAACATGTGAGTCACCTGTCAGATGCAGCGTTAGTCTATTACCTGTCTACATACCGTTCATCACCTGTTGTCTTCCATCTTGGCTTCTATTTGTCTATCCGTGTACCCCACAGGGCTCCTCAAGGTCCCTGGCAAACACCAGGTAAAGTCCTTGGCTCCCAGCTGCCAAAGGCTTCAGAGATTCCCTCAACCCTGCATTCGACCTCTAGCTCTTTGCAGTGAAAATGCAATGGGATCTTGGGAAAAAAATCACATAATATCTCTGTTTAGCTCCTCAACGTCCCTATCTTGAAAGAATCCGTGCCTTTGTTCCAGTGATGACATTCTAAATAATATCTTTGGATTTGTTACCTTTTTTATTTTTTGCTTTCAAAAAAAGTCTTCTAATTGTTCAAAATAGCACGAAACGGCATTGCACTATGACAATATTGAGTCATGCCAGTTCCCTTTTTAAATATCTCTCTGAGGTTGGGCAGGAGAGACATTCTCATCTTAAATCACATTTCACTTATCCCTTCTAAAACAAGGAAACTCATGGGGAAAAATGATGGTACAAAGAACGAACAACTGGAGACGTTCCTTTCCTTCCTGGGCCTGTCTTCCTGTTAATGAATAGAGGTCACTATTCCTAAGCTTGAGGTCCCGCTTATCTCTGGAGAGCCCCTTACTTTAACGGGAAGTTCATGTGGCAACCTAAGTTCACTCTTCACTTCCCCCTAGACTGTCTCACCAAGGACAGTGAGTAGACTGGCAGGTCTGGCTCCTCTGGCTGCCCCCATCCACTGTACCCCAGACATGCTGGAAAACCATCCCCTCAAACCTACCCTAGGTTCAACCGCAGTTTAAGGTAGACAGAAGCCAGAATCCCCACAAGATCCAAAGACCAAGCTTAAGCAGCGAATCCGCAGAAGGTACAGGAAAGAGAGGCCCAAGAGCTTGTGGGGAAAGCTGATTGGACCTCTGACACTTGACTTCCAACTCCAGCTCCAGCATTTTGAGCAGAACCCTTGGCTAAGTCAACCAGAGAAATAGGCAGCCAGACAGAGCAATGAGAGGATGGTATGAACGCACTTCCTAAGGCAACAAGTAAGACTTACAGTCCTAATAAATGCATGGGACTCCAGGACACCTCTCCATGCTCCACCTCAGCTCCATTCAGGCACTCAGCCCTTGAGGAAGAAGCTGATGAAGAAACACGGAAGGAGGTGAGAGGGAAGAAGAGGAAGAGGTGAAGCCGGAGGACACACCCCCACCCCAAATTCATCCGGAAAATCCGTGAGAATGATCTGCCCTCTGGTGGCCGAAGGGAGACTCACCGCTGAATCCTGTGCAGATAACCTCAGAGGCTGGGGTCCCTGCCGTAAGGAAAAAGGCGAAAGGGTTGGAGAAGCAAATGAAGCTGCACTCAGCGGGCTTCCCTGGCCCCTGTCCAAGGACTTGACTAAGCCCACTCTGCCTCTTGCATGCTTCCACTCCCCTCGAGTTCTCATCCCTGTATTCTGCCCCTTGGCCCCTGTCCCCATCCTACATTCCTTTTCCTCACAAGGCTGCCTAACCGGTCTCCCTGCCTAGACTCCCTCCAACCTGCCCCACCAGACAAGCCAGAATAATCTTCCTGAAGTCCAGCTCCAATTACATCTCTACTGCTAGAAGGCTCTCACCAGCTCCCTTGTGGGCTAGGCAGGCTGACTTTGTGGGCCTATGACCTGTGCAGTCTCATAAAGTCACTCTTAGAAGGGCCTTAAGCTTGAATCTTGATATAATGCTCTACTCTCACCCCTCTTGAAAATTTGATATAATGCTCTACTGTCAACCCTCTTGAAATTTTTACCAAGAGGCCCCTGCATTTTCAAATTGCCCTGGGCCCCACAGATTTTGTAGCTGGTCCTGGCAGTAGGAAAAGACTTTAGCCTGCATTGAAAACTTTGCCCAAGACTTCCCTGGTGGCCCAGTGGTTAAGACTCTATGCCTCCGCTGCAGTGGATGTGGATTTGATCTCTGGGTGGGGAACAAAGTTTCCACATGCCAGGTGGCACAACCAAAAAAAAAAGAAGGTAAAAGAAAACTTTATACAATCTGACCTCAGCTTACCTTGTGAATATCCTCTCTAACTGCATATCACTGGTTGACACCTCCCTATAATTCGTGCCCTGCCACCGAGCTCTCTCACCTTCATTCTGATCAATTGCCAGTCAGTTCAGGCTGATCAATTGCCCATCACCTATGTCATCTGGAATTCGGGATGTATTGATACCTCAAGATCCAGTTCAAATATCATCTTCTCATATCTCTGAACCCACCTAACCTCCTCAAAGATTATTTATTGCCACACATTTGCCTCTCTCTAATCTGCAAATTCACTCATTCACAAATCTCTTCTGAGCACCTAATATGTGCAAGGCACAGTTCAAAGCTCTTCAGGTGTATCAGTGAACAAAACAGTCGAAGATCTCCACCTTTGGGGAACTTACATCTCAACTGGGGAAAGACAGACAACAAACATAATAGTTAATATTAAGTGCCCCCCTGAAAAAAAAGGAACTAGAGTCAGCTAAGGGGGATCAGGGTTGCAGAGGTGAGGTGAGGGGATGAAAAACAAGTTGCAGTATTAGGTGCTGTCAGTGCAGGCTTCACTCAGAGAAGGCGATGGCACCCACTCCAGTGTTCTTGCCTGGAGAATCCCAGGGATGGGGGAGCCTGGTGGGCTGCCGTCTATGGGGTTGCACAGAGTTGGACATGACTGAAGCGACTTAGCAGCAGCAGCAGGCTTCACTGAGAAAGTGACATTTGAGCTGACTTGGAGGAGGGGAGGAAGGGAGTTCTGCAGCTATCTGGGGGAAGAGCATTCTGAGCAGAGTGTGCAAAGGCCCTGAGGCAGGAGCAGGCCTGGCTGTTTGAAGAACAAGGAGGCCAGTGAGACGGACGCAGAGTGAGCATGAGGGTGAGTAGGAGGTTGTTGTTGTCCAGTTGCTAATTCACGTCTGGCTCTTTGTGATCCCATGGACCGCAACACGACAGGCTCCTCTGTCCTCCACTGTCTCCCAGAGTTTGCTCAAGTTCATGTCCACTGAGTCGGTGATTCTATCTAAACATCTCATCCTATGCAGCCACCTTTTCCTTTTGCCTTCAGTCTTTCCCAGCATGAGAGTCTCTTTCCAATGAGTTGGCTCTTCACATCAGGTGGCCAAAGTATTGGAGCTTCAACTTCAACGTCAGTCCTTCCAATGAATATTCAGGGCTGATTTCCTTCAGGACTGACTGCTTGATCTTGCTGTCCAAAGGACTCTCAAGAGTCTTCTCCAGCACCACAGTTCAAAAACATCAATTCTTCAGTGATCAGCCTTCTTTGTGGTACAGTTCTCGCATTCATACATGACTACTGGAAAAACCATAGCTTTGATTAGATGGACCTTTGTCAGCCAAGTGATGTCTCTGCTCTTTAATACGATGTCTAGGTTTGTCAAAAGTGATGTAGAACCAGACCTGGTGTGCCGCTGCTTTGACTTTTCCTTGGAGCGAGGTGGGAAGCCACTGTAGTGACTCAATCTGGTCGCCAGATTGCTGGTAGAGGGAGGGGGACTTCCCTGGGGGTCCAGTGGCTGAGACTCTGAGCTCCCAATGCAGGGGACTGGGCTTTGATCCCTGGTTGTGGAACTAGATCCCACATGCCACAACTATGAGTTCAAGTCCTGCAACTAAAGATCTTAAGAGTGGCAACTAAGACCCGGCACAGCCAAATAAATAAATCCAGGAATTATTTTTTAATTATTAAAAAAATGAAAAGAGTAGAGGGGCAAAGCAGAAGCAGAAATCTGGAAACCCTGAAGGAGGCTTTTAGGATAATTCAAGTGAGGAATGATGATGGCAGCAGCAGTGAAGTAGTGGTTTATTAATAGGATTGATAGAGCCGACAGGATTTCTTTTTAAATTTTTTTAAAAAATCTTATTTATTTATTTCAGGTCTTCAATTTTCTGTTGCGGCATGCATGTGGGATATTTAGTTGCAGCATGTGCGGTCTAGTTCCCTGACCAGGGGCTGAACCCAGGCCCCCTGCATTGGGAACTGGGGCCTTAATCACTGGACCACCAGGTAAATCCCCAAAAGGATTTTTTGATGGATTGGTTTAGGAGATATGTGAGAGAGAAGAGTTAAGGATAATTCCAGACTTTCCAACCTGAACAAGTGCAAACAAATGCAAGAATAAAGGTTTCTCCCACAGGCCCCAGACCAGGTAGAAGTCAGCCAATAGGAGCAGTGCTCCAGGGCGGCTGTGACGCCCACTGGAGAAGGCAGGGATTAGAGTCCCAGCTGCAGAGCCCCTCCCACAGCCAGGAGAGGAAAGGCCAAGTGGAGCCCACAGGGCAGGATGGAAGGCACCTTCATACACCTGTGAACCGCTGCAGCTGTTCTCCATCCTCTCCTCCCAATCAGGGGAGCCAAAGACCTTGTTCATTCCAGGCAGGCCACCCTGTGGGTGAGGAGAGCAGCCCAGAACTGCCTTCTGGTCAGGAGTCAGATGACGGGGTGTGGCAAGACCCACGCATGCCCTCTGACTCACCAGAGACCCTCCCACCTCAATGAGCTTTACTCTCTCTCTGTGTCTCTGAACTTTCATCATTCACTTTATCATTATCGAAAGTGAAATGAAAACTGCTCAGTCGTGTCCAACTCTGCGACCCTGTGGAGTGTAGCCTGCAAGCTCCTCTGTCCATGGGATTCTCCAGGCCAGAATACTGGAGTGGGTAGCTGTTCCCTTCTCCAGGGGACCTTCCCAACCCAGGGATTGAACCCAGGTCTCCTGCATTCCAGGTGGATTCTCTACCAGCTGAGCTACCAGGGAGGCATTATTACCATACACCATATTGAATTTGGGGCTTCCCTGGTGGCTCAGCTGGTAAAGAATCTGTCTGCAATGCGGATCAAACGCTGGGTTTGATCCCTGGGTTGGGAAGGTCCCCTGGAGAAGGGAATGGCTACCCACTCCAGTATTTTTGCCTGGAGAATTCCATGCACAGAGGAGCCTGGTGGGCTACAGTCCACAGGGTTTAAAAGAGTCAGCCATGACTGAGTGACTTTCACTTTTCATATTGAATTGAGGACATTCCAGAGATTAGGGTAAGGGACAATGTGCATCTTAGAACTGATGGAAGAGAATACATTTATTATTCCACCAGGATGTGAGCTGCACAGAGACAGGAACTCCCAGGCCTTCCCTTTCTCAGGGCTTACCCACTGGGTCCTGTGTGGATTTAATCACATTTACAAGCGAGAGGCACTATTCTTTCCTCAGGTTTACTCAGAAGAAAATTGAAGCCTAGAGAAGCTTGGTCCCTTGCCAGTGGGAGTAGGAACACGGCAATGAACTTCAGGCTTCTGAGCCCACGAGAGGCAGCTTGTGTGGGGGTAGTGAGCAAACACATAGCCCCTGCTGCCAGGCTGCTCTTTAGTGGCTGTGTAATCTTAGGTAAGCCTCTTAACCTTGCTCTGCCTTAATTTTCCCATCTGTTAAATGGGGATAATAAAAGTACCTACCTCACAGGGTTGATTTGTGAGGCAATCATGAGATAATACATGAAACACGCCGGGACAGAGCCGGGTGGACAGCCAGTGCTGTGTGTGGGTGCAGACTCTAGCTAGCCTCCTGAGTCTTCTATTAAATCTCTCTACTCTGTTCTCCCCACCTCCCAGAACAGCAACCCTGAATCAAATGTGAGAGAGCCCATCCTGGCCCCAGTTCTCTCACTAATGAATCAGGGGAGTCGTTAGGTAACGTCCGGCAGCCTGGAGTGCTACAGTCCGTGGGATCGCGAAGAGTCAGACACGACTGAATGACTGAACAATCCCCCCGAGGTGATGGGATTTGAGGTGTGGCCTCTGGGAGGTGATTAAGTCAGGAAGGGATGGGATGATATTTATTTATTGTTGGATGCGCTGTGCCGGGTCTTCATTGCAGTGCGAGGGGCTGTTAGTTGCCACGTGGGCTTTCTCTAGTTGGAGTGCGTGGGCTCCTCAATTAGGCGACTTCTCTTGTTTCAGAGCACAGGCTCCAGAATGCTCTGGCTTCAGTAGTTGTGGCACACAGGCTTAGCTGCCCTGCAGCCTCTGGCATCTTAGTTCCTGGAACAGGGATCAAACCCATGTCCCCTGCATTGGCAGGTGGATTCTTAATCACTGGACCACCAGGGAAGTCCCAGAATGAGGGTCCTTATAAAAGAGATTCCACAGAGCTCCCTGGTCCCTTCCACCACGTGAAGACACAGTAAGAAGACAGCTGTCTATGAACCAGGAAGCAGGCTCTCGCCAGACACTGAATCTGGCAACTTGATCTTGGACTTCTCAGCCTCTAGAGATATGAGGAGTAAATTTCTTTTATTGTATGCCATGTGTGCATGGACTCTTTATGACCCCATGGACTATAGCCCACCAGGCTCCTTTGTCCCTGGAATTTCCCAGGCAGGAATATTGGAGTGCCATTTCCTTCTCCAGGGGATCTCCCCAACCCATGGATCGAAACTGTGCCTCTTGCATCTCCTGTGTTGGCAGGCGGATTCTTTCCCAGCTAGGCCACCAGGGAAGCCCATAAGCCATGAGTCTATGGTATTCTGTGACAGCAGCCAGGACAGTCTGAGACAATGTCTCAAACCCTAATCAAGTGACCATGTCACTCTCGCCCTTCTTCGCCCAGGACTTGACACTGTGCCTGGGGTGGAGGAGACCATGTCCCTACCAGCCTCACTCATATGTGCCCAGGGCAGTAGGAAATTCCAGCTGCTCATGGAGGCCACTGTATACCAACTTGGGACGGCAAGTGGGGAGGGGCAGGTGCAGTAGGCATGGAGGCCACCTTCAGAGTCTGTTCTCCTGGTGAGGTGCCCTTTGGACCACCCACACTCCCATACGGGGTCACTGTCCACAGGCCGGGTTCTGCCACCTCCATGGCTAAGAAGGTGGAGCATCCTTGATGCCTTGAGCATCAGGCTGCCATGTTGGCAGAAGCAACGCTGATGGGAAGCAGAGGGGAAAGCAGGAGTGGACAGGTTTTCCAGGGTCTCAGAGGGGAATACCCTAAGTGGATGGTCTGAGGCCTGTGGGAGCACAGCGGTGGGAGGAAGCAGCAAGGAGAGCTTCTTAGAGGAGGTGATGCTGAGTCAGGTCCCAAGGACGAGCAAAGGACTGCAAGGAAGGACTGGAGAAATTGGAGCAGCCCATGGGGGCCCACAGGCGGCCAGCCCTCAAGGAGTTCGCATCTCATCTCGTGCGGATGTCAGATGGGCCAAGAGCAGCCTGAGACTTGGAGCTAGCAGAGGGGAGTCACTACCAGTGGGCATCCAGGGCTCTAACTGGCTTCCCAGAGGAGGGGGCCATGGAAGGGTGGCCAATGGCTCATCACTGTGCCCAAAGCTGCAGGGTTGCTCCTGGCTGACAGCAGGTGTGTCCGGGGGAACATTCCTACTTTCCTTACCATCAGCATCCCTGGGGAGGGCAGTGCCTGAGGTCCCCAGCCCCAAGGACAGCAGGGACATTTTCTGGCCCAGGCCATGTCCTTACTGCTTCCAATAGTGTCTGTGAACCCCCGGGAAACAAAACCCACAGGGCTTTGGCCCTCCTGGGCCCTCTTCCGAGAACTCCCCTCCCTAAGTAACTACATGTTCTCTCTGCTTAAATGTCTCCAGAGGAGGCCCTCTCAAGCCTCCATTTCAAAACTGCATCCCTTGTAAGGATATCATGGGAATGTGATCTGCCAGATTGAGAACGGAGGAACTTCAGTCCACAGAGCAAGCCACTGTGCTCTTAAGAAAGAAGAAAAGGTATGGGGAAAAAGAGGAGGGAAAGGCTGTTACAGGTTGAAACCCATCAACTGAATGCAGCGCGTGGACCATACTTAGACCACGATTCAAAGAAATCAGCTTCAAAAAGATTCCTGGCAGAGTTCTGGAGATGGGTTGCACAATAATATGAATGTACTCACTATGTGTATTTCCCACAATCAAAATATTAAAAAAAAAAAGATGTTCATGGACCAACTGGGGAATGTTAACACTAAATGGATACTAAGTGACATTCAGCTCAGTCGCTCAGTCGTGTCCGACTCTCTGCGACCCCATGGACCACAGCACGCCAGGCCTCCCCGTCCATCACCAACTCCCGGAGTTCACTCAAACTCATGTCCATCGAGTCGGTGATGCCATCCAGCCATCTCATCCTCTGTCGTCCCCTTCTCCTGCCTTCAATCTTTCCCAGCATCAGGGTCTTTTCAAAT
Source organism: Moschus berezovskii (assembly GCF_049115385.1). NCBI lineage: Eukaryota > Metazoa > Chordata > Mammalia > Artiodactyla > Moschidae > Moschus > Moschus berezovskii. Next base: position 8,876,283 of record NC_142484.1, read on the forward strand.
GAGTCAGATTTTCGCATCAGGTGGCCAAAGTATTGGAGTTTCAGCTTCAACATCAGTCCTTCCAATGAACACTCAAGACTGATCTCCTTTAGGATGGACTGGTTAGATCTCCTTGCAGTTCAAGGGACTCTCAAGAGTCTTCTCCAACACCACAGTTCAAAAACATCAATTCTTCAGCGCTCAGCTTTCTTTATACTCCAACTCTCACATCCATACATGACCACTGGAAAAAACATAGTCTTGACTAGACAGACCTTTGTTGACAAAGTAATGTCTCTGCTTTTTAATATGCTGTCTAGGTTGGTCATAACTTACCTTCCAAGGAGTAAGTAGCTTTTAATTTAATGGCTGCAGTCAACATCAGCAGTGATTTTGGAGCCCCCACAAAAATAAAGTCTGCCACTATTTCCCCATCTTTTTGCCATGAAGTGGTGGGACCGGATGCCATGATCTTAGTTTTCTGAATGGTGAGCTTTAAGCCATCTTTTTCATTTTCCTCTTTCACTTTCATCAAGAGGCTGTTTAGTTCTTCACTTTCTGCCATAAGGGTAGTGTCATCTGCATATCTGAGGTTATTGATATTTCTCCCATCAATCTTGATTCCAGCTTCTGCTTCATCCAGCCCAGCATTTCTCATGATGTTCTCTGCATGTAAGTTAAATAAACAGGGTGACAATATACAGCCTTGATGTACTCCTTTTCCTATTTGGAACCAGTCTGTTGTTCCCTGTCCAGTTCTAACTGTTGCTTCCTGATCTGCAAACAGATTTCTCAAGAGGCAGGTCAGGTGGTCTGGTATTCCCATCTCTTTCAGAATTTTCTACAGTTTATTGTGATCCACACAGTCAAAGGCTTTGGCATAGTCAATAAAGCAGAAATAGAAGATGTTTTTTTTGGAACTCTCTTGCTTTTTCGATGATCCAGTGGATGTTGGCAATTTGATCTCTGGTTCCTCTGCCTTTTTTAAAAACAGCTTGAACATTTGGGAATTCACGGTTCATGTACTGCTGAAGCCTGGCTTGGAGAATTTTGAGCATTACTTTGCTAGCATGTGAGATGAGTGCAGTTGTGTGGTAGTTTGAGCATTCTTTCGCATTGCCTTTCTTTGGGATTGGAATGAAAACTAATCATTTCCAGTCCTGTGGTCATGGCTGAGTTTTCCAAATTTGCTGGCATATTGAGTGCAGCACTTTCACAGCATCATCTTTTAGGATTTGAAATAGCTCAACTGGATTCCATCACCTCCACTAGCTTTGTTTGTAGTGATGCTTCCTAAGGCCCATTTGACTTCACATTCCAGGATGTCTGGCTTTAGGTGAGTGACCACACCATCATGATTATCTGGGTCGTGAAGATCTTTTATGTATAGTTCTGTGTATTCTTGCCACCTCTTCATAATATCTTCTGCTTCTGTTAGGTCCATACCATTTCTGTCCTTTGTTGAGCCCATCTTTGCATGAAATGTTCCCTTGGTGTCTCTAATTTTCTTGAAGAGATCTCTAGTTTTTCCCATTCTATTGTTTTCCTCTATTTCTTTGCACTGATCACTGAGGAAGGCTTTCGTATCTCTCCTTGCTATTCTTTGGAACTCTGCATTCAAATGGGTATATCTTTCCTTTCCTCCTTCGCCCTTCACTTCTCTTCTTTTCACAGCTACCTGTAAGGCCTCCTCAGACAGCCATTTTGCTTTTCTGCATTTCTTTTTCTTGGGGATGGTCTTGATCCCTGTCTCCTGTACAATGTCACAAACCTCCGTCCATAGTTCATCAGGCACTCTGTCTATCAGATCTAGTCCCTTAAATCTATTTCTCACTTCCACTGTATAATCATAAGGGATTTGATTTAGGTCATACCTGAAAGGTCTAGTGGTTTTCCCTACTTTCTTCAATTTCAGTATGAATTTGGCAATAAGGAATTCATGATCTGAGCCACAGTCAGCTCCCTGTCTTGTTTTTGCTGACTGTACAGAGCTTCTCCATCTTTGGCTGCAAAGAATATAGTCAGTCTGATTTCGGTGTTGACCATCTGGTGATGTCCATGTGTAGAGTCTTCTCTTGTATTGTTGGAAGAGGGTGTTTGCTATGACCAGCGCGTCCTCTTGCCTTTGCCCTGCTTCATTCTGTACTCCAAGGTGTTTCTTGACTTCCTACTTTTGCATTCCAGTCCCCTGTAATGAAAAGGGCATCTTTTTTTGGTGTTAGTTCTAAAAGGTCTTGTAGGTCTTCACAGAACCGTTCAACTTCAGCTTCTTCAGCATTACTGGTCAGGGCACAGACTTGGATTACCGTGACACTGAATGGTTTGCCTTGGAAACGAATAGAGATCATTCCGTCGTTTTTGAGACTGCATCCAAGTACTGCACTTTGGACTCTTTTGTTGACCATGATGGCTACTCCATTTCTTCTAAGGGATTCTTGCCCACAGTAGTAGATATAATGGTCATCTGAGTTAAATTCACCCATTCCAGTCCATTTTAATTCGCTGATTCCTAAAATGTCAACGTTCACTCTTGCCATCTCCTGTTTGACCACTTTCAATGTGCCTTGATTCATGGACCTAACATTCCAGGTTCCTATGCAATATTGCTCTTTATAGCATCGGACCTTGCTTCTATCACCAATCACATCCACAACTGGGTGTTGTTTTTGCTTTGGCTCTGTCCCTTCAGTCTTTCTAGAGTTATTTCTCCACTGATCTCCAGTAGCATATTGGGCACCTACCAACCTGGGGAGTTCCTCTTTCAGTGTCCTATCTTTTTGCCTTTTCATACTGTTCATGGGGTTCTCAAGGCAAGAACACTGAAGTGGTTTGCCATTCCCTTCTCCAGTGGGCCACATTGTCAGGACCCTCCACCATGACCCATCTGTCTTGGGTGGCCCCACACGGCATGGCTTAGTTTCATTGAGGTAAACAAGGCCCTGGTCCATGTGATTAGATTGGTTAGTTTTCTGTGATTGTGGTTTCAGTCTGTCTACCCTCTGATGCCCTCTGAGCACCTACCATCTTATTGGGGTTTCTCTTACCTTGGATGTTGGGTATCTCTTCACGGCTCCTCCAGCAAAGCCCAGTGCTGGAGTGGTGGGCAGCAGAGAGGAGATACCCCACGTTCAGGGTCAGTAGCAGCGGCCAGGAGGAGATACCCCATGTCCAGCATAAGTGACATTCAGTTCAGTTCAGTTCAGTCGCTCAGTCGTGTCTGACTCTCTGCGACCCCATGAATCACAGCACGCCAGGCCTCCCTGTCCATCACCAACTCCTGGAGTTCACTCAAACTCATGTCCACAGAGTCGGTGATGCCATCCAGCCATATCATTCTCTGTCATCCCCTTCTCCTCCTGCCCCCAACCTTTCCCAGCATCAGAGTCTTTTCCAGTGAGTCAACTCGTTGCATGAGGTGGCCAAAGTATTGGAATTTCAGCTTTAGCATCAGTCCTTCCAATGAACACCCAGGATTGATCTCCTTTAGAATGGACTGGTTGGATCTCCTTGCACTCCAAGGGACTCTCAAGAGTCTTCTCCAACACCACAGTTCAAAAGCATCAATTCTTCGGCGATCAGCTTTCTTCACAGTCCAACTCTCACTTCCATACATGACCACTGGAAAAACCATAGCCTTGACTAGACGGACCTTGGTTGGCAAAATAATGTCTCTGCTTTTTAATATACTATCAAGGTTGGTCATAACTTTCCTTCCAAGGAGTAAGCGTCTTTTAATTTCATGGCTGCAATCAGCATCTGTAGTGATTTTGGAGCCCAAAAAAGTAAAGTCTGACACTGTTTCCACTGTTTTTCCATCTATTTCCCATGAAGTGATGGGACCAGATGCCATGATCTTTGTTTTCTGAATGTTGAGCTTCAAGCCAACCTTTTAACTCTCCTCTTTCACTTTCATCAAGAGGCTTTTTAGTTCCTCTTCACTTTCTACCATAAGGGTAGTGTCATCTGCATATCTGAGGTTATTTTTATTTCTCCCAGCAATCTTGATTCCATTCATCTCACACGCTAGTAAAGTCATGCTCAAAATTCTCCAAGCCAGGCTTCAGCAATATGTGAACCGTGAACTCCCAGATGTTCAAGCAGGTTTTAGAAAAGGCGGAGGCACCAGAGATCAAATTGCCAACATCCACTGGATCATGGAGAAAGTGAGAGAGTTCCAGAAAAACATCTATTTCTGCTTCATTGACTATGCCAAAGCCTTTGACTGTGTGGATCACAATAAACTGTGGAACATTCTGAAAGAGATGGGAATCCCAGACCACCTGACCTGCCTCTTGAGAAACCTGTATGCAGGTCAGGAAGCAACAGTCAGAACTGGACAGGGAACAACAGACTGATTCCAAATAGGAAAAGCAGTACGTCAAGGCTGTATATTGTCACCTTGCTTATTTAACTTATATGCAGAGTATATCATGAGGAACGCTGGGCTGGAAGAAGCACCAGCTGGAATCAAGATTGCTGGGAGAAATAAAAATAACCTCAGATATGCAGATGACACTACCCTTATGGCAGAAAGTGAAGAGGAACTAAAAAGCCTCTTGATAAGTGACATTAAGGAATTATTGATTTTGGAAGTGTGATATGATATGTTTTACTGAAAAGAGTCTGAATTTCTGAGAGATACAGACTTATTTACAGATGAAATGATACAATATCTGAGCCTTGTTTTTTTTTTTTTTAATTGTTGTTGTTGTTGCTTAGTCCCTAAGTTGTGTCCGACTTTTTGCGACCCCATGTACTGCAGCACGCCAGGCTTCCCTGTTCTTCACTATCTCCTGGAGTTTGCTCAAACTCATGTCCACATGTCCATTAAGTCAGTGAGGCGATCCAACCATCTCATCCTCTCCCCTCACCCCTTCTCCCCTTGCCCTCAATCTTTCCCAGAATCAGGGTCTTTTCCAATGAGTTGGCTCTTCAATCAGGTGGCCAAAGTGTTGGAACTTCAGTTTCAGCATTAGTCCTTCCAATGAATATTGAGGACTGATCTCCTTTAGGATGGACTGGTTGGATCTCCTTGCACTGCAAGGGACTCTCGAGAGTCTTCTCCAACACCACAGTTCCAAAGCATCAATTCTTCAGCGCTCAGCCTTCTTTATGGTCCAACTCTCACATCCATACATGACTACCGGAAAAACCATAGCTTTGACTATACAGACTTTGTGGGTAAAGTGATGTCTCTGCTTTTTAATATGCTGTCTAGGTTTGTCATAGCTTTCCTTCCAAGGAACAAGTGTCTTAATTTCATGGCTGCAGGCACCATCGGCAGGGATTTTGGAGCACAAGAAAATGAACCCTGTCACTGTTTCCACTTTTTCCTCATCTATTTGCAATGAAGTAATGGGACCAGATGCCATGATCTTCGTTGTTTGAATGCTGAGCTTTAAGCCAGGCTTTTCACTCTCCTCTTTTATCTTCATCAAGAGGCTCTTCAGCTCTTCTTCACTTTAAAAATTATTCATTTACGTATTTTGGCTGTGCTGGGTCTTCATTGCTGTGTGGGCTTTCTCTGGTGGCAGGGAGAAGGGGTTCCTCTCGAGTTGCAATTTGCAGTCTTCTCGTTGCGATGGCTTCTCTTGCTCTCGTTGTTGCTCTAGGCACACAGGCTTCAGTAGCTGTGGCTTGTGGGCTCCAGAGCGCAGGCTCAGTTGCTGCTGTGCATGGGCTTAGTTTCTCCAAGGCACGTGGAATCTTCCCCAACCAGGGATGGAACCTGTGTCCCCTGCACTGGCAGGAGGATTCTTAACCACTGCGCGACCAGGGAACTCCTGAGATTTGCTTTTAAATAATTCGGAAGGGAGGGGAAGATAAAGATAAACCAGAATTGGCCATATTTGTTCAAACTGGGTCATGGATACATCATGGTTCATTATTCCCTCTCTCTCTTCTTTTGGGTGGGTGTGAAAATGTCTGTGATCAGGACTTCCCTGGTGGTCCAGTGGTTAGGATTCTATGCTTTTACTGGACTTGATCCCTGGTTTGGGAACTAAGATCCCACAAACTGAGAGGTGAGGAAAAAGAAAGATGTCCATGATCATGAAAGAAGAGAAAGAGATAGTGCCCTTTCACCCGGTGCGCATCCCTGCTAGACACGCGGAGAAGTTCCTAGTTTGCCATCCAGGGTGTGGGGAGGACTGCAGCACGGTCTCTTGGTCACGACTATATTCAAAACATCTGAACAGTGAACGCCTCACTTCCAGCTGAAAGCTGTGGGCCCAGGTCCGAGTGGCCCCTTGAGCCTGAGCTCTGAAGAGTACAGTGAACTTGACCTTGGAGGGCCACGGACTTGTCTCTCCAAGGCCAACCGCTTACCCAGGAGGGTGTGGGTGGGGAAGTGGTCAGATGAGAGAGGAGTGGAGGGGTCAGGGCAGAGTCTGGAAAGGAGAAGCCCCTCCCTATGCCCTGTCCCCGAGGGCAGCCCCAGCTCCTGTGGACACCACACATTGCTTTTATAGCCTCCAAATACCAAGCCCAGCCTGACCCAGGGTCAGAGGTCAGAGTGAGGCCAGGGCAGCAGGCAGGACCTACCCAGGAGCCCAGGCACCTTTAAGGAGAAAGAGCTCAGTGAGGAAGAAGGCTCCCCACACCCTCAAAGCCTTCGGCTTGGTTCCCAGACATCATCGCCTGAGACAGGTGTGATGAGCACCCCTCCACATTGTGGTGAGCCCCTCCAGTGGGCACTGCCAGGCACAGGGCATGATCCCAGCAGGGGCCAGGGCCTGGGGGCCTCTGGAAGTTGGCACGAACAGGGCCCTGGGCACCACTATCGTGGTCCTGGAGCAAAGGAGGTATGAGTGGGCTTCCCCAGTGGCTCAGTGGTAAAGAATCTGCCTGCCAGTGCAGGGGACACAGGTTCGATCCCTGGTCTAGGAAGGCCCACGTGCCTCGGAGCAACTAAGCCCGTGTGTGCTGTGACTATGGGGCCTGTGCTCTAGAGCCCAGGAGCCACAGTTGCTGAGACCTAGTGCCCTAGAGCCTGTGCTGCACAAGATAAGCACTGTGATGAGAAGACCAGGCACCACAATTGAGAAAAGCCCTCCTGGAAAGGAAGACGCGGTATAGTCAAAAATAAATAAGTAAATAAATGAAACTACGAAAACAAACTAAGGTGTGAGTGCTTGTCGTTTCGAATGCGCATCCCGATTCCTGAGTCCACTCCCACCCCAAACCTAATGAGGGTCCCCAGGCTGTGGAGGGGAGACGTGTCGGGCTGCCCTAGGGTACAGACAGGCCGCAGGGCGCCGGACACAGCAGCTCTGCGGTCAGACAGACCTGGGCCCAGCCAGCTTCTGCTGCTGTAGTCGTTCTGGGGTGGCAGGCGAGGTACCACGTGTAGCTGGAGGCACCTGTATCACAGGCACAGCCTGGGGTGACCCACCCTGGGGACCAGGGCAGTGTCCTGTCCACCCCCACAGTTCCTGGCACCGGGGCTGCCCGGGGCCTTCATTCGCGGCTGTGCAGTCTGACCCTGCAGGGCACTTGGTCTGGTCCAGCTTCCGTTCTGCTCCCGCTGACCCGGGCCTCCTGGATGTGGGGCCTGAGGAGACCAGAGGCTTTGTTGTTGGTGTTGGGGAGGCCCAACATGGTGGCTTTGCTTCCTCTCAGGAGGCAGGTGAGCTCTGACCACGAAAGAGGTCAGAAAGGAACTGGCTGGATTCAGTGATGTGAAAGTGACCGGCTCCAGTGAGGTGCGGAACAGACACACAGGCTGTGGTGGGGTCACCTTACCTGCCAGCGCACCTGCAAAGGCAGCTCCCATCCTGCTTCGGGGTCAGCTGGCTGCCCCTCACAACAGACTGGCTGTGGGGACAGACAGAGCAAGGCTGTGATCCCCTCAGAGAGGCTCTCCCACCCCAGGCCTCCCCACACCCTGGGGAGTGCAGGACTTCCCAGTTCACTGAGGGCCAAAGGCAGTCTCACTTGAGCCAGACTGCAGCCTGGCTGTGTGTGTGCATGAGCGTGTGTGTGAGAAAGCTGCAGCGGGGGGCACTGGAAAAGGGGGGTCAGGTTGCCAGAGCCACAATCTGGACCAGAGCCATGATGGAACCAGGTGCTACACAGGTGCCCAGCCAGTGACCTCATTGTCCAACCATAGCTCAGCTTCTCAAGGAGAGAAGTGGGTGTTTCTTCCCTTCTCTGTCTGGCTCTGCCCACAGGTCTCCAAAAAGAGCTCCCTGACCTGGACCCCAAGGAGGGCAGTTGTGAAGGTGGCCTGCCTCAGAGCGCAAAGGAGTACTGGGGACTAGGGGCACGGGTCAGGGGGTTGGGTGGTGACACCCTTGTCCCGATTCTTCTCTCAGTTGTGGCTGGACTTCAGCATTGCACCTGGAGAAAGCTGCCACCATCTGGGTCACTGATATTTGCGAGGGAGGCTTTCTCGGTGTTGCAGGCTGTAGGACAGTGACTCTGGCCCAGGTGGTGGACCCCAAGGAATCCTTCACTGTTCAGAAACCTTCTGCATTCTGCGTGGAGCCATGTCCCGGGCTCCACTCTCTGCCTCTCCCTGGAAGCCTAGAGGTGCCCACAGGCAGCTTCCAGTCACACAAGCTCATAGAGTCCCTGGGGTCCCGGCTGAGGCTGGGCAGATCCCTGCCACCCGGATGTGGGGCTTAAGCCACGGAAGAACCACACCACCAGCAGTTAGACAGCTAACTCGTGAGAGCAGAGGACTGCATTCCGAGGACCAGCTCACACAGGAAAAATGTCACAAAGGAATACACACCAATAGGGCACTTCACAAACATTTATTGAGCACCTACTCTGCGCCAGGCCCTATGCAGGACACTAGGAAAATGAAGTCAATGCAATCCAGCCCTCACCCAGAAGGAGCTCACAGTCTAGCGGGCCAAACCTTCAATCATAATTAACGGCTGCGAAGATGCATTTAGCTTCACAATTGTATGGTGAGCTTTTCTGTAAGTTCTCCCAATTGTCAACACCCAACAACACAGCTACGTTGTTTTAAAAGCACGTTGGCATAAATGTAAACAGTCACACGATTGAAAACACAGACAGCAACCCCCTGCAATAATTCAGTCTGTGGTTCAGAGCCAGACTTTCAGCATTATTTATTCCTATTTGCTCGGATACAAGTTCTGCCAATTTGCAGAAATGGTGGGAGAGACACAGGGGAGTTCTGTGGCCCTCATGCACTGGCGGAGTCGCCCAAGACACCAGGGGTCCTGAATCCTTGCTCAGTTTTCCTCCACCCCACACACATCTGGTCTCCCCTGGAAAAGGGCCCCTGACATCCTTGGACTCTTTCTCCCGAGCTCATCAGATAGGGAGAAAGGGCCACATCCCATGAAACAACCACACCTGGTTGGGCCCATGGGTGATACAGCTCAGACAGGCACACAGCTCAGCCTGCTCAGCCCAGACTCTTCCTGATTTAGGGACCAGCTTTCTGGTCGGTCTCAGAACCTGCTGGGCTCAGTGTGGTACAGGAACAACTGCCCTGCGAGTCCATTCCCACCCCCCCCCCCCGGATGCACAAGACCCATCAGAAGCAGTGGAGCAGGCCAGGGGCAGAGGGTGGACAGCCCTATTTCTCCCACCCACCCCTGGATTCTCCATGGGACAGTCAAGTTAGGGATCTGAGGGCTCTCTCTGGGCCTCTCTTGAGAGCCCCCATCACCACAGAGGAAAAACACAACCCTACACAGGTCTGGCTGGTGATGGCTAGTTTAGGAGGGAAGGGGTAAAGAATAAGGGGAAGAGATCCAAAGTGGGTTATCTCCTGGTTCAGGGAACCGGAAAACCAGGCAAAGGCTTGCTGCAATTAAGTGAAGGAGATGGGGGCTGGCCGGGAGGCTGAAAGGTTGGAGGCGGCCTGCCTGCCTTCCTTCCTGTCCTGGGGCGGGTGGGGTGGGGGAGAGGCATCGGTGCGCCTGCCTGCTGGCCACAGCCAGGGCGCTCCGGGAAGATGATTTAGGTCTCAGTTCCTCCCTGGGCGCCCCAGTGCAGCCTGTCTCAGACGGAGGTTCACCAAGTGAGTCAGAAGGTATGTGTAAAAGGCGCTCCTAACCCCATCTGGAGGGCAGGGGTCAGGGGAAGGGCTGAGGTGCCTGACTAGGCCTGCCCCCACCCTGTGCCAGCCTCTAGGCCGCAGCTTTCCGGCCCACACCCAGGACCCCCTCTCAGCTCTCCTGCTTCTCAGGGTCACTCTAGGGGGCCGGACAGCCTGCTAGCAAACCCCTCCCCACAATGATGGCCCAGACGGAACTCTCTTAATAAAAAAAAATAATTTATTGTCAACAAAGGAGATATATACAACAGGAAAAGAGGTGAACAGGAGAGTGAGTGACCAGTTGGCCACCTGTGGGGATGGAGCGGGAAGAGGTAATGGAGGCCTCCTGCTCTGGGGGCCTGCGTGGGGGAGGAGAGGCATCCCCCGAGGTAGTGGGGCTCAGTTCATGACCACCTCCTGTGTAAGGCACTGTGCCGAGGGAGAATGGGGGGGCTGAGAGGGCGGGAGGAGGTCGGAGGGACAGCAGAGGTCGGGGTCAGCAAAAGGATCAGGAGGGTGTTCTCCACAGGCCCAATGCCCTACCGCATGACAGCCATTGGCAGCCCCCCAGCCCCAGCCTCACGCCTCACCCCGAGGAGACGTTTTCCCAGCACCCCGAGTCATGGCAGATGCTACCCACCTTCCTCTCCTCCATCCCACTTTGGCACCTGGTTCTATTCTATTAGGCGGCCGAGCTGGGGGGCTCTGCGTGATGAGCCCAAGGGGGACACTGCCTCCTCCCTCCCTCCCTCCCTCCCACCCACCCCAGAAAAGCAAGAACCTACAGGCCACTCCCCGCCTCTGGCTGTGCCCCCACAGTGCTGCTGGATTCCGAAAGCACCGCGGGCCAGTCTGGGGTGTCACCTGCTCCCACTCCCTTGGCGCCCTGGGGGTGCTTGGACCAGTCTTGCAGGAGGCTGACTTCTGGGGGCTCCTCCAGTCGCACACGGATGACCTGGAGATCCAATGTCCCACGAAGCCCTGGAGGGGGAGCTGGGCAGGAGTGAGGGCAGAGAGCAGAGTCAGGGCCCTCCAGGCCATCCACCTCAGGGATGTTCCTGGAAGGTCTCTGTAAAGCACACCCCCCCTTTCCAGGCCTTCCATTCCACAGCCCTGGACCTGCAGTCACAGGGGAAGCCCAAGGACAGTGGGAGGCCTCGCTCCTGGTCCACCCAAGGACCAGTGCTGACCACAGGGGCATCACGCCTCCTGGGGCATCAGCCACCGGCCCTCTGCAGACTTCCTCCTGTGTGTATTTCACACACAGATGCTTGGTGCTATCCTCCGCTCCCCTCAATCTTCAGCTGACTCTGTTTCACCTAAAACTTACTGGGCATCCTAGCCTGACGGGTTTTGCCCTGCATGGGCAGAGGTGGTGGGATGGAGAACACCCCGAAGGAGAAAGAGACAGGGCTCTGCCCACAAAAGAGCTCCCAGGTGAACATGCAGGGGGGAGGAGGGAGAACTGCACGGGGTGCTGGGGTTAACATCCAGTTCTGCTTTGCAACCCTGACCAGGCTCTTTATCTCCCGAGTCAGTACCGACCATGCAGGGGTCACATGTCCATGTTACCAGCATGGAGAGGCTACTCACAATGGGCAAAATCAGATCTCAAGATGGGAAAGTGGACTGCTGACAGCCATATCAGGGACCAACCCCACCCTGTGCATTGCATAAGCAAGTACAAAAGTTACATCAAAAAGCCAAACCAGAAAACAGAAAATGGTGACTGCAGCTGTTGCAGTGTCTGCGTTACTTGTGTTTTTTGCCTTTACTGTTTCCAGAGACTTAGTGATTTGGCAGGGAAAATGTGGCAGGGAAAAGGGGTAGAATTTTGCTGAACCGTTTGCTGGGATGTAAACCGACTCAATGGCTGCCACTGGGTTGTGCAACTGAACAAACTCTACTTTGTATTCACATGAGCTGGTTTGCCTTCCTGACACACTCTACGCTGCTTGAGGACAGGTGGGGCCCACTCGTTGGGCTCCTTAATTCAACAATAACTTACTGGGCAACCACACTGTGCCCAACGCTAGTCTAGCTGCTGGGGGTTCCCCAGAACATGAGGCAGATCAAGTGGCCTTTCTGGAATTTATGTTCCAGCAGTGACAGCCGATAAACAAATTAAAAACACAATGTGATATACACAGATGGAAGCAAAGTAAAAAAGCACACCAGAGTCGGGGACAGGATATCAGGGAGGATCTCACAGAGGTGACCTGGAACTGACCCGTGAGCAAAGGTGTACAGGAAGTGAGGAGTCCGCAGTGTCTAGCTGGGGAACAGCATTCCTGGTGGGAGGAAGAGGACACGTGGATGCCCTGGTGAGCGGGAAAGGCGAGGACCACCGGTCCCACAAGGACTCTGACTTTCCTCGGAATGTGACCGTGACAGCGCTGGAGGGCTCTGAGAAGAGCAGTGATAGGATCCCACTTGTGTTTTCAACGGGAGCTCTGGCTGCTATAGGAGACTGACCACAGCGGGCAATGATCAGAAGCCAGGAGACAGGCTGTTAAGGAACCTTGGGTGAAGGCAGCAGCAGTAGAGTGAGTGAGTGTGAGCGTGTGTCACACCTGAGCATCTTGGAGGTGGGGCTAACATCTTGGAGGTGGAGCTAACAGCTTGGAGGTGGGGCTAACAGGATTTGCTGACAGACTGAAGTGGGGTCTGAGAGAGAGAGAGATGACGACTCTGAGGCTTCGGTCCAAGCAAACTGAAGAAGGTTGGCACCAGCTTCCTGGGGAATGAAGCTCGGGGACGGGGGAGTAAAGGGGCTGGGGTCAGGGGAGGAGGCTGGGGGTTCCTTTCAGAAACACCGAGTTTGGGGGATCTTTTATACAACCAACCAGACACATCTGTCTGTGCAAGAGAGAGGCTGGAACCGAAGGGACATGCCCGGGGGCGGAGGGGAAGGTGGGACCATGACAAGCTTCGAGCCTGGGATCACAAAGGGTGTGGGTACAGATCCTGATGCATGGTTGGGTCATTCATTCATTTGCCAAATACACAGACGGCACCCATTCTGGGCTGGGTACTGGGGATATTACAGTGAATGAAACAGGCAAACTTCCAGACCCAAGGAAGCATAATACTCTAGAAACAGGAAGTAAAACCACCATAGGATCCAACTTTGAGAACTGGAAACCCCTCACAGTGCGGCCCGAGAAGCCAAGGGCAGAATGAGCCTCCAGGAAGGAGGGCGGGACAGGCTCCTGGTTTCTCCGGATCAGCAAAGACAGGGACTGAGAACTGACCTCCAGGTCTAACTTTATGGACGTCAGTGGCAATCTTGCCAAACAAGACATGTAGGTGGTAAGCATGAGGTTGAATCTAGTGGCTTCCAAAGACAGACTACAGAAGATAGAGAAAAGCTCTCCAGCTTTGCTGAAAAGGTTTGGGGACAAATGTGACAGAGGCTATGATGGATGAGGGCTAAGAGGGAGAAATAACATCTCTGTGGAAGCTGATGGGGAAGACCTGCAGGAAAGAATAGCTCATGGTCCAACAGAGGAGACTTGATCCCTTGCACTCACGGCAGGCTGGGCGCTACATGGGCGAAACACAGTTGGACCGCCCGAGGCTGTTTCCTCTTCTGTAAAACGGGGGCTCAGCACCCCAAGCCCAGAGCCGCCCCCACTTGCCTCCTGGCCCGGCCCAAATCCCTCTGCTTCCTCAGCCTTAGCCCCCTTCTCTTCCTCCACACTTGTGCATGTGTGTGCAAATGTGAGCACTGCCTCTGGGGGGTGGCTGGGACCCATCTCTCGTTTCTCACTAAGGCTCATCTCTGAGCAGACTCTGGAAATGTCACCACCAGAGTGACAAGTGAAGGCAGTTGCCATCCACTAATCTGTCAGTAAATCTTTTCCAAGGGCTTTCTTTGTGCATGTCCTGTTTCAGGTACGGAGGACAAGCAGTGAACAAAGCCTGCCACTCATGAAGCTCACACACACACACATTTTTCTCCTTGGTCCAGACACACACACACACACACACATACCCCTTGTCTTCTCCTTGGTCCATTCAGGAACACACTGGTCTAGCTGAGGTATCCTAAGCCAGGTCTCAAGGTCTTATTCTAATTAAACACCAGCAAGGCTTTTCTCCACTATTTGCAAGTGGGCCCTCGGGGTCACCGCCTCTCCTGGCCTGGACACCCTCATCCTGTAAGGCCCCAGAATGTTCACCAAGTCTTCCCTGATGGCTTCACACACATGTCCATCAGCTCAGCTGACCACAGTGACTTCCTGCCCCCTCCAAACTTCTAAATCTTTGATTTTTTAATTTTCTTTTTTAAAGTGGTTGGATCTCTAATCCAATAAGACCATTGGAGAACTTCAAAAAATTAAACAACTCAAAGTAGAACAGTCTGGTTGAAGCCTCACAGATTTCTGAGACATCTGAGCTTTGGGTTCTTAAAACCCAAAACCAGTTTGCAGTCACTAGTCTGGAGCCTGTGCTCTGCACAGAACCATCATGGGCACCCTGTTGCTGCTAAGTCACTTCAGTCGTGTCTGACTCTGTGCGACCCCATGGACGGCAGCCCACCAGGCTCCGCCATCCCTGGGATTCTCCAGGCAAGAACACTGGAGTGGGCTGCCATTTCCTTCTCCAACATGTGAAAGTGAAAAGTGAAAGTGAAGTTGCTCAGTCTTGTCTGACTAGTAGCGACCCCATGGACTGCAGCCCACCAGGCTCCTCTGTCCGTGGGATTTTCTAGGCAAGAGGACTGGAGTGGATGGGTACCCTACTAGTCTGCATTTGCTGGCTTGGGCCCCTCAGAAGACAGAGTTTCTTAGGGACAAAGCTGGGCCGCCTGTGTCATTTCTCAGGGTGGTTTCTGGGTCAGGCTGCAGGACACGCTGTGTTACTCGCCATCTCCTGCGCTTTCTGGACTGTCCCCAACCTCCATAGGTCCCTGACGCTGCCAGAACACGGCTCAGCGCCTCCTTCCCTTTCAAATCATTCAGAGGGCTGAGCCCTGAAGTCTCAGGTTATGCCCAGTCACCCCAAACGAACCTGAGACCTCAAGGATGCTCTTCTCAGCTTCTGGTCACTCCAGACAGGTGGAGTTTGGGCACAGGGTACCCCAAGGCTTGACGAAGCCCCTGCCTTCTAGAATGAGACCAGAAGACCCACTAGCCAGTGGGAGAGGTCAGCTATGTACAGCAGGGATCCACTGACAACACGAGGGGGACCAGGAAACACACAAGTCTAGGCAGAGCGTGGTCCTGGGCAGGCAAGACTGCAAGATGACTCATGCTGAAACCTGAGACAGTTAAAACCTCACAGGGGTGAGGCCCACCTTCAGACTGGAAACAGCAGAGCCCCTTTGGGTAAAAAATAAACAGACGGGAGTATATGGGCACCTATGTGCACGCAGAGCTTTGTGAGAGGTTGGACGGACATGAGCCAAATTTTTGACAGTGGTCACCACTGAGTGACGTGGGCTGAAGGGAAGTGAAGCTTTTTTTTCAGGCATAAAGCATGCCTCCTTTTTGGGAGCCCTGCTCTGGGGAGCCTCCAGCACCCCATGTGCTATCTTTCTTGGGGCTTCAACTCCAAGTGCCTGTTTCGGGCAGGCTGGGACGAGGTGCTGTGCGTGTCACATTCACTCCTTCAAGAACCACTTTCTGCACCTGAGATGCTGCGAGCAGGGCCAAGCCTGGCGGGATGGAGAGAGGAACTAGGGGCCCCACTGAACACAGACCAGTTTCATCTCAATTCTGCTACTGCCACGTTAGGTGACTGTGCCAGTGAGAGTACCGGTCCCTCAGGATGTCCACGTCCTAACCCCAGGGCTGTGAACACCACACAGTCACGGCAGGGGAGAATTAAGGCTACAGAAGGAACTGACATTGCTTATCAACCAAGTTTAAAATTAAATGGAGCCTTGGATAACCAAGGCGGGCTCAGTGTAACCACAAAGGTTCTGAAAGGGGAAAGAGGAGGTCGAAGAGCCAGAACCAAAGATTGTATCCTACGAAAGCCTGGCCACGGCTGGCTCTGAAGATGGAAGGCAAGCACAAGCTGAGGAAACAGGAGCAGCCGCGAGGCTGCAAGAGGCAAGACTCCATCTTTAGGAGCCAGAAAGGAACTGGCCCTGCAGGGTGACACCCGCTGACACCTCCCGTACCAGGCCTCTGGCCTCCTGAACTAAAAGACAGTATATCTGTGTTGCTGTCAGTCATTGGGTTTGTGGAAATCTGTTACAGCAGCCACAGGAAGGAAACACTTGGGCATGGAAAAGGAACCACCTTTCCAAGACTCAGCCTGTCTGTTCGGAAAAAGACACTTTTATAAGCACCAAATGAGCTGCATATAAAAGTTTCTTAAAATTAGAGAACACC
This sequence comes from Moschus berezovskii, assembly GCF_049115385.1. Lineage (NCBI taxonomy): Eukaryota > Metazoa > Chordata > Mammalia > Artiodactyla > Moschidae > Moschus > Moschus berezovskii. The sequence goes on from NC_142484.1 coordinate 8,892,633, forward strand.
ATATAAACACAAGTAACCACTGCTATTACCAGACATACCCTGAGCTGAGGGTCTGCGGAGCATTGACCCCCGTCTCCTGTTATCAGCCCCATTTAGGCCCCTGGTGGGCACCTCAGGCTCCAGATGGAATCAACCATGAGTGCGGGGATGGGTGTTGGGCTTTGGGGAACACTGGCCTAACTCAACCTGACAACCAGGATGCTCCCAAAGAGCGTGTCAAAGCCTCAGCTCCTGGGCCGGCTGCTGTATTCAAATCCACCTGCCCTCAGCCCAGCCGCCCGGGGACCAGAGCGCTGATCACCTCTGCCCGGGGCTCCAACCCGAGGACGCGGCCTTCCCAACCCTGCACACCTGCCACCCCCGCTCAGGTGCTCACCTGGGGAGGGGCTTTCCGGCTGGAGAAGACCTCCTTCGGCCCCTCTCCCCTCTTTGGGCAAGTCTCTGCGGTCTGAGGCCCTGAGCTGGGTATGGGAGAAGAGCTGGAGGGCAAAGCCGGCTGGGAAGCTGCCGTCTGTGAAGTGCCGAACCTCGGCCGGAGCGGCAAAGGTCTCCGTGGGTGAGTCCGGCGATGGGGGGTCTGAAGGAAGGACAGGATCAAACTGTGAGGCCACACTCCCAAGGCCTGCCTGAGGTGCACGTGACCCCTGCCACCCCCACCCCAACCCCTCCAGCCCCAGCTTTCCCCTTGGAGCCCACACCTTCCTCCCCTTCACCTGGGTCAGGGTCTGGGTCTAGGTCCAGGGTTTTGGTCATAGGTCTGCCTCTTTTCTTCCTGACCGGCTCCTCCCCAGAGGGCTCCTTGCATCTCTGACCACGGGGCTTCTTGCTTACTGGCTCTGGGACAGGGGCTGCTGCAGAAGAGAAGAACTTTTGAAGAGGCCTGACTCCTGCAACTTCGGGGCTGCAGGGTACCTGCTGAGCAGCCTGTCTCCACCCAGCTCATGGGGCTCATGATACCCTCACCCCAACTCAGCCTCGCTGGCTTTGGGATGACTGACCAGGAAGTTCCAGAGGGCGAAGTCCCCTGGGCCGGGTCCTCCTGGGGAGGGATGGGTTGTCCTCAGAGTCGAGGAGAACGACGATCTCTGCTGGCATCCTGGCAGGGTCCGGGTCGGAGTCCTGGCCTGAGTCTGAAGCGGGAAGACACCAGTGATCAACCATGAGCACCGACTCTCCCCTCCGCCCCCATCCCTGCCCCCACTACCTGAGTGGGGTGGGGACGACTGCTCCGCTCCGAAGTCTTGCACAAGGGCCGCCCCCTCGCTCCAGGCCTCCAGGATGTTGCTCTTCTCGGAAGGGCTCAGGTCCAGGGTGTGAGGATGCTGCTCCAGGATGTGGGCGCGCGCCGTGTCTGCCGAGGGGGCCTGGATCTCGGCCCCACATACCATGCACAGCGCCCGCCCGCTGCCTCCCGGGCTGTTACCCACCAGAAACTCCTGCTCCCAAGACACCTGCTGCTTGGGCTCCTCAGAGCTATCGCTGCCCGCCTCCAGCAGGCTGGGCCTGGGCGGTGGGGTCTTTTCTTGCTGGGCCACTGAGGAGGAGAGGAAGGGGAGGCGTTATCAGTAGAGGTGCCCACACAAGAGAGAGCAGGGCTCCCCAAGCTTGGTGGTGTGTGCAGGCAAGGACCGCTCCCACCCAGAGTCTCTTTTCTCCCCCCTCTGGAGCCCACTAGGCACTAGCCATGAGAAAAGCAGCTGACACGCCACCACATCCCGCTAGCCCAATCTAGTCTCTGACCACAGGTTCAACAGGTTTTTCCAAAGACTGCATTCCAGCATGGCTCCGGTCTGGGCACACCTGTTCAGACCACCCCATCAGTCCGGCAAACTCCTCTACTTCTTTCATTCTCCAGTTCTTCAAATTGCTCAGTCGTGTCTGACTCTTTGCGACCCCATGGACTGTAGCCTACCAGGTTCCTCCATCCCTGGGATTCTCCAGGCAAGAATACTGGAGTGGGTTGCCATTTCCCTCTCGAGGAGATCTTCCCAACCCAGGGATTGAACCCAGGTCTCCCACATTGTAGGCAGACACTTTACCGTCTGAGCCACCAGGAAGTCAGACTTCTTTCATGGCCCTACTCAAATCCTCGGCCCCGTGAAGCCTTTCTGACCACCCACCCCCGGCAGTTGATTGTATCCGCGTCTGACTTCTGACAGTGCTCACTTCCTCAAGGACAAGAACAGCAAACTTTGTCACCTTATTCTCCTGCAGGGCCTGGCATGCAAGGGAGGAGATGCTCGATGAGCCTTGGGTCAGCAAAGGGCATCCAGGTCTGGTCCTCCACTCATTGGGGTCCTGTCAAGAGGCCTCCCCCAAAAAGCCTTTGCAGCGGTGATCCTGTCCATCTCCAAGGGTGGACCCAGCGCCTGTTCCCTGTGCACATGGGACCATAACGTTTGACGGGTGGGAACCGTTCTCAGCTTAGCAAAGGATGCAGGCTCAGATTCTTGGGAGTCTGGCAGCTCAGACCTTTTAATCCTTTGTGGGTGCACCTCTCTCCCACCTGAGAGGATGGGACAAAATACAAACATGGGTGGTCCTAATACCTGGGGACTTCCTGGAAGAGGTGGCATTTGAAACAGGTCTGAGAACTGGCTTGGTCTCAGGTTTAGCTCCAGGGCTGGGCGGCACCTCTCCCTCAGGTGAGGGTGGCTGTAGTTCTTTCCCACCACTCCTCCAAAATAGCTTTGTCAAGGTCACCAAAGCTACACGCAGCGGTCAGCGCTTCAACTTCATCCCCTGCAAGATCACTTCTTCCATCTTGACTTTCGTCACCTGGTTTCCAGGGCACCACCTTCTGTTGGTTCTTCTCTTACTTCAGGGGGGCTCTTTTGGGCACCTGTGTCAGTTCCTTCTCTACGAGAGAACTGTCTTCTCACCAAGGCCTGTCTGCCATCCCTGAGAAAGCGGCCATCAGCCCCACCCGAGCGTCCTGTTCCCCTCACTTCACCTCCTCCAGAGCACACAACGCTGCCTCATCAAACACATGCTTTCCTTGTTCCCTGTGTCTCCTCACTTCGCCGCAGGTCCGTGACAGCATGGATTTTTTGATCTTCACACCTGTATCTCCAGCAACTGGCACAGTGCCTGGCACACCGTGGCATTCAGCAATGTCTGGTAAGGATCGACTCAGTCTCCAAGCTGGAAGGAACTCCTGCAGCATTCCACGACTCAGTCTTCGGACCCCTTCTCTGTCCACCACCGTCCTCTGGTGATCTTGCCCCAAAGCCTGCCTGCTGACAACTCCCATGTCTATACCTCTAGCCAGACACCCCTTGGAAATTTAGATTCATGTGTCTTATTTCTCATCAGACGTCTGTGCTTGAATGTGCCATAAACATCTCACACTTGCCTTGTTCAAACTGTAACCTCCTACAGGCCTGCCCCTCAGTCTTCTTATCTCAGCAAATGGGAAGTCCATCCTTCCAGTCACTCAAGTCAAAAACGTTGAATTTGTGTTTTTCTTACCCCCGTGCACCTGCTGTTCTCTCTGCCTAAAATGCCTTACCTCCAATTATCTATAGGGTTCCCTTCCTCACTTCCTTTGGTCTGTGTTCAAAATTCACCTTATTAAGAAGACTTTCCTGACCACTTGATATTACAAATAAGCCAATCTCACTCTTATCTTGGATTCAGTGTTCTCTGAACTACTTGTCACCATCTGACAAACAATATGTTTATATATATTCATCTATCTCTGGTCATTAATATATACACACAAGTTCCAGAAGACCAGGGTTTCAACTTTGTTTACACTAATTAGCATGCCCAGCCTAAAACAGTGCTTGACATGTAAGTATGCGTGCTCAGTCGTGTCTGACCCTTTGTGACCCCATGGACTGGAGCTTGCCAGGCTCCTCTGTCCATGGGATTTCCCAGGCAACAATACTGGAGTGGATTGCCATTTCCTGCTCCATGGGATCTTCCCAACCCAATGATCAAACCCACGGTCTCTTGCGTCTCCTGCACTGGAAAGCGGGTTCTTCACTACTGCACCACGTGGGAAGCCCTGACATATAAGAAGTGCCCCCAAATACCTGTTGCATGAATCTACTTCTCTGGGGAAGAAGAATGCTCTCGCAGTTGTTGAGAGGGTTAACTGAGACGGTCTGGCAATGAGCACTCAATAAATGCTAGCAAGGGTAGGGACAGAACCTCTTTCGGATGGAAAATGCTTTATTTCCCTCATTTTAAAGCCCTCCAAAAAGGAAAAGAGGCAGTGCAGGGAGACGTCATTATGTTCTGCTGAAGTTTAATGAATGGCCTTGCTCTCAAGCATTTGGGTAGAGTCCCCACTAACACAGGAAGTATCCAGGAATGCAAAGATCTGCATTTTGATGAAAAGTATGTCTTCCACGAAGGTGGCCCTTTGTCTTCTTAGGGCCCTCAACATCCTGAGGGCTGGAAAAATCGGTGGAGGAAGGGAGTGAGTGCTTACACAGTGCTCTTCAAACCCCCTCTCGAAGCCCATCTCCCTCTAGAGTGGCCGAGGGCGCCTGTAGCCAACGTTTCTTATCCAAAACTGGGTGCCATAAGCAATCTTTTTCACCCCTCTAGCGCCACAATCTGACACCTGTGGCTTCTGCGTGTGCAAGGCCTGGGGATGGTGGCGAGGAAGCGCAAGAAAGGTTTAGGCTTGGGGCGCCCTTAAAACCCACCTCTCGGCGGGCTACACCGGAGCCTGCCTCCACCCACCGAGTCGCTCCGAACCCCCGAGGAGAAGGGCCCCTGCCTCCGGCTTGGAGGCCTTGACGCCCCTCGGCCTAGAACACAGCCTGGCCCCTGGGCCTGCCTCTGCCTCCCCGGGCGGGGTACCCGCCAGCGTCACCTCGAAGCCGTCGTGCTGGGCCCGGGCGAGGGGGCTCTCGGGCACCGTAAGATCTGGAGAGCGCCGGGCGTGGATCGAAGGATCCAGACCCCGGGCAGGGGCGGGGGAGCGGGGCGTTCGGGGAGGCCCGAGATTCCAAACCCTGCTGTGGGGGTGGGGCAAAAGCGCGCCAGGGCCCCAGACTCCCGGAGGAAGGGGGCGCCCGGGCCTCGGGCTGGAGCCGGCTGGGCACCCGGCTGGAGGCGGGGGAGGGGTACCCGGACCCCCGGCCAAGGAGAGGACGCCGAGCCCGGGCCGTGACGCGGAAGTGGGATCCCCTCCCCGCCTCACCTCTGAGCATCGGCTCGGGCCGCGGAATTACGGCCACCACCATGGCCTCGTCATCCTCCCCTTCCTCGCATTTGAGCGTCACCTCGAAGCAGTCGAGCGCGGCGCCCTCGGCCTTCAGGGCCATGGCGCGGCCGCGCTGGGCGGGTGGGTGGGGTGGGATCTCGGTGACCGGACGCCGAGGACGGGCGCGCAGGCCTGGGCGCCGAGGGCGGCTGCCCCTTCGCGCCCCGCGCAGCCCCCTCCCCGCCGCCCGCCGCTCGCCGGCCCAGCCCGTGGACGGGCGCGCCCGGGCCTCCCCGAGACCTAGACCGGCGGGACCCCGGGCTTGGGGGGGAGGGCTCAATCCGGGGCCCCAGCCCCCCGCCGCTCCCTTTTATGGAGGCTCATTGTCGCGCCCGCCCGGCCGGCCCGCCGCGGGCCCGCCCCCTGCCCCGCGCAGCCAATCGCGCGCGGCCCCGCCCCGGGCACGCGGCTCCGTTAGAATCCCCGGGACCCGCCAGGGGCGGGCGGGGCCGCGGGCTTCCGGTCGCCCCGGGGCGCCGAGGTGGGGGTCGCTGGCCGGCGGGAGAGGACCCTGCGCTCCTCCCGGCCGGGCGCGTCCGGAGCCGGCCAGCTGCGCCTGGCGGGTCTCCCGCCATCTGAGACGCCCCACTGGCACGCTGCCTGCACGCGGAGCGCTACCAGGCGCCCCAGGGATTTTGATCGACCCCGACTCTAGCCTTTCCCTGAACAAGCCTTGCTCCGCCAGAAGATGCCCCCGGGCGAGGGAAGAACCCGTAGGGGAGCGGAAAGGGCTTTGGCGTGGGAAGAGCAGAGACTGAATTCCTTAGGATTTGTCAGCTCTGGGACCTTGCGTACGTTATCTGTTTTCTTAGACTATTTCATCCTTTATTTAAAAAAAAAAATTAAACATCGCGGAGCCTTCTGGACAAGGATGAAGATGCCGAGTGTGTGAGCGCGCGTCAGCCGGCCCAGGGTTGTGATTTCCATCTTTTAAACGCGAGTCCAGACATCGTGCTCCTCCCCACTAAGATCACTCGGAAGCCCTTGAGAGCCCCGGACCAGAGTCCAGTTGCCATGACGCTGCTGCATCATGATTCCGGTCTGGCTGAGCTCTGAACTCTGCGACAGAGAATGGGCATCTCCGTCTGCTGGAGAATTCAGGCCTGACACTGAAAATCCCTCTTAAAATGCCACAGTACCAGATCAGAATAAAGGTATTACTAAGTGTGTTTACCCTAATTCTATCTTAAGGTTGTTGGCTCCCTTTGCTGCAGACCCCTTCCTTGCCTTTTTGCTCTGCTCTGTATTGCCCTGCAGGGTGCAGTTTTTCAGGCTTCCAGGACAGCTGCCTTCATTCAGCCTTGGCTTTGGCTAAACGGAGACAGAGGCAGGAGACTGGAAGGTAGGAGGCAGGAAAAAGCCAGGTTATTTCTCTTGCCCGCGGTTCCAGCTTCTCAAGGATGACCCTCTCCCCCACTCTCCATTAATTCCACTCCCTCCGTTTGTCCCTCCAGTTTAGGTGTGTGGGCAGCTTCTTGTTTTTGCTAATCTTTGGGTCGCCTCATTGTCCCCTGTTGGGTTTCTCAGCCCTTCCATCACCCCGTCATTGTGTCACCAATACGGGGCACTGGATTTTCTGGTTTACATACTTAGAGTGGTTCTTGTTTGCCTGGTTGGACCTTGAGTGATACACCCAATATTATACCAGGCACTTTGTAGACATTATTTCTTAGACCTCACAAGTCTTATGTGATAGATTGTATTGTTCCTATTTTACCTAGCAGGAAGTTGAGCCTTACAAGGTTTTATTACTTGCCCAAGTCAATCAGCATGAATCCTATTTCATCAAATCTAGCATGAGCATTTCCCCCTGCATTTTAACATCTTGAAGTGGGGGTACTTTTTTCTCTAATGGACACCAGTGTGAAGTTTTAGGACTCAAGAAAGTATAAGATGGCCCTTCTGATATTCGGATAGTGATGTTTTCCAGCAGAACATAAACCATTGCTATTTGAAGAAGAAGAGGAAGAAATAGGCCCAAAATGGAGCCATTTGCTCTCAGGACAGCAAATCAAGGCTTAATTGCAGTTTCATCCTTTCCCAGGAGTGTGATCTATAAATAGAAAATCTGAAATTTCCTGATCAGTACTAGTCAGGTAATCTGCATAAAAGACACCTTCTGCCCCCTTTCTCCTGAAAAGAAGATAACCTGGACTGAAAAAGTTCTTTCTTTGCTAATTTCCCCACTCACCCCTCCTTCCTTTTGTAAAACCCTTCCTTTTTGTACAGTTCCTTGGAGCACTTTTCTGTTCCCTAGATGGGATGTTGAATCATTAGATAAAGCCAATTAAAGATTCAAATTTACTCAGTTGAATTTTGTTATTTGTCAGTGCTTACAATGAGACATGCTTAGATGCTCACATGGGGCCACTTTGTGACCACAAAAATGACTTGGCCTTTCTCTGAGTGATTTTTGGTGGTTTTTGTTTTTTTTTTTTTGGTTTGGTTTTGGTTTGTTTTGCTTTTGCCACACCACGTGGCTTGTGGGATGTTCCCCAACTAGGGATTGAACCTGGGCCCCCAGAATCCTAACCACTAGGCCACAATTCCCAATTGGTGCTTCTTTACTGAAGATACAAATCTAGCCCTGTTTGAATCTTCCTGCCTCCTAGGTAAGCATTGTGAAGATACCCAGTCTCTGAATTGCCCCTGCCTCTTGATAGCCTTCAATCCAGACCTGGTCCCCACTTCCCTAATCCCTCCACAGAACCAGGGGGAAAAGCCCACATTTAAGGACACACACACAGGGTGTTCTCAGGATAAGCTCTCCTAACTGCCTGCAAGTTAAATAAACCTGACTTTTTTTGACTACAGGTATGTTTCTGGTGGTCTTTGGTCAGGGCTTTGACAACCTTAACCAATTTATTTTGCTTACATTTTCCATTTTTATACATATAAAGAGTGATACATATTAACAATCTGTGTCACTATGTCAGTCTCAAAGAGCTCTTTAAATAACTATACAATTCCAAGAGATAAATCATTGTGTCAGAACTTGGCAGCATTTTTTTTTTAGGGTTGCCTAAAATAATGGTTCATCTTACATCTTGTGCTCTATTGAGTGAAATCCAGTCAGTTGCAAAAGCAGGACTCAACTCCCGTTCTGCGCATTCTACCCATCCACTGGCCTTGCTCTATCTACTACAGTACCACGCTGCCTCACTGGGAACTTTAAATAGGTGTTAAATGAATGAAAGGGTAGATATTATTAGCTCCAATACATGCATACAAAGAAACTGAATCCAAGAGAAATAAGTCACTTGAGATCAAACAGCTTGCAAGTCACAGAGCGATTCTGACTGCAAAGCCAGGGCTCTTTTCCATCGTACCTGCTGCTGAGGGAGCCCTCCCTGCACAGAGCATCCAAGGGAAACTCCAGGACCAGCTTAAAGGAAGTTGTTACCAGTTCCCATCTGTCGGACACATAGTCCGTGCTGAGTCCTTTCTGAAGGAATTGGGACTTTAATTGCTGAGTTGGCCTGTGTGGAGGAGAGAGGGTAGAGATATACTAGGCAAATATGTCTGCAACTCGTGAATTTGGCCTTGGATTCTGAGATTCCTAGAGCAGGGGAAGGACAGACTGGAGATTAGAGACATGAAAACAGTGGCCTCTTTCCCAGTAGTTAGCTGTTCCAGGCCATTCCCCACGTCATCCCCGGGGCTGGAGGCCCAAGCTGGGATGAAGCATTGCCTTTTTTATTTTTAACTTTTTGAAAAGATTAAAGTATAGTTAATTTACAATGTTGTGTTAGCTTCGGGTGTACAGCAAAGTGATTCAGTTATGTTGTTGTTTACTCACAAAGTCCTGTCCAACTGTTTTGTGACCCCCACGGACTGTAGCCCGCTAGGCTCCCCTGTCTCTGGAATTCTCCAGGCAAGAATACTGGAGTGGGTTGCCATGCCCTCCTCCAGGGGATCTTCCTGACCCAGGGATCAAACCCATGTCTCCGGGAAGTCTCCTGCATTGCAGGTGGATTTTTTACCACTGAGCCACCTGGGAAGCCCCGATTCAGTTTATATATATATATATATATATATAGCTTTTTCAAATTATATTATTCCATTTGCATATATACTTTTTCAGATTCTTTTCCATGATAGGTTACTATAAGACATTGAATAGAAGCATTTCCTTTTGATCCAGCTCTCACTGTTGGCATTTGGGGGCTTGGTGATGAGAGGGGACAAGGAGTGGGCTGCTGTGGGAAATAAAAGCCAGCCAGAGCTCCAAGTGAAGAGAGGGCTGTTTGAAGGCTAAGAGTGGGTGTGTGGGGCTGCACTTTAACTTACTTGGCATTCTGTACTCATAGCAACACTTCTATTGTGAAACTTGTGCTCTAATCAGTTGTCAGCATCTTCCAGTCTCTTGGTCTGTGGGTTGCCAGAGGGCAGGTCCATTTCTCATCCATCTTTCTAGTTCCAACCCTGGCCCAGGAGCTGTGGTGTTAGCACCAGCTGGGTGTCTATACTGCAAGGGTCTTGTTCAAACAAAATGGGCAGGGGGCAGGGTGGGGGCGTCGGGGAGCAGCTTCCCTGGTGGCTCAGGGGAAAATAATCCGCCTGCCAATGCAGGAGACACGAGTTTGATCCCTAGCCCGGGAACTAAGCCCATGCACTACAACTACCGAGCCTGCGCTGTGGAGCCCAGAAGCTGCAAGGGCTGAGCCCTCGAGCTGCAGCTACTGAGGCCTGTACGCCCTAGAGCCTGTGCTCTGCAACAAGAGATGTTACCGCAATGGGGACCCTGAGCACTGCAACTGGAGAGTAGCCCCCGCTCAGGACAACTGGAGAAAAGCCCAGGCAGCAGCGAACACCTAGCACAGGCAAATAAGGAAATAAACACCAAAATGGGGGATCTACTGGCTCATGGAATTCAGGGAAGGGTTGAGCACTTGATCATGCGAAGGGCAGGGAGACAGTCAGGATGCGAATGCCATCAGTCTGATCTTTCCATTCTTGCCTTTTTCTGTGCGTCAGCCTTATTCTCTCCCTGTAGATGGCTTTTTCCCACATAGCAGATTTCCCACCATTTCCCATCTACTAGCTTCTGTGCTTAGTTGCTCAGTCGTGTCCGCCTCTTTGCAACCGCATGCACTGTAGCCCACCAGGCACCTCTGTCCATGGGGATTCTGCAGGCAAAAATATTGGAGTGGGTTGCTATGCCCTCCTCCAGGGGATCTTCCCAACTCGGGGATCAAACCCAGGTCTCCCACATTGCAGTTGGTCTCTTTACCGTCTGAGCGACCAGGGACTGGGTACATTTCAAACCTTGTTTCTCCTCCACCGTCCACGTGTGCCAGGCACTGTAAAACACACTCCTATCAGCAGAAGACTTCTGATCCTGCACTTTGGTGTCACAAAGTGAGCTGAATCTGCTCAGTGGGCATTCGGAGAATTTCTGGAAGCCATGCCCACTCAGGACCGTTCTTAGTAACTAGACAAGGAAGTGGCTACGAACGATACACATCTATAGCCGTGTATTTATACAACTCCTCCCACTGATCTACACAGCTGCTGAACTCAACAGTCAGAACTGCCAATGGCCATCCCTCTTCCACTTGACGTGAGGGGAAGAATGGTGGAAAAGGTGGCAGAAAAACTCAGCCAGGGACTTCCCTGGTGGTCCAGGGGTTAAGAATCCGCCTTGCAATGTAGGGGACACAGGTTTGATCCCTGGTCAGGGAACTAAGATCCCACATGCCAAAGGGCAACTAGAGAGTCTGGCACAGATCCCACGTGACTCAACGAAGGTTCCCCGTGCCACAAAGACCCGATGCAGCCAAATAAATACATAAATATTAAAAAACAAACAGCCAATCGAATGCAACAGGAATTTTTGGAATAAATTAATATAATAGTAAATACAAAAAATCACAACAGCCAGTAACAGGAATTGGCTAATTAAATGATGGTGTGATAACACCACGAAGAACAAATTTCCAGACTGTAACAACATAGAAAAGCATTTATGGAATAATGTTAACTGTGCAAACCCACAAACATGCACAGATATTCCTTGACTTACAGGTTTATTCCCATAGACCTATAATAAGTTCAAAATAGTACGACTCAGATAGTTTTTTAATCTTTTAATTGAGATAACACACCTGCTCTCAGGACTTAATGAAGCTCAGGTTGCTCATGTCTCATCACAGAAAGAATTCAGTGAGAGACAAAGCGGTTTATTAAGAAGTGGACTTATTCAGAGAGATACACATTCCATAGACAGAGAGTCGGCTATCTCAAAAGGCGAGAGGCCCCAAAATACAACGTGCTTGGTTTTACGGGCTGCATAATTTCATAGGCTAACAAATGGGAGGATTATTTTGGCTATTTTAGGAAGGGGATGGAGATTGCCAGGGACTGGGCCATCACCCACTTTTTGGCCTTTTATGGTTAGCCTCTGAACTGTCCTGGTCCTGATGGTGTCATTTGAGGCTCAAGGTCTACTGGAAGTCAACTTGTCTGCCATCTTGGACCTAACTGGTTCTAACCAGTTTTTGTCATGTCTTATAGCCATGTCAAGAGCATCCCCAGTGGCTCAGAGATAAAGAATCCACCTGCAATGCAGGAGACTTGCAAGAGATGCACGTTCGATTCCTGGGTGAAGAAGATCCCTGGATAAGGAGATGGCAACCCACTCCAGTATTCTTGCCTGGGAAATCCCATGGACAGAGGAGCCTCGCGGGCTACAGTCCATGGGGTCGCAAGAGTTGGACACAACTTAGTGACTAAACAACAATAACAACTATTTTCTAACAAAGTGTTGAGTATCTCATGTAATTTATTGAATACTGTACTGAAAGTGAAAATCAGAATGGTTGTCTGGGTGCAGAATGCTTGGAAGTGTATCAGTTTTTTACCCTTGTGATCACATGATTGACTGGAAGCGGTGGCTGCCACTGCCCAGCATCATGACAGAGGCTGCATATTGCTAGTCTGGGAAAAGATCAAAAGTCAAAACTCAAAGTATGGTTTCTACTGAATGCATATTGTTTTCCAACCATCATAAAGTTGAATATCTTCACTCAAACCATTGTGAGCTGGGGACCACCTGTACACTACGATTACATGCGTGCGTGCTAAGTCTTGCTTCAGTTGAGTCTGACTTTTTGCGACCCTGTGGACCATAGCCATCTAGGCTCCTCTGTCCATGGGATTCTCCAGGCAAGAATACTGGAGTGGGTTGGCATGCCCTCCTCCAGGGGATCTTCCTGACCCAGGGATTGAACCAGCGTCTCTTACATCTGCATTGGCAGGCAGGTTCTTTACCACTAATGCTACCTGGGAAGTCCGTATACTATGATTATGTTGAAGCAAAACATTGAATAATATTAATACAGATTGGAGGTAAACCTGAGAAATGGAAATAAATCTGTTATGATGGCAGAATTATTGGTGAAGAAATATATAAACATTCAAAATATGTAAGTACCATGAAATTCACATGAACATTAAAAATAGCAGTGATAAAAAAAATAGTGGTGATATACATTTTCATATAAAAAGGTATTCATGAAATTTTAACTGAGAATTGCAACACAGTGTACATCATAATTTTGTTAAAACATCAGTGTGATTATGTATATGTAAGAAATTGTATAAAAATAAACACTTAATATTGGTTAAGCCTGAATGATGGGATTATAGTTTTTATATTTTAACATTTTCTGTATTCTTTGATTTACTTTTGTAATCAAAATTTAAAATATAGTCACTTCTATTAAAGAAAAAAGACTCCCAATGCAGCAGATATTAGACAAATGTCTCATAATGCAGGAATGACAAGAATTTGGCCCAGTAACTGTGGTAGATTGGCTTAATTCCAACTATTCCACTCCCCCTATAATAAGATTACAGGCCTAGCCCCTATGCCTGGATACTTTTTAGCGCCTTTCATTAGTGAATATTTACCCATCCCACTGACTTTGAGCTTGGCAGAGGGACTTGCCTTGGCCAATGAAATGTGAGCAGGCATGAGATAATCTATATTCCAGCTGAGGATTCCTGCATTTGTGTGTGGCATGCCTTGGCCTTTTCTGCCTGTGCCACCCACCATGAGAAGAGCATGCCCCAGGGAAATGCTGCTTCTTCAGCCTGGGTCCTAGAATGGGAGACACCCAAGTCCAGTTGAGCACAGCAGGCCTGATAGAGGCGCAGGTGACCCAAAGACCTGTGAGCGAGAAATGAATGTTTGCTTTTCTAAACAGCTACATTTTGGGGTTGTTCGTTACACAGCCTTGCCACAGCAAGAAGCTGACTAATACTCCAGACCTTGCCTTTTCTCCCCAAGCCCCTTGTTCTTTTTTGAATAAAATTTTATATGGCTGAGAGTGGCATAAGGGGGAACAGCCTTCTTGGTTTTCCTGAATGACTTAGGGGTTTCCTAGGACATGGGGCGTTCAGATTTTCAGAAATAGCTTTATTGAGATATAATTTACATCCCATACAATTCACTCTTGACAGTGGACTATTCAATGTTTTTTTAGTATAGTCACAGAGTTGTACAACCATCACAAAAAACTAATTTGAGAACATTTTTGTCCCTCCTAAAAGAAATTCCAGACTCATCAGCAGTCACTCCCTATTGTTCCCCTGCAATCCCACAGCAACCACTAAACTACTTCCTGTCTCTGTCAATTTGTATATTTTGGATATTTCATATAAATGGAATCTGACAGTACAGCCTTTTGTGGCTGTTTTTTTCTTAACTAACATAATGTTTCCCAGGTTCATCCCTGCTGTAACATGTATCAGTATTCATTCCTTTTTATTGCTGGGAAAAATTCAGTTGTATGTACAGACCACATTTTACTCATCTATCAGTTGTGGACATTTGGGTGTCTCCACCTTGGGCTGCTGTGAATAGCGCTGCTATGAACATTTATGTACGAGTCTTTGTTTGCACATCTGTTTTCAGTTGTTTTGGGTGTATGCCTAGGAGTGGAATTGCTGAGTGATATGGTAATTTTATGTTTAACTGATTGAGGAGCTGCCAAACTCTTTCCTACAGCTGCTCTGAGGTACATTCCTACCAGCAGTGTAAGAGGGATCCAATTTCTCCACATCCTTGCCAACACTTGTTATTGTCCATCTTTTCTATTACAGCTATCCTAGTGGGCACACAGTGGCATATCACAGTTTTGATTTTCATTTCCCTAAATGACTGATGATGTTGAACATCTTTTCGTGTGCCCATTCCCCATCTGTATACTTTCTTTGGAAAAATGACTATGCAAATCCTTTGCTCATTTTAAAATTAGGTTATTAGTCTTTGTACGTTTGAGTTGTAAGGGTTTGTTATATATTCTGGAAACTAGACCTTTCTCTGATATACAATTTGTAAATATTTTCTCGTCTGTGGGGGTGTCTTTTTACTATCTTAATTTGCAGCGAGAAAGTTTTAAATTTTGATGTGGTCCAATGAATCTGTTTTCCTTTGGTCATTTGCTTTTGGTGGTGTGTCTACCAGCAGCCTTGTTCGTAGTCTAGTGCCTAAGTAGCTATGGTGGGCTTTTTAATCACTGAAACTGGATGCCACCTACTTTGCAACTTTCCTCAACATTGTGCCACAGGCACTGTAGTGGTTAAAAGGCCCTGCTCTGGAGACAAGCTGCGTGGGTTCAGATCCCCACTAGAGCCACCACCTAGTGACGGTTTTTCTCTGCCCTTGGGTCACTGCCAGGTGAGCACAGTGCTGCGTGTTCAGTTCAGTCGCTCAGTTGTGTCCAAGTCTCTGCGAGCCCATGGACTGCAGCACGCCAGGCCTCCCTCTCCATCACCAACTCCCGGAGCTTGCTCAAGCTCACGTCCATTGAGTCGGTGATGCCATCCAACCATCTCATCCTCTGTCTCCCCTTCTCCTCCTGCCTTCAATCTTTCCCGGCATCAGGGTATTTTCCAATGAGTCAGTACTTCACATCAGGTGGCCAAAGTATTGGGGCTTCAGCTTCAACATCCATCCTTCCAGTGCATATTCAGGACTGATTTCCTTTAGGATGGACTAGTTGGATCTCCTTGCAGTCCAGGGGACTTTCAAATCTTCTCCAACATCACAGTTCAAAAGCATCAATTCCATACCAATGCTGGCTGTAGGTGAGAGAAATCAAGAACAGGGATAGATGGGACTTCCCCGGTGGTCTAGAGGTTTAGAATCCGCCTGCCAATTCAAGGGTCATGGGTTTGATCCCTGGTCCGGGAAGATTCCACATGCCGTGGAGCAACTAAGCCTGTGTGCCACAGCTACTGAGCCTGTGCTCTAGAGCACGTGCTCTGAAACAAGAGAAGCCACCACAATCAGAAGCCTGCCTACCGCAATGAGAGAAAGCCCACACACAGCAACAAAGACCCAGCACAGCCAAAAAGAAATAAATACATAAGTTTTTAAAAAAGGATGAAGATAGACCACGAGGACAATTAATATAGCTTCTTCTGTGTATCCTCGTAATGGATTGGACTTAATGGAGGGCCTGAACAGATCTGAGAGTTCAGGATTTGGACCATACAGGAAACTCTGGCACATGACTTCGCATCTTATCAGCTATGCCTCTTTTCCAGTCACTGTTGCCAGCTTCCCTTCATACAGAAGCAGCCTGACTGCACCCTGCCCACACTTTGCACCTCTCGCTTCTTGCTCTGGGGCTTCTCTGACCCCTCAGTGTGGGATTCTTGGAGCCCTCTTTAGCACTACCACTTTGCCCACCCTAGAAGTGGGTGGAACGGATGCCCCTGGAGCCATGACTGACCAACAGGGATGGAAACTAGTGAATAAGTGCTTACACATTTGTCCTTCACGTCGTTTCCCCAAAGATACCAAAGGAAGGGGTGAAGGATGCTAAACAGGTATAAACAACAGCTACCCATGTTTTTTACTCAAAAAGAATCTTTAGAAGGATCCCAGGAATCTAGATGTGTAATAAACCCTGTAGGGGACTCCTATGCAGTCTAGAAAAAGTTTGCAAAACACAGAATTAGGGCATTTTCTGAAGGAATTTACATAATGAGAGGAGCAGAGATTACAGTGGAGAAGGAAATGGCCACCCACTCCAGTATTCTTGCCTGGAGAATCCCAGGGACAGAGGAGCCTGGTGGGCTACCATCTATGGGGTTGCACAGAGTTAGATATGACTGAGCAACTTAGCAGCAGCAGAGATTACAGTTCTGGCACACTTGAACATTCCCTTGTGTCACACGAAAAAGCATTATATGACTGTCTGTCTCCATCTCTATGTCATTCATCTCTTCTGACTTGGCATCCCCATCCTAGGTACGCCCAGCATGCGTACATGAACTTCCTTCCTAGCGTCTCAGTAAGATGAATGCTCTCTTCCTAAGGAAGGCTCCACTCCTTTTCCACAGGAGAAGGTTTTGCTTCTGGGTTCCTTCCTGTATCCTGCGATCTAAAGAGAGCAGGGTCCTGGACTTGAGCCGGAAGGGCACTGATGTTTGCTTCCTACCAGCCCAACCCAGGTGATGAATGGCTTCCAGGACCCAGAGCAAGGATGCCTCAGTGGACCAACCAATTTTAGCTTAGTTGGAAGAGTGAAAGCTGCAGGGCCTGATGGCTCCCTTATTAGATTTCTTCCTAAGTAAGTACATCTTCCAAAGACCCCCCCAAAAAAAGTTTCTAGAGGCAGTAAAGATAAATGTCTAAAGAGATGTTTTCCCCATTTGCATGTCTAGCTCTCTTCTCAGAAAGTATTCCTTCCTACACTGCCTGGGTCTTGGGGACATCATTAATCCACATCCACTTTCTTTTGTTTGTTTATGGCCACACTGCACAGCATGCAAGATCTGAGTTCCCTGACCAGGGATTGAACCTGTTCCCCCTGCGTTGGAAGCTCAGAGTCCCAACCACTGGACCATCAGTGAAGTCCCAATCCATACCCACTTTCAACAGCTACTTGGCTTATGACTCAGGGAGTGGTTTTCATTAAATTCTTTTGATTTAGGGTCTTCTTTTGATGAAGTCGATAGGGGTTGGGTTGGGGAATTTGGTACCTCTTCCTGATTTGGTTCAGACGGTAAAGAGTCTGTCTGCCGTGTGGAAGACCTAGGTTCGATCACTGGATCGGGAAGATCTGGAGAAGAAAATGGCAACCCACTACAGTATTCTTGCCTGGGAAATCCCATGGACAGAGGAGTCTGGATAGTTCATGGGGTCACAAAGAGTCAGACACGACAGAGCAACTGACATTTTTACTTTCCTGATTGAAACAGGATAACATGTGGCAGATCTGACTTTGGTAGAGGGAGAGGCTCCCCAGTGTCTACAACAGGGACCATGTCTCACGTATCTGGTCGTGTCTTTCCCTTACTTAAAATTCATCCATGTTTCCCAGTTGTTCAGTCGCTAAGTTGTGTCTGACTCTTTGTGACCCCCATGGACTGCAGCATGTCAGGCATGCTTGTCCTTCACTATCTCCCAGAGTTTGCTCAAACCCGTGTCCGTTGAGTCGATGATGCCATCCAACCATCTCATCCTCTGTCACGCCCTTCTTCTTCTGCTCTCAACCTTTTCCAGCATCAGGGTCTTTTTTTCATGAGTTGATTTGTTTGCATCAGGTGGTCAAAGTATTGCAGCTTCAACATCAGCATCAGTCCTTCCAATGAATATTAGCCTCACATTCAGGCGTTTTATGATCTGGCCCCTGCTTGTCTTCTGTTTATTTAGGACTCTTCAGTTGTACATGATAGAAGCTGATTTTCTCTTTTTCACTGGGTCAGGTGAAAAAGTATTTGAAAAGTCCTGAGCAACACTGACTTCAGGCACAGCTGGATTCAGGAGTGCACATGTTTTGGGGAATGCCTTTTCTCTCCATCTCCAGGCTCTGTCCTCTGTATTGGCTTCCTTTTCAGGGAGAATCAACTGTGTGGCAGAGATGAACACCATAGTGACTTCAGGTTTATAATCTGGTAGTTAAGCAAGCTCAATGGGGAGTGAATGCAACTTGTCCAAAAGTTCCAGGAAAGTTCAGAAGATGCCTGTTATCAGTGAGAATAGGTCATATGCTCATCCTTGGACCACCCTTGTGGCTTACTGTCCACTCCTGATGCTTGGGGGTGGGGTCACCCCAGTTGAATGACCTTTTTGAGAGTGATGTATGAATATTTACAGAGAACATCTGGGATGACATTATTATAAGAGGAGGATATGGCATTTACCATCACCTAACAAATAGCTTTTTTTTCCATTCTGAAGGAGATCAATTCTGGGTGTTCCTTGGAAGGACTGATGCTAAAGCTGAAACTCCAATGCTTTGGCCACCTCATGCGACGAGTTGACTCACTGAAAAAGAGTCTGATGCTGGGAGGGATTAGGGGTGGGAGGAGACGGGGATGACAGGAGATGGCTGGATGGCATCACCGACTCGATGGACATGAGTTTGAGTGAATTCCAGGAGTTGGTGATGGACAGGGAGGCCTGGCGTGCTGTGATTCATGGGGTCGCAAAGAGTCGGACACGACTGAGCGACTGAACTGAACTGAACTGAACAAATAGCTGTGTTCCTCTTCTTTGCTAATAGAATCCAAATTTTGTTGGGTAGCAAGCCTCACTCAGCTGCAGGGCATGAATCATAATTGGTTTAACCCAAGCCTTGAATCACTGACTCAGTGGACGTGAATTTGAGCAAGCTCTGGGAGATAGTGAAGGACAGGGGAGCCTGGTGTGCTGCAGTCCATGGGGTCACAAAGTCAGATACAACTTAGCGACTGAATATCAACAACAACAAAGCCCTGGAATCCCATCCCTACTGCAGTGATTGATTTGTGGGTTGTGACTTGGATTTAGCCAGTGAGAACATAAAGGGTAGGCTGCTGGAGGACTCTTGGGAAATATTTTCCTCCCTGAGGAAATAAGTGATGGTACCTCCCCGGCGGTCCAGTGGTTAACACTCTGCACTTCTGCAGGGGGCGCAGGTTGGAGCCTAGTCGGAGAAGCCTCTGCCCACCTTCCACACTGGGAGCACAGAATCTAAGCCACTGGACTACTAGGGAAGTCCCAAGCAGTGTCTTCTACTTAGAAGAAATTTTTAACTTTAATTATGTCCAGGATTTCAACTTTTTCCTCATGGATTGTGCCCTTGGGGTCATAGCCAAAGTCATTTAGAAACCTAAGGCCATTTAGATCTCTTATATTATCTTCTTGGAGTTTTATAGCTTTGTATTTTACATTGAGGTTAGTGATCCATTTTGAGTTAACTTTTGTGAAGGGCATAAGGTTTGTGTCTTTCTTTTTTTGTTTGTGGATGTCCAGTTGTTCTATTTATTGAAGAGACTATCTTCCATCCATTGTATTGCCTTTGCCCCTTTATCAGAGATGAATTGACCACATTTATGTGGGTCTATTTATATGCTCTCTGTTCTGATCTACTGACCTATTTGTCTATTCCTTCATCAATAATGCGCTGTCTTGATTACTGCAGTTTTACAATACTGAGTCTTCCTATCCACAAACATGGAATATCTCTCCATTTATTTAGCTCTTTGATTTCTTTCATCAGGTTGTTTTCCTCTCATAGACCTTTTTTTTCCAATTATTTTATTGTGGTCAAATACACATAAAGCTTATCATGTTAACCATTTTATGTTTATGGTTCAGTGGTATTAAATACACTCATAATGTTATACAACCATCAGCACCATTCATCTCCATAAATCTTTTCATCTTATAAAATGGAATCCCTGTACTTATTAA
Source organism: Moschus berezovskii (assembly GCF_049115385.1). Lineage (NCBI taxonomy): Eukaryota > Metazoa > Chordata > Mammalia > Artiodactyla > Moschidae > Moschus > Moschus berezovskii. The sequence continues at coordinate 8,912,555 of NC_142484.1, forward strand.
ATGAAGTCCCCTTATTTTCTCTTCTGCCCAGCCCCTAGCAATCACCATCTTACTTTGTGTCACTATGGACTTGACTACCCCTTCTACTCTCATATAAACAGAAGGGAATCATATATTAATAGTATTTGCCCTTTGTGACTGACTTATTTTACTTAGCATAAGATCTTCAAGGCTCAACCATGTAGTATATATTATTTCCTTCCTTTTAAAGACTGAAAAGATGCTAACTAGACTTATTGTGGTGATTATTTCTCAGTGTACACAAACATTGAATCATTATGTTGTATACCAGAAACTAACATAATATTATATGTCAATTACACATCAATTAATTTTTTTTAAAAGACTGAATAATATTCCATTGTATGTATACACCCCACTCACTTATTCTTCTGTCCATAAACACTTGTGTTACTTCCACATATTGTAAATAATGCTACTATGAACATAGGTGTGCAAATATCTCTTCAAGACTCTGCTTTCAATTCTTTTGGGTGTATACCCAGAAATGGAATTGCTGGGTCATATGGTATTTCTATATTTAATTTTTTGAGGAAATTTAATTTAATTTTTTGAGGAAATGCGATACTGTTTTCCACAGCAGACGTACCATTTACATTTTTATCAATAGCACACAAAGGTTCCAGTTCTCCATGTCCTCATCAACACTTATTTCCTTTTTTGTTAGTAGCCATCCTAATGGATGTGAGGTGGTGTCTCAATGTAGCTTTTATTTGCATTTCCCTACTCATCAGTGGTGTGAGCCACTCTCACCCTATCTGTCCTTTGATTAGCTCCTTTAGACCACCGACATGCAAAAGCGGTTACTGGTACCGTTGTATTCGGATGTACCATATTTGTTACTGTTTCCTGCTTATTGCCCTTCTTCTTTATTCCTAGTTTTATATTCCATTCTTCTCCTACCTTTCATGATTTTAACTGAGCATTTTATGATTCCAGTTTCTCTCCTTTCCCAGCATAAAGAAAAAATCTTTTTTTAGTGGTTGCCCTAGAGTTTGCAATACAACTAACCCAGGTCCATTTTCTTTTTTAAAAATTTCGTTTAGTTGGTTTTATTTTTAGTTGCACTGGGTCCTGGTTGCTGGGTGCGGGCTTTCTCTAGTTGTGGTGGGAGGGGCCTAGTCTTCACTGCAGCGCGGGCTTCTCTTTGCAGTGGCTTCTCTTGCTGTGGAGCACAGGCCCAGTCGCAAGGGCTTCAGTAGTTGCAGCATTTGGACTCTAGTTGTGGCGAACGGCCTTAGTTGCTACGCGGCATGGGGACTCTTCCCGGACCAAGGATTGAACCCGTGTCCCCTGCATTAGCGGTCAGATTCTTATCCACTGTACCACCAGGGAAGTCCAGGTCCACTTTCTAATAACACTGTACAACCTCATGGGTAATAAGTTTGTCTCTTTTTTTTTTTGGTATTTTTTTATTTGGTTCTGCCAGTTTTAGTTGCAGCATTCGGGATCTTCAATCTTCCTTGAGGCATGTGGTATCTAGTTCCCTGACTAAGGATTGGAACCCAGGCCCCCTGCCTTAGGAGCCTGGAATCCTAACTGTTGGACCACCAGGAAGTCTCGGTAACGAGTTTCCTATAATACCAAAATATAGGAATTATTCCTCTATTTTGTTCCTTCATTGTCATTCGTGTCACTTATATATGAACATACATTATGTGTGTGTGTGTGTGTATACTATTTGAACAAACTGTTATCTGTTAGATCAATTAAGAAAAAGAAAAATGAAGGTTTTAATTTTACCTTCATTATTCTTTCTTCCATATTCTTCCTTTCCTTATGTAGATCCAACTTTCTGAGCTATATTATTTTCCTTTTCTCTGAAGAACTTCTTTTAACGTTTCTTAGAAATGTCAAGTCTCCTGGTTTGGTATCTGACATTCAGTCGGGGAAAGTCATTGCTGTCTCCAGTATTTATTCTGCTCCTTTCACTCTTTCTCCTTTTTCTAATAGTCCCATTCAGTTCAGTTGCTCAGTCTTGTCCGACTCTTTGCAACCCCATGGACTGTAGCACGCCAGGCTTCCCTGTCTATCACCAACTCCTGGAGCTTGCTCAAACTCATGTCCATTGAGTCGGTGATGCCATGGCCATTCACACTGAACTCCTAGCAATTCATCAGCTACACTTCAGGTTTCCCTACCTGGCATGGGCTCCCATGGAGGTTTTAGCTTGTGGGTTTCTGCTCAGGTAGATCTGATTCTCTATATTCACCTGTCTGTCTCTCCAACTTGGGGTGTGGCATTTTGCTGCCCTCACTGTCACAGGTCCCTGGCCCTCTGTGACCTTCCGTCACTTGCTGTGACCTCACTTCTTTTACACATCTAAGAAGAGTTGCTGATTTCTCAGTTTGCTCAGCTTTCTATTTGCTGTTAGGACAGGCTAGCAACTTCCCAAAGGACCATGAGCTTTTATATAGATGATCTTATCCTCCACTAGAGGATGTTCTTCATTCACTCTGTAGGGCTCCTGCACTACAGATCACATTTAGTTAGTTAAGGATTAACCGAATTGGGGATACATTTCAGTTTTATGAATATTCTATCTACTTTTGTTTCATCCTCATTTCTTAGGCATGAGCATTCTGGCTTTTGTTTCTGTTTATTATTTTTATTTTTAAAGACTTAATTTTAAAAAAAAAAACTATTTATTTGACTGTGTTGAGTCTTAGTTGCAGCGTGTGGGTTCTCTAGTTGCCCACACTGAGTTCGTTGCCCCACAACAGGTGGGATCTAATTCCCTGACCAGCACCCTCTGCATTGGAAGGTAGATTATTAACCATTGGACCACCAGGGAATTTTCCATTCTGGGGCTTTTGAATGGGAGCCTAGAAGGTCTCTGTCTTGGTCTTTGGGCTGTGGGATGTTTTATTCTGCCATTTGGAAGTTTGGAGCTTTAACTTTCCCACCTCCAACAACAACTCCCATCTCCCACCCCACACATCTTTACAACATAGCAAGTGCCCTTTGTTTCAGGCAGTCCCACTTTCTCTAATTTAGGAGTCTCATGGCCTCCCAAACACCGAGACTGCAGAAGACTTCACTCCCAAGTTTAGGGACTTCCAGGAATCTCCAGTTCCTCATGACCACCAAAAGCTCTGCTGGCTTCTCTTCCTCCCAGAAGTGTTCCTTTGCCTGAGCTAAGCTTTTGTGCCCAGAATTGGCAAATCCCTCCAAAGAAAAATATTTGACCTGTGACTCTCAGCCTATTCGGGAATGAAGGTTCATGTCTGGAATCTTTATCTCATTCATTCATAGCTTTGCATTCATAACTCTGCTGATTTCAAAAAGATGATTCTTGCAATTTTCTTGTTTTTTTGTTTTGTTTTTCTTCTAATTTCTGCAGTGGGAGCATTGGCCTGCTGAAAATTTCTATATCCTGGCTGCAAACAGAAGTCTTTTGATATTTTCTTATATTCTGTAAATTTACTTTCATTATCTCTTCAAATATTTTTTCTCCAACTTTATATTTCTCTTCCTGAAATCCTATTATCTGGATATTTTTACTTCTACTTTTACTAATTTTTAAAAAAAAATATTTTCAATTTTTAAAATCTCTCCCATCTGGGGAAGTTATTCAATCTGGTCTTCCTGCTCACTGTCCTTTTCTTCAGCAGTATTCATTCTATTTATCCCAACTACCTGGACTGATGAGCACTTCTTCTTTTGAAGGGCTGCTAAGAATTAATGATTGCTATATTCATTCATTCACATATTCATCAAATATTCACTGAATGCCTACCTTATACCAGGCTTGGATCTAGGCATGAGGAATTCAGTCGCCATCTATGCAAAGTAGACTTACTAATTTAAACCTCTAGCTCAGATTCACATGTCCAACCAGCTACTTGACATCAGAGGCAACTCAACATGTCCAAAAGTGAACCCCTAATCAGTATTCCCTTGGTGGCAAGTCACAGAACTCCAGATCACACTAGTTTAAGCCATAAACCAAAGTTAATGGCTCAGTTAACTGAAAAGTCCAGAGGAAGAATGGCTTGAGGCCTGGCTGATTGATATTAAAAGTTCAATGATATTGACAGGTCTCAGTATCTGTTTTTCCATCTCTTGCTTCTGCTTTTTTCTCTGCTGACTTCACTTGTGGGATCTTCTGTCCTGGACCAGAGATTGAACATAGTTCCTCTGCAGTGAAATGCAGAGTCCTAACCACTGGAATGCCAGGGAATCCCCTCTGCTGACTTAACGTCTACGCTTACCCTCCCTCACATGGGGGTGAGATAATTGCCAGCACCAACAGGCTTCTATGCTTCCAGCTCAGCATCTCCAGCAGACAAACAGAGATTTCTCTGTCGCAGTAATTCCATCATCAGCTCCAGGCTTGCGTCTCATTGATTCTGCTTGGGTTTTGTGCCTAGTTATGACCCAATCATTGTAATTTGGAGAAGGAATTTTTGGATGAGCCAGATCTAGGTCTGACGCTCACTCTTGCAGCTGAAGTTATGTTCTGCTAGCTTTGCAACCCAGTACAATTAAAAAAGCCTACTCCCTGAGCGCTCCATCAAATGTTTGAAGAGGGACTCTCATCAGCCTGGCTTAGGACTCACGGTCTTTTCCAAACCAATGTCTGTGTCCTATTGGTAGGCCTGGATCTGGAGTTGCCAGATTTAATGAATAAAAATATGAGTATAAGGAAGATCTGGTACATATATACAGTGGAATATTGCTCAGCCATAAAAAGAATGAAATAACATTTGCAGCAACATGGATGGACCTAGAGATCGTCATACTGAGTGGAGTAAGTCAGACAGAGAAAGAGAAATATCGTATGATATCTCTTCTATGCGGATTCTAAAAAGAAATGATGCAAATGAACTTATTTACAAGATAGACTCACAGTCTTCCAGAAGGAATTTATGGTTGCTGGGGGTAAGGATGGGGGGAATGGATAGTTAGAGAGTTTGGGACAGACAGTGTACACACTGCTATATTTAAAATGGGTAACCAATAAGAACGTACTGTAGAGCAGAGGGAGCTCAGTGTTAGGTGGCAGCCTGGATGAGAGCGGGTTTTGGGGGAGAATAGATACATGTGTGTGTGTGACTGAGTTGCTCTGCTGTCCACCTGAAACTATCACGATATTAGTAATTGGGCACACTCTAGTATAACAAGAAAAGTTAACAAAAATGAGACATTCAGGACTTCCCTGATGGCGCAGTGGATAAGAATCAGCCTATCAATGCTGGGGACATGGATTTGATCCCCTGTCCAGAAGGGTTCCACATGCAGCCAAGCAACCAAGCCCATGTGCCTCAACAACTGAAGCCTGCACTTGAGGGCCTGGGAGCCACAACTGATGAGCATCTGTGCCACAACTACTGAAACCCATGCACCTCGAGCCCATGCTCCGCAACAAGAGAGGCCACCGCAATGAGAATCCCGTGCACCGCAAGTAGAGAATAGCCCCTGCTGTTCACCAAGAAAGCCCACATGCAGCAATGCAGACCCAGCACAGACAAAAAATAATAGATAAATAAAGTACTGTGTACATGTCAATTAAAAAAATTTTAAAATGAGACTTTCAGCTGCATTTGAATTTTAGATGAATAATAAATAAAATGTGAAGATCCATGTGTCCCAAGTTTGCATCCTGTACTGGCGACCTCACCTGGGTCACACACCAACCCCACAATGTGGGGGATGAGATCAGCCACGCCCAACCACTTAGTTTGGATGTGGGAAGCACAATTGCAAAAGAAAAAGAGGAAGTGCTGTTTCCAGAAAGAAGCGTGGTTGTGAGCTGCACAGATGAGAGCTGACCTTGACACTGTGCACATCCGGTTCATTGCACCCCATTAGCCCTCCTCCAGCTCCTTCATGGGCTCCCTTGATTTTAGGAATACAGGCTCTGCCCTCTGCCCTGGGGGATAAATTATGATTACTCTAAACTACCAATGATATATATATATATATATTTTTTTTGCCAAATGATTGATGTTAAAGGAAAAATCATTCATTACATTTGTTGATGATCATCAGGTGAACTTTTCCAAGGAGCTACTACAATGAGGGCTCGTATTAGGGGTCAACTTCAAACACAATAAAGAAAAGTAGGGATTTATAGCCAAGGATCAGGGCAGCAGTCAGTGGATGGAAAATTACTAAGTGGAAAACTCAGGGGGTAAGGGCAAGATTCTGGCTAGACCAACGCAACAGATTCTTGTTAAAACTGAACGACGCAGAGATGAACACAGAAGTCCAAAATTCAGGGCACCAGCTGAGAAGAGGCTTCCAAGGAGCTTGATTAGAGTCTGTCAAGGAAGACTTTTTGTCACCGATACAAATCTTCCTAGCTCCCTTTGTGTTCAGTGATGGTCAGGCAGCCAACTCTGGCCCATGAGAGGCCATGGGAAATTTTTGAAGATCTTGCCTTCCAGATAAAAAGACAGAGCCCCTGCACCTCACTGCTTGCTTGTAATGCTGGTGTGAGCGCATGATATTTAGAGCTAATGTCAGTCATGAGACAACAAACATGGGACTAAAAAACCAGCCCACAAGAGGGGACGGAGCTGAATAGTGGGAAGAATCTGGGAAAACTCAGGAAACGCTAATCTCTGGGCTTCTTCTGTAAACAATAGCCGGTCTTACAGTTCAGCCTCTGCCTTCTGGTGCTTGCAGACACGTGCTCCCCAGTTGATCTGCTCCTCCCCGGCCCCCTCCCCAGCCCCAGCCTGCTTTTCTCCTGATGTCCCAGGGCTCAGTGAATAATACCAGCACCTTTCCTTTCCTGCAAACCAAAATTTCAGTGTCATCGCTGGAGCCTCCCTCTCCTCCCGCCGTCCCTCCCGCATTTCTGTTGAGTATCCTCAGGGACTGTGGACTCTGCCTCCTTTTTACATTTCCACGTACGCTGCTGTATTGCTGGCAATGCCTCAGTTCTCTCCTGGTCCACTTCAAAGGCTTCCTATCTACCTCCTGCCTCTACTCTTTTTTCCCTGCAATACATGTTCATAGTCATCTTTTCAAAATATAAATCTGATAATGTCAACCCCTGCCCCACCCTGACCCCCTGCAAGTGTTTAAAACCTCCTCTTGTTGCAGCAAGGGGGATCTCTTCCAGGATCTGAAAGGGGGCTCATTTCCACTGGGAAATGGATTGTCCAAGGAGATACACATGGTGACCAACCAAGAGACTTTATTGGGAAGGGGTCCCCGGGCAGAGAGCAGGAGAGCAAGGGAACCCAGAAGAACTGCTCTGCCGCGTGGTTCAGTCTCAGGTTTTATATTGACAGGATTAGTTTCCGGGCTGGCTCTGGCCAAGCATGCTGACCCAGGGTCCTTCTTGGTGGCCCGCACATTGCTCAGACAAGATGGATGCCAGTGAGACGGATTCTGGGAGGAGGGTAGGACGCGTGGAGTTTCCTTTTGACTTTTCCCGGATTCTTCCAGTCGGTGGTGGCGGTTTGGTTCCTAGCAGTTCGGAGTCCCTTACCAGGACCTCCTGTCATAAAGTAACTTACAGGTGGTTACCATGGTGCCCAGCCTGGGTGGGCAATTTCAGTCTGTGTATTTCCCCTAACACTCTTGCTCTTAGAAAAATGACTAAAACCCTTAACAAAGCCTTTAAGACCCTGCGTGCCTGAGCGTGCCTCAAGCCATACCTCACCCATGCTGCTTCCCTCTTATATGTGTCTGTCCCCTTCTACTACAGAACCTTTGTACATGCTGGGATGCCTAGAATGATCTTCTCCACCTCCCTTCCCCTTGCCTTACCCACTCCTGCCCTGCCTTCAGATCTCTCCATTACCCTTGCTTTTCAGGTGAGTCTTTTCCTGTCCTCAGAGACCCTCCCATTGCTCTCAACACCTAGGAGATGCCCACGGGTAGTCAGGTATGGATGTGAGAGTTGTACCATCAAGAAAGGAGAGCACTGAAGAATTGATGCTTTTGAACTGTGGTGTTGGAGAAGACTCTTGAGAGTCCCTTGAACTGCAGGGAGATCTAACCAGTCCATCCTAAAGGAAATCAGTCCTGAATATTCATTGGAAAGACTGATGCTGAAGCTAAAGTTCTAATACCTTGGTACCTGATGTGAAGAGCTGACACATTGGAAAAGACTCTGAGGCTGGGAAAGATTGAAGGCAGGAGGAGAAGGGAACGACAGAGGATGAGATGGTTGGATGGCATCACCGACTCAATGGACGTAAGTTTGAGTAAACTCTGGGAGTTGGTGATGGATAGGGAGGCCTGGTGTGCTGCAGTCCATGGGGTCACAAAGAGTCGGATACAACTGAGATACTGAACTGATGATGAACTGATTTCTTCCCTGCTTCCCCTGGAATCCCCCCAGGATTCCCTTCAACAGTTGACACCCCTCCCCTCTGGAACAATCCTGTCACCTTGCATCTGTGAACCCGTTTTCAAATCAATGACCTGCTAATTCTCCCATAGCAGTGAGAACAAAAGACAAATGAACATTGCAGTACATTATTTTGACATACGAATAAGAAGGCGATTGAAAGAAGTGAAAGCGTCAGTCAGCCAGGACTCAGGACTGAGCACGCACACGCACGTGGAGACCATCCCGGATATGGGAGGTCCTTGAAATGCCTTGCTTAGTTACTCAGTTGAGTCCAACTCTTTTACTCCATGGACTGTAGCCCACCAGGCTCCCCTGTCCATGGGATTTCCCAGGCAAGAATACTGGAATGGGTTGCCAGTTCCCTCTCCAGGGGATCTTCCAGACACAAGGATCAAACCTACAACTCTCTCCTGAATTGGCAGGCGGATTTTTTACCAGAGTCACCTGGGAAGCCCTACAGGTAACCTAAAGAATGAGGAAGTTGGAACCAGGAACTAAGAGAGAAATGCACTCCAGGCAGAGGGCGCTGTATATGCACAGCCTCCTCCTTGAGGGGTCCTGGAGTGCTGGTGGTGAGAGACAAGAATAAGGGGTAAGGTGGGCTGTGAAGGAATGGATTCTGAATCTGAGGGCAATGGGAAGCCAGTGGCGGGGGGCGGGGGGCTTTAAGCAAGGGAGATACTGCACCAGATTTGCTTTAGAAAGATCATTCCAGTGTTGCGTGGAGAGTGGGTTGCAGGGGACAACACTGGGGTAGGGAGATAGAGGAGGACAGATGATGGCGTTAAATTAATTCAACAAGGAGGTCATTAGACTGAGGGGGCTCTAATGCTACATCGTCTACAGAAAGTGAAAGTGAAAGCCACTCAGTTGTATCCAACTCTTTGTGACCCCATGGACTATATAGTCCATGGAATTCTCCAGGCCAGAATACTGGAGTGGGTAGCCTTTCCCTTCTCCAGGGGATCTTCCCAACCCAGGTCTCCCACATTGCAAGTGGATTCTTTACCAGTTGAGCCACAAGGGAAGCCCACATCATCTATGGAAGCAAAGCCAAATCTAAGCCTGTGAATACATCAAGGTTATGAAAGCAGAACCTAAGGACAAACAGCCAACTACATTTAAAATTATAGCCAATCGATACTTTCCTTACAGTTTTTCTCTATAACAGCTTTTCTTCAACACCTATCAGCAGAGCACTTCTAACTGCTTCCAGTTTGGCATGGCCTTATTTGAATATATTTTTACTGAAATAAATTCCCTAAAAATTTAGTATGCCTCAGTTTATCTTTTAACTGTTATGATGTCAGAAGTGGGATCCAAAGGAGATGCCAAATTGCCCCAGGAGCAAACAACCAGGCAGTTACCCACTGAGCCCATTGGGCTCACTGCTTTCTTGTTACCTTTGGAAGTTGTAGGTAAGTTACTTTCCTATTTGAGCTTTGCAGTTTTTGTGTTTGAAAGAACTCTCTGAATTTATTTGAGGATTTCTTTCTCTGGACTCGTCCTGGGGATCAGCTGACTTAAAAGGAACTGGACTGGGGGAGTCTTCCCTGGTAGTCCAGTGGTTAAGATTCCTTGCTTCCACTGCAAGGGGCACAAGTTTGATCCCTGGTTGGAGAACTAAGATTCTGCATGCTACATGTCATGGACAAAACATAAAAGAAAAAAAAGAGAGAGAGAGAGAACAAAAATTTTCCTTGAGTCCAAAAAATCTTGGATTCCTCCACCTGCGGTCCTGGCTAACTATATGTATAAAATTATGGGCCCTGTATTATCTTATCAAAGACAACCTTGAATTACAGTGGCTATAGCTGGAAATTTTTAACCTAGATAAGCATATCTTTACAAGGTGCTCCAGAGAAAAAAGAGTTCCAAATCTCCCCCAAAACAGTGTGGTACATTTTTTTTTTTTTTACTGGTATTCAGAAGCTTCTTAGAAATGAAAGGAATCAAAATTACCTTTTTAAAAGGTTCTTTACAATACACAATTGAAAACTTTAAGCAACAAGTTGATGGTGAATCTAAAAAGAAGTGCATACTGCTTGACTTGACTCCAACTGTTCCTTCTGGTATCCCTCCCCTTCCTAAATTTCCTGAACCTACTAATCCCTTTCCTCAATTGCCTTCTATTTTCTAAATATATTTATTTATTAGACGGCTTCCCTGGTGGCTCAGTGGTAAAAAATCCACCTGCCAACACAGGAGATGGTCTGGAAGATTCCTGGAGAATGAAATGGCAACGCACTTCAGTATTCTTGCCTGGGAAATCCCATGGACAGCAGAGTCTTGTGGGCTATAGTCCATGGGGTCACAAAAAGACTCAGACACAATTTAGAGACTAAACAACATCAGCATCAATACCTTGCAGGGAATGGTCCAGGATTATGACACATTTATGCCCAGTAGTCTATAGCCTCCTTGGGAGCAAGGGCTGTGTCTATCTTTTGGGCTTCCCAGGTGGCCCAGCGGTAAAGAATCTGCCTGCCAAACAGGAGATGTGGGCTTGATTCTTGGGTTGGGAAAATCCCCTGGAGGAGGGCATGGCAACCCACTCCAGTATTCTTGGCTGGAGAATTCCATGGACAGAGGAGCAGGGTAGGTTGCAGTTCATGGGGTCGCAAAGAGTTAGACGTAACTGAGCACACATGCATATATTTATTTGGTGCGCCAGGCCTTAGTTGCGGCACATGGGATCTTTAGTTGTGGCATGGAGGATCTAGTTCCCTGACCAAGGTTTGAACTCAGGCCCCCTGCATTGGGAGCATGGAGTTTTAACCACTGGATCACCAGGGAAGTCCCTCAGTGGTCTTTTTTTTTTAAAATAACTTTATTTATTTTTGGCTGTGCTGGGTCTTTGCTGCTGCGCGGGCTTTTCCCTAGCTGCGGGGGCTGCTCTCTAGTTGCGGTGCATGGACTTCTCATTGCGGTAGTTTCTCCTGCTGTGGAGCACAGGGTCTAGCGTGCGTGGACGTCAGGACTTGCAGCTCTCAGGCTCTACAGCATAGGCTCAGTAGTTATGGTGCATGGGCTTAGTTGCTCTTGGTCAAGTGGGATCTTTCCAGATCAAGGATCAAACCTGTGTCTCCTGTGTTGGCAGGTGGATTCTTTACTGCTGAGCCACCATGAAGGTCCCCTCAATTACCTTTTAAATTGAGGCCCTTTGCTAAGCCTGGAATACCAAATGTAACCATCTTTTCTCCTGGTCGAAGGCTGAATCCGGGCCATCATCAAAGTTCTCGAGACCCTCAAGAGAATCCTCAAATTTTTTTATGAGGAATTTAGAAGTCTAACTAGAGCCTACCATATGGGGCTCCTGGACATCTGCCAGTTTATTTAAATGAATCAGGATGTGGCAATGTCCCAAAACGGATGACTGAAGCCAAATGGTAAGATCCTGAGACTGATGATAAAGACCTACATAGAAACTGTGATTTGCCACAGATGGCCTGAAAGGCACTAGAAAAATAGCTGAAGACCTACTTGAAAGTATGGATAAGGCATTTCCCAGAGAGACTGACTAGTCTATCAATCTTGCAAACAAACAAGAAAAGAATGAAGCAGTCTCAGATTATAAGACAAAAATTGGAAACCCTGTGTGTGAAACATTCTTCATTAAACGCAGGTTCAGAAAACACTCTTACTTCCTTATTCATTAGGAAGCTCTGGCTGAACCAAGTAGCCTAGTTAAGAGACACGAGCGGGGCTGGGAAGCTACCTTTCTTGCTGAATTAATAGACCTAGCTAAGCATTTTGAAAAAACCTTGGAGAAAGATAAAATTCAAAAAGCCAACCAATTTATGGTCCTGAAGTTATAACAGCTCCAAGGGCCAAGGGGACCTCCACAAACACATTTCAAGCCAGAACCTAGAGATCCCCCATTCAGGAACACTCTGCTCTGAAGTGTCTGCCTTCACTGTACACTGGGGCACTGAAAAAAGCAATGCCCCCTGCAGAACCCACTGTTTCACAGACCTCCATTTATTAATCCGGACGGCTTTTCTAGTGGGGGAATTAAAAAACTTTGATTACTGAAGTAGTAATAAACACTGATGGGGCTCTGAGGGGTCCTCCTGTAAGTTGCTCCCCAGGATTCCTCTAAATGAGCAAATGGAACCTAAGATAAACAGTGGAGAATACTGCACAGTATTGGGGTTTACCATTGCCACTTTATCGCTATTAAAACTTCCTTTCATAAAACAGCAGCTCCCTTGGAGTAAAGAGAATATTTCCATATTGGGGGTTTCTAACCAAGTGCAAAGGGTATTTGTGTCTAACCTAAATTGAACCAGATGACATTTTTGGGAAACCATACTTTCCTTCTGAGTGACATGGCCCCCATAAGCCTGTTAGGATGAGGTTTGCTTTCTAAAAATGAAGAGTTATATAAAATTTAACTCAGAAGGTTAAATGATCTTAGAATTTTCTGATCCCCCTGAACCTGAGGTGTCTTGCTCTCTGTAAGCAAGAACTGATGCAACTGAGACTCTAAAGTATGAAAACCCTTAACTCTCAGAAGTGCCTGAATGACTGTATGCTTCTTCCTCAAGTGACACAGGCAAAATGAAGAGCACTGAATCAATAAAAAAATCCAAACAGAACATTCCAAACTCCTGCCTAAATTGCCTCACTATCTGCTAAAACCAGAAGCTATCCTAGGGCTCTCACCAAATACAGACTTAATTAAGGAAGAACTTACAATTCCATGCAGTAGTCTCTGTAACACTCTGATCTTGCTCATCAGAAAACCAAATGGATGAGGCTGGAGATCTGTCCAGGGTCTGCATGCAATTAATAAAATTATGATGCCAAGTTTCCATGTCATTCCAAATCCCAAGACCTTGTTATCTAATGTACCTACACGCTCAAAATGGTTCACAGAAGTGGATCTTAGCTCTGCTTTATTTAGTATTCCAGTTGACAAGGATAATCAATATTTGCCTGTCTTCACTCGGAAAAAAACAACACCATACCTGGACTGTAATACCACAAAGATTCACTGGAGCTCCATCTTATTTTTCACAGGTTTTACATCAAGACTTGGCCATCTTTCAATTCCTTAAGAACTCTACACTCATTCACTATGTAGATAACTTATTGCTATGTTCCACTACAAAGGAGAACTCAGAAATAGATTTGATTTATCTGTTACAATAATTAGCTTGTAAAGGCCCTAAGACCTCAAGGAAAATCTCCGATTCTCAAAGGAAGTGTTCTACTACCTAGAACACAACTAGAGTGCAGAAGGCATTTCCTTTTCACTTGAAAAAAGAGAGACTATCCACAACTTGCCCAGACCAATGACTAAACAACAAATAAGAGTTTCCTAGGATTTGCAGGATATTGTAGATCTTGGGTTCCAAATTTTTGTCTGATCACCAAGTCCCCTGTATGAGCTTGCAAGGATCTCAATGCCAGAACTTAACACTGGGAAGATAATCATGAGCAAGTTCGTCACAAACTAAAATTAGCCGTGCAATGAACTCCAGCCCTAGGGCCCCCAAACCTTTCATCTTATTTGTCCATGAGTGATAACCAGGATCCAGAAACTCTAACTCAAGAACATGGAGGAAAACAGAGTTATTGTTTCCTGTAACTTACAGTTAGACCCAGTAGCCAGAGCATATTCAAACTGTTTGAAAGCAGCAGCCATAGCAGCTATATTAGTGGAAGACTTAGGTGAGTTGGTATTAGCATATGACTTATACTTTCAAGTACCTCATGCTCTTCAGTCTATTAAACTCCCATCAGACTCAACAGTTTTCAGCAAGCAGACTCACATGAGGCCCTTCTCCTTTCACTATCTAAGCATCTTGAGCACTGCAACTTTCTCAGCTCTGCCGCCCTTGCAGATGATGGTACAGACCATCGTAACTTATAGACATGGTGGTGTGGTTATTGACCCCTTGCATTGACATACAGGATACATTATTAAAAAACCAAGATTTGATACTTGTCGCTGGGTCCGATGCTAGGAATGCAGAGGGGGAAAATCAAGCAGGATATGCCATGACAGCTCAATAGGATTTACAGCAAAGGGGAAGCCTTTCCCAATTTAAGTCTGTTCAACCAGCAGAACTATATGCTCTCACTTGGAGTTGTCAGTTATCCAAAGGAAAATCAGTAAACCTTTATACCAACAGCAAATATGCCTTTGGGGTGGTGCATGACTGGTTTATTATGGAAACAGGTTCCTCACTACTAGTAGAAGGCTGATGAAAAATGCACCCCTTATAAATGAAACTGCTCTCTATCATTCTATTGTGTACATGAATTGCAACTATTAAAACTGAAGCTCATACTAGAAAGACAGAACATGATTATCAGGCAAATGCTGTGGCAGACTTCCATGCTAAACCAGCCAGTGCTAAAACTGTACCAAGACACAACCTGAATGAACTCTGTAAAATCGACTCTAACCAAATTATTTATGATAATTTATATAAAAGACAAAATCAGGCATCTGAGCTAGAGCAACAATTTTGGGACCAACAAGGGTGCAAATCTGACATTACACGAGAATTTACTGAGGGCCTGGACAGTTGCTTCATTCTTCCTGAATCCTTGAAAATGCCATTACTAAAAGCCCTACATTCTGCATCTCATCATGGCACAGACAAAATGATCCGAATTATGAAAAAGAATTGGTGGAATGACTACTCCAAGGTTCAGTTCAGTTCAGTTCAGTCGCTCAGTCGTGTCCGACTCTCCACGACCCCATGAATCACAGCACGCCAGGCCTCCCTGTCCATCACCAACTCCCAGAGTACACTCAAACTCATGTCCACAGAGTCGGTGATGCCATCCAGCCATCTCATTCTCTGTCGTCCCCTTCTCCTCCCGCCCCCAACATTTCCCAGCATCAGAGTCTTTTCCAGTGAGTCAACTCGTCGCATGAGGTGGCCAAAGTATTGGAGTTTCAGCTTTAGCATCAGTCCCTCCAATGAACATCCAGGACTGATCTCCTTTGGAATAGACTGGTTGGATCTCCTTGCAGTATAAGGGACTCTCAAGAGTCTTCTCCAACACCACAGTTCAAAAGCATCGATTCTTCGGCGATCAGCTTTCTTCACAGTCCAACTCTCACAGCCATACATGACCAAGGGAAAAACCATTGCCTTGACTAGACGGACCTTGGTTGGCAAAGTAATGTCTCTGCTTTTTAATATACTATCAAGGTTGGTCATAACTTTCCTTCCAAGGAGCTGGAGCGGCTGTGAAGAGATTTTCCACAACCAAGGTAAGAGAAACCCAAATAAGACGGTAGGTATTGCTAGGGGGCATCAGAGGGCAGACACACTGAAATCATAATCACTCCAAGGTTACAAATCTGGTTAACCACCAATGTCTGATTTGTCAAATCCATGATCCTGGCAAGACTATTAAGGTATTAGATGGGGCATTCCTATCATCTACTGAGCAGGCCATTTGAACACTTACAAATGGATTTAATTCAATTGCCTCTCTCAACGCGTTATCAATTGTTGTTCAGTTGCTAAGTCATGTCCGATTCTTTGCGACCCCACAGATTGAGCATTCCAGGCTCCTCTGTCCTTTGCTATTTCCTGGAGTTTGCTCACATTTGTGTCCATTGAGTCGGTGATGCTGTCTAACCCTCTCCTCTGCCATCCCCTTCTCCTTTTGACTTCACTATTTCCCAGCATGAGAATCTTTTCCAATGAGTCGGCTCTTCACATCCAGTGGCCAAAGTACGGGAGCTTCAACTTTAGCATCGGTCCTTCCAATGAATATTTAGGACTGATTTCCTTTAGGATTGACTGGTTTGATCTTCCTGCTATCCAAGGGACTCTCAGGAGTCTTCTTCAGCACAATTCGAAAGCATCAATTCTTTGGCACTCAGCCTTCTTTATGTTCCTGCTCTCACATTCATGCATGACTGCTGGAAAGACCATAGCTTTGACTATATGGACAGTTATCAATATGTTCTTGTAATTGCTTGTATGTTCTCAAGATGGATTGAAGCCTTCCTATGCAGAAAAGCTGATGCCACCACTGTAGGTGAGAAACTTTTAGAAAATATATTTTCTTCATGGGGCTTCCCCAGAGAAATCTCCAATGAGAGGGGAACTCATTTCATTGGACAAATAATTAAGCAAATAAAGCACTGCTGACTCAAAGGCATTATCATTGTCCTTAGTGACCTGGTGAAGTTGAACAAATAAACTGTATCTTAAAACTAAAGCTAAAAAAAAAACAAAACAACCTAAAGCTAGCTAGGGCTTTGCTGGTGGTCCAGTGGTTGAGAATTTGCCGTGCAATGCAGGGGACAAGGGTTCAATCCCTAGTCAGGGAACTAAGATCCCACACGCTGGGGAGCAATTAAACCCCTCAGCCACAACTAGAGAGTCTGGGTGCTGTAACAAAAAGATCCCATGTGCTGCAACTAAGCCCCAACACAGCTAAATAAATAAAATAAATATTAAAAAAATACTAAAGCTAGCTAAATTAACAGAATCAATTGGACTGCCCTTGCCTAGAATTCCAGTATTGGAGATAAAGAACTTGATCTGTGATCTTGGGAGAGCTATCTACCACCTCAAGATGTCATTTGCCTCTGGGGAGGAATCTTCTGGGCATGGCAATTAGATCAACACCTATGGGAAAGGATAAAGGAATGCATTATGAAATAGTAAAGCGAAGACTGATACCCTTGATGATAGAATCACATCTGTCTCCTGGACTCAAATTCTGATATGATTCAGTATTGTAAAGCTTTAACGCAAATTTCCACCAGGTAAAAGAAGCTTTCCATGACTTTTCTACAGATGGTTGAGGCTTCTACATTTTAGAACCTGGAGGGTGGGTATTCTGGAAACATCTGAAGACTGCCCTTGAACCTCGTTAGAAGAGACCATCTATATTCGCCTCACTACCCAGATAGTAGTCAAACTTCAAAGACTCGAACACTAGGTCCACATCTCCCAGTTGTAAAGTGGTCTTCCAGAGTCTTGAAACTACATCCTAGCCAGAGATCAAAAGCTAAAATTGACCAGGGAGATCCCTCCCCAGAAGCAAATGACATTTTGAGGTAAACAGCTCTCTCTAGATTACAGATCAAAATCTATATCTCCAATATGAGGTCTTTATCTCTTTTGCCTATTTGCTGTCTGCTTTCTCTTTGCTAATGCATGGGAAGATAACACTATAATTAGGATTTCACCAACAATAGCTACTGCAGGAAACTGAACTAACTGCTGGATTCTTCATGTTAAACCAAAATCAGCCCATGAAGGGAGAGACCCTTCAGTTTACCCTATAAGTAATTTCACTGGAATTCCAAATGCCACTGTGTACCTAACTTGTTCCACAGGTCCTTTTTATAAAGTTAAAATACTAATTCCACATATCCCTGTTTCTTGCCACAATTTAACCCAATCCTGGAATGGAAAATGAGATTCACTGAATATATATATAAAAGACACTGCAAAACAGTCAATGTAAATAAAATCATTTGTGTAAGTTTCTGATGGGCCTATACATTTACGTGGTCTTTTACTACGCTGGGTCTTGGTAAAATAATGCTAACCAACCAATGAGTCCACAAATGATAATACTTACGAAGCAGTCCTAGGTATTCTTCCTGACTTTGTGTGCAGAAGTTTTGGTATTAGCCCTCATGCTTGAGCAGCTCATTGTCTTGACAGCTGGAGAATGAAACGGCACCATGCTCTTGCTGCATTTACTGTTTCATTATCCCTTTATAATACCTCAGAAACTCAACATTGGCCCACTCCCTTGAATTTATACTACAGATGAAAAAGAAGTTTGTCAGCAGATGTTAATATCTCCAGATGGGGATCATTTGGACAGTCCCTTCTTCCACGGCTCAGAGTTAGTACAAACAAACATATGATTAGAGGCTTATCTTTAACTCTGGCTGTGATAGCTGAGCCTACCACCGCTAAGGACTTGGTTGCACAATAAAAGTACCTGGGCTCTCTAGCTAAGGTGATTTCAGATAGTAAGAACTATTTTAGATTATCTGTTGACTGAACAAAGGGTCTGCGCCATAGCTAATACCTCCCGCTCTACCTGAATTAACACCTCTGGTATTGTAAAAACTTAAATATAAGAAATTAACAAACAAGCTACTTGGTTAAAATGGATTGGTACCACATCAGGTACATTCTTTGATTTATTTGATACTGGGTTCATGGGGTCCTGCCTAAGAAGTATACCTCAGTCTTTTGGTATTAACCCCAGTAGTCATCGTTATTTGTAGAAGGGAATGGCAATCCACTCCAGTATTCTTGCCTGGAGAATGCCGTGGACAGAGGAACCTTGCAGGCTACAGTCCATGGGGTCACAGAGAGTTGGACACGACTGGTTGATGCACGCACACATAGACACAGTCAAGTCTCTCTGGTGGGCTATGTTGTGTTAAAGATCTCAAATGCACATTTGCAACCAACAGCAGCAAATCAGATGGTCTCACTGAGCTTGGAGAAACAGAAACAAGATATACAATGGGATAAACAGCAAAGGCAATTCACCTATGGATCTGGCATCATTACCTGATAAGAGTAATTTAACTCTCATAGTGACTGAGATTGGGGCTAACAGCAAACTCTTGTTCATCCTCTGAATGACCAAAAGGGGGAATTGTTAAACAAGGAGGCCATTGGACTGAGGTGGCTCCAATGTCTCAGCACCTATGCAAGCAAACCAAAATATAAACCTGTAAATACCTCAAGGTTATGTAAACAAAACCTAACAACCAATCATTAATAGACAACTCGCGTTTCAACTAGAGTCAATCAATAATTTCTTTACTTTGCTTCCACCTTTTCCCTATAAAAGTTTTCCCCAGTTCCCATCTATGGAGTGCTTCTAACCACTTCCACTTGATGATGACCAATTCAAATGGATTTTTGCTCAAATAAATTTCTAAAATTTTAATACGCCTCAGTATCTTTTAACAATGGACTGTGCAATGGGTTTGGTCAGTAGGGAAAAAAAGCTTAGGAGTTAGAATCTAAAAGCATTTGTGTGATCGAATGTTGGGGACAATTGACATTCCCCAACATTATAAAACCGGTAGGACCTCTCCCCCTCAAAGGATGTGAATGTCCCAATAGTTCAAGTGGCAGCTTCTCGGTATCTCTGCACTGCCGTCAGCTTTGCACACTGGGTGAGTCCTCAATTATAGAGAAAATGACATTGGAGGGCTGTTGTTTCATAGAACTTCTTGAAAGCCACATACAAGTAATAGCAATTGGGTATACACCACAGGAGTAAGTGGAGAGATAGTCAGAAAAGTGTCTCTTTCCCTAAGAGTTGGGCGATATAACCTGATGAGATATAATGACTTTTTTAGTGAACAGTTAAGGAGAAGAAAGAAAATAGATAAATAGAAAGGAGGAAGCATGTACAATGGGCAGAGAGTGCTGAGTGCCCAAGGGGTAGAGTTGCCCACCTGCCCACAAGTCAGCCCCAGAAGCCTCCGGGCAGCTCCAGCTCCTCCTACTCTTCCCATTTGTCTCGTAATAATATTTTATTGAATAACTTAATCCTTCTGCGTCTTACTTTTATTACTTTTATACACATAGCTCTACCTCATTCATTTTTACTGCCACATAATATTTATAGCATGAACATTCTCTGGCTTATTTAACTCTTTTCCTACTAACGGACAGTTAGATAATTCCCGAGTTGTCATTACCTGCCACGCTGCAAGGAACACACTTTATTCACGATTCCTGTATATGTACGTTTCTCTAGTATACAACTGCTGGATCAGAGGGTATGGGCATTTTGCAAAAAAAACTTTGGGACAATTTTAGATTTACAGAAAAGTTGTAAGAGTACTGACAGTCCCCATATATCCTTCACCCAGTTTCCTCTAATGCTGTTATCTTACATTATCATGGTACACGGGTCAAGACTAAGAAACCCAACATTTGCATATTACTGTGAACTAAACTCCAGGCTTTAGTTGGATTTCTTTTTTTTTAATGTTTATTTATGTGGCTGCACCAGGTCTTAGCTGTAGCACTCAGGATCTTTTTAGTTGTGGCATGCAGGCTCTTCAGTTGGGGCATGCAAACTGTTAGTTGCAGCATGTGGGATCTAGTCCCCTGACTAGGGATGGAACCTGGGTCCCTTGCATTGGGAGTGTGGAGTCTTAGCCACTGGACCACCAGGGAGGTCCCAATTTGGATTCCATTAGTTGTATTATCTTCTCAGGCTGCCACAACAGAATATCATAGATTTAGGTGACTTAAGGTCATGTATGGATATGAGAGTTGGACTGTGAAGAAAGCTGATCACCGAAGAATTGATGCTTTTGAACTGTGGTGCTGGAGAAGACTCTTGAGAGTCCCTTGGACTGCAAGGAGATCCAACCATAAGGGAGATCAGTCCTGGGTGTTCATTGGAAGGACTGATGCTAAAGCTGAAACTCCAATACTTTGGCCACCTCATGCGACGAGTTGACTCACTGGAAAAGACTCTGATGCTGGGAGGGATTGGGGGTGGGAGGAGACAGGGACGACAGAGAACGAGATGGCTCGATGGACATGAGTTTGAGTGAGCTCTGGGAGTTGGTGATGGACAGGGAGGCCTGGCGTGCTGTGATTCATGGGGTCGCAAAGAGTCGGACATGACTGAGCGAATGAATTGAACTGAACTGAAAGCAATGTAAATTTATTTTCTCACAGTTCTGAGGGCTGGAAATCCAAGATCAGGGTTGGTGTTTGGTGAGGTCTCTCTCCTTGGCTTGCAGACAGCCACCTTCTCACTGTGTCCTCACACGGCTGTTCTTCTGTGCACACCTGCACGGGGAGAGTGAGCGAGTGCTTTGGTGTCTCTTGCTCTTAGAGGACACGAGTGCTATGGGATTAGGACTCCATCCTTATGACCTCGTTTAACCTTAATTACCTCTCTCAAGGTTGTATCCACACAGTCACATTGGAGGTTAGGTCTTCAACATATGAATTTAGGAGGGGACACAATTCAGTCTATAGTGCTGGCTTTTCCACTAATGTCCTTTACCTGTTCCAGCATCTGATCCAGGATACCACATTGCCTTTGGGAGTATGTGCATTTTTAGATTTATTAATAAATCAATTTGGCCAAATTGCTTTCCAAAGTGGCCCTACTAGTTGACACATTCTCAGCTGGGTGTCCCCCTTTCTTTATATGCTTCCCATTTCTGATAGTATCAAACTTTAAAATATTTGCCAATCAGATAGGTGGCTAATAGTATCTTGTTGCTTATTTATTTTTTTTGCTACACTGCACAGTATGTGGAACTTCCACAACCAAGGATCAAACCTGTGCCCCCTGCAGGTGGAAGTGCAGAGTCTCAATCATTGGACCGCCAGGGACGTCCTTTTGCTGTTTAATCAGAAATTCCCTGAACACGAGTAAAGTCAAGCTACTCTTAGCTGGCCACCTGTCATTCCTCGACTGTGAATTGCCTATTCTTAACCTTTGAGCCTTTTTTTTTTCTTCTTTAAACTGTATGATGAGTTTTTCTTACTGAATTGTAAGAAAATTCTACTTTTGTGAGGGGAGGGGTTATGTCTTACAGTCACTGCTGGCACATCATAGGTGCTTTTTGTTCTAAGAACCAGAAACTAATTTAAGGAAATGAAAAATGTGTCCCAGGAAACCCAAGTGGGAAAGTAATGAGGCTTCTTCAGGGTCGGAAATGGGAAGGGTTCATGGTCTCTTCCCCCCTTTCCACAGTTGAGGTCTCCTCACTCTGCTCCTCAGAGTGTGAGAGGGCTGGTCCTGATCAATGCATCCTCTGACATCATCCAGCTGCCTGGAAATCCTGAAAAGTGTTAGAAGAGAGAAACTGATTGGCCTCGCATGGGTCAGGGTGACACTTCTGCTGGACTGCTACTTCTAGGCTCTTAAGCTGGAATGTGTGGAGGAAAGATGGCTGCTGGGAGCTCCCACTCTAGGTGGGGAGGGGTGAGCTGTGCAGATAGCCATTGGAGAGCCAGCTCCAGCAGGACTGATGGATAGAATGGGAGACATGACCCCTGCATGTGCCTCGCCCCCCAAATGTACCTCATCCTTGTCTTGCTAGTAGCGGGAATGACAATGTATTCTCAACATGAGTGACTAGACATCTGTCACTTCTGTTGTTCAGCATCCCTTCTTTTGTTAACTTCATATGGTTTTTCTTTACAACATCTGCCCATCTCAGCGCACATGCTGATTCCTCTGGGAATGGGAGTCTGATTTCAGGCATAGGGGAATGGCACATCCCATGTGCCACAGTGATTGGTTGAGGGATAATCATGTGATTAAGCACGTGATCCACTTCAGGCCAATGAGAGTTAGACCTGGGATTTTGTTCACACTGCTGGAGAAAGGGAGCTCTTTTTCTTTTCTGAGGGCCTTGGCCGTGGTGAAGTCATACATCTGCAGCTGCTCAGGGTCATTTGAAAGAGCTGTCTGAAAGGGAACCAATAAAGGGGGAAGCAGGGTAAAAGCAAAAAGACACAGACAAACACTAAGATCATGGTGACACTGCTGAGCCTTGGGTCAAGTCATATCTGAAGGTATCTCTTCTGTAGTTGTCAGTCCCATGAACAAATACACGCTTCCCCTCCTTAAAAAAAATACTGATCCAATTTGTGTTTTCCAACATTTACCCCCGCAAGGTGTGCTGACTTATCCTGAGACAGAATTAATGAAACAGGTAGCATTTCACATCCCCCTCCAGCGCCCCTGTGTGCAGGGCAGACAGCACCGTGACATGCCGGGAGGCTGCTTAAATCTTTGGCTTCTTCTCCATCAGCCCTGCAGCTGCTGCCTTTCTGTGGCTGGTGTGGATGTCTCCGGCTGTACCCAGCCTCTCTCTCTTCACTTTCTCCTCCCTTGTATTCTCAGGGCTGCCTCTTGACTGCCCAGTGGTACTCTCCAAATCTCGGCGACAAACTCAAGGACTCACGGGAAGGCACCCCAGGCTCTTGTCCCTGCTCTTTCCATTTCTTCTTCTGCCTTGTTAAACTTTCCTTCATCCTAGATCTTCCTTGCCCCTGTTTCTCATCCTGGCAACACCTCCTGGTCTTTCAAGACTTCGCTCAAGCCATACCTTGCCTAAAATCTTCCCTAGTTGGTTGCGGACCTCTTCCTTGGCACTTGTCACCCTGTTATTGTATCAAGACTGGCTAGCCTTTGGGCAGTGGGAACGCAGTGCCCAGAGTCCTCAATAATCTTAGAGGGTCATGAGAATGTTTTAACTTATTTAAAAATCAGAAGAAAAAAAGCACTTTAAGGGTCAAAGAAAACGTTCACATCAGAAAAAAATTTGTTGGGCCCATAAAAATCCATTAAATCATTTTAAAAATTTTCTTTAGAAGATTCCCATGGAGGCAAAGGCTTCCCAGGTGGTGGTGCTGCTGCTGCTGCTAAGTCGCTTCAGTCGTGTCCGACTCTGTATGACCCCATAGACGGCAGCCCACCAGGTTCCGCCATCCCTGGGATTCTCCAGGCAAGAACACTGGAGTGGGTTGCCATTTCCTTCTCCAATGTGTGAAAGTGAAAAGTGAAAGTGAAGTCGCTCAGTCGTGTCGGACTAGTATCAACCCCATGGACTGCAGCCTACCAGGCTCCTCTGTCCATGGCATTTTCCAGGCAAGAGTACTGGAGTGGCATTTTCCAGGCAAGAGTACTGGAGTGGCTTGCCATTGCCTTCTCCGCAGGCGGTGCTAGTGGTAAAGAAATCTGCCTGCCAATGTAGAAGACACAAGAGATGCAGGTTCAATCTCTGGGTCAGGAAAATCCCCTGGAGATGGAAATGGCAAACCACTCCAGTATTTTTGCCTGGAAAATTCCATGCACAGAGGAGCCTGGTGGGTTGTAGTCCATGGGGTTGCAAAGAATCAAACACGACTGAACACTCATATGCACACACTCGGAGACAAAAGTTCCCAGGACCCAACAAGAGTCATAATGTGATCCAGATTGCAATGTCTTCCCAGAGTAGACCCAGTAGACTGTGAGCTCCTAGGAAGTGGGGAACAGAACGTTCCAGGGCTGTGTTATGTAATATTAAAACCTCTGTATCCCTAGTCTGGTGTTTGGTACGCAGGACAGGCTCAGTCAATGCTTTCTGAATAAGTGGATAAGCAGATGAACGAATGGCCTTGAGTGAGACTCTAGATTCTGAGTCTCCGTTTCTTCATCTACAAAGCAAAGCTTCTTCGTGGATTTCTGTGAGGATTAAATGTGGGTGGAAGATGGCTTGGAACCATGGACTTGGAGCTGGTCCTGAAGCTGTGCTCACAAATGGGAGCAAGGAGAGGAGCCAGGGGTTGTTAAAAATGCCTCTAGGTGGTGACCATACCTTTTTGTTGATAACAAATAAGATTATCCTATTTACACTCGGAGAAAAAGAACCAGAAGGACATTTACCAAAAGTGTCTCACAGTGGTCAGCCCTGAGCATGGGTTATCTTCGTAATTTAAAAAAAAAAACAAAAACATACTTGGAGGACTTCCCTCCTGGTCCATTGGCTAAGACTCTGTGCTTCCAATGCAAGGGGTGGGGGTTCGATCCCTGGTCGGGGAACTAGATCCCACGTTCTGCAACTAAGACCTGGCACAGTCAAATAAATAAACCTTTTTAAAAATATAAAATAAAAACCATATTTAGGAACAGGTGAAGGCCAGGTCTGTGTCTTATTTCACCTTTGTGTCCCTGGCCTGGCAGAGGTGAAGAACGCATGAATGAGGGAATCCCCCATCACATGGCCCCATCTGGCACTACATCAGCATCAGGGCCCCTGCCCTCAAGTAAGTCAGGGGGTGTAGGAAGGCCAGCAGTGCACAGAACAGCCCTGCAGGAGGAAGACTGTGTTCATCCAAGGAGATGTCTGTCGCAGGTCACCATGGGGAATGAGGAAGAGATGGGACATCACCTGTGGTGACAGCCACCTTTTAGACACTACAGAAACTTTAGTTACCAGCCCCTCTTCACAAACATTCAGGAGACGGGCTTCCTGTGCTGAAAGTAATTTAGAATTTCCCATGGCTCCCCAAGAGGCGGAACTGTTTCCTTTTCATAAGCCGTGGGTGCTAAGTCAGCATCAGACTTGTGGGTCTTGCTCGCTGCTGTTCGCCCAGCGCCTAGGGGCATGCTGGCACACAGTAGGTGTGGAGTGAGCAAAGGAATGTGTGTCAAGCGTGACTTTAACGGATTGCTGGGCACGTCCCCAAAGAAGAGAATAAAACCCACCTTGAGATAATAAGACCCTGCACAGCCTCCCGCACCCTGTAATTTGGATCTCTAGGAATCGCCTTTGTTGTGGGCGACCAACCACAGGCAAAGAAAGCACCTGCTCCTCCAGCCGGTCCTCGAGGAAGGACCCCGGGCTGCCGAGCCCCTGGCTGCTTCTCCGGGCCCCTTTCCTCCGCTTCCCGGGACCTGAGGCATCCCGGGGCTCGCAGGCAGGGTCAGCCCCAGCGTTTCCCAGCCGTGGTGGGGCGCGTCCCCAGGTGCCCGACATCTCGCTCGGGGTCAGCGTTCTCTGCCTCCTCGTGCCGGCCAGAGGGTCCAGGGCCGCGTCTGCCACCCCCAGGCCTGCGAGGGTAGGAGCCAGAGACGACCGCGGCGCACCCCCTCTCTCCGCGGCTTCCATCCGGGGGCCCCCTACGCCCCGCGGCGTCGGGCCTCGGCGCGGCCGGCTCTCCGCGGTCTCCTGCGCGCCCCCTCCCTTCGGCCCGGATCTCCGAGGCCGCGGTCCCCGCCCAGGCCAGCTCCGAGGGCGCTCGGCCCGGCCGCCCTCTAGGGCTGAAGCCTGAGCTCTCAGCGCTCCCCGGCGGCTCCCGCGGGAGGGGGCGCGGCCGCCCCCGCGGCTCCACCCTCTCGGCGGGGCCGCGGCCATCTGGGGCCCCTGCCATTCGAGTCCGCTCTGGGGCCCGCGCCGAGCTCGCGCGGGAGGCGGCAGCCCCTGGCAGGGGCCCGGGCCTCCCCACCGGGCGGCCCCCTTTGCCAGCGCGGGTGCGGGAAGCCGGGCGCTGAGATGCCCCGAGGGGGCAGTGGCTGCGAGCCAAGCCTGGGTGGAAGCGCGTCGCAACGGACGCTGCGCTCCTGGCCACCTCGGTGACCCTCCAGGAGCCGGGACCCGAGCCCCGCAGGCGGCGGCGCGGGGCCCCGAGGACGGCGAGATCCGTGCTCCTAACGTGCGCGGCGGGCGCCGGCTGCGGAGCCTCGGTCGGGCTCTCAGCCTCCCGACGCTCCCCCCAGCCCCCCGCGAGCTGGCAGGAGGAAATAGCGCGCGGCCCCTTTAAATTTACCCAGGAGCCCTTAAAGGAGCCCCAGGGGCCCCAGACAGGAATCCCCACCCCGGTCCAGCCCGCGCCGCCGAGCGAGCAGCCAGCCGTCCGTGCTGCCGGCCGCCCTGTGCATGCGCCCCGCGCCCCGGGGCTCCGTGCACCGAGCGCCGCGCGCCGGCCGCCGCCGGCCCCGCGGCCCCGCGCCCTGCCGCCCCGGGGCCCCGCGCCGCAGCGCAGCGCATGGAGCCTGGCGGGGACCACCGGAGCCGGAGCGGCGGCGGCGGCGGCGGCGGCGGCGGCAGGGGCGGCCCCGGGCCAGCAGCGGCCTCGGCGCGGAGCCGACGGCTGCCGCCCGCCGGATCGAGCGGCAGCGCGGAACCCGAGGAGGACGACGGCGGTAAGAGCTGGCTGGGGCCGGCGGCTCGGGCGGGGGCCCAGGCGTGGGGGAGGGGAGGGCTGCGGCTGCGGGCTCCGGGCCCCTCTTCGCCGCCGAACAAAGCGGGGGACGCGGGCAGGGCGGGCGGGGGCGCCACCTGGCGGGCGCGGAGCGTGGCTGCAGCGCCAGCGGCGGAGCCCCCCGCCCAGCTCCCCGGGTTGGCCCGCGGGGCTCGGGCGGATCCCCTCCCCCTTAAAGGGCCCCGCGGCCCCCGCCTCGGAGGCCGAGCTGGAGGGGCCCCGAAGGACCTGGCCTGGCGCCGCGGAGCGCGCGCACTAGGCTGTTGGGACTTGCGTCCCCCGTCCCTTTCTCTTTCAGACTCCCAGGTGGTCTCCCTTAACCAGCTGTCTCTTAAAAAGTCTGCCCAGAGCTTGGGTCCCTTTCCGGGGCTTCCCTCCAGAGGAAGTGAGCTGGGGACTCCGCTGCTTTAAGTTGGGCTGTCTTCTCCTCTGGGGCCTCGCCTAGAGAAGGGCACCCTTTTCCTTTTTCCCCTGTGTTATCTCTGGAAGAGAGCATGGCTTGCGCCTCTTGGGGACCTACCCGTACCTTCCCCAAGGGCGGGCAGTTTTTAAAGAGATGGGCTCGCCCACAATGGATACACTCCCCTTCTGTCCGCGTGTTACCCCTCCCTTCTCAGAAATTTTGCCACAATTTGTCAGCTATAGCGGGACCAGCCAGTCCTCCCCGTTTGCTTTCAAAGGACGCTGTTTCTCTATGCGGGGTCAACGACTTAAGAGCCCTGAAGCTTGCGTCCAGGCTCTGGAGCTTCACCCCTAATCCCGGAGCTCCCCTCCCAGAAATTCCCCGTCCCCTTTTGTTTTTAAAGAATCCCAGCTCCTCCCCTTTTTTCGGCTCTTAAAGGGCTAGTCCACCTTAGACTAACATCCAGCGCTGGAAGGATGCTGAGAGACCAGCTGGCTATCCAGTGCCTTTGCAGACAAAGACACTCAGGCCCAGAGAGCAGACGTCACCTACCAAAGGTCACAGAGCAAGTTAGCATTGAAGCCCGGAGTCAAACCCAGGTTTCCGACTCTGAAACTAGTGCTTTCTTTTTCTTCTATGTACTTAAAACCAAACAAAAACAGGGTGATAGGAGCCCCCTCTGATCCGGCCTTTTGTTTTCCATACGGTGAGATTCTCTGCTGGGAGGATGACCACACCTGTCTATTCAGCCTATTTGGCCAGGAGACCCTTTTCTAAATGAAATACGGTCCAAACTATAGGGAAAGTGGGGGGGACTGCTCAGGGTCTCAGTTTGGCAAAAGGGGACACCACTGGGTTGGTGGCCTCTCCACTGCCTGCCCACTGATTGTTGGGCAGTGGCCAGCTCCCGGCCAGAGCAAAAAATAAATCCCCAGAAAGACTTAATGGATTCTGGTGGGTGGTGGCCACTCCCTGCTGCAGTATCTTCTCTGGTGGCCCTCCTCCCGGCCCCTTCCAGTTATCAGCTCTCCCAGACTCTAGTCCTAAAAACTCCTTTCTCTGTAGGTGCTGACAGCTTTGTCATGGGGTCCCTTAATTTGGGGACCTGACAATGCTTAGTACCCCTTAAAATGGGCTTCTTAGGAGGGTGTATTTGAGGCATTATTGCAGAAAGGGAAAAAGATCATCTTTGGGTGGGGCCCTCTGGGCTGGGGCCTCGGGCGGTGGGTCCTGTGTGCAGACAGATGCCCCCTTTGTTCTCTGGCCCCGCTGCCCGCTCTGCTCTGGCTGTAACTGCCGCAGCAGGCCGCCCCCCTGGCTTTACCCGGACAGTGCTCATCCAGAAGGGGTGCCTTGCAGAGCCTGCTGCCTCCTTGGCCTTCACCTTCATTTTTTGAAAAAAAAATTAGAGCTGTGCCCTGCATCCTTTTGTTCCTGATCCTCTCTTAAAGGGGTCTCACTCTTTGTAAAGGACCAATGTTTTGACTCCCTGCTCTGCCACCTCCCTTTGATTGCTCTTGGAGTCCCTTTCCTGCCCCTGAACAGACCTCTCTCCCACCTCTGTTCTCTTGCAAAATGGAAGCCCTAGATTCTTTCCCTGGAAATCTTAGAGATTGAGAAACTGTCTCCCTTTCCCCCCCTCTTCAGGGCAAGATCTTCAGCTGGAAGGGGGTGCCTTAGGGTCCTGGGGGAGTGCCCCCCTGCCCTCCTCCAGGGCCAGGGGACCAGCATCTTCAGGCAGGAAATACTCAGACCACTGTGAGGCCCGGGCCTCGAGGCCTGGAAAAAGCCGAATTCCTGGCCGTGACCATCGTCGCTACTACCATGACCACTGGCGGCTGGAGTACCTGATGGACTTCAACCCTGCCCGGCATGGCATGGTGTGCATGGTGTGCGGCAGCTCCCTGGCCACTCTCAAGCTCAGCACCATCAAGCGACACATCCGTCAAAAGCACCCTTACTCCCTGCACTGGAGTCCCCGGGAGAAGGAAGTCATCAGCAACAGCTGGGATGCCCACTTGGGGCTGGGGGCCTACGGAGAGGCCGAGGGGCTGGGGGCCCAGGGGCCTGAGGAGGAGGAGGAGGACGACGAGGAGGAGGAGGAGGAAGGGGCTGGCCTCCAGGCTAGCCTGCCCAAGGGCCCAGGTAATGTCCAACTTGGGGAAGCTGGGGCCTGGGTGGTGGATGGGGCCAGCCTGGGCTTCCTAGCCAACTAGCTGGTTTCCTGGAGCAAGCTGCTGCTCCTTTTTGGGGTGAGCTCTGATTATTGGACAGTGGTGGGTGAGGGACTGTGGGACAAGATCTCCAGCATCGCAGACAGTTTTGACATTCTGTAGTTTTAGAAGGATCCAGGGAGTGGAGGCTGGAGAGAGGCCTGGGAGCAGAGGGTACTGGAAAGGTATGACAGTGAAGTCTATGGAAGGGACCTGGTGGGGAGTCAGGTGGGAATGAGGGTTTGGGTGCAGGCAGGTTAGGAGATGAAGGAGTTAAGACTTGAGGAGAGAGGACGGGAAGGGCAAAGGTTAGGCTGAGGGCTCAGAGTGAGGGAGAGGCTTGTGGCTGGAGGTCCTGGCTGTGGTGGGGGGACTCTCCCAGAGGGCCAGCATCTCAGTTCCTTCCCTCCCTCCAACCCTTTCAGGCAAAGCCCCAGCTGGTGGGGGCGGCCGGCGCCAGAGGCGAGGGGGCCCAGGGGCACCCCGGGCTCGGCGTGGGTGCCTCTCTGCCTCCCGGAGGGCTGGGGGCAGCAGGGGGCTGGGTGCCCGGCGGCTGGAGCGGAGGCTGAAGGAGTCCCTGCAGAAGTGGTTCCGGGCAGAGTGTCTCATGGACTATGACCCGCGGGGGAACCGGCTGGTGTGCATGGCCTGTGGCCGGGCACTGCCCAGCTTGCAGCTGGACGACATCCGTGCCCACGTGCTGGAGGTGCATCCCAGCTGCCTGGGGCTCCGCGGCCCCCAGCGCAGGGCCCCCCAGCGTAGCGCCCTGCTGCAGGCCTGGGGTGGCCAGCCGGATGCGCTGTCTGATCTCACCCAGTCCCCACCAGGTGCGAGGCCCCTCCCACGGCCAGGACCCCTTCATATAAGGGCTGCAAAGTGAGGTCTGTGGCCAAAACTGGGAGGGACTCATCTCTCTCCCCCTCCACATAGATACACACACACACACACCCCTCCCCCCACATAGACACCCCCATATACCCCCCCACACGCTCCTCACCCCACATAGACACCCCCATACGCCCCCCCACACGCTCCTAACCCCACAGATACCCACACCTCCCCACCACACACACAGAGGTTCTGGTTAGGGGGGTACTCATCTCCCCATCCCCAACATAGACACACACACACCCCTCTCCCCCCGCCCGCCCCCCCGCCGTCCCCATAGACACGCACACACAGATTCTGGTGGGGCTTCTAGCTTAGGGCTGGGATGAGAAGCAAGGGACCCCCTCTTCGTGGGTAAGGGCAACCCAGCCAGCAAGCTGAGCCCCTCTCCCTCACCCCTTCCCCAACAGACGATGACCTCGTCCCCCAGGACCTGACCAGCAAGAGCCGGGACCCGGCCCCCGCTGCTGGAGCCCCGTCCTCTCAGGATCTCAGCCCCCCAGACGTAAAGGAAGAGGCTGGCTGGGTCCCTGAGAGGGTGCCCGGGCCGGCAGGGGAGGAGGAGCCGGAGGAGGGCGAGAGGGTGGGGGTCCCCGGCCGGTCTGCGCGGGGCCGCGACCCCCGCCGCTCCTGCCCGGAGCGCTGGCGGCTGGAGTACCTCCTGGAGTTGGACGGCGGCCGGCGCGGCCTGGTGTGCCTGGCGTGCGGGGGCGCGCTGGCCTCGCTCAAGATGAGCACCATCAAGCGGCACATCCGCCGGCGCCACCCGGGCTCGGCGCGCCTCGGCGGGCCAGTCGGGGCCCTCATCGCCCAGGAGTGGAGCGAGAAGGCCGCCCACCTACTGGCCCTGGGGCTGCCCTGCCCCGAATCGCCCGGGGACCCCGCCGCCCCCAGCACAGCCGCAGCCTCCGAGGAGGGGGGAGGGCCAGAGGAGGAGCAGCCAGAGCAGGAGGAGGAGGAGTGGTGGGGTGAGCCGGGTCAGAGCAGGTGGAGAGGGAGAGGGACTAGGGGTAGAAGGCGGGTGGGGACAGTGGAAGGTCGAAGGGGAGACGGGAGGCTGAGAGCACCGGAGGGCACTGGTGGGGGGGTCACGGGGCCGGGACGCTCCAGCGCGGTCCTCTGTTCCGTCCTAGGCGACGTCCCGCTCTCCCCCGGGGAACCGTCGGAGCGGCAGGCGGAGGAAGAGGAGGACGACGAGGACGGCCCGGATCCCGGGGCGCTCGCCTTCCCGCCGCCGCCGCCGCCGCCGCCGCCGCCGCCGCCGCCCCCGCCCCGCAGCCGAGAGCAGCGGCGGAACTACCAGCCGCGCTGGCGGGGCGAATACCTGATGGACTACGACGGCAGCCGGCGCGGCCTGGTGTGCATGGTGTGCGGGGGCGCGCTGGCCACGCTCAAGGTCAGCACCATCAAGCGGCACATCCTGCAGGTGCACCCCTTCTCCATGGACTTCACGCCCGAGGAGCGCCAGACCATCCTGGAGGCCTACGAGGAGGCGGCGCTGCGATGCTACGGTCACGAGGGCTTCGGGCCGCCCGCCCCGGCGGCGCCGCGCGATGGCGGCGCGGACCTCAAGGCGGGCGCCGTGTGTCGGGCGTAGATCATCCGAGGGGGAGGGCGGCGGTGTCGGGCCGGCGCCCCCGGCTCCCCGCGGCCCTGGCCGCTGCCCACCCCCGCTGGCCGGGCAGGGCGGAGACTCTCGGGACTGGGGTCGGGTGGCGGGTTCAAGCTAGTGCGGGCGCCGCGGGAAGCGCGCTCTCCCCATCGGACCCGGAGCCGGGCCCTCGCCGCTCCAGGCCGTAAGTTCCTGGGAAGACTCAGTCTGTGCACAGAGAGCTTTCGGCCCCCGGTCGCACCCCGCCAGGCAAGGCTTGGGCGGGCGAGGCGCCGTCAGTATTAGGGTCCCAAGTAGGTGGAGCGGAGGGGGTGCAGAAGGGACGCGCCGGTCCCTTTTCCTTGGCTGGGGGAGCGCCCAGGCTTCACAGAGGCACGCCGGCAGGCACGGCTCTCGGGGCCGATTGCCCCTCAGCCATTCGTTACTGGCCATCGCAGCCGCTCCGTGGCCCGGACTGCGGACGAGGGCCTTCCTCGGGAGGAGGGGCAGCGGGGCCTGGAGGCCCGCCGGCCCGCGGGCGGGGAAGGCACAGCGGGGGCCGGGCTGAGGGGCGGGGCCGAGCCCGAGCCCCGCCCGAGGGGCGGGCTCTGCGGGCCTGCCCCGCCCTCCTTCCCGGTCCTTGCCACGCCCGCCGGCGCCGCGATCTTGTAAAGGGATTAGCACTTTCTTCCTTTGCTCGCCTGCTCCGAAGGTCCCCCTGCACCTCTAAACTCAGTCAGGCGCGCCTGCTTCAAGCGCCCTCAGTCCGAGTCCGGGACACTGGAGGTCCCGGCAGTTGGCGTTCTGTTCCCGTTCCCTCCCTGACCCCCCTTTTGTACGCCGTGGACGTGCCACCCATTCACAGCCCTCTGGGCCTGGGGCCGGGCCTCGGCCTTCTTTTCTCTCCTCTCAGCGGCAAAACCAGGCCGCGAGGGGCCGGGAACGGGTCCCGCGATCTCCCAGGCAGGTCCGAGAGGGATGTGTACATTCATTCTCCTGTGGAGAACAGGTGGCCCCGGGATCAGGCCCTTTTTGCTCTTTGTATTTTATTTTGAAACTGTATTTAATGCTTTTATATGAGAGGGGGAGGGGCGGGGAGAGAGCTGTTCGTCACCCTTATGTGCAAATGTCTTATTTATTACGCGCGTATCAGAGATAAGCTGTGAGGTGGTGGAGGAAGGACCTAAAGGTAGGAGAGGGAGGCGCGGACGGGAGGACCCCGAACACCGTAGACTAGTGTGTGCCTCACCAGGTTCCTCCGAGGAGTCTCTAGTAACCCACTGGCGCTCTTCACATAGCCAGGCAGGTTCCTTTAGTCTTAAAGGCTGAGTGGGGAGATCAGCGGGTGGGGACTTCAGGGCTGGGTCTGGAGGGGCAGCGGCCCTGGCAGCCGCCTCTGTGGATGAGAGAGCAGAGAGGAAAGCCTTCCTCATCTCAGTGCTCCCAGGCCAGAGCCCAAGGTTCAAGTGCCTCAGGCCCAGCCCCCTCGACTTATTCTGATTGGGAATTGAATTTTATACCACGGATTTTATAGCATTTTTTATATAACTCAAGATTGTCTGAGCTGGAAAGACCTTGGAGATCAACCAGTACCTGCCCCCACCCCTTTCACCGATAGGTAAGATGGAGTCCAGGAACTGAAATTATCACACACCAGGTAGGAGCAGTACTAGGACTAGAATAAAAACCTCAACTCCCAGTTCAGTGTTCTTTGCACTACACCACATGGCCTCCCCATCTCTGGTAAGTTAAAATTTCTTTTACCGTTAGGCCTGCCGAAGGAAGGCGTGTGCTGGGCAATGCAGGCTCTCGCAGTGCAGTTGTGGGCTCCTGGGGGTGGCAAAGAGCAGCACACTCCTGGGGCAAGTATTCAACAGGGCAGTCCTGCCACCATTGGCTTCAGCTGGAGAGTACCAGCAGTAGCTTTTCGGACCAGAACTGCAGAAGTAGGGCTGACTGCCGCCTGGCCCAAGGCCTCCCTGCTGGGCAAAGGCTCTGGCATTGTGTTGATGCCACCAGGGGTTCAGGAAATAATGCATGGGCTGTCACTCGTCTGAAAAGTGAATTCCTAGAGTGTTTGAGCCTCCAGGTTTTTTGAGACAGTATTAAGAGAGAGCAGGGATTATGGATGGCCCCAGGTTGGGTACTGCCATTCTTTATTTTCCTTCATGCGTGTTTTCAGATCCAGGAGTGCTCTGCCACGTTTGCTGCTCTGCCTATTCAAAAACATTAGGCAGACTGGGGCAACTATCATAGTCATCCATACCCTCTGCCGAAGCTCAGGTAAGCCAGGGCAGAGAGCAGGGTGAGAATGGTTTTTGCTCTCAATAGGCAGGGAGAGGCCTTAGGAGGGCAGGAGTGGATGTCTTCAATGAGAAGCAGCCCCAGGCACTCTACTGGTTCTCAAAAAAATGTAGCCAACAGAAACTAGGAAGTTAGTAGAAATGCAAATTGTTGGGTGGCACCTTATGGATCAGAAACTGGCGTGGAGCCTAGCAATCTGTTTTGATAAGCCCTCCAGTGATCACAAGGCATGCTGAAGTTCTGAGCACCGCTGAACTACGCAGTGGCACTGTAGTTATTACTACTCTGCGGCTATTATAGCCTCTTGAATTAACAGGAGATTAGGTGGTTCTCATCTCTAGGTGCCTCCTCCTTGCCTTGGGAGTCTGATATGAACAGGTGAAGTTTCTTCATGAATTTTTTTTGTTAATGGTATGCTTGCTATTATGGCCAATATGTAAATGTTACTCTGAATACATATTTATATACCATGTTAGTGACATTATTTGAACATTTGTATGCGTATTTGTGAAGTTGTTTGCATCAGTTACTTTTTGAAAATTTCAGCCTAAGTTTTCTAAGAGGTATGTTGAATAAAAAAAATCAGCTTAAGGGTCATGGCAGCCTTAGTTTTGGGAAAGAGCAAGTCCAAGATAAGTTCTTTCAGCAAAGACCTGATGGAAAAGCTTCCATTTTCCATGGTGACTGAGGCTCATTTTAAGTACATTGTGACTGTGGGAGTTACACGTTGCTTCGGATTCGGGTGGGGGGACCCGCCTAGGTTGGTGTGAACTGGGATAACAGACCCCCGGCCCCTTCACTCACCATTTTCTCTTATGGTCACCTCGTAGAGGAGCTCTTATTTTCTTTCAGAAACCAAATGCACAACTTTGGTCTACTATGGAAATTCTGCAGTCTTGGAAATCATTACTAGTATCAACTATTAGTCACTTTTTAAAGCCTCGAAAGTAGAGTGGGGATGGGGGCCAGTGGAAGCCTTGTTTGGTTCTTACTTTACTCAAACTGTGTATAAAGAATAAAGTTAGCAGAATGACAGCACAGTCACTGTTCTTTTTTTCTTTTTTATTAATACCACATCAATTTGCATTTTACAGGAACCAAGATTCAAGCTCCTTAGGTGCTACTGTACTTTTATGTTGCACGCACATATATATGCACACAGTTTCATTAGTAATTTTTCACCTATAGATTTTTCTTAAAAAAAAAAATTCCTGTGTGGCACAAAGATCTGTCCGCTCAATCTGAACACAGCAGTGACAAAACAAAAGCTAGGTGTGGAGGCTTCCAGTTGCAGGGAAAGGTCCTTTGGAGGGGAAGCCCAAAAAGACAATCAGTGCACTGACTTCTTGGGAGGGCAAAGGAATGGAGATGGAGAATGCATTTCCTACCAATGACGTGAAATGAGTTAAAACATTTCAAAAGGAAAGGGGGCTAAGAAAATAAGAGTGGAGTAAGGCAAGGTACCTTTTACCCATCTAAATGCCTAAGTAATTTCCTCAACAAAGTAGAAAGAAAAGGTCCTTCCACTACCTTCTACAGAGCTACACTGCTTTGGGACCGTCAAAGATTATAGCCCTTACTTTAAAGTCACCAGTGCATATTCCGTCTGGATTATCATGACTGTCAGTTACAACCTGAAAGAATTCACAGATGATTTTTTTTCACGTTTACTGAATTTTCATGTTGGAAGGGGAGGAAGACGTTAAGTCTCAAGTGGGAATCAAAGATTCCCAAATGCCCTCCATCTGATATCAATGTGAACTGTTTTGTTGTCTTTTAATTGTGCATGGAGCCCGCCAACACAATCTGGCCCTGCCTGGTCACCCTTACCTAAAGCTTCTTGGAAAACACTCTCAAAAGGAGGACCCTGAGCCACAGTACAGGTGCTGAGACATCTTAAGTGCCTGAAAATAGAAGAAATCCTCAAACAACACATGCCCAATAAGCTAGCCTCTAAGTTAAAACTCCACCTGAACCACAAAATGCACCTCCCTATACTCATCTGTGGTATCTTAACCACAGATACAGTCTTCTCTCAAGCCAGCTCAGCTTGGGTCCTCAGGATAAAATGATGAGCACAGGTTAAAGATGGAGTGTGTAGGGAAAAGAGAAAAAGGCCTTTGTGTTTCTGTAGTTCACCTCTTGAGAATGTTTCCCCGCCACGGACTGAGACAGGATTACAATAACTCAGTAACGGAGGAGCCCACATGCAGATTAATTTTTTTTTTCTCTAACAAGTTTACAGTAGTGTACAG
The DNA here is from genome assembly GCF_049115385.1 of Moschus berezovskii. NCBI lineage: Eukaryota > Metazoa > Chordata > Mammalia > Artiodactyla > Moschidae > Moschus > Moschus berezovskii. The sequence goes on from NC_142484.1 coordinate 8,949,263, forward strand.
CAGTTACAGACATTTATTTTATATAATAAGAAAAGTACAACCATATTTATTAAATTTGAGGGTAGGAAAAAGGGAGGAAAGCACTTCAGGAATAAGCTCTCCAACTACAGCTCAGAACTGGTGTCCAGAAGAAATGACACAGACACCACTGTCCCACATGCGGAGCCTTTCCCTCCTAAGGGCGCACGGGAGTTACAGCAGTGCTCCTGTGCGCTCCTCCTCCGTCCGACCTTCCATCTCCATTCTTGGTTATCAGATGGTATTCTGGGAATCAGGAATCATCACTATCAACTATAAGTTATCCACAGAGTTGAAAGTTATATCATTAAATGAAGAATAAGAAGATTAGGAGTAGCTGCTCACGTTGTGGGGCAGGAAGATGGGATCAGAGGACTGCAAAACAGAACAAAACAACAACAACAAAAAAAAACAAGGGAAGGAATCCCATTCTTGTCCCCAGACAATTTTTTCATAAGTTAATCATTATTTCTTAACTTAAAAATAAGGGAAAAACTATGATGGGAAGCTAGAGAAGACTGACTAGTCCTTGAAATTTGGATAAAAGAACCCAAGAGATGTGTTTTTATTTTTCATTTTCTCCTTTACCTCCAATTTTCCCCCTCCTTTCAAGTTACAGGTAAAAGCTCCACCATCATTAAGGTACTGATTTATCCTATTAATTTGACTCTTTCTTTATTCTTTTGGGTTTTCTAAGATATCAGTTCTTTTTTAAGTCCAACAATTCTTGTGCTTGATACTGAGGGTAGAGGGAAAGGAGGGGAGAAAACACCAAATTAAAAAAAAAAAGCTTGGAATGCAGGCTCAAGCTGACACTGAGCATGTTCCTTCATAGTACAAGTAACAACGTTATAACTATTAAATGGTGTTTTAGTAACTGTTGCATTTCTGGTTTCCATGTACTTATTCTGCCTTTTTTTTTGCGATTCCAGGGAGTTTTGCTTGGATCCTATTGGGAAAAGGAAAGAAAAAAAGAGTGAAAATACAGCCATTAGTTCTAGATTTCTGTTTTAACACTGATCCCAGAAGACAACTACTGTCATGTGAACAACAGATGAAAAGAGGCAGGGGCTGACTCTGGCCTGGGATGAGCTGAAGAGTACCCCCCAAGATCCACCCCCTCCCTGCCGCTGAGCCTGCTGCCTGTCCTCTTTCGCTGCCCAAACCTCCTGGCTTCCTTCATTGGGGATGCCGGAGAATGAGGTATATTTAACCACACTGCCTGCCGGCGGTGCTCTATAGGAATAAGCAACAACCATATACAAATCTGTGTGAACTGCCCTTGCTGTGCTTTAGCTCCAGTGTCTACCTAAGAAAGCAAAAAAGTAGGTAAAGATCCTGCATTAAGTCTGGGCTGTCTAGATAGAGACTAGGTTTCCTCATAGCAAAGCTAGAAAAAGCACTGAAATCTGGTGTGAAAGGTGGGGGGCGGGCACAAAGAGAATTTAACTGCTGTGATGCTTTGTTTCTTAAAAGAGTATCTAAAGAAAATACGGAAAAATATTAACTTACAGTTCCTTGATATAGGGAGTCATAAAAATTCTACCAATATTTTATTATTTGATTTAAATATGAAACTGATTAGAACAGAAGGATATGTAGTCTTAGAAAAGAGGTAGTTTTGAGCTTTAATATATTTATTTACTACAACCTTTATTTCTGAAAAGGGAAGGAAGAGTTTGACTTAATATTGATATTTGTGAAACTAAATGGTGAGTAGACAACTACAAACATTTAAAAACCAGTTCAGAAAGGCAGAGTGGTCCTAACTCCGTTGATCCTTTTCAGTTTAAGATACAAAGAATGCTTTACAAAGGAGCAGATGAAATAATTTCTAGTAAAATGAAACCATTAACCAAGCTTTTCCTTTTCCCCAGGATAAAAATTACTTTCTTTGGCATTAGCATTTTACATAGGAGACTAAAAATAATTGGGGGAAAAAAAGCTCATGTCATGATGAGATGTGGAACCTAAGTGTACTCACTTTTCAACAATCGACTTGGTCTGATCGCGGGCTATGCCAACATAGTGATCAATCTGGGTCTTTAAGGAAGAAAAGTCATTCAGTTGTGGCAACACACAGATTAACAATTTTCCTGAAGGTAAGATTCTTTAGTCTAATTTAATCATCATTTTCTCAATACCAGAAACTGTGTGTCTAATCTACATTCGGTAAACACAAATATGTTTTGAGTCCGGGTGAGACTAATTCATTTAATACCAAAAAGCCATGAATCAAGTCAGATGACAGACGACCATCTATCAAGAACAACTGCACAGCATCCAGCACACTCGGTATAAGCCACTCTACAATGCAGACGTCTGTTCACACTGCTGGATTCCCACAACTCCTTTAATGGTTTGTTTCTTCTCAGATACCAGCTCTTATTTAAGCATTTTTTTCAGCTTTTTTGGGGAACAGACTCATCTGATAAAACTCAAAAACACACAGCATGGCAACACAGCAAATTCCCTTTCTACCTTTATCTCTTCTAGACATTCAGTTTTGTTTCTTAGAGGAAGCCAGTTACCAGTTTCTTGTAGGCACTTGACTTGTATAATTAGACTGTAAAAATGGCTAGGAAAAGATTGCTGTGAACTTTCAATGCCTAAAAAATGAACTAGGGACTTCCCTGGTGGTCAAGTGGCTAAAGACTCTGTGCTCCCAATGCAGGGGGCCCAGGTTCAATTCCTGTTCAGGGAACTAGATCCCACATGCTGCCACTAAATATCTGATGTAGCCAAATAAATAAAGAAATAAAGAAAGAACTAAAATTAGTCATACATTAACTGGCCTATCGGATTCAAAACAGACAAATGCTTACCTTGTACTTCTCATAGACAATTGGAACACTGAAAACGAGCAGTTCAGCTGTAAGAAAGAACCATGAGATATGGCAAGTGTAAATGTGAGACACTCACAAAGTCTCAAGTAACAGGGATATTTTTCCTCATGAAATATAGGGAAACAGAGAGCTTCATCAATATGAGAAATCCTGGCCAGAGCTCTCAATTAAGGACAGTTAGATACAGGTATACAGTCTTCCCTCTTGTACCACAAATAATTTCCAAATTATGAAGATCCTCATATTTAAACCAAATCTCGACAACTCTCCTTTATTTCTAGTTGTCTGGATGTTTCTTTATAGGTGGGACCATTTAATAAACCTGTGCCCACAAACACAGGTTCCTCCAATATCTAGTCAGGGTTATGGATGTTAAAGGCTGGGCCAGTGTCAAAGGACTGGAGCCATGCTGAACTCTCTCTGCTCTTACTCTTACCAATTAATTCATAGAGCCTGAAGACATTTTCCCTGCCACCTTACCAAGAATCAGAAGGGTGATCCCATTGAAAACGGCACCAACATAGGTCATCAGCCACATGAAGACAGCAAGCTGTGAAGGCCAACATCAGAGGGTTAAGCAGGAATAATCATACTGCAAAATTCAGGTTGGGCTGTGCTTAGTCACTCAGTTGTGTCTGACTCTTTGCGACCCATGGACTGTAGCTCACTAGGCTCCTCTCTCCAGGCAAGAATACTGGAATGGGTTGCCATGACTTCCACCAGGGGATCTTACAAAATTCAGGTTATTTGATGTTATTCTTTTCTAGCTAAGTCCTCATAAATTTAGTGATGTATGCCATTAATAATTTCAAGATGGTTACCTCCTTTCTATTATACATTTGAGGGTGCGTAAGAGAATTCAGCGGAGAAGGCAATGGCAAGCCACTCCAGTACTCTTGCCTAGAAAATCCCAAGGACAGAGGAGCCTGGTGGGCTGCAGTCCATGGGATTGCTACTAGTCGGACACGACTGAGCGACTTCACTTTCACTTTTCACTTTCACGCACTGGAGAAGGAAATGGCGGCCCACTCCAGTGTTCTTGCCTGGAGAATCCCAGGGATGGCGGAGCCTCGTGGTCTGCCGTCTGTCTATGGGGTCGCACAGAGTCGGACATGACTGAAGCGACTTAGTAGCAGCAGGAGAATTCAGTCGTTCTCTCAGGCCCCCAAACAGACTGTAGCTGCATTTCTGTCAATTACCTACATTATCCTTATTCTGATGTTAGTTCTCCTGGCGCAGAAAGTACCTTCTTTACTAACCCCTACTTCCATTTTTATAGATTGATTGAGACAAGCATACATTTTGCTTTTGTCTGATGAAACCTTATTTACTGCCTTTCCTCTGAATTATAACTCAGTCCCTGGTTTTCCTCAGCCTCACCACCAAAAGCTGTAGAGGCAACTAACCTTCAAGGAGTCAACTAGATCTTCCACCAGAAAGAGACGAATGATGAGTTTCAGGGCCCTGTTGATGTGCACCATGGCAGCGTTCACGTAATTATGGAAAGCTTCTGAGGACAGAGTGATGTCGACATCCAGGTAGGCTCTTCCAGAAGAAGAAACAACAGTCACACATTTGACACGGCAGGAGACAATCTCTATCTGTTAGCACAGAAGTTCTTCAGAGGGTGAAATCCCCCAAAGGGTGTGTGAAATCTGCAGAGGCAGATTTTGCTGACATGGGGTGGGGGGGACATGACTGTCATTTGGTAGGTAAAGGCAAAGCTGCCCTATGTCCGCAGCCTGGGACAGTCATGTACAATAAAGAACTGCCCAATGTCCTGCATAACTTTTACTATCTCATAGGATATTCATGAAGGTGAACCTACTTATAATTATCAAGAGCCCAGAACATATAAAAACAAAGTATTTTCCCCACAATTTTAACATATCCCTAATTGTCTAAAACAGTATTTTGTTTATGCTGAAACCTTAAGATTTTTTTTTGTTGCCATTTTGGAAAATCACATCTGTAAGGGAGATTATAAATGTACATGCAAGTATCTGATCTAAAGTATCGTTAGTTTTTTTTGGTGAGTTGTTTCTAAGAAATTAAAATATTGACTGAAATGTTTATTGTTTTATTGGCAACGTCTTTCTATTTTATCATTCCTTATAATTATGATCTATGGAGAAGGCAATGGCAAGCCACTCCAGTACTCTTGCCTTGAAAATCCCATGGATGGAGGAGCCTGGTAGGCTGCAGTCCACGGGATCACTAACGGTCGGACACGACTGAGCGACTTCACTTTCACTATAATTATGATCAGTTTTAAAAATTATTTACTGGTAATATTATCTTTAATATTATCATTTTCATTTCAAAATGATAAAGGAGGTATTATGAAATATTTGTTAAAAAAACACAAAGACCTGGGTTCTGTGCCTAGGATGCATTATAGAACTGAGATGTAACCACCTGCTCATAATCTGTTCATTCACTCAGCACTTACTGAGTGCCCATGAGTACCAGACCCTCTGCTAGGTGTAGGGATATCAGAAAAATAAAACTGCTTCTGCCTCAAACAGCCTACAGTCTTGTGGGAAAAATCTGAAGAGTAATAATCATGTTTTTCTTTCCTATTAAGGAAATAATTACTATCAAACACAAAAGTTATAAAAATTAGATACTGTAATTAATACAACCCAGCAGAACACATTTTATAAATCTATAACAGCGTCATGCAAAAGGAGAAGGAAAAAAAAACCACTTCTACATTGCAGCTTGTGGCAAAACAGTAAAATTTATCCACTCAATCAATCAACAACTACTTAGTTGTTAAAACTAATTTGCAAGTAACTTTTTAAATGCCACATATAGCTTAAATTATTCCTTCTATTTTCACCAGGAGAAAACACTAGGACCAAAGCTGCAACCAGACACCTATTCTGTCAGAGTTCTGAGAGATCACAGAAATACTTCTTTTTCCATGAGAAGGGGTTTTAAAAACCTGCCATTTGAAAATAATAAAATACTGCCATTTGTTGATGTTAAAATTTTTTACAGGCCAAGACTTTCAAGAGGAAAGGAGTGAGGAAAACATTTGTTAAAGTCATAGCACAGTTGGAAAAGCTAGCAACTGGATTCTACAAACGCATGACCTACTGACTTCATCACGACGTGCTCCTGGAATTAAGGTAACTAAAGGAGAAATAGGAAGGAAATCAGTAATAAAACCAAGAATATACACTCCGAGTTCTGATACTGCCAAGAATGCATCCTCAACAACAACATTCCAAGGCTGCTTTAAGTTTTAACTATGTGGGGCTTAAACATGTACCTGGGACCCCATCTAACTGAGTGCTGTCCAGATGCTCTGCTTTCTCTACAGGATGACACTGTCCAGAAATTCAGACAGTCCTTTTAGGTGAACCTCTAGTTTGTCAAAAAAATTCCTGGCTCCTAACTTGGTCACTTCATAAAGTAGTCTCAAGTTGATGTTTCATGCAGCTGCATTAGGCCCTATAATTCTTGATTTCTAATCAGGTCTGATTTGGATCTGATCAGCCTCTATAAACCCTTCCCTTATGTTGTAGAGCATTACTTATGATACTTCAACTCACTTGAATGGATGGCCTTCTTCTGATTTCTGTACAGCTTGGATGACAGACTTGTAGACCCTGAAGCTGATGGTGACAGACAGAAGAGCCAGGATGAGGTAAGAAACCACACTGATGACACTGAAAGCTGCCAGGGACAGCAACATGATCAGTGTGGTGCCAAAGACAAAGCCAGTCTTCTTCACATCTCGCCAGAAAATCAAGTCGTGCACTGCCAACAGAAAAGGGAGCTTAAGTTAGATGACCTCTCACGAGTCACAAGGCTGGGACTGTGCGCTCTGTATTCTGCATACCTGGCAAGCCTTACAGTAGCATGCAGTTACAGGTGCACCCCTCCTTGAGACAGTAAATAAAAATCAAGGAGAATCAAATTACACCAGGGATGATGATTCACACTGCCAAAGGTTTTTCTGGTTGCTGGATAGGTTTATAGAAACTTAGTTTTTAGTCATGGCTACTCAAGTACAATGGAATAAAGTGTCATTTACTTTAAATGTTTCAGTAGAGCAACTGTGGGAAAAGCTTGAAAACTCTTGACTAAATTAAGCAAACCAGGCTTATAAGTTATCAACAGCTGGGTCAACAGACTATAAAACCAAAGATAACTTGACATATGGGCCTTAGGAAGCCTCGCTATGAACAAAGCTAGTGGAGGTGATGGAATTCAGCTGAGCTATTTTAAATCCTTTCAAAGACGGATGCTGCTGAAATGCTGCACTCAGTATGCCAGCAAATTTGGAAAACTCAGCAACGGACACAGGGCTGGAAAAGGTCAGCTTTCATTCCAATCCCAAAGAATGTTCAAACTACTGCACAAGTGCACTCATCTCACATGCTAGCAAAGTAATGCTCAAAATTCCCCAAGCTAGGCTTCAACAGTACATGAACCGAGAACTTCCAGATGTTCAAGCTGGATTTAGAAAAGGCAGAGGAACCAGAGATCAAATTGCCAACATTCGTCGGATCATAGAAAAATCAAGAGAATTCCAGAAAAACATCTTTTTCTGCTTCACTGACTGTGCTAAAGCCTTTAACCATGTGGATCACCACAAACTATGGAAAATTCTGAAAGAGATGGGAATACCAGACCCCCTACCTGCCTCCCGAGAAATCTGTATGCAGGTCAAGAAGCAACAGTTACAACCAGACAGGGAACAACGGACTGGTTCCAAATTGAGAAAGGAGTACATCAAGGCTGTATACTGTCACCTTGTTTATTTAACTTATATGCAGAGTACCTCATGCAAAATGCCGGGCTGAATGAAGCACAAGCTGGAATCAAGATTGCCATGAGAAATGTCAATAACCTCAGATATGAAGATAACACCACTCTTATGGCAGAAAGCAAAGAGGAACTCAAGAGCTTCTTGATGCAAGTGAAAGAGGAGAGTGGAAAAGTGGGCTTAAAACTCGTTAAAAAAACTAAGATCATGGCAACCGGTCCCATCACTTCACGGCAAATAGATGGGGAAACAATGGAAACAGTGACAGAATTTATTTTCTTGGGCTTCAAAATCACTGCAGATGGTGACTGCAGCCATGAAATTAAAAGACACTTGCTCCTGGATTAGGCAATGGTTTCTCAGATACAATACCAAAAGCACAAATCACACACACACACACACGATAAATTGGGCTTCCCTGGTGGCTCAGATGGTAATGAATATTTCTGCAATGTGGGAGATCCGAGTTTGATCCCTGGGTCGGGAAAACCTCCTGGAGAAGGGAATGGCAACCCACTCTAGTACACCAAAAGAAAAAAAAGAACAAAAAGATAAATTGGACTATATCAAAATTAAAAACCTTTGTGTTATAAACAGTACCAAGAAAATGACAAGAAAACTCATAGAATAGGACATATTTTCAAATTATTTATCTAATAGGGTTAACTGAATTATAACTCAATAATAAAAAGAACAGCTTAAATGAAAAAAAAGAAAAGAAAAAAAAAAAGAGAAAGGATCCAAACAGACATTTCTCCAAAGATATACCAATGGCCAATAAGTATATAAAAAGAGGCATAACACCATTAGTCATTCAGTTCAGTTCAGTTCAGTCGCTCAGTCGTGTCCGACTCTCCGCGACCCCATGAATCACAGCACGCCAGGCCTCCCTGTCCATCACCAACTCCTGGAGTTCACTCAAACTCATGTCCACAGAGTCGGTGATGCCATCCAGCCATCTAATTCTCGGTCATCCCCTTCTCCTCCCGCCCCCAACCCTTCCCAGCATCAGTCTTTTCCAGTGAGTCAACTCGTCGCATGAGGTGGCCAAAGTATTGCAGTTTCAGCTTTAGCATCAGTCCTTCCAATGAACACCCAGGATGGATCTCCCTTAGAATGGACTGGTTGGATCTCCTTGCAGTCCAAGGGACTCTCAAGAGTCTTCTCCAACATCACAGTTCAAAAGTATCAATTCTTCGGCAATCAGCTTTCTTCACAGTCCAACTCTCACATCCATACATGACCACAGGAAAAACCATAGCCTTGACTAGACGGACCTTTGTTGGCAAAGTAATGTCTCTGCTTTTTAATATACTATCAAGGTTGATCATAACTTTCCTTCCAAGGAGTAAGCGTCTTTTAATTTCATGGCTGCAATCAGCATCTGCAGTGATTTTGGAGCCCCAAAAAATAAAGTCTGACACTGTTTCCACTGTTTTTCCATCTATTTCCCATGAAGTGATGGGACCAGATGCCATGATCTTTGTTTTTAGTGAAATGTAAATCAAAACCATGATGAGCCCACTAAATTGGCTATAATAAAAAATATAATAACAAATATTGGCAAGGATGCGGAGAAACCTCATACACCCCAGTGGGAATGAAAAATTGGTGCAACTGCTTTGGAAAACAATTTGGCAGTTCCTCAGAAAGATAAACACAGAATTATTATATGACCCAGGAATTCCACTCTTAAGCAAATGTGCAAGAGAAATAAAAACATACAACACAAAAATTTATGTACACCAGTGTTCACAGAAGCATTATTCATAACATGGAAAACATAGAAACAATCTAAACATCCATCAACTGATGAATGGACAAATAAAATGAGCATATCCATACAATGCAATTATTATTTGGCTATAAAAAGGAATGAAGTTTCAATACTACATATTATAATATAGATAAAATGTGAAAACATTATGTTAACTGTAACACATCAATTACAAAATCCCACATATTGTATGATTACGTTTATATAAAACATCTGCAACTCTGTAAAGAGAGAAAGCAAATGAGTGGTGGTTTAGGGCTGTGGTGATGAAGTTATGACCAACCTAGAAAGCATATTAAAAAGCAGAGACATTACTTTGCCAATAAAGGTCCGTCTAGTCAAAGCTATGGTTTTTCCAATAGTCATGTATGGATGTGAGAGTTGGATTATAAAGAAAGCTGAGCGCCAAGGAACTGATGCTTTTGAACTGTGGTGTTGGAGAAGACTCTTGAGAGTCCTGTGGACTGCAAGGACATCCAACCAGTCCATCCTAAAGGAAATGAGTCCTGAATATTCATTGGAAGGACTGATGCTGAAGCTGAAACTCCAGTACTTTGGCCACCTGATACGAAGAACTGACTCACTGGAAAAGACCCTGATGCTGGGAAAGATGAAGCCGGGAGGAGAAGGGGATGACAGAGGATGAGATGGTTGGATGGCATCACTGACTCAATGGACATGAGTTTGAGTAAACTCCGGGAGTTGGTGATGGACAGGGAGGCCTGGTGTGCTGCAGTCCATGGGGTCGCAAAGAGTCGGACACGACTGAGTGACTGAACTGAACTGGTGCTGATTAGAAATGGGAAATGACTGCTAATGGGTATGGGGTTTCTTTTCTGTGGGGGAATGAAAATATTCTAAAATTGGATAGTGGTGATGGAAATAATCATTTAGTTGTAAACCTTAATGGATGAATTGTATAGTATGAGTTATATCTCAATAAAGGGATTAAAAAAAGAAATGAGACAAACTTGCAATTATAGTCAGGGATTTAAACATTCCTCTCTGAATAATGGCAGAATAAGTAGACAAAAAATCAATAGGGATATAAGACTTAAACACTATCAACCAATTTGACATTCAAAAGAACTGTACACTTTTAACAGCAGACCATACATTCTTTCCAAGTACATGTAGAACATTTACCAAGATAAACTTAACTCTGGGTCTTGAAAAGGATTCAAGAAACTTTCATGTTTTCTGACTGTATGCTAATTATATCAGAAACAATAACAGAAAGATACTGAGAAAACCAATGATAAACTTTGTATAAACTAAACAATATTTCGAAACAGCTCATAGACCAAAAGAAAAAATCAACAGGGAAATTACAAAGCATTTTGAACTGAATGAAAATCAAAATATGTGGTATCCAGCTAAGTGCCTGTATTATATGCGAAGATGAGAAATCAGTGATTTCATTTTCAACCTTAAAAAGCTAGAGGAAAAACTAATTGAATACCAACTAAACAGAAGAAGGGAAATAATAAAAACCAGAGCAAATGTCAATGAACAGAGAACAGAAAAACAACAGAAACATCAATGAAACCAAAGTTGGTTCTTTGAGAATACCAATAAAATAGATAAAACTCTAGCTAGACTGATCAAGAAAAAGTGAAAGAATACACAAACTGCCAATATCAGGAATCAGAGAGGTGACATTGCTACAGATTCTAAAGAAATTAAAAAGATAAGGGGATATTAGGATCAATGTTACGCCAATAAACTAGACAATTTAGATGAAGTGGACAAATTCTCCAATGACCAGACCATCAAAGTTCACTCAAGAAATAGATATCGGCTTCTCTGGTGGCTCAGTGGTAAAGAATCCTCCCGCCAATGCAGGAGACACGGGTTTGATTCCTGATTTGGGAAGATCCCACATGCCATGGAGCAACTAAGCCCGTGTGCCACAAGTACTGAGCCTGTGCTCTAGAGCCCGTGAGCTGCAACTACTGAGTCCACAGCCGCAACACTAAAGCCCGCATGCCCTAGAGCCCATGCCACTGAACGAGCGAAACCACCGCAGTGAGACGCCCTCACACTGCAGCTAGAGGGTAGCCCCTGCTGACCGCAACTAGAGAAAAGCCCACGCAGCAACAAAGACCCAGCACAGCCAAAGATAAACAACATTTAAAAAAGAGTATATCATGACCAAGTTGTGTTTCATAAATCAGTCAGTATAATTGACCACATCAACAAACTAAAGAACCATATAATCATCTTAAGAGATATGGAAAGACAAATTCCAATGTCTTCTGATAAAACTTCTCAGCGAATGAGGTTATAGAAGGGAATTTCCTTTAGTTAATAAAAGTAATCTGCAAGAAACCTAGAGCTAACATCGTATTTAATGAAAGAAGGCAAGGATATTCTCTCTTACTACTTCTGGCTTTAGCCAGCACAGTAAATCAAGAAAAAGAAATTAAAAAGCATCAAACTAGAAAGGATGAAGTAAAACTGTCATTATTCACAGATGGCATGTTGCCTATGTAGAAAATCTGATGGAATCTACAAAAAAGTTAATACATTTTAGCAATGTTGCAGGATACAAAATTATATTTCCATGTATTAGTATTAACCAATAAGAATAACTGAGCTAAAAACACCATTTAAAATAGCATAAAAATATGAAATACTTAGGCATAAATCTGACAAAAGATGTATAAGACCTGTACTCTGAAATCTGTAAAATGCTGCTGAGAGAAACTAATGATGACCTAAATTAATGGAAAGCTACACTGTTTTCAAATAGATGGGGAAAATGTCACATTTCATTTTCTTGGGCTCCAAAATCAACGCAGACGGTGGTTACAAACACGAAATTAAAAGACGCTTGCTCCTTGGAGGAAAAGCTATGACCAACCTAGATCGTGTATTAAAAAGCAGGGACATCACTTTGAGACAAAGGTCCATATAGTCAAAGCTATGGTTTTTCCAGTAGTCATGTATGGATATGAGAGTTGGTCCATAAAGAAGGCTGATCGCTGAAGAATTGACACTTTTGAACTGTGGTGTTGGAGAAGACTCTCAAGAGTCCCTTGGACAGTAAGGAGATCAAACCAGTCAATCCTAAAGGAGTTCAACCCTGAATATTCATTGAAAGGACTGATGCTGAAGCTCCAAACTCTGGCCACCTGATGCAGAGCCGATTCACTAGAAAAGATCCTGATGCTGGGAAAAATTGAAGGCAAGAGGAGAAGGGCACAACAGAGGATGAGATGGTTGGATGGCATCACTGACTCAATGGACATAAGTTTGAGTAAACTCAGAGAGACAGTGATAGAGAAGCCTGGAGTGCTGGAGTTCATGGGGTCACAAAGAGTCAGACATGTCTTAGTAACTTGAACAACAACAACAACAACATTGTTTTCATGGCTTCAGTTCAGTTCAGTTCAGTCGCTCAGTCGTGTCCGACTCTCTGTGACCCCATGAATCACAGCACGCCAGGCCTCCCTGTCTTCATGGCTTAGAAGACTCAAAATTGCTAAATTGTTAATTTATCTATAATTCTAAGTAATTCTCGTCCGAATTTCAGTAGGTTTTTAAAAAAAATAGAAATAGACAAACTGATTTTAAAATTCCTAAGGAAATGTGAAGGACTTAAAAGAGCCAAAACAACTTTGAAGAAGAATAAAGTTATAGGACTAACACTGTCTGATTTCAAGGGTTGTATAAAGTTACCACTATCAAGACAGTATAGTACTGGCTTAAAGACACAACGGAGCAATAGACAGTCTACAAAGTTCAGAAATAGGTCAAATGGACAAAATATTTTTTGACAAAGCTGCTGAGACAGTTCCCTGTCTTAGCTAAGACAGGTTTCCCTGGTGGCTCAGACTGTAAAGAATCCACCCGCAATGCAGGAGACCTGGGTTCAATCCCTGGGTTGGGAAGACCCCCTGGAGGAGGGCATGGCAATCTACTCCAGTATTCCTGCCTGGAGAATCCCCAGGACAGAGGAGCCTGGTGGGCTACAGTCTATGGGGTTGCAGAGTCAGACAAGACTAAGCGACTAAGCAGAAGACAGTTCATGGTAGAACTGAGTCTTTAACAAATGGTGTCAGAATATACATATGCAAAAATCTCCAAACTTTTATCAATACCTTGCATGATATGTAAAAATTAACACAGAAGGATCACAGACTTAAAATGTAAAACTTAGTACTATATAACTACGAGAAGAAATCAAACAAAAATCTCTGTGACCCTGAACTGTGAAAAATTTCTTATATACATCAATTTGATACATAATTGGAAAAACTTTAAAAACTGTACTTCATCAAAATTAAAAACTTCTGCTCTTTTTGAAGGACATTGTTAAAAGAATAAAAAGATAAGCCAGAGACTGGAGAAAGTATTGTTCAAAGAATATATCCGATAAACAACTTGTATCCAGAATGTGTGATTCTTTCTCAAAAACAAACACAATACAAACTAGTCAGAATTTGAACAGACTTTTCATCAAAGAAGCTATATGGATAGCAAGTAAACACATTAAAAGATGATTAACACCATAACACCATTAGTCATTAGGGAAATGCATATTAAAACCACAATAAGAGCCTACTATGTACCTGTCATGATGTCTACTCTTAAAAGACTGACTACAACAAATGTTGGTGAGGATATGGAGGAACTACAACTCTCATACACAGCTGGCTGAAATATAAAATAATGGAAACTACTTTGGAAAAAAATCTTGGCAGTTTCTTACAAAGTTAAATCAATTATCCTATGATCCAGCCATCTCACTGGTAAGTATTTACCCAAGAGGAAAGAATACATTGTGTCCATATAAAGATGAAACATGGATGTTCATAGCAGATTTGTAAAATAAATTAGCAAAACTGAAAATTCAAAACTTCAGCAAAAATGGAAAACAACCCAAGTGTCTGTCAATAAATGGTATATCCATACAAGAGAATATTACGCATCAACATGGATGAATCTCAAAAAAATTAGGCTGAGTGAAAGAAGCCAAACCAAAAAAAACAGCACATACTTTGTGATTCCATATATATATAAAATTCTAGAAAATGCAAACCAGTCTAATGATAGCAGGCAGATCAATGGTTGCCTGGCAGGAGGGAGAGATTAAAAAAAGGGAGCAATGAGATTTTTGTGTGCTGGAGATGTTCATTGTCTTGATTGAAGTAATAGCTTCATGGGTGTATACATATATCAAAACTTACCAAGTTATGTATTTTAAATATGTGCAACTTACTGCACAGCAATTAAGCCACAATAACACATTTGTTTGTTTTTTTTAAGTTAAACGACCATGAGGTAATATATATTATTTTTGGTCTTCAAGTGGTTATTCTAACAAATTAAAAACAGCAGTGATTCATGAGACAGTCAGAGGAAAAGGAAGAATAATGAACAGAAAAGCCTTTTTAATTTGAAGTCTTTTACTATGAATTCAGATTTCATAATATTCCAACCAGCCCAAGCTTACCTCTGTATTGCCTATAAGTAAAAATGTCTGATAAATAACAGAATAGTTTCCCAACCCCTTAAACTACTCAGAAGTATGATTTATAAACAACAAATGTATACATTCTTATGAAGATTAAATTTTATTTTAAAATTACCAACAAAGGAAAGTTTACTCTAGCAATCTGGTTACTGTGTCATTCAGAGAGGAGCAACCTATGGTCCTGGATGCTAGAGGGAATATCAGAGATGATTATGAAAGGCATTAGTTAGATCCAGCTTTAGGTACGATAGTGAACTAAGCAATGCTTATTTTAGGTATTATTCCGCTTTCTCTTTGAAGCCCCTTCATGCCTCCTGGCTTCCACTTAGTTCTAGCGCCCTACCTGGTGACACACTTTATCCTCAGCTTTAGAGTCAGTACAGCCAAGAACAAACCCTGCTCCAGACTGCCTGGGTTTTCATCCTCATATTTATTAGCTTGTGTGATGCTGAGCAAGACACAATCTCTCTGTGCCTTGGGTTTCTCATCTGCAAAATGGAACAGTACAGTACCTGGTTTATAGTGATGTTGCCTGCATTAAATGGGTTAATGAGTAGACGTGCTCAGAACATTACCGATTAGGTAGTAATACAATGTTTGCTATTATTATTATTCATTTGACTGCCAATCCCTACTACCATTAAAATGGAAAATTAAGAACTAAAGTTAAAATCTGCTACAAAGAAATAAAGATTTTTCTTCTCTTTGTTGCTAAATTTCCTATGAAAGAAGAGTTGCACTGTCAGCACTGATTAAATAAAAGAGAATGGTGTGTAAAAAGTTACAGGGAAGCAGAGGGCAGGAGGTAAACGCAGTATGACAAGTGGGCCTA
This sequence comes from Moschus berezovskii, assembly GCF_049115385.1. Classification (NCBI taxonomy): domain Eukaryota; kingdom Metazoa; phylum Chordata; class Mammalia; order Artiodactyla; family Moschidae; genus Moschus; species Moschus berezovskii. Next base: position 8,965,001 of record NC_142484.1, read on the forward strand.
AAAGGGTAGACTGAACTGGCATAGGTGAGAGGTACTGACACAGAGGTGGAATCCTAAAGCCATGAGAAAAGACAACGTCACCTAGAGGCATCTTAATTAGTTAGTTAGTTCAGTCGCTCAGTCGTGTCTGACTCTTTGCGACCCCATGAATCACAGCACGGCAGGCCTCCCTATCCATCACCAACTCCTGGAGTTCACTCAAACTCATGTCCATCGAGTTGGTGATGCCATCCAGGCATCTCATTCTCTGTCGTCCCCTTCTCCTCCCACCCCCAATCCTTCCCAGCATCAGTCTTAGAACACCTCAAGACCCACTTATTCTACCCTCCAAGCAGTAACCCAAAACAGTTACAGAAATAGGGCTCATTTCTCCTTCTCCCTCATCCCCTACACTCAAACACCATGGCCTGACAAAGCCTACCTCCTGGAATCTATTCACAGGAAAATAGGATCCTAATTGAGAGTCAATGGCTAACAAACTGCTACTCTAGTATACACTATCTTACTGAGACAGAATGAACCTTTGGCTAGTCTCTTCCAGTGATGATGAACATAGCTGGGAGGCTGCCTTAGACTTGAGGCATCCAATTCTAATCGCCCCAACAGGAGCCCTGGAGAAGGAAATGGCAACCCACTCCAGTATTCTTGCTTGGAGAATTTCATGGACGGAGGAGCCTGGTGGGCTACAGTCCATGGGGTCATGAAGAGTTGGACACAACTGGGCAGCTAACACTTACACTTACTTAGCCTCTTCCAATGTTCAAAGCATTACTATGAACAAAGCTAGTGGAGGTGATGGAATTTCAGTTGAGCTATTTCAAATCCTAAAAGATGATGCTGTGAAAGTGCTGCACTCAATAATGCCAGCAAATTTGGAAAACTCAGCAGTGGCCAAAAAAGTCAGTTTTCATTCCAATCCCAAAGAAAGGCAATGCCAAAGAATGCTCAAACTACCACACAACTGCACTCGTCTCACACGCCAGCAAAGTAATGCTCAAAATTCTCCAAGCCAGGCTTCAACAGTACGTGAACCATGAACTTCTAGACATTCAAGCTGGTTTTAGAAAAGGCAGAGGAACCAGAAGTCAAATTGCCAACATCTGCTGAATCGAAAAAGCAAGAGAGTTCCAGAAAAACATCTACTTCTGCTTTATTGACTATACCAAAGCCTTTGACTGTGTGGATCACCACAAACTGTGGGAAATTCTTAAAGGGATGGGAATACCAGACCCCATCCCTGCCTCCTGAGAAACCTGTATGCAGGTCAAGAAGGAACAGTTAGAACTGGACATGGAACAAAAGGTTGGTTCCAAATTGGGAAAGGAGTATGTCAAGGCTGTATATTGTCACCCTTCTTATTTAACTTATATGAAGAGTACATCACATGAAATGCCGGGCTGGATGAAGCACAGCTGGAATCAATATTGCTGGGAGAAATATCAATAGCCTCAGATATGCAGAGGATAGCATCCTTATGGCAGAAAGTGAAGAAGAAGTAAAGAGCCTCTTGATGCAAGTGAAAGAGGAGAGTGAAAAAGTTGGCATAAAACTCACCATTCAGAAGACTAAGATCATGGCATCTGGTCCTGTCACTTCATGGCAAATAGATGGGGAATCAGTGGAAACAGTGAGAGACTTTATTTTTTTGGGCTCCAAAATCACTGATCGTGACTGCAGCCATGAAATTAAAAGACATTTGCTCCTTGAAAGAAAAGCTATGACAAACCTAGACAGTGTATTAAAAAGCAGAGACATTACTTTGCTGACAAAAATCCGTCCAGTCAAAGCTATGGTTTTTCCAGTAGTCATGTATGGGTGTGAGTGTTGGACTATAAAGAAAGCTGAGTGCCAAAGAATTGATGCTTTTGAATTGTGTTGGAGAAGACTCTTGAGAGTCCCTTGGACAGCAAGGAGATCCAACCAGTCCATCCTAAAGGAAATCAGTTCTGAATATTCATTGGAAGGACGGATGCTGAAGGTGAAGCTCCAATACTTTGGCCACCTGATGCGAAGAGCTGACTCCTTGGAAAAGACCCTGATGCTGGGGAAGATTGAAGGCAGGAGGAGAAGGGGATGACAGAGTGTGAGATGGTTGGATGGCATCACCGACTCAGTGGACATGAGTTTGAGTAAGCTCCGGGAGTTGGTGATGGACAGGGAAGCCTGGCGTGCTGCAGTCCATGGGGTCGCAGAGTTGGACACAACTGAACGACTGAACTGAACTGAGCCTCTTCCAAAGTCCTGAGCTAGTACAGTGGGTGCTGGGAAAAAATGAAAAAAAGTTCCCAAACTGCAAAGTTAGTGTTTTCCTACCTTTTCAGTTATAACTTTATTTTTATTATAACTTAAAATTTATTTTTATTTGAAAGACCCTTACTTTTTTCTAGTTATGTTTCAATCTATTTAAAGTCTCATGTTCTACTAAGTATTTCTTAGAATCCATTTCCAGCTTCTTTGCATAAGTTTATGTAAACAAAGTCAAAATTTCTGTTATCTTATTTTGCTAATGGCAGATTAAGCATATGACAATGAATGTCTATATTAACCAAGAGTGTTTACATTGCTGGTAGAATTATGAGTGATTCATTGCTTTCTTTAATTTTCCAAATCTTCAGCATATTTTTTACTTTAAAAACTTTAAAGGATGTCTACCTTTTGCCCTGGAGAAGGAAATGGCAACCCACTCCAGTAATCTTGCCTGGAGAATTCCATGGACAGAGGAGCCTGGCAGGCTACAGTCCATGGGGTTGCAAAGAGTCAGGCATGCTTAAGCAACTGTAACACACTCACCTTTTGCCTGTATTATTTAAGGATGCAGTAACCTTCTTACACCAAAAGAGGGCACTAATATATCCAATGTTAACCTCAAGACTGAGGGAAAGAAATCGGTTCTTGCCAATTCCAATGAGAACAGCCAACCTTGTTGACTCCTTGCCTACTGACTTTTATTACTAAACCGGGGAGACATCTTGGTTTGATGCCAATGTCAACCATTCCCAAAGCCATTCTCAAACTTTACTCTCCCAAGTGTACTCCTCAAAGGAAGAAGAGAAAGGCTGCTCAAACGCTTATTCTGAATAAATGTGCCGAGAAATTTTAAGGTTTGATAGCCCATAAGCTTTAACTTCATTTTCAAAAATAACTCTCTAAGGATCCATACAACATGTTCTACCTTCTAAGCACTAATTTTCCAAAATTTGTTAACACAAATCTCTAAGATTTAAAAGTGACTGCAATAACTACAAGAAAAAAACTTTATGACCACAATATGAAAACTTCTTTAACAAATGGGGAAATTGAACAGTTAAGTTTTTTATATGAATAATTACTTCTGTAAAGAAAAGTATACATACATTTCCACACTGATTATTTTCTTTGGTTACTTTTGTTATTAATAATTCATTATAAGTGAAGCCATTTTTTGTTATAAGACGTTGAATAATGCATTTATAAACTTAGAGCCGAATTCTATGGCTGCTGAAATGGGTTAATAGTCTGCTTTACTACAGACTGATCCTTAACAAAGACACTCCCTCAAGATGGCACAGAAGGGTCACTGACAGAATACAAAACTCTGTCAATGACAAACATACATACTTTCGGTCATGCATACACTTGGCAGCAGGCCAAGGAAATTTGTAGGATTTCTTCTCAAAGACTGTCTGGAAAGAGTTTTTCACTTATTTAAATAATCTAACATTCCCTTCTCCCATGCCTCCCTTCACTTTTAGATTTTAAAAGCACAGAAGACAAATGGTACTGACTAACCTTTCCCAACTGAATCGATGGATCTAAACATACGAACTTTTGAACTAAGTTATCTAAAGAATACAATTAAAGATAATAAATGTAGTGCTAAATCATGATGGAAAGGATAAAGACACAAAATGCTGGCTTTAGTTTCTTAGCTTTTTTCTTTCCTTCTAGGTCCAGTTGGTTATTTCCACATGCTTGACAACCACTTAATTCTCCAACTAAGAAAGTTTAGACTTAAGTCTGCAGAAGTTATCAGATCAAACCTAAACTTAAAACACTAGTTAACGTGAAAGCCCAATCAAACTTGAAAAGCGATTTTATGCCCTTCGTGTGTATTTATTTGTAATTCAATCTTCCATGCTAGTCATGTTATGGTAATGTGACATTTCTACACTTGGATTTGTATGCTTCTCTGACAGTCTGTCAAGTAATGCAGATAAGTGACAGGGTTTCAGACTATCGTAATAAGTAATAAAACTATTTTCTTCTTTTAAAAAAGCTGACAGTCCCTAAAATCTTTACCAGTAATAAGCAAAAGAAATTTTAAACATAAAAGTATTAGGTATTATATTAACAATACACATACCCTTGACCTTTGAGATACTCTCTCCATTTTCCTTAGCTGTACTGAATGTTTCCCTCATGGGAAAATGGGAATCTGATCGCTAACTGGGACGGCTTCCCTCCACTCTGCTTTATTCCGCGCCCCACCCCAGCATTTAATGTCTTCCCAACATATAGCAAAGCTGAAAACAGTTTAGAGTGAACACCCATATAATCACTAACTAGATTTTTACTAGCAATGTCTTATTTTAACTTTTTTTTTTAACATGGTAAGTATATGTAAGAAAATTTACCATCTTAACCATTTTTAAGTATCAGTTCAGTGACATTAAGTACAGCCATTGTTGTGTAACCACCACCATGATCATAAACGCTTTGCTACGCCTACTGACATATTTGTTCCTCTTATCTGTCCACTAGTCCATTTTAATTTTTTAACGTGTTCCAAAGGAAATGGCAAATATCAGGAAATCATCTTCAGTGCGCATATCATTAACAAAGTTCAATATTTATTGTTTTTCTTTTGATATAAGATTTACATACAGTTAAACAGACAATACATTCACTGAGTTTGGACTCATGCACTCACCCACGTAACTCTATCAAACTACAGAACATTATCATCGCCCCAAGAAGTTTACTTATGTACATTCCCAGCCAACACTCTGAGAGGTAGTCACAGCACTGATCTGATTCTTTTTTGTACATACAACAGTCTGCTTGTTCTACAATTTCATATAAAAGGAATTGTGCAGTATGAATCGTTGCTGTACTGTTTCTTTTACTTTTCATAGTTTCTGAGATTTATCCATAAGTGTTGCAAGTATCAAAAGCTAAGTAGCTACACCACAGGTTATCTATTTCTTTATTGATGAATAGCTGTGATGAAGAAAACTGCTATGAACATACACAAGTGTTTGTGCGAATGTTTTCATTTCTCTACAGCGGAGCTGCTAGGTCACGGGGCAGGTGCATGTTTAGTTCTTTAAGAAACTGGGCAACATTTCTCCAAAATATCTGTACTATTTTGCATTCTTACCAATAGTTGGAGAGTTAGTTGTCAGTCTTTAATCATTCAGGTGGATGTTTAATGATCTTAATTATATGAAGACTTGTGAGGGTGAACATTTTCACTGGATTATTGGGTTATTTGTTTACCTTTTGTGAAGCATCAGAATCTTTTCTGCCCACTTTATTTTCTTGTGTTATTTGCCCTTTTATTGTTGAAATGTAGTTTTAAGTATTTTCTGGATACTATTCCTTCATCAGATACATATTTTGTAAGCACTTTATCCTAGTCAATAGCTGGCTTATTAGTGGTATCTTTTAATGAGCAAGCTTTACTTCTGATGAAGTCTAAATAACTCATTGATCCTTTAATTTATGATGAGTGCATTAACTTAACAAACCTTTGGCTACCTTCAAGTCATGAAGATATTCTTTGCTTTCTTCTAAAAGTTTCATGATTTTAGTTTTTATGTTCATGCCTCTGATCCATTTTCACTTCATTTTTGCACATCATATGAAGTAGGGGTTGTGGCAGGCAGAATGCGAAGATGGCCCCCAAAATTCTGACTCCTTGGTGTACATGTCGTATATATTTCCTCCTGCCCCCAGATGTGAGCAGAACCTGTGAATATGATGCGACAGTCACTCTCGTGTCTTAAGTTTCAGTTATGTAAGACCCTGTAGCAGCCTGGAGAGAAATCCTCCTGACAGTTTTGAAGAAGTAAGCTAGCATGTTCTGAGAGAGTCCAAAGACCAGGGATCTGAGCACAGCCTCTTGGAGCTGAGCCGAGACTGCTGCCCTACAGCCAGGAAACTAGAAAATGAAATCCTGAATAGAGGATCCAGCCTAACCTGTGCCTGATCTCCTGACTCTTGAAAGCTGTGCAAGTACAGTGTTAGTCATTCAGTCGTGTCTGATTCTTTGCAACCCCGTGGACTGTAGCCCACCAGGCCCCTCTGTCCATGGAATTCTTCAGGCAAGAATACTGGAGTGGGTCGCCGATCCCTTTTCCGGGGGATCTTCCCAACCCATGGATCGAACCCAGGCTTCCCACTGTGGCAGATTCTTTACCGTCTAAGTGACCAGGCGAGCCCTTGAGATGATAAACTTGTGTTAAGTTACCAAGTTTTTGGTAATGTGTTATTTCTGGATTCTTTCTTTCATTTATTTGTTGACTCTTCTGCAAGTTCCAGTCTTTATTAGTGGAGTTTTATAATGTCTTGGAGTAAGTATTCCAAGTCCTCAATTTTGCCCTTTTTCAAGATTTGAAAAATCTTTGGGTGTTAGGTCTGTATATTTCCAAAGAAATTTTAGAATAAGCTTGTCAATTTCTATTGAAAAATTCTTCTAGGACTTTGAATTGTACTGAATCCATAGGTGAATTTGGGTAGGACTGACTTCTTTACAATATCAAGGTTTCCAATCCATGAATACAGCATGGTTCTCAGATAGTTCTTTGGCTTCTTTCTGCAGTTTTGTAATTTTCAGTATAGAGGTCCTGCATATTTTTTTCTTTTAGTTATGCTTATTCCTATTCTGTGCTTTCATATTATTGTAAATGGAACTTTAAAAACATTTTTTGTTTTCTTATTATTTGTTGCTGCTGCTGCTGCTCAGTCACTTCAGTCGTGTCTGACTCTATGTGACCCCATAGACGGAAGCCCCCCAGGCTCCCCCATCCCTGGGATTCTCCAGGCAAGAACACTGGAGTGGGTTGCCATTTCCTTCTCCAATGTGTGAAAGTGAAAAGTGAAAGAGAAGTCGCTCAGTTGTGTCCGACCCTTAGCGACCCCATGGACTGCAGCCTACCAGGCTCCTCTGTCCATGGGATTTTCCAGGCAAGAGTACTGGAGTAGCTTGCCATTGCCTTCTCCGTTATTTGTTGCTAGCATATAACAAATAAAACTGAATTTTGTGTTAACCTAATATCCTGTAACTCTGCTGAATAATTCATTTGTTAGTCTTAGCAGTTGCTTTGAAGATACCTTAGGAATTTTCTATGTACACAATTATATAATCTGCAAATTAAGACAGCTTTACTTTTTGTCCAATAGTCATTCCTTTTATTTCTATTTCTTGTCTTAATCCAAAGGGGAGGATCTCCAGTATGATGGTAAATATAAATGGTGAGGGTGACATCTTTACCTTGTACCCAATGTCAGGGGAAGTGTTCAATATTTTGGCATTAACTATAATGTCAGTTGTAGTTTTTAACAGATGCTGTTTATTAGACTGTGATTACCTTCTATCCCTGGTTTGCTGAAAGCTTTTATCAGAAAAGGATGCTGAGCTTTTTCAAATATCTTTTCTGTATCGACTTACATACTGATCTAGATTTTCTATATGTTAATGTGGCAAATTATGTTGATTGGCTTCTGATCTTAAAACAAGCTGCTATTCCAAAAACAAAGCCCACTTAGCCATGATACATTAACATTTTGATATAGTGCCGGATTTGATTTGCTGTTAATATTTTGTGAAGGACTTCTCATTTTGTTATGTTCCTGAGTGATATTAGTTTATAATTTTCTTTGTAGTGTCTTTCTCTAGTTTGTGTATCATTGTAAATATACTAGTCTTCAGTTGGAAAGTTGGTCTCCTTTTTCCTTAAATGCTTGAAACACATCCTACCCCGCCTCACCCCCACCCAGTGAAACTGCTGGGCCTGGACTTTAGTATGTAATTGTGTTAGCTTTGGTAAACTGTATTTTTCAAAGAACTTGTTTAATTTAAGCTGGCATAAAGTTCATAATATTCTGCTGCTGCTGCTGCTAAGTCACTTCAGTCGTGTCCGACTCTGTGTGACCCCATAGACGGAAGCCCACCAGGCTCCCCCTTCCCTGGGATTCTCCAGGCAAGAACACTGGAGTGGGTTGCCATTTCCTTCTCCAATGTGTGAAAGTGAAAAGTGAAAGTAAAGTCGCTCAGTCGTGTCTGACCCTTAGCGACCCCACGGACTGCAGCCTACCAGGCTCCTCCATCCATGGGATTTTCTAGGCAAGAGTACTGGAGTGGCTTGCCATTGCCTTCTCCGTCATAATATTCTATTGACCTTTTAATATCCACTGGATCTGAAATGATAACTACCTTTTCATGTTTAATATTGGTAACCTGTGTTCTTTTTTCCTGAATCAGTTAAGAAATCAATTTTGTTAATATTTTTCAGGAACCAAATTTTGGCTTTGTTAATTTCATTGCATTAATTCTTGCTCTTATCTTTATGATTTCTTTCCTTCTACTTCCTTTGGATTTACTTTGCTCTTTTTCTAGCTTAAGTTGAAACCTTCAGTTCAGTTCAGTCGATCGGTCATGTCCGACTCTTTGCGACCCCATGAGTCACAGCACGCCAGGCCTCCCTGTCCATCACCAACTCCCGGAGTTTACTCAAATTCATTTCCACTGAGTTGGTGATGCCATCCAACCATCTCATCCTCTGTCGTCCCCTTTCCTCCTGTCTTCAATCTTTCCCAGCATCAGGGTCTTTTCAAATGAGTCAGTTCTTCGCAAAATGTGGCCAAAGTATTGGAGTTTCAGTCCTGAATGTTCATTGGAAGGAGTGATGTTGAAGCTGAAACTCCAAAACTCTGACTGTGTGGATCACGACAAACTGGAAAATTCTTAAAGAGATGGGAATACCAGATCACCTGACCTGCCTCTTGAGAGAAATCTGTTAGAGGTCAGGAAGTAACAGTTAGAACTGGACATGGAACAACAGACTGGTTCCAAATCAGGAAAGGAGTACGTCAAGGCTGTATATTGTCACCCTGCTTATTTAACTTATATGCAGAGTATATAATGAGAAACGCTGGGCTGGAAGAAGCACAGGCTGGAATCAAGATTGCTGGGAGAACTATCAGTAAACTCAGATTGTAGATGACACCACCCTTATGGCAGAAAGAGAAGAAGAACTATAGAGCCTCATGATGCAAGTGAAACAGGAGAGTGAAAAAGTTGGCTTAAAGCTCAACATTCAGAAAACTAAGACCACGGCATCTGGTCCCATCACTTTATGGCAAATAGATGGGGAAACAGTGGAAACAGTGTCAGACTTTATTTTTTTGGGCTCCAAAATCACTGCAGATGCTGATTGCAGCCATGCAATTAAAAGACGCTTACTCCTTGGAAGGAAAGTTATGACCAACCTAGACAGCATATTAAAAAGCAGAGACATTACTTTGCCAACCAAGGTCCGTCTAGTCAAGGCTATGGTTTTTCCCGTGGTCATGTATGGATGTGAGAGTTGGATTGTGAAGAAAGCTGATTGCTGAAGAATTGATGCTTTTCAACTGTGGTGCTGGAGAAGACTCTTGAGAGTCCCTTGGACTGCAAGGAAATCCAACCAGTCCATTCTAAAGGAGATCAATCCTGGGTATTCATTGGAAGGACTGATGCTAAAGCTGAAACTCCAACACTTTGGCCACCTCATGCGACAAGTTGACTCAATGGAAAAGAGTCTGATGCTGGGAGGGATTAGGGGTGCGAGGAGAGACGGGGTCGACAGAGAATGAGATGGCTGGATGGTATCACCGACTTGATGGACATGAGTTTGAGTGAACTCCGGGAGTTGGTGATGGACAGGGAGGCCTGGCGTGCTGTGATTCATGGGGTCGCAAAGAGTTGGACACGACTGAGCGACTGAACTGAACTGAACGTGTCTTTACATTTAGTGCATGTCCTTTTACAGTTAGTATATAAGTAGTTCTTGCATTTTTATGCAGTCTTTCACTCTACTGATTGTAGTCTTTAGTCCACTAACATACTGATAATGACTGCATCAGGTCTCCCACTTCATTACTATGTTTTCCCCTTTTGTTCCCTCATTCTTCCTTTTTGCCTTCTTTTTGATTATTTGAAAGTTTTAATTTAAACTATACGTCTCTTCATTATTATTTTAGAAAGCACAACATATACCCTTGACTTTTCAATCTATTTATAATATCATACACTTTATAAAAAATGTAGAATCTTGTCCTATAGGTACACATACTCTTGTTATAAATTGTTCTATCAAATAAACATCACAATTCCTGCACACAGTATAATTTATCCTTTAAACAGTCTTACATATTTTATAGAAGAGGGAAAAGAGTAAGTCTGTTGTATTTACTCAGATAGTTACCATTTCCAGTGCTCTTTATTCCTTCTGAAAGGTCTCAGTTTCTATCTGCTATCAATTCCCTTCAACCTGAAGAACTTCTTTTAGTGTTTCTTGTAGTGCAGCTCTTCTAGTGACAAATTTTCTTAGTTTTCTTTTATCTGAAAATGTCTCTATTTTGCTTTCATTTTTGCAGGGTATTTTTGTTGAAAAGAGAAATCTGGATTGACTCCCCCCTCTCCCCGTTTGGCACTTTAAAAGGTGTTATTTCACTCTCTTTTGGCATCTGTGGTTTTTAATGTGCGTGCATGCTAAGTTGCTTCAGTTGTGTCTGACTCCTTGTGACCCTATGGACATCGCTCATCAGGCTCTTCTGTCCATGAGATTCTCCAGGCAAGAATACTGGAATGGGTTGCCATGCCTTCCTCCTGGGGATCTTCATGACCCAGGGATTGAACCCACGTCTCTTATGTCTCCTGCATTGGCAGGTGGGTTTTTTTACTACTAGCACCACCTGGGAAGCCTATGGTTTTCGGTTAAGTAAGCTCTAATTAACAACTGTCATTTCTTTGTGTCATTTTTCTCCTTATGTTTCATTTCAAGCTATTTGACTAAGATATACTGGGCAGGAAAGGATTAACTCAGCAGTTCTGGAATGCTCAAACCCTGCACATGCCAAAGAAAGGTTTGTCTTCAGGACTGGGAGATGAAATCTGAGCCAGTGGCATATGCTGGCTGATAAGTGTTTCTGTGCCTGGGGCCTTGTGCCATGCTGCACCAGTGTGACCACTTAAGTCTATCTGAACAATATGATTTATGGCAAACACTTGTTTCTGCTCTGGATGGCTGGGGTCTGAGTAGCTGAGGTGAGTCACGGGGGTCATCATGCCATCCTAAATACCCAGGACTTGGTGAGCTTCCCTAGTCGGCAACACTTTGCACAAGCTGTCATGGATCATTGACGGGAGGATTAAGGACAGCTCTGTGTGACTCTGCTGGGCACCAGGAAGCTTCTACCTGGTTCCTCTTGGACTTTATCCCATGTGCCTTTCCCCCTTGCCAATTCTGTGTCCTTTTGCTGTGTATGGTGAGTGTAACAGCTTCTGAATCCTATTGAGTCCCTCCAGCAAACCAGTGAACCTGACAGTAGTCTTGGGAACCTCTGACACACGTACCAAGGTATGGTTTTCTTCATCCTTATCCTAACAGGTGTTTGCCAAGCTTCTATAATCAGTAAATGTGTTTTTCAAAAAATTTGATTTTTTTTTTTTTTTTTTGCCATATTATCTTCAAATATGTTCTTCCCCAACTTCTCACTTTCCTCTCTTCTGGGACTCCAACTATACAAGTTAGGTCTTACAATATTGTCCCAAAGTTCCCTGAAGCTTGGTAATAAATTTTTTCTTTCTGTTCTTCAGGTTGGATAGTTTTCTGTTCATCTATCATTAAGTTCACTGATTCTTCTATCATCTCTGTTTTAGTATTAAGGCCACTTGGTGAATTTTAAGTTTAGCGACTATATTATAGAATTCCACTTTGCTCTTTTTTAAAAAATAATTTTACTTATTTATATTTTTGGCTGTGCTGGGTCCTCGGTGCTGTGTGAGTCAACTTTTCTCTAGTTGCAGCAAGCGGGGCCTACTCTCCAGCTGTGGTGCACGGACTTCTCACTGTGGCCGCGTCTCCTGTGGTGGATGGAGTACAGGCTCTAGATAGCACAGGTTTCAGCAGCTGCGGTGCATGGGTTTAGTTGCCCAGCAGCATGTGGGATCTTCCTGAACCAGAGATCGAAAAAACTGTTGTCCCCTGCATTGTAAGGCGATTTTTAGCCACTGGACCACCAGGAAAGCCCTAATAATAAGTCTTCTATTAAAATTTTAACCACCCTGTCAGATGCCAACTTCAGGCTTCCTCTGGCAAGAAACAGTAAAAATAGAAAATTAATTTCATGTTGTCTCTTCTTGAAAGTGTCAGTCCTTTTTTAGAATTTGCCCACTTTTGCTCATTTTCCCAGTGCTTTCAAGTCTCCCTTTCTGTCCCCACAATTCTGTTCACAATATATAGTTACATGAAGAAAGTTACCTGTGCCCTGTGGCATGTGAGATCTTAGTTCTCTGATCAGGGAAATGAACCTGTGTCCCCTGCGATGGACGTGCAGATCCTTTTTTAAAAAACAGTTTCAGTTATTTATATCCTTCGGTCTTTGTTGCTGTGCGCAGGCTTTCTCCATGTGCGGCGAGCGGGTACTGCTCCTCGTTGTGGGAGCACAGGCTTCTCACTGCGGTGGTTTCTCTGCAGCATGTGGGCTGCAGTAGTTGCGGCACATGGGCATAAGAGTTGTGGCTTACAGGCTCTAGAGCATGGGCTCAAGTACTGATGGCACATGGGCTTAGTTGCTCTGCTGCATGTGGATCTCCCCGGACCAGAGATCAAACCAGTGTTCCCTGCACAGCAAGGCAGACTCTTACTGGACTTACTGGACCACCAGAGAAGTCCCAACAAAGGTCCAGTAAAAGCCTACTTGGCCACATTGCAAGAAAAATCACTGTGATCTTGTTTTTAAAAATTTACTTCAGAATCACACTGTATGTAGGTATACAGATTCAATTTCAATGACATGAAAATAAGTATCATTCTGAAAACCTTGTTTTCTAACTTGTTTTTTCTACTTTAAGTATTCATCATATAATAAAAACTCTACTGTGTTAAATAATACAGTTTTTACTAATAAACTATGAACATTTTCGCATAACAGAAGAAACTCCAACTTTGACAGCAAATTGACAGTAACTAGAAAAATAATGCACATACACAGAAGTGAAATTGATAAGCAGTGGCATAAAGATCCAAGAGAAATATGTGCATATGTATAAAAACAGATAAGTACATGATGTTAACTTCAGCAATGTCTACAATGGTAAAACAGAAAATAACCAAAATATTAGTTAAAAGAAAAATAGTAATAAAATGGGTTACTACACAGCTATTAAAATAAAATTATATATACCTCCATATGAAAAGAGTTAAAAAAATCTAATGTTGAATGAAACAAGTTGCGTACAAAGATAATATTAATTTACTTTTTGGGTGAGCTCTGCATGGTATGAAGGATCTTAGTTCCCCAACCAGGGAACTAAACCCACTCTCCCAGCAATGGAAGCACAGATTTTAACCACTGGACCACAAGGGAAATCCCAACAAAGATAAAATTAATAAAGTTTTAAAAGCACAAAACAATACCATATATGCATACATTTAAAATGTAGTGGAGCAGAAACTAGCATAACACTATAAGATAATTTCCCTCTGGGGAAATGGGGGAATTGGGTCAGATGGTAATCAAAGGGTCCTTTAGTTCAAAAGCAAATATTAATTAACAACAGAAGTTATTTCTAATATACAGAAATACAAGTGTATTTCTTTTTGTACTTCACATCAACCTATAACAACTCCAAAGGCTGTATACCATTAGACTGCACAGATTATGTTATACACTCCAACAAGCTTTAATTGTTAAGGCACTAAGATACCTGCCATTATTATAAACAGCCCTACAAAGAATATCTTTATAGTTGTTTTTGCACATGAATTTCTTTTTCCCTTAGAATACATACCTAGAAACAAAATTGCTAGATCATTTCCACGTCTGTTATATACTGCCAAATATACCACAGAATAGCAAAAGAAAAATTCAGTTCAGTTCAGTCGCTCAGTCGTGTCCGACTCTTTGCTACCCCGTGAATCACAGCACGCCAGGCCTCCCTGTCCATCACCAACTCCCATAGCTTCCTTTGCCTATTTCCCCCAACTTTAGGCAGAATATAATTACAGAATTGGTTTTACTTTAGAAATGAAGACTGCTCAGATACACTGCTTAGAGCTAGATGCTGGTATATATTAGTATAATTTACATCTTAAAAGATTTATTCATGATGTAAGACAATTTTAAAAGGTTTTCAATTCTGAAACCTTCAAAGGAAGAACTTTTAGCTTCTTGGTCTAATTATACTAGTTTTCTTTAATTATCATCTAAAAATATCTATTAATCATAGAATTTGGTCAGTGACAAAACAAGTTAAACTTCCATAGTCCTTTTCACCTCTCACACTAGATTAAATTACTCAGTTGAGATTTACTAATAATTAGTATTTACACAGTACTTTATTTATTATAACACTATGAAGCAGGGCAAAATACCACAATATAAACAAAGCAAGATGCCAAACCAATTTGGCTAATTGTCAAAGGTCACACTAAAGCAGGAATTTGCCAGAATTAGACACTGGATTGTTACCTAATTTCTATACACCTCATCACTTCAAAAGCCTATGTTTAAGAATTTTGACAACAACTCATTAAGAAAGCTAGTATTTACCAGGGTCAGAGAAATGGTACTGATGATCACCTACATCAACATCCTCACTTTATAGATAAGGAAACTAAAGGCCCAAAAGGTGATGTAACAATTGCTTAAAGTCACGTTTCTAGACAGTGTAAAGCAACAAACGGATTCAGGTCTCTTTAATCCAAGTTCAACTGTCTTCAACTTCTAGAGTATAACAGCTATTCTTAACTGCCATTTCACATTTTTGAGTTTAAAAAAGCCTCAGTGTTTTCACAGATAATTATTAACAATGCATTCAGTAACAAATAATGATCTAGGACCTACTATATGCCAGGTCCTGTACTTGATGCTAAATGAGTATTTACTATATACTAGGCCCTCTAACGGAGAAGGCAATGGCAAGCCACTCCAGTACTCTTGCCTGGAAAATCCCATGAGGAGCCTGGTAGGCTGCAGTCCGTGGGGTCGCTATGGGTCGGACATGACTGAGTGACTTCACTTTCACTTTTCACACATTGGAGAAGGAAATGGCAACCCACTCCAGTGTTCTTGCCTGGAGAATCCCAGGGACGGGGGAGCCTGGTGGGCTTCCGTCTATGGAGTCACACAGAGTCGGACACGACTGAAGTGACTTGGCAGTAGCAGTAGCAGGCCCTCTAAAGAAAGCTGAGCACTGAAGAATTTGATGCTTTTCAACTGTAGTGTTGAAGAAGACTCTAGAAAGTCCCTTGGACTGTAAGGAGATCAAACCAGTCAATCCTAAAGGGAAGCTCCAATACATTGGCCACCTGATGTGAAGAACTGACTCATTAGATAAGATCCTGATGCTGGGAAAGAATGAAGGCAGGAGGAGAAGGGGATGACAGAGGATGAGATGGTTGGATGGCATCACCTATTGTTAGACATGAATTTGATGAATCAAGGAGTTGGTGATGAATAGGGAAGCCTGGTGTGCTGCAGTCCATGGGGTTGCAAAGAGTCGGACATGATTGAGTGACTGAACTGAATGAACTGAGGCCCTTTATAACCTGCATTTACACTTGTAATCTTCACACTATTATAAAGTAAGTACCATTATTATCTCTATTTTAAGGGTTAAGATTTAATAATGTTAAATAACTTGTCCGTGGTCTTTGGTAAGGAAATATCTTTATAAAATAAGAAGTAAACGGTGCCTTTCTGCTGCAGGCTTTGATGGGCAGCAGTCATGGCTCTTCAGCAGCCCATGGCTGTGGACTTCAAGGTGACCCACAGATACCAGCAGGGAACCTAACCAAGCAAAGCAAGTTAGCAGCACCCTTGTTGGAAGAGTTTGAGTCCCCTGGACTGCAAGGAAATCCAACCAGTCCATTCTAAAGGAGATCAATCCTGGGTGTTCATTGGAAGGACTGATGATAAAGCTGAAACTGCAATACTTTGGCCACCTCATGCGACAAGCTGACTCACTGGAAAAGACTCTGATGCTGGGAGGGATTGGGGGCGGGAGGAGACGGGGACGACAGAGAATGAGATGGCTGGATGGTATCAGCGACTCGATGGACATGAGTTTGAGTGAACTCCAGGAGTTAGTGATGGACAGGGAGGCCTGGCGTGCTGTGATTCATGGGGTCGCAAAGAGTTGGATACGACTGAGCGACTGAACTGAACTGTTGGAAGAAGTGACCAGAGGGAAGTGGCTGCTAAGGACTGAGCCCCCTCCTTATTCTGTGCATAATAAAAGTAAATGGTACAACCTCACTTAAAAATTTTCTCTTAACAAAAATCTCATTTTTCTTTTAAATATTATAACTCTGTGTCTGATTTGATTTGAAAGAGGAATCTATTGTTTAAAAAGTTTGGAAAACTGCAGAGCCCTGCATAGCACCTAACTCTGACCACATTGATCATACACCAAGTGCAGAACCTCATATCAGATCAGAGGTTGGGGGCTGATTCTGGAAGCTTTATAGATCTTTTTTCCATTACACTAAGACACCAGAACAGAGTATCTGAAGTAATTTAAATGAAGGTCAGCAGCTAGGAAAGTAATCACTCAAATAAACAGAAGACAAGCAGAGGGGTTTCTAGTACCATACAAAGAGTTTTGACCTGAACAATGTCAACAAGGTCCAAAGTAGAACAATGCATGAGTTCTCCTAAAGTATCACTGGCACGACTGTACTACAGTACTGGTTACCTACTTTCAGAGCATAAAATCTCTGTGGTATGAGATCAAATTAATTAAAAGTTTCATTTATTATCTTCCCAGCAGGAATTCCTTTCTCTTTGATTGCTAAATAGATTTTACAAGGGTTAAGCAAAAAACCCAAGGGCTAAGCAGTGCTACTATTAAGGAGATTTTATAATAATCTGTGTAAATAAGAGCTTAGTGATAGTCTTAAAAGCAGCAATCTCCCCTACAGTCAACGTATAATGAAACGAGGACCTTGAAAAAACTGGATCATGACATTTTTTTTCTTTAGGAGAATATTAATTTTAACAAATAGTCTCCTGCTTTGGGAAACATTTGTATAAGAAAACCAAATCAAACAATCATTAAAAAAAAATCTACCTTTCCCCATTATACAGTATATTTTTTCTAGCTATAATTTAGTGAAATAAATCAGAGACTAAGAAAAATGGCCCTTTAAATAATCAATCATAGCAGAATTAACCACATGCAGTATTTCTTTTTTTTCCACATGCAGTATTTCTAATGTAAACGGTTACCTGATAAGTCTGTCAGAAGTCTTGTTAGGACAAGGTTGTTTACCGGTTCAGTCTTGTTAAGGCTGGACATAACCTCTCCCCTAGTAGTTTCTTTGATAATAGTGGGCTTCTTGGAAATCTCAAGATCAGATCCAGTCTTGACGTTTTTGTGTTCTAGGATATCATATGATCTCTGTGGCCAAGAAGATTCTGAAGCAAATGTTAAAGTCTGTTTGAGTGTCTCTTCAGGAGACTCTCCTTTATCCTGTACAGAAGCTGACTTCTCAACCTTCCTTTCACTCAGTTCTTTAAGTGCTTTGATTGTGAGCTGTTCTTGTTCTAAGTCGAGAGATGCTACTGGAGTACCTTGGGTAGGGAAAACTTCCAGAAGCTCACTCCCATTTGTTTCTCTGCTTTGTTCACTGTATTTGCTTTTTATGTTTTTAATTTCAGAACCACCTGACTTACTCTCATGCAAAACATCTAGAGGAAGAATTGTTTTAAAGTCCTTAGTTTCCACTGATGTTGCTTCGAAGGTATATCCTTCACCTTTACCTACTATTCCTTTCTCTCTGGTTTCTGTAAAGGCCGCCATCAGGTCCTCTGGGGAAGAATCATCTATATCTTTCACATTTTTTTCATGCAATGATTCCAAATAGGCAGAGGTTGTCACACTTTGTGAGAGTTCTATAGGAGACGCTGCTGAAGGGAGTTTTGAGTTCTCAGCTGCAACAGGCTTTTCAGGAACAACTTCATGCTTACTACCTGACTGCTTCACTTCTGACATACCATTCTTATTAGATACTAGTGAACAGACTGCCTCACCTGGGCTCCTTTCAAGAGGATCAGGCCAAACTTGTTGTGGCTCAGAGTCACTGACCGACCGTTCAAAATTTTCAGATGTTCTGTTTTTCTTGTTACAACTGAGGATCTCTTTGACTTCTCCATCTGTTTTTACAACAGGACTTGGGATGGAAAGAGGTTTTTCAGCCTGAATTTTGTTGCTCTCAAATAAATTATCTGCTGTGAGGTCATCTATTACTGTGTCATCAGATTCACCAGAACTATCAGCTTCAGTCACTTCTCCCAACACAGAGGTATGCCAACTCATTCCACTTTTCTGGTGGCCGTTGCGTAAAACTACTTTATCTGTGGCCACTCCAGAACCAAGAGAGATACATTTCTCCAGTGGAGATCCAGGTAACTCTGAAAGTGTGTCGTCTCTTTTCTGCACATTGTCTTGCACACGTTTGATAGTGACTTCCTGTGTGGAATCAAAATGGTCTGGCATAGCATTTTCCTGTGGGAGAGATGTTTCCACCCAGTCACCTGGTGATTTAGTGTTAGCAGTGCTTCCATTAATAGAACATACAGGAATTTTCTGAGTGTTTGTTTTAAGATTTACAACAGGAATTTCTGAATTATATTCACTTGTGCCAAGTCCTGTAGTTTTTGTGTTGTACTCAGATTTATCACTCTGCTGTTTCACTTGGGGAACCAAATCCCAAGTCAGTACTTCATTAGTAAAGTTATGCATATCATTCACACATCTAGATACCTTTTCCAATGCTGCAGTTGTGTGTGAAAACTGCCTGGTGAGCAATGCAGAGGCTGGGTAACGCCCTGCTTCTTTCTTTCTCAGTGGAAATACTCTGTCATTAGACTCTGAAATGTCTGCAGGGGATTCTCTACTAGTATGCACTGCCCAGCTACCAAAATCATTTATGCTTTCCTTATATAAGTCTTTAAATTCTTTGTCAAATGCTGCTTTGTCAATAATTACTTCAAATGGTGATTCAGGGGAATCCTTTTCCATAACACCACCTCCTGAAGCTTCAGAAGGAGACAAGGGATATGGACAAATGCCTTCTGCTTTAGGCTGCTGGGTGGCTGGCTTCTGGGCTATCAGCATAGTGAACTTATCATCTGCATCCAAGGCAGTTATATCATCCCTATTTGGTTCCTCATTTGGGTTCCTGGACTCTTGATCTTTATTTATCTGTTGTTCCATTTGACCAACTTCCTTTGAGAGAAAAGCAGGATGACCCAGGAAGCTGAGTGGGATGGAAGGACGGTCACAGTGAACTCCTCCTGCAGCAGAAACTGGTGAGTCTTCTATGTCTTTACTGGTCCCTGGAGGCTTTTCCATCTTTTTCCCATCTAGAAGAGCCAAGCAGTCTTTTTCTTCTTGGGCTAAAAGAATTTGGCTGCCTAACATTTTGCTTTTTACTCCATGTAGTATTGTAAGGTCAGTGTTACATATTTCAGAAGATGAACAAGAGGAGGAAGTCATAATTTCTGAAGGTGGCTCACCAGAGCAAAGAGAGCTCAATCCCTCTACGGCCAGAATTTGAAAGAAAAACAATTGTTTACCAGGTACAATTACACATTAGCTAGTCAGGCCAAGCAGCATGCTTTTTATTTTTAAATTCACATATATATATATATACACACACAGGATGTATATATACATACACACACATAAATATGTAACAAGACAATGAACAACAGCTATCCTATAAGACATGCATAAAACTGCCAGCAGTGAAACAGAAAAGGCTTATCATGCTACAAACTGCAAATGACAAAAAATTTTCATGACAAAATACTTATCAATCTATATTTTCTCTTTAATGGTAAATCATGAAGAAGGTTATAATAAAGATTGGATAATCTGGGGAAGTGTTTATTCCTTTTCCTTTGGTATTTAGTAGAAATATTCAGCAGAAACAATGCAATCCATATAAAACAAACATATTATGAAGTACTGATACACTCTCATCTGTAGGTGGAACAATTCAGAACACACACCTTTTATAAAACCACTGGTAAGAGCCTCACTATCTGAAAAGGAAAACAAGTGATGAGAGTTTTTTTCCCCAAGAGATACAGAAGACCCCCCAGCCTAAAAATCAGGCTAGAAGTACTCCATTCTATTCACAGGGAAGGTGGGCCCCAGGTAGAGAGGGCCTTAATGTTTTAAAGGGTACTGAAAATATTGGTCTGTTCCAAAATCTCTTGTACCAACTTGTCAACTGAAAACTGAACTGTGTACACTGGTTTCCTTTATTAAGAAGAGTGAACTCCAGAAAATCTTTTAAAACAGAAAATACTCCCCTAAATGAACTCCGGGAGTTGGTGATGGACAGGGAGGCCTGGCGTGCTGTGATTCATGGGGTCGCAGAGAGTTGGACACGACTGAGCGACTGAACTGAACTGAACTCCCCTGAAAGCAATACATTAATTAGGTCTTATCAATTTTTAATATCACAGTAGCCACTGATTTACCACCCTGTTTTCCAACTCTCCAGCCTAGGAAGTTTTTTACTGGAGAAAAGATCAGAACAACTGTCCCAAGGGCAGCAACGATGTCCCAAGCACCACCGTTCTCATATACTGTTGTATCTCTGGCGCTGGAACAAAGTAGGTCTTAAACAAAGAGTTCCAAATGAATGAATCAAAGATTCAGCTTTCTCAGGTGAGCCCTAAGTAGGCCTCAGGGCAGAAATGCCTTCCTTGAGTGTGAATGAGCAATTGGGAAGATGTGAGAGAGAAAAACTTTGGGATTACTTTTATTCAACTTGTTTTTTCATTTGAGAAGATGAATAATAGACAAAAGCAAAATCATGACTTTATTCTATTCAAAATCATTTTATAAAGATGAAAAGAAATACTTAAATATCTTACCGCAAGAAACAAAATTCTACTATTACAAAAAAGTGTTTCCAAATGCCAGATAAAGTTCCTATATTTTAAAACATTACTGAAATCTGATGTAACAGGATCTCTGACCTTTAGCACAGTGTAACCATAATGTGGGGGAAAAGTCTTTGTAAATTGAGAAAAAAATAGCTGAAGTCTGGTGGTACAAACTGTACCAATGAGACAGAAGTAACCTATAATTCATATTTAGTTCTAATGCAGTAAACATGTCTTTGCAACTATCATTGTACAGTATGGATACACAGCAAGATTGATTAAGGATACATGAAGCTCACCACTGCAGGTTAAAAGGTTTAAAGACCTGAAATTTAAAGAACTATGGACTACATTAATAACAGAATATTCCACAGTCTGAGCTATGTATTATTATCGAATTTACTGGTGAATGTTCCTACCACGAGACATTTAATGAACTAAATCTGGAATAAGGTAAAACTGGGACCCCCTCCCTTCAAACGAATGGAATCTTGAACAAAACTGACTCCACATCTCACAGGGAATGCTCAGCTTATATGTTTTATAGAGACTGAGATTTCAGATGATTTAGACTTGTCATTTTACAGACAAAAGTGGACAGAATGAATAATAAGAATTCATTGTTAATTACTGAGTGCCACTATCATGAGCCTGACACTGTTTTAGAATCTAGATTGAAAACCAGTGAACACAGAAAATATCCTTGCTTTTGTGGAGCTTACAGTAGAGTGAGAGACAGAAAAGAAGCAAAGTCAACAGATAAAATGATGATGATGATGATGGATTTGATGAAATGAAAAAAGAAAGTAAATGATACTGGATGCTAATGAAAGAATGCACACAGTATTAGAAACAAAAAAAAGTATGGTAGGGAGCTTCCTTGTAGTCCAGTGGTTCAGACTTGATGCTTTCTCTGCCAGTAAGACCTGGTTGACAAACTAAGATCCCACAAGCCATGCGGTGCGGCCACACACACACACAAAAGGAAGGTAGAAATATTTTATGCTTTGTCAGGACACAAAATTCTCAGCTTTCTAAGCCTTGTTTCTTTTCTAACTTCCGTTAACTCTTAATACTCTAGAAGTTTAGAATTAGGTATATATAATAATCTGAGGTAAAAACTAGATTAGGTTAGAAATCTTTTCTCAGAATACCAAGTTCTGCACTGAATGCCATAACTTCTTGACAGACTTCATTTTACTGAAGATTCTTTAATATGACATAACTATTATATACACAAAAATAGCTTTATCATCTTCCCGAGTGATAATTTTGTGACAATACTTGGAGCAGACAGTGTTTTCTGGGGGGACACGTTTAGGGGCTAAACAGAGTATGATGCTGCGTTCTTTCCTTAGTAATTAGGAGAGTAATTCCTCAAATAATAGCATCTATTAGCTTTTAGCTCTAGATATTAGCTCTCATGACAGTCAATCAAGCTTCCCCACATGTAGCAAAGGAAGTGAGCATTTTTGCTTTAATTTTAATAATTATCTTGCTTAGAATTTCAGCAAATGGAAAGAAGTTCATTTGGCTAGTTGAAATTCTAACAAATTTGAACAGAGCTGATTTGTATCATGACATGGAAAAAACTGGTCTGGAAGTAAAGTGACAATGGTAAGAAAACATTAAATAAAACAAAGACCAGAATCTAATAGGTCTTTAGAAACTAAGCTCCATTGGCAAAGACTCTTCCAATTAGTCAGCATGACACTTAATAGTCATTACTCAGAAGTCTCCATTTACGTATATTATCTTAAATAAGACTAGGAAATTAAGTTGGCGGTCATACTCTAAATTTCCAGACCACTCCCAAACCCAAAATTCCTATTAAAAGTTGCAAAATCCTTTCATCACACTTACTAATGGTGTGTGGCCTTGTCAAGTCGCTTAACACCATCTGAAAATTGGGATACTAAAGCACCTAACTTAAGAATTGCTATGAGGATTAAATTGAGTTAATATATTAACTCAAAATTTTCATTGGAATAAGGCAAAAGCTCCATTTGACTAGAGAATCTTGCATGGAAATTGAAAAAGTTTCCCCTCTTCTATATGCAGAGTATTTTATCTCACAGAACAAGATGTGGTTAAGGCGCTAAGGCATGTCTGACTCTTGCAATCCCATGAACTCTAGCCCACCAGGCTCTTCTGTATATGGGATTCTCCAGACAAGAATGTTAGAATGTGTGCCATTTTCTCCCCCAGGGGATCTTCCAGACCCAGGGATGAAACCAGAGTCTCCTGCGCTGCACTTGTGTTCTTTACCGCTGAGCCATCAGGGGAGCACAACCACAGGATGAAGACACAGCTCTGAGCTGAGTACTGTGTGTGCATCAAGTCAACACTTTGAGTTGAAAAAGCCTCTTCATACACTGTTTACTCTGTCCTTCAAAATATCTTCTCTTATTCTCCAAACTGTCCTTTAGAAAAGGGTTTAGTGCTTTTTTATTCAAGTGTTTTGTAACTTAATAATGAAAACACAGTGTGATCTAGAAACAGGTAAGCAATAATGAATAGTGTATATTATACTTCTTCCGTAAGAGTGAATAACTTGGGATTATGTTACAGTTACCATTTGGTTACTACCCAGCCTCAGGAAATTCATTACTTTTAGTTGGTAACATAGAAAAAGCATACAGGAGTGAAGAAAGCTTGCCAGCCTGTAGTAAGCCACTAAGTTACATTTTCACATACATACTATGCTTATTCAAACAAGGGAGGCTTGAAATATTCAGGTATAGGTTTTCCTACACTTGAATTTTCTCACGTTCACAAAACAAGAGGGAAAGACAAATTATCGTGCAAAACAGTATCAGCAATTTTCAGCCAAGCATCAAAATAGGAAGTTAGCCAGCAGACACTTTGCAGCCAAGCTAGGTCCTAAACAAAAAGTCTATTTTGTACAAAGAAAAATGTTTTGCTTTTGTTTAAAAAAAAAAAAAAAAAAAAGGCTGTAACTGGCAATTTTTTCCCCCTCAATGCTTGCCCCAAAGTTCAGTATTTAACTTCCTATTCCAGATGCCTACTGCATTACTCAAATTATATGCAAATATTCACTACTGCAAATGTGCTTCCAATTCTGGGTGGTGGATAGATCCTCCTTATAACCTTATTTTCACCCACTTTTCTTCCAGTGTTTTCTACAGAAAACTGTAGTATTTTCCAGCCTCCACTTTTTATCAAAGATTTCAAAAGGAGAAACCAAATTTGATTTTGTGTCTGATGGAGAGAGTACATCCCCCAGATGATACTAAGTTACATCACTAACAGCAATAATATGGTTAAAATGGTCATTTCTGTCTCTTGTATTCTCATGATGTTAACATGACATCCTAAAAAACCTGTAAACCTGATATTAGTGTAATATCACTAATACATCACCTTTACTGGAGGTAATGGTTATACACATGGACTTCAGAGTCCCACATGTGTCATTTACTCACTGTGTGACCTTGAGCAAGTTATTTCACCGTTTAAAACTGCAATTTCCTCAATTAGTAAAAGAAGCAATACCCTTTCTCCATAACATTGGTTGTGAGGATTAAATGAGATAAAAAAGTACTAACCACAGTAAAAGCTCAAAATAAAAAACAACCCACCCCAAATGACCACATAAACTACATCTATACCTCTGTTAATATCCTTATTTAATAGTATAGGAAAACGTTAACACTTACTCCCCTATTTTGATATGCTCCAGGATTAAGTTGAAATTTAACTCTGCTTGATGAATTAAAAAAGGAATCAATAAGCAAAAGATAGGAAATGACCTACTCAGGAATACAACTTACTTAAGAAGAACTGATTATTCTTGATATTCTCAACACAAATCTATTGGTTTTCAAAAAGCTTAACTTGTTAGCTTAAGTAGCTGTATACTTCAAAGTAGTACAACTTAATAAAGACTACATAATTTCCTTTTGAAAGATTTAACTGCCCTTTTTTCTCAGTCCAAATTAATGACAACTTTGGGAATTCCCTCGTGGTCCAGTGGTTAGGACTCAGCACTTTCACTGCTATGGGCCCAGGTTCAACTCCTGGTCTGGGAATCAAGATCCCATGAGCTTAGCAGCATGATCAAAAGACAAGTTTTAGTACATGCCTCTCCTTGAAGTCCAATAATGATAAATATATATTTCAACATTAAAAATGTCATTCTTAAGTATGAAAATGTCATTTTAAATTACTGCTACATACTGATTAATATGGCTTGAAAAGAAAGAGTGAAAGTGAAAGCCGCTCAGTTGTATCCAACTCTTTGTGACCCCATGGACTGTAGCCTGCTAGGCTCCTCTGTCCATGGAATTCTCCAGGCAAGAATACTGGAGTGGGTGGTCATTCCCTTCTCCAGGGGATCTTCCCAACCCAGGGATCGAACCCAGGTCTCCCGCACTGCAAGCGGATTTTTACCAGCTGAGCCACCAGGGAAGCCCTAATATGCCCTGGATATATATAGTTCAGTTCAGTTCAGTTCAGTCGCTCAGTCGTGTCCGACTCTCCGCGACCCCATGAATCAAGCAAGGCACAATTCTCCAAGGTTAAATGGCTGAGGGATATGGAAGCCAGAGACAAATTAGCTGGGTTAGTGCCAGTTATGGACTCAAAGTTACCTGCTGGTGACAGTCACTCTGAAAGGCCTGCAGCTGGGTGGAACTGGTCCCAGTTATTCTCTCCAGGGCATTTAATCCAGTTAACTAAGTACTACAACAACTTCCTTTCCCTTGCTTTTATTAAGGCAGACTAGAAGCTACCAGTCTTGGCCACCCTAGAACAGACCTAATCACTTGC
Organism: Moschus berezovskii; assembly: GCF_049115385.1. Classification (NCBI taxonomy): domain Eukaryota; kingdom Metazoa; phylum Chordata; class Mammalia; order Artiodactyla; family Moschidae; genus Moschus; species Moschus berezovskii. The sequence goes on from NC_142484.1 coordinate 8,990,948, forward strand.
CAAAGAGTGCCCTCAAAAAACAGAATCAACTGATTTCTAGACCTGCCACTGAAGTAGAGCACCAACTGGGTTGCTTTTCCATTATGTCTTTTTTGTAGGAGAAATGCTAGTAATAGAGGCTAGATTAGAACACTTTCAGGGATATGACATTTTTAATTGCTTTTTTACAATACCCTTTTAATAATAACATACCCTGAACCTACACTGGTCAAAATAACTATAAAAGGAAGAATGACAAATCTATTTTTTTTAACAAACTCTCATAGTCACTGTGAAACTGAAACCTACTTGAACTTTTGTTTTAACTAGAAAAATCCCTTTTATTTACCTCTGATTTGAGTGTGTATGTAGTTTCTCCTAATATGGATTGAAGTAATTTTTAAAACTATGACATATCTTCTCAACATTCTATATATTAGGCATGTTGTGATTAGGTTGTATTGTCACACTATTTAGGCTATCAATTATTTCCTTTCTATATGAAAAAAGTGACTATGAAGAAAGTATCTTAAAAGATCTGAAATACTTTGAGAAAATGTAATTATTTGTTCTATTTACATTATATTTTTAACTGACATCCTCCAGAATAGAATAAATGTAATATCTATTTGCCTAAATTATTAAATTTCTCATGAGGAAAAAAAATACCCTTAAAAATATAAATCTAGTTGGGCTCTAGATGTTGAGGATCAGTTTGTATGTTCATTTCCTAACATTCACAAAATATCTATCTTTTAATATAAACAAGTTAATTTCAAAGGTCATGGTTTGACCCAGAAGATATCCAGATTCACACAGTGAGGCACATTATAAAAGAGTTGGGGACTCTAATGCTATCAGTCTGAACTGAATGAAATAAACTGTCTATCATGTTTCCCAAGAAGCAGATCAGACTGAAAAAAGCTTTTACTAAGTTTATTTTATCCCATTAGGTTTTTTATTCTTACAAGGTGAAAGTCTTCCTAACAAACCACATGCTGACTTTCATTCCAGCTAGGACAATAAACTCTCTGAACAAGGCTTCTTAGACCTATCTAGTGAGTTTAATTATCTTTTTTAAAGTAATGATTTTCCGTTGACCTATCCCTGAGGTGGAGTACAAGAGCACAAATGAAAGAAACAGCCCTTTTTAAAAATGCAAATTGAGCAGCACAAAGCACACTCTCTTCCTTATAGCTATCAACTCTGATTCCCTTCCTCGTTGATAGAGTAAAAACAAACTCCCCAAAACACCATAATTTAATCTCCAGGAAAACAAGCCTTGCTTGTCAAAAATTCAACTGACTTGTTCAGTGTTCTTAGGCAATGTGGAACTGGCCTAGCTCTTGGGATGAATCTCAGATAGTCCGTACTAAAGTATTCTAGCTAGGATGGTATGTTAGTTCAGTGGAAGCACACTCTTATATAGTTTTCCCAAATCCACTACCTCTCCAAACAAGTTAGATAACTGCAAATCAACAGGTTGAATGCATTCTGGAGAAAGTGTGTTTTCTGAGCTGCAGTTCTTTCTACTCTAAGTTCTGTTGGGCAAGCTTTTAATTTTTAAAATACTCAAAGTTACACCTAAAGCTTATGCTATGTTAAAGGGTCCACCCAGTCTCATTCTACTCTATTGAGCTTTATGAGAAAGTCATTAGGAGTTGCTAACTTGTATTTAGTTTTTATTTTAGGGAGTTTGGGGGCAACAGAAAACTCGTGCCTCATTTCCCCAGTTACAGCCTCTTTCTCAACATTTTTCTTTTATTAATGCACACAAAAAATGACAGACTTGCCTTGTGAGGTCGAAAATAGAGATACAGGCTGAGAGGAAGAGGAAGAAACAAAGGAATCTGAAAGAAAATATACAGCGTGAGAATTTGACAACCTCACACAGGAATCTGAACTTTAACTTGTTTTTTTTTTTTTTAATTTGGCAAAGCATTGTAATTTCATTGGGTTTAAGGAAGAGGGGAAAACCCAAATCTATATTTCCAATTACTGTTTTCACTCACCTGGCAGCAAAACCTTATTTCATTTTCAAAATGCATTTCTAAAAGTTAATTCAATTTTTTTCTGTCAGATATTCTCAGCCACAAAGGAAGAAAAGAGGAACCCCTAGAATTTTTAAATAATGTCAAGAAGGATAATGCTCCCCTGCAACTTCATGAGGGAAAGAAAAAATAGGTATCTGAGTACTAACTGGTTTTGCTTAAAACCATTTTTAACTTCATTTTGAGGAGTCAGCCATGAATATAAGCATGTAAACATATATAGCTGTCAAATATGTAAAACTGACCCTGAATACTGAAAAAAAAAAAAAATTAAATCACAATTAATCCACTGGGAAAAACAGGACCAACGTAAGGAATCGCCGATCTCTAAAACTGGGACTTATATTTCTCTAAATTTGGCAACATATAGCAAAATTTTAAATGCATAGACTTCCCCTACCAACTCCTGAGTATATTCTTTAACTTGGTAAATACATATGCATACATATACAAAGACATGTACATCAGTGAGAATATTCATAAGAGCACTGGTTATAAACATCAGAAATAATCTAAATGACCATCAATAAAAGCCTAGTTAAATAGTTACCTCCAGATAACGGAATACTTGCCGCTACAAAAAACAATGAGGTACAGCTATGTACGTTGATATATTAAATTGAAAAGCAAAGTACTGAAGTTCATACAGTGTTGTCCATTTGTTAACTGGCAACAAAAGGAACTTTGAGGTCTAGGGCAGGAGGGAGATTTGCTTTTCATTACAACCTTTGGCCTTAAAAAAAAATTAAACAAAGAATATAAACTGACTTCAGTAAAAATGGAAAAAAAATTAATAAAACAACATGTGAAAAACAAAACCCTGAAAAAGTACCCCTAAGTATACTGATCTTTGCTTAACTCCTTTTTTTCTTGTAATTATAAAAATGTTTTCACAAATATCAGAAATATACTTAAAATGAGGAGATTGCTTTAAAGGACTGGGCCATTGCTATATCTGTAAGTACTAATCTAAACAACACAGGGAATATAGCCTATATTTTATAGGAACTACAAAAGGAGTTTAACCTTTAAAAATTGTGAATCTTTGTACTGAACACCTATAATTTACATAATATTGTACATGAACTATACTTCAATTAAAAAAAGAAAACTATTTAGTTGGCAGAAATGGAGCACGTTAACACCAAGGCAGAACTTAGTGGACAAGAGGCAGTAATTTGGTAACTCAAGACCAGAATTTTAAAATTCACTGTTTTTTAATTATCTTAAAATGAAGCATCATATTTACTCCTACCATTGAAAAACAGTACTCTTTTCTTTCTTAAAACAAGCATTTCTATTTAATGTTTCCAAATGGGTTAATGTCTATAGGCAATTATCTTCAACATTAAATCCCTGCCAACTGAATAAACCTGAAAATCCAAACGCTAAGTAAGCCTGATGCTAAAAAAGATCCCATGAACCTACCTTTTCATTTCCACCTGACACCCTCCTAATGGAAAATTTCAACACACAAATTTTTATGCAACAGCATCTATTCTGATACAGGACACAGATAACCAGAAGTAGTTTGTAACAATATTGCAAGAGCTCTTCTAACTTACAAAACCATATTGTATTCATACGCCATATTGATGCAGGCAACTGCACCCAAAAAAGGTGACCTTAATTTACAAATACTAATAATTAAATCAAATATTATCTACAAGTAACTAAGTCTAGGCACTGTAACAGTACAGAGATGATGGTTGTGCCCACAAGCAATTGAAAAAGACAAACCAGTAAAACTGTTTGTATTGTGGGAAGAATGCATACAGCAGAGGCAGAAAAGATGATGTTCATCAGGTGAACATGACAAGGGAAGGCAGTCTGGAAAGAAGGAACATATGGTCAGATTCCAAATAGCTTTAAATATCATGAAATACAATATATTATCATATGATACAATGAAATTTGAATTATATCATATGATGTGTAATGAGGAATCACTGAAGGGAAGGGATTGACAATATCACATGTGTTTTAAAGAACTCTGGCAGCAGGGTAAAGTGAAAATGAAAGTTGCTCAGTTTTGTCAGACTCTTTGCGATCCCACGGACCATACAGTCCATGTTATTCTCCAGGCCAAAATACTGGATAGCCTTTCCCTTCTCCAGGGGATCTTCCCAACCCAGGGATCGAACTGGGGTCTCCTGCATTGCAGGTGGATTCTTTACCAACTGAGCTATCAGGGGTAAAGTATGGATTTAATTGAAAAGCTCCTGCATAATCTTGGCAAGACATGAGGGCTTAAACTAAGGCAGTGAGGATGGGAATGAGGGGATGGATATGACAGGAAAGAAGGGACAGGATTTTGAATTACTGGATGTTGGAGACTGGAGAAGCAAAAGTCAATGGACTGAAGAACTACATGAAATGTGGCTGGCTAGGGTATGAGGAGGAATTCTTTGTATTAATTTCCACTAAGAAATAAGCTGTCTAAGGCATATCTACAACAAAGTTTTATCCTTGAAAAGCTATGACAAACCTAGAGAGCATATTAAAAAGCACAGACATTACTTTGCCAACAAAGATCTGTATAGTCAAAATTACGGTTTTTCCAGTAGTCATATATGGATGTGAGAGCTGGACCATAAAGAAGGTTGAGCACTGAAGAACTGATGCTTTTGAACTGTGGTGTTGGAGAAGACTCTTGAGAGTCCCTTGGACTGCAAGGAGATCAAACCAGTCAATCCTAAAGGAAATCCATCCTGAATATTCATGAAGGACTGATGCTGAAGCTCCAATACTTTGGCCACCTGATGCAAAGAGCTGACTCACTAGAAAAGACCCTGATGCTGGGAAAGACTGAAGGCAGGAGGCGAAGGGGATGACAAAAGATGGGAAGGTTGGATGGTATCATCAATTCAGTGGATGTGAGTTTGAGCAAGCTCTTGGAGATGGTGAAGGATGGGAAGCCTGGTGTGCTGCAGTCCATGGGGTTGCAAAGAGTCAGACACGACTGAGCAACTGAACAACAACAGCAGAGGCATATCTTATATAGTCAAAGCTATGGTTTTTCTAGTAGTCATGTACGGATGTAAGAGGTGGTCCATAAAGAAGGCTAAGTGCCGAAGAATTGATGTTTCTGAATTGTGGTGCTGAAAACAACTCTTTACAGTCCCTTGAACTGCAAGGAGATCAAATCAGTCAATCCTAAAGGAAATCCAACCTGAATATGCACTGGAAAGACTGATGCTGAATCTCTAATACTCTGGCCACTAGATGCAGAGCTGACTCATTGGAAAAGACCTTGATGCTGGGAAAAACTGAAGACAAAAGGAAAAGGGGGCAGCAGAGGATGAGATGGTTAGATAGCATCACAATTCAATGGACATGACTTTGAGCAAACTCTGGGAGGTAGTGGAGGACAGGAGCCTGGCACACTACACAGTCAATGGGGCTGCAAAGAGACACGACTTAGCAACTGAACAACAATAAGGAATATCTAAGTGGAAACTGTTTACCAATATGAACAGGCTCAGGAGACAGGTAAGGGTTATAGGTAATACCTGGGTGAGAACTGACACCACCAGAGTGAATGAATTTGTCCAGGGAGAATCAAAGAGGTGTTAACAATGGAATCTTGAGATACATGACCAATATTTACAAAAATTCAAAAAAGAATCACTAGTAAAGGAGACAGAAAAGAGTCAATGTGGGGGAAAATGTTTTGTCACCTGAAGAAAGCTTTAGAGAATGATTAACAGAGTTAAAAGCCAAGGAGTGGTGAAGACTTTGAAACGAGTCACTGAACTTAAGTAATCAAGTAATTCAGCACTGATGACTATGGTTAGTGGGAGGAGTCAGTGGAAGTTTAAAAAGCACTAAAAGCAAGTGTGCAAAGTATGGATGATAAAGAGAAGGACTAAAAACTGGGCACCAGTGAGAGGGAGAGGGAGAGTTGAAAGAGAGATTTTTAAGGAATAGAAATGACAAGTTTATTTATATAGAGAAAGGTGCAAGTAGAAGGGAAAAGACTGAATATGAAAAAGAAGCAACATTTGCAGGAAAAAGGTCCAGGAAGTTGCTAGAAGATAAGAGATAAAAGACCACAAGTGGACCTGATGAAACCTAATTCCAATATATAATCAGATTTATAAGTAAAAGAATAAATCTGTGCCTCTATGTAGTTAAAAGACTGTTCATCACAAACATTAAGGAAATTTAATAAAAGTTACTAGGAACTGCTTAAATAGGTTTTAGTATATCCATACAATGGGATATTATTCATTAAAAATTGTACTGTTGATGAGAATTTATTCATACTAAATGATGCTGATAATACAATGAATAAAAAAGAGCATTACAAAAGTAATTTAAATACTGTGACCCCATTTCGGTAAAAAATACAAAATCATTTAAGAAGAAAAATGGATAATGATATTTACTCTCTGTAGAGGGATTATGAGTTTTTTTTTCTTGCTTGAGTTTTTGAATATGAGGAACATGTATTATTTCAAGAGATTATTGTTACAAGTACAAGATGAAAGGATATGCTACCCATTGATTTTTAATTTTCCTTATATTTTTGTTTACTAAATTTTCTATTATGAACATACATTTTTCTTATAATTCCTAACACATACCTGTGTTTCCCACCTACATGAAACGGATTAGTTACCTTAGAGGGAGAAAAAGGACACCTAAGATAGGATCTCTAGCAGGAGAAGGCAATGGCACCCCATTCCAGTACTCTTGCCTGGAAAATCCCATGGATGGAGGAGCCTGGTAGGCTGCAGTCCACGGGGTCGCGAAGAGTCGGACACGACTGAGCAACTTCACTTTCACTTTTCACTTTCATGCATTGGAGAAGGAAATGGCAACCCACTCCAGTGTTCTTGCCTGGAGAATCCAGGGGGACGGGGGAGCCTGGTGGGCTTCTGTCTATGGGGTCGCACAGAGTCGAACACGACTGAAGCGACTTAGCAGCAGCAGCAGCAGCAGCAGCAGCAGGTCTCTCAATGAAACCGTTCAGTAAATAATCTTACTAGTCTTTACACCACTGGATTTTCAATCTTCATAATAATTTAAGCTGCAACAAACTGTCAAAACTACAACAAACAAACAAAAACCTTCTCTTTGAAAATAGCTTCATTTCACTTAGAGTCCCAAGTGTCTATGATAGACACTGAATTAAGTATTTGTATACATATTAAATCAAATCCTTACAAAAACTGAAGCTTATAAATGTCAGAATCAAGATTTAAACCTGAATGTTTTTTAAAAGCCAGTGCTTCTTCTCTATCTGTCTACCAGTCAAATCACTTGTCTCTTTTGCTCGTCTGTAACGTATGTGCTACTTATCTGAAAATATACTCATCAAGTTTATGTATACATATTTTTGTGGTGGTTATATTTATGACATTCAGTTTATTAATTTAATTACATATGACCTCAGGATCAAATTATACAAAGTAATACACTTAACATTTAGAAATACTGCTTTGTTTCCATTAACATTTCATGAATTAATTTTATTTAAATTTTCACATATATCTTCTGCATACATGTGCATCTTTATCATGATAGGGTACTTTTTGAATAAATGATTTTGAGTAAATAATTTTAAGTAATGAGAAAAGAGCCCCGATGCTCTCTTTCATCTATCTATATATTTTTAAGCCCTATGATTATTTTATTATTTATTGAATCTTATTTCTCATGGGTTAGTTTTATTAATTAAGGATTTAGTGTCACTGGTTCAAAATTTTTATAGATTATACTTCATTTAAAGTTATTTTAGGGACTTTCCTGGCAGTCCAGTGGTTAAGACTCTGTGCTTCCACTGAAGGGGGTTAAGATCACTCGTTAGGGAACTAGGATCCCACATATCATGAGTGGTGGCCAAAATAAAGTAACAGTAATGATAAGGAGAAGGAAATGGCAGCCCACTCTGGTGTTCTTGCCTGGAGAATCCCAGGGATGGGGGAGCCTGGTCGGCTTCCTTCTATGGGATCGCACAGAGTCAGACACGACTGAAGTGACTTAGCTTAGCAATGATAGGGTTATTTTTAAAATTGGTTATATTCCTTGTGCTGTATGATATATCCTTGTAGCTTATTTATTTTATTCATAGTAGTTTGTTCCTCTTCATCTACTCCTATATTTTGCCCACGCCTTTCCCTTTCCTGACTGGTAACCATTAGCTTGTTCTCTGAGTCTGTTTTGTTATATTCATTTTTGTTAGATTTCACATACAAGTGATAACATACAGTATTTGTCTTTGTCTATTTGTTTTCTTCCCTTGTGATTTAATGACTCTTTTTAGTCATCAAAGAGAGCCAATCCTTATGTTTGGATTCCTTTTTCTCTCTCTTTCCTTTTTTTGGGCTGCACCTCTCGGCTGGCAGGATCTTAGTTGTCCAACTAGAGTTTGAACCCAGGCTCTCAGCAGTGAAAGCCCAGAGTCCTAACTGTTGGACTGCCAGGGAGTTCCCTCCTTTCTCTTTCGGGTTTGTATCTATTAAAGATTTTTGGTTTGCGGTTACCATGAGGTTTCTATTTATGTGATTATTTTAGGTTGCTGATCTCTTAATTTCAAACAAACCTTAACAACCCTGCATTTATACTCCCCTCCTCTCTCAATTTATGTTTTAAAACTCCATCGAATGAAGACGATAAGATCCTGTCCCCAAACCTCTTAACCTTTCCCTTCAGCAGCACACTGAGTAGGTAAGCAGTGGAAAAATAGGGAGGAAAAATAGGAAAAAGGCACGGTAGTGGAGGTTTCCAAATTCTTACCAAGCCTGTGTTAGGTGGATTGCTGGGGGAGAGAGAAAGACAGAAAAAGCTTTGGATTGGATGTGAGAGTCAACTTTTGATTTAGATAGGAGGAAAATACACTAATAAACCTGATTGTTTGAATTTTCTAAACTGCAGTAAAAAGTTTCACTGAATTACTTATTTTGGTGGTAACTGTTCCTTCAATACCAGCAGAGAAATAAGTTATTCTGGGAGCAACTTTGTAGAATGACTTCTGTAACATCAAAGCTTTTTCCTTTGTGCTAGTTTCTATAGATTATTAAAACTTCTAGTACATAAAGAAAAATGAAGTGTTTGAAATTTTATCTAAAATTAGTATAATGAAGATGAGAAATTAATCAGTTCTTTCAAACATCTTTTCTTATTCTAAGTTTAAAACAAATTATTTTTGGACTTCTCTGGTCGTGAAGAGGTAAGAATCCACCTGCCAATGCAGGGGACACAGGTTCGATAGCTGGTTCAGGAAGATTCCACATGCCGCGGAACTGTCCCTGCGCCACAACCGGGATGATGTCTGTGCTCCCCAACAAGAAGCGGCTGCACCTCAACAGAGAGCAGCCCCCGCCGGCCTCAGCTGGAGAAAGCCCTCGTGCAGAAATGAAGACCCAGCACAGCCAAAAACAAACAAACAGCTTTTATCATTTAGCTACCCTTTCTGCTTTTTAGCTGAGCTCCCCCACACACAAAAGGCATTCTTTCCACTCTTTCTCATGACCACAGTTCTTTTCTTATTTTTTCATTGAAGGACAACTGCTTTACAGAATTTTGTTGTTTTCTGTCAAACATCAGTATCAATCAGCCATACTTGTCCCTCTTGAACCTCCCTTCCATTTCCCTCCCCATCCCACCCCTCCACGTTGACACAGAGAACCTGTTTGAGTTCCCTGAAACATAGAGCAAATTCCCATTGACTATCTATTTTACATATGGTAATGTAAGTTTCCGTGTTACTCTCTCCATACATTGTAGTTTTGATTTGCATTTCTCTAATAATGAGCAGTGTTGAGCACCTTTTCATGTGTTTGTTAGCCATCTGTACATCTTTGGAGAAATGTCTGTTTAGGTCTTTCCTCCACTTTTTGATTGTGTTGTTTGTTTTTCTGGTATTTTGAGTTGTATGAACTGCTTGAGTATTTTGGGAATTAATCCGTTGTCAGTTGTTTCATTTGCTATTATTTTCTCCCATTCTAAAGTTTGTCTTTTCACCTTGTTTATAGTTTCCTTTGGTGTGTAAAAGCTTTTAAATTTAATTAGGGTTTACTTTTGTTTTTATTTCCATTACTCTAGGAGGTGGGTCCTAGAGGATCTTGCTTTGATTTATGTCGAGTGTTCTGCCTATGTTTTCCTCTAAGAGTTTTATAATTTCTGGTCTTACATTTAGATTTTTAATCCATTTTGAGCTTACCTTTGTGTATACTGTTAGAAAGTGTTGATGGAGCTGTTCAGTTTTCCCAGTACCACTAACTGAAGAGGCTAACTTTGCCCCACTGTATATTCTTGCCTCCTTTGTCAAAAATAAGGTACCTACAGGTGCGTGGGTTTATTCCTGGGCTTTCTATCTTGTTCCATTGGTCTATATTTCCGTTTTTGTGCCAGTACCATACTGTCTTGATGACTGTAGCTTTGTAGCACAAGCTGAAGTCAGGAAGGTTGATTCCTCCAGCTCCATTCTTCTTTCTCAAGACTGTTTTAGCTATTTGGGGTCTTTTGTGCTTTCATATGAATTGTGAAATTTTTTGTTCTAGTTCTGGGGAAAATGCCATTGGTGATTTGATAGGGCTAGCAATGAATCTGTAGATGGCATTTGGCAGTACAGTCATTTTCACAATATTGATTCTTCCTAGCCAGGAACATGGAATATCTCTGTTTATGTTGTCTTTGATTTCTTTCATCAGTATCTTATAATTTTCTGTATACACGTCCTTTGTCTCCTTCAGTTCAGCTCAGTCGCTCAGTCGTGTCTGACTCTCTGACTCCATGAATCACAGCACGCCAGGCCTCCCTGTCCATCACCAACTCCCGGAGTTCACTCAAACTCACGTCCATCGAGTCGGTGACGCCATCCAGCCATCTTATTCTCTGTCATCCCCTTCTCCTACTGCGCCCAAACCCTCCCAGCATCAGAGTCTTTTCCAGTGAGTTAACTCTTCGCATGAGGTGGCCAAAGTATTGGAGTTTCAGCTTTAGCATCAGTCCTTCCAATGAACACCCTGGATTGATCTCCTTTAGAATGGACTGGTTGGATCTCCTTGCACTCCAAGGGACTCTCAAGAGTCTTCTCCAACACCACAGTTCAAAAGCATCAATTCTTCGGCGATCAGCTTTCTTCCCAGTCCAACTCTCACATCCATACATGACCACTGGAAAAACCATAGCCTTGACCAGACGGACCTTGGTTGTCAGAGTAAAGTCTCTGCTTTTTAATACACTACCTAGGTTGGTCGTAATTTTCCTTCCAAGGTGTAAGTGTCTTTTAATTTCATGGCTGCAATCAGTACCTGCAGTGATTTTGGAGCCCAAAAAAATAGTCTAACACTGTTTCCCCATCTATTTCCCATGAAGTGATGGGACCAGATGCCATGATCTTAGTTTTCTGAATGTTGAGCTTTAAGCCAACTTTTTCACTCTCCTCTTTCACTTTCATCAAGAGGCTTTTTAGTTCCTCTTCACTTTCTGCCATAAACGTAGTGTCATCTGCATATCTGAGGTTATTGATATTTCTCCTGGCATCTTGATTCCAGCTTGTGCTTCTTCCAGCCTAGTGTTCCTCATGATGTATTCTGCATATAAGTTAAATAAGCAGGGTGACAGTACACAGCCTTGACGTACTCCTTTTCCTATTTGGAACCAGTCTGTTGTTCCATGTCCAGTTCTAACTGTTGCTTCCTGACCTGCATACAGGTTTCTCAAGAGGCGGGTCAGGTGGTCTGGTATTTCCATCTCTTTCAGAATTTTCCACAGTTTGTGGTGATCCACACAGTCAAAGGCTTTGGCATAGTCAATAAAGCAGAAATAGATGTTCTTCTGGATCTCTCTTGCTTTTTCCATGATCCAGCAGATGTTGGCAATTTGATCTCTAGTTCCTCTGCCTTTTCTAAAACCAACTTGAACATCTGGAAATTCATGGTTCACGTATTGCTGAAGCCTGGCTTGGAGAATTTTGAGCATGACTTTACTAGTGTGTGAGATGAGTGCAACTGTGTGGTAGTTTGAGCATTCTTTGGCATTGCCTTTCTTTGGGATTGGAATGAAACCTGACCTTTTCCAGTCCTGTGGCCACAGCTAAGTTTTCCAAATTTACTGGCATATTGAGTGCAGCACTTTCACAGCATCATCTTTCAGGATTTGAAATAGCTCAACTGGAATTCCATCACCTTCACTAGCTTTGTTCGTAGTGATGCTTTCTAAGGCCCACTTGACTTCACATTCCAAGATGTCTGGCTCTAGGTGAGTAATCACACCATCGTGATTATCTTGGTCGTGAAGATCTTTTTTGTACAGTTTTTCTGTGAATTCTTGCCACCTCTTAATATCTTCTGCTTCTCTTAGGTCCATACCATAGGCAGGTTTATTCCTAGATATTTTATCCTTTTTGTTGCAATGGTGAATGGGATTGATTCCTTAATTTCTCTGACTTTTCATCGTCAGTATATAGGAATTTAAGTGATTTCTGTGTATTCATTTTGCATCCTGCAACTTTGCTAAATTCACGGATTAGCTCTAGTAATTTGCTGATAGTATCTTTAGGGTTTTCTATGTACACTATCTGCAAACAGTGAGAGCTTTATTTCTTCTTTTCCAATCTGGATTCCTTTTATTTTTCTTCTCTGATTGCTGTAGCTAGGACTTCCAAAACTATGTTGAATAATAGTAGTGAGTGGACACCCTTGTCTTGTTCCTGATCTTAGGGGGAATCCTTTCAGCTTTCACCACTGAGAATAACGTTTGCTGTGGGCTTACCATATATGGCCTTTACTATGTTGAGTAAGGTTCCTCCTGGGCCCATTTTTTAGAAGAGTTTTAATCATAAATGTGTGCTAAATTTTGTCAAAGGCTTTTTCTGCATCTATTGAGAGTATCATATGGTTTTTATCTTTCAATTTGTTAATATGGTGTATCACACTGACTGATTTGCATATATTGAAGAATCCCTGCATCCCTGGAATAAACCCAACTTGATCATGGTGTATGAGCTTTTTAACGTGTTGCTGCATTCTGTTTGCTAGAATTTTGTTGAGGATTTTTGCATCTATGTTCATCAGTGATATTGGCCTGTGGTTTTATTTTTTTGTGTCATCTTTGTCTGGTTTTTCATGACCACAATTCTTGATGGCATGTCAGTAAAAACTGCTAAACTGAGCCAATTACTGTCCTCTCCCCCATCAGAGCTCCAGGGACAGGCAGACTGATTTTCTCCCCAAACATTATGCCATGTTTTCCTTTTTTAAAACCTTTTTGTGCTCACTAGACCTCCACTGCATTACTCGTACCTACTTGCCTTTCCCAAAACAATTTCTCTTTCATGATTAAAGCTTTCTCTTATTAAAAAATTATTTTAGAAAATTTTATATTTACAGAAAAGATTGTTGCCTTTATTCAGCACTGTTTCTGCTGTTGTTAACATGTTATATTAGTATGGTGGTATTGGTAAATTTGTCACAGTCGCAAAGAGTTGGACACGACTGAGCGACTGAACTGAACTGAACTGAATGAACTAATATTGATACATTACTAATAACTAAAGCCCATACTTCCCTGAGATTTCAGTAACTATTCCCTAATGCACCCTCCCTGTTTCAAGATCCCATCTAGGAAACCACATCACATTTTGTCATCATGTCTCTTTAGCCTCCTTTGGATTATGATAATTTCTCAGGCTTTCTTTACTTTGATGATCTTGACAATTTTGAGAAGGACTGCTCAAGTATTTCACAAACTGTCCCACAATTTGGGTTTGTCTGATGTTCTTCTCATTGTTAGACTGAAGTTATGAGATTTAGGGAGGATTACCACTGAGGGGTAACCCTTCACTGAGGTGAAGGGCTGCCTTGTCATACCATATCAAGGTATGTACTATTAATATGATTTATCAGCGATGATGTTAACTTTGATCCCCTGACTGAGGTAGAGTTTGCCAAGTTTCTCCATGGTAGTACTTTTCCCCACCCTTCTATACTGTACTCTTTGGAAGCAAGTTACTAAGCATTTCCCTCACTTAAGGCATGGGGCAGAATCTACATAAACTGGCAGGCTAATTTTTAATAATTTTAATTTACTAGAGCTAACATAACTACTGTAAAAATAGACCAATTAACAATGTTCAATAAACTAAATAAGATCTAATATCCATTCAACTTATTTGCTATTGGACAAATTCCAATTGGACTGGAAGCACCTTATGGCTAAGGATAATTTTACATGTCCCTGTATCTTTCATAAGGCACAGAATATGATGGTCAGCATACAGCAGAAGACACAGGATATGGAGGCTTGAACGTTACAGAGCCTTAGCAAGAGTTTAAATTGTTATTTCAGAAACAGACTTTGAGTTTGGATATCAGCCCTACTAATGTAGTAGCTATGCATTTCACTCTAGGAGAAGTCAAGATGCTCACTCTGTTACAACATTAAAGAGCTGGAAAGCTTTCTTTGTACATATGTAGAGTAAATGCATATGCAATCTGAGAGGAAAAATAAGCAGAACTCTTCTTGCAAAAGAAACAAAATTAGAAAGTCTGACAAAGAAACAAAATGAAGCATAAAAATAGTAAACTGGTTACAAATGTTTTAATAACCCAACTTCTAAGTAGTGCTGTATTTACTGTTGTTAGGAATATTTTACTCTTCAGCAAATAATGTTTAAAACATATTAAATCAAAATCTCAGATTCTGTTAGAAGATGGAAATCAGACTTATTTTAACACATTTTAAAATTCTGCCACATCATACTAGCTTACTATTGAGTACTTAATAGAAGTGAATCTCTAATACATCAAAATGTGGCATTCAAGTGGTTATAATTTTCTGGATTTAAAGTCATTAGTGGAAAATACTAGAGTCCAGAAGTAAGTAGTAAAAGAAGACAATCTTAAACATACAGTATATTTGGATATAGTATTATGCACTTATATGAAAAGTCTCCCCTCAGCACCAAAATGAATATATCAATTTCCATATGCAGAAGGTTTTGCAAAGTTTACAATTTGATTTTCAAAAACAAAATTTTCTTAACCTGAGGTTTATGAGTAGATTTTATAGTAGTTCATGAATCTGTGAAAGTTCATGCAATACTTCATTTATATGCATCCTTTTCCTGGGAGTAGAGGTTCTCCATCTACTCATCCATTCCATAACGATAGTCTTTGCTCTCATTGAAAAAATACGAAGGCCTGCTTTGTGCCAGGTTCTGACAGGCATCAGAGATAGAGCAGTGAATAAAACAGCAAAAATCTCCACTTTGGTGAAACGTCTATTTTGTGGCAGACAGACAATATACAAAATAAATAAGTCAAATACTGTAAGACAGATTATGACAAGTGATAAGAAAAATAAAGCAGGAAAAGCCTATAAGGTGTTTTTCTCTTATGCAATTTTGATAAGGTAGCCAGGCAAAGATCTAAGGGAGGTGAGAAAGCGAAGAGCTGTGCGAATGTACGAGGGAAGAGCATTCTAGGCAGTGAACAGCAAGTAAAACACTGAGAGAGGTATTCCTGGTGTGAAAAATAACAAGATCAGTGCGGCTAAAGCTAGGTGAGCAAGGGGCAGGCTGGGGCCAGATATTACAGGGCTTCATGAACTTTCTAAGGACTTCAGCATTTAATCTGAGTGTGATCAGAAGTGACTAGAGCATATGCCAATGAGTGAAATGATCTGACTTACATTTTTCACAGACTCACACCAGCTGCTGTGTGGAGAAAAGACTGGAGAGCCAAGAGAGAAAGTCTGGAGATCAGTTAGGAGGCAACTGCAGTAATTCAGGAGAGCTATGACAATAGCCTGGACCAGGGTAGCAGCGATGGAGCGTGGGAAAACTGGTAGTCACTGTAGAATCTGTAAGATTTGCTGACTGCAGCATAAAGGAAAGAGAGGAATCAAGCACATTTAAAACGAGCAAGAGAGACTTCTCTGGCAGTCCAGTGGTTAAGACTCCATGCTTCCAAAGCAGGGAGCGTGGGTTCAATCCCTGGTCAGGAAGCCAAGATCCCGCACGCCTCACAGTGAGGTTAAAAAATAAATAACATGAGAAAGTGAAGTAACCATTGGATTTAATAACAAGGAAAATAACTGGTGTATCTGATGAGAGAAGTTTCTGTAGAAAAGTGGAGCAAAAAGCCACCTGGTTTAGAAACCATGGGACCAGAAGTGAAGGTTTCTAAGTTAACTGAACTTGGTTAACCAATAACTGAATTTAAGAGGGTGACAGAACTATTTTTATCACATGTTGTTTCAAATTTGAAAGAGGCAGTATACGTATTTGAAAGAACTGAGTTGGACCCTTAATCCCTGTTTTATCCTACCTTTAACTTCATAGCCACAATGCTTGATGTATGCTTAAATATTTGTTGAATTAAGTTAATGTATTGCATAAATGAAACCATAAAGCAATACACAAGTATAAGACATAAATCAAGTATTTCTGCCTTTTATGTAAAATGAAGACAATGCCCACTGTTGAAATGCTTTCAGGTGGCTCCGTATTAGTTTTGCTAAAAATGTTTTTCAGAATACCTTTCAGTATATCCTCAAGGGCAAACTGCCAGTGAGGAAGAAGTCAGAGAGCTCCTGCCTCCACCACCACACCTCCACCCCCAGGTTATGATGATGTGCTTATGAGGAAAACTGAACCAATAGACTGGAAAAAATAGATAAGAATATTTATTTGAAATTTAAAGAGACCATCACAAGAGGAAGCTGCTGCTGCTGCTAAGTCACTTCAGTCGTGTCCGACTCTGTGCGACCCCATAGACGGCAGCCCATCAGGCTGCGCTGTCCCTGGGATTCTCCAGGCAAGAACACTGGAGTGGGTTGCCATTTCCTTCTCCAATGTGTGAAAGTGAAAAGTGAAAGTGAAGTTGCTCAGTCGTGTCCGACCCTTAGCGACCCCATGGACTGCAGCCCACCAGTCTCCTCCATCCATGGGATTTTCCAGGCAAGAGTACTGGAGTGGCCTGCCATTGCCTTCTCCGCAAGAAGAAGCTAACTGCTAACAATTACCCACCCCATCATAAAATGTAAAACAGAAACACAAATCCTATAAAGTATTTAAAGGGATTTTCTGCAGGAGTTCCCCGGTGGTCCACTGGTTAAGATTCAGTGCTTTCACTGCCCTAGCATGGGTTCACCCAAGGCATGGGTTGAGGAACTAAGATTCCTGCAAGTGGTGGAGCGCAACCAAAAAAAGAAAAGTAAGAAATAAAGGGATTTTCTCTGAAATTGCAGTATTACAGAGAAACATGTCCCACTCTAGTAACAGATGTTACTAGTCACAGATATGTAATAAAACACTGCAATGATGCAATCATAAGCAATACTGATTACAGCTAATTTTACTTAATATACATGCGAGCGTGCTAGGTCGCTTCAGTTGTGTTTGACTCTTTTCAACCCCACGGACTGTAGCCTGCCAGGCTCCTCTGTCCATGGGATTCTCCAGGCAAGTATACTGGAGTAGGCTGCCGTCTCTTCTCCAGTGGATTTTCCCAACCCAGGGATAGAACCAGCACCTCTTAAGTGCCCTGCATTGGCAGGTGGGTTCTTTACCACTAGTGCCACCTGGGGAATTCCCTGTGGCTTAGACGGTAAAGAATCCATTGCTTGCAATGTGGGAGACCTCCTAGGTTCAGTCTCTGGGTTGGGAAGATCCCCTGGAGGAGGGCATGGAAACCCACTCCGGCATTCTTGCTGAAAATCCCATGGATGGAGGAGCCTGGCAGGCTACGGTCCATGGAGTTGCAAAGAGTCTGAACCGAACCGACACTATTGAGTTACTAAGCACAACACAGCACAGCGCCACCTGGGAAGCCCATTTACTATACATGCTGCTAAGCTGCTAAGTCACTTCAGTCGTGTCCGACTCTGTGTGACCCCATAGGCAGCAGCCCACCAGGCTCCCCCGTCCCTGGGATTCTCCAGGCAAGAACACTGGAGTGGGTTGCCATTTCCTTCTCCAATGTATACTTTTTCAAAAACACCTATAACATACCAACGATCCAAAATAATTCTAGAAGAGCTGTTATAAATAAACGGGATAAAACTTCAGTCTCCTGTGCAACTCCTTAATGACTTAAATCATATGAACATAATATCAACTTGGTAATTTTAATCTAAAAAGTTATACTACAAAATTTATATTTATTTCATAAATCTGTACAGTTAAGGAGGCAGTTATAAATTCATCATTAACAATAAAGTTGGACACAGACTATAAGGTATGTACATATAACAAATACACATAGTTAATCATTTACTTGGAGCTTTTGTAATTCAGCTCAGAATTACAAAAACGGTAGTTCTAGGTTTATGGCTAAAGAGAAGTGCCCTTCTACAGAACAATGTCTTGGCTCACACAAAACTGGAAACTTTAATGTTCCCTCTGCCCTTCAATGACACATCACCAATTCCTTCACTACCAAGCTTCATTTACAGATGCTTATAAACTGCATAGGATTAAACAGGTGACTACTGTTATCAGTACAGTAAGGACATATAATTTCCTCATCACAGAAAACAGTTGCACACGAATGAGGGACTGGACAACACCACCACCACAGAATACAACAAAAGAGATAATATGAGTTTCATTTTGTTTACAGACCATCTCTAAAATAATAAAAATAGAAACACCGATGCTCTTACCAGGTACTACATAAACAATTCCTTAGAGATTTCAATTTAAGGAAGGTGTAAGTGTTAAATATAGGTGGACTGGTTTGTTTGATCAGAGTGGTTAAATTATTTGTGAATCTGGCTCTAAAAGAAAACAGCATTAAAAGGTATCTTCTATTCCCGGGGAATAAAAACCATTCAAATCAACAAGCGTTTGTGAACCATACTACATGACCATTCTTGCCCTTTCCTGTCCTCTTGCTTCCACTGACAGGAGTTTTATAATGTAGCATAACTATACGTATGGTCAGCATGCTGCAGAAAATATCTTAGCATACTGATGCCAAGCGACCTATGAAACATCTTGGCTTCACCCCCAACTTCCTTAACAGGTCAGCTGAGTGAAAGGAGTGGCAGCTCTTATAAATATGAGGGGTCAAAGCTGAAAAAACCGATTCAAAAGAAGAACAAAGTATAAGAGCATCCTTTACTGTGAGGAAGATTTATGATTTCCCACTTCTTATTCAATTGTTCTTTGCATCTATGTATTTTAAACCTAAAAACAGATGTATCAAATACTAGGTATTGTTATTCAATGAAAGTTAGGATTTAAGGGCAGTAAATTTGTCTAGGTCACATTCCTGAGGCTTAGGATGTGCACAAGGTCATATGGTCAATAAGCATAGACAGGACTGAAATACAGGTATCTCTGGGACTCAAGTCTGTGTGTTTATCACCATATTACACACTCACTGCTAATCTGACATGTGTACAATACAGACTTCAGTGTTGAATAGATAGTCAGAGTTCTTTTTTTACTTAAGAGTTAAGACTGAAAATACAAATTACATAATCGTGTGATTGATATGTTAGAACAAACTGTAAAAATGAAGCCATAAAAAGTACATGGAACAACTCAGTTTCATGAGTGAGGAAAGAAGTAATTAAAGCAAAAACTTGTGTGTGTGTGTGTTTAGTTGTCCAAGCTGTTTTTGCTTTGAGCTAACTTCCATGAACAGATACAAGAAATGTAGCTTTATTTTGGCACCATGATTTTCAGAGCAATAATAAAGAACAGTCTCTAGCAAGTTAAACAATTTCAAAGGCTATAACAGTAAACTATTAAAACCACTTTTAAAGTTCAGGCAATAGACAGGTATCTATACTTGATAACTAATAAGGCAAACTTCACCCTAAAAAGAACACTAATTATTTATGTATCTTTCACCTCAACCTCAAATTTCTGCCTTTGAAATCTCTGTTCTTCTCCAAAGGCAGAAATCTGGAAAGCCAATCCTGGCTTCTGACCTTCTCCAAGCACACATCGCCGCCAGCCGCACCAGCACTGAAAACCCTGGATGAGAGTGCTATCACTGATCACTTTTAATCAGAAACCAAATTTTAAAATTTGTTACTAAACAGGGAGGTCAAGAGTTTCCTGCAGGCACCAAGTGACCACTTACTTTTCTTTTTATAAAAAACTCTTATTTTTTTTTGAAAGTTTCTAAAATCAAGAGAAGCTTGGTGAACGAAAATGAAGCTAAAGGTTGATGTTAACATTTACAGATTTTTAAAACAATCAAAGTAAATTTTTAAAGAATCCATTTTACGAGTCAAATTTTGTAAGAACAAACTTCATCTTCTTTTCATGGTGCAAAAGCCTGAGACATTTCCTCTGAGAGATGGAGAAAACATGTAGCAAAGAGGAAGAGCTTTGGCAATGAAATTTTGACCATACACTACAGTGTCTTAAGCTAAACTTTTCAAGTAGTGACCTGACAAATGAGAATCTTGCATTGAACTCACTAAAACTGTATTAATGATTTTTATACAATATTAATACATATTTGCAGTGGATAAGAGTTCAAGGTGGCAAAAGTATCTATATTTCAAGTGTATCAAAAATTTAAAATCAAGAAAATCAAAAGGTATGCACAAAAGGGCCAACAACATAAGAGTAACCAATGACAAGTGATTAAAGCCAAAACACCAAGTTGCTAAGTATATAAGGAAGCTGCTGTTCATCTGGATCTTTGCCCAGAACACAAAAATTTGGAGGAGAAATGGTAGTGGTTTAAAGGGGACAGGGGTTCTAAATTTGCTGCCTCATTCCTTTATCTGGACAGCTCATCTTGGCCTTGCAGAAGCCTCCTCTGATGAAATGTCCATAACCACACTGGAAAATCCGAACGGGTACCAAAGCATTTACGTGGAAATCCACTGTTTGAAAAACACCTAGAGAATATATTTAAAGCTAAGATAAATTTTGTTATTTAGAGAATCAACACAAGATTCTCGCAAAGGAGACAATGAAGCATTTTAAAACGTCTCAAAATTCTTTAAGGTAGCTAAATAAAGAGCAAAATTATCTGTACTCCCCCGAGCTTATGGTCCTTCGACAAAAAGCTTTTCTTCTTCTGCAAAGACTGAGTTCCTTTAAGAACCACCACCACCTGCTCACGGTGCTTTTTTTTTTTCCCCCTCAAGAAGACATCTGCACTGCAGATCTCCGCTCGAGGGGAGCTTGCCAGCCAGCTCCCACCAGCAGGCAGACGAGTATACAATGGAAACTAAAAGCGGCCTGCAGCTTCCCTCCTAGTCTTTCATAAAGATTCGAGGAGAAGGGGGTTCCACCAGCCCCTGCTTTGTCTGAATTTTCTCCCCCTCCCCTCTTTCTGCGGGAAACACCCCTTTTTGTTATACTTTGATCAATAATAGCCGACAAAAAGCATGGAATTAAAACATGTCGACTGCTTGGCATGACTCTATTCTCTTCTAGAATATAAGCTGCTAACCTCGTGTCCCCACCCCCACGCCGCGCCAGTGAAGAGCAGGCTGTGTTGCAGATGCAGCCACGGATCCATCTTGGACCGTCAGCAGCTCCCTCCCAAATCTTCCCTGAGCTATTCTCATCACGCCTCCTTCTACCTCCGAGCCTCTGAAAAATCGGGCATTCGAGTCTGGCCACAAAAAAATTATTAAAGGCGGATGAAAACAGAACAGAAAACGGCTTCAGTGTTTCCATTAAACTTCCTCATCCTCCCCACGGGCAACCGAAAGAAAAAAAAAAAAAACACCCCATATTTTCTGGAAGACAACCATGAACGGCTGGTTCTGTCAACACCTGTCTGCAAACCTACAGTGCAACCCAACCCTTTCACCGCCATCCCCTCAAAATCCTAACAGGGCATTTCTCCTACCACCAACCTGCCCCGATCCTCTCAGTCTCTAATCCTCCACTAAATCACCCCGGTTCGGAGGGCGGATTTGGCGCCCACCGGCCCCGTCTCGGCGTTGACGCCCACCCGCGGGGATACCTCCCCTCCCCCAGTCTGTTTCCCCCACACCCCGTTATTTCCTCACCGCCTGCGGGACCTGTCACCCCCTCCCCCAGCCCACTTTCCAGACGCTCCTTCCCGGGGGCTGAAGCCTCCAGGACGCGAGGATGACGCGCCGTCCCTGAGCCCCTCGGGCCCGCCTCCCGAGGTCGGGGTCCCCCGGCGCGCCTCACCCGCACAGGAGGAGCCGCAGCTCTTCGTCCCCAGGGCGGGGCAGGCTCCCGGGCTCCCGCTGCCACCACCCGGCGCAGAGGACTCGGCCCCGGAGGACGACGAGGAGACGGACGGCGACTGAGTGGCTGCCGACGGCTCCGCCATGGCTGCGCGAGCGAAGGCGGGAGAGGGCTGAAGAGAGATGTGGGACGGGAGACAGGGAGGGGAGAGAAAATAATCCGGCAGCTGGCTCTCCCAAGTCGCCTCGCCTCTCCTACTCCGAGGACTGACTCCGACGGACTGACTGACTCAGCCGAGCGCCGCGAGAGGGCGGGAGAGTGACCGCGCAGGCGCACAAGGGCCCTCGGGCGGGGGCGGAGACGGTCGCCTGGCGCCCACTGACGCAGGGCGCAGGCGCAAGAACTGTCCCTCGGCGCTCCTCCAGGGAAGGAGGGGCAAAACCGGCTTCGCTCAGCGCCAAGGTCCTAGGAGGGGTGGGCGGCGCCCCTCGGGGACCTGGCGCAGGGGGCGTGGTCAAACGCCAAGCTCCGCCCACCACTGCGGTCGAAGTTGAGGGGGGCCATGCCGCTTAGTGTTTCTCATGGAATTTTCTGTGATTGTTTTAGCTTAGGCTGATTATGTGTTTTAACGATAGAAATTTCTTTTTGCTTCCATTAGTGAAGCATATCTTTCCCACAAATTCCAGAGCCGATGTTTTTTGTCTGATGCGTTCCTACTCGATGATGACAACCGATGGTGACAACCACAATGTAGGCCCCCTCTGCAAGGTGATTTATAGATTTTTCTGGATATATCCTAATACCCCATCACCATGAGGAACAGATGGTACGATCTCCCATTTGGTGGGTGGAGAAAGATGCTGTACAGAATGAAAAACTATTCCAGTAACACTGCAATGCAGCCGCAGAACCTGCTTCACGTTCTTATCTCGTTAAGGTTGCCGGTTCCCTGTCGAATAACTAACAGAGAAGACACATTCTAAACGAAAAAAAAAAAGCTAAACTGATAAGAAAGATGAGCCAGAAGAGCCTAGCTATGGTTATGGGATGGTAAAATTAGGGCTTAAAAATTGAGAATATAGCACAAAAGACATATAATTGAATTTGTTTGTCACCTAAAAGGGGTCCTTTGTGGAAACTGCATTTGAAACCAGATACTATCTAGTTTATACTGAATTTTACCCTTTTTGGCTTCTCTGGTTGGCTTGCAAAATTCAAAGCCTTCTAGCTACAACTAGCCAAATGATTTGCAATGTGCATGATTCTTTTAAAAAGGGAAATGTAGACCAGGAGTAATAAAAATTAAGGCTATAGGCCTTGTTATTGCTAAAGCAGCAATCAATGACCCCAAGGGCAATTGCAGGATCAGCAGATCCTGTAAAGATGCAACCTCATGAAGAGGGAGGTAGTCTGCCAAGCAGCCACAGAAAGGGAAAGCAATCTGACCGGTGGAAATCTTCTAGAACAGGCGGTGAACTACATCTGCCCTTGACAGATTTTAAGGTCAGGTAAAGCCGAGACAGGAGAATAAAAAAAAAAAGAAAAAACTTCTGGCCATTGAAACACTCTTAGAAAAAGGCACAGAAGAATATTTCCGAAAATAACTTTGTGGCAAATCTTACTCTAGCATTTAAAGCACCAGTTGATACTGCAGCAGCTTGTCCTTTGGATGACAGAGAGAAATGCAAGCCAATAGGATAATCAAACCAGTTAGCTATCATTTTGACAAATACGTAAATTTTAAGCATTTATATTATTAGTTGCTGGATAAGGAAATGAATGATGCTGGTCCCTAACTCTGACAGCAGTTGCTAGGATCTGCAGATCCTGTCTGGAAAGGAACCCTATTTCCATATCTAGAAAGAGAGAAAAGAAGATAAAAATCGAGACACTGATGTGGTCTTGGTGGTCTCTTTAGACCCTTCAGATTTTTTACACAAGAGGCCTTTGTGTGGGGACTTCCCTGGTGGTCCAGTGGCTAAGAGTCTGTGTTCCCAGTGCAGGTGGCCTGGGTTTGATCCTTGGTCAGGAAACTAGATCCCACATGCTGCAACTAAAGATCTCATGTACCTCAACTAAGACCCAACGAAGCCAAATGAATATGTTTTAAAAAAAGGCCTTTGTGCTTGGTCCAGTTTCTAAAGCTGCCTTTCCTTCCTGCTCCATCTGCTGTACCAGTATGTTTTCCTGAGACTGACTCTTGATTGGGATGTTATTTGTGTACATGATCTGTTACACAGATGTTTATTGGTCATTTGCTGTGTGTTTGACACTATTCTGGGAAATCTGGAGGGATCCAAAAAATATGTTTGTCTTGAGTTTACAAGCTAGGTGAGGCTTAGAACATACTCACATAAAGTTAAAACAAAATACAAATTAAATAGCAGCCCAAACAACTCCCAAACAACACAAAACTATAGCACTATGATTAGATAAGTGAATTGTATGAATTTAAGAGTAGATGGAATCACTATGGAGTTATAGTGACTTGGGGAGGTTTTATGAAGAAATTAAGTCACATAGGAGCTTGGAGTGGTAAGGAGGTCCTTAAAGGCAAGAGAGAATGGTGCAAAGCAAATGCAAGGGGTGCTTTTTTGCAGGTATACAATAAGACCTCCTTCTGGACAGACCAATCACACAAAAAGCACACTTTTCTCCCAGCCCAGGCCAGGATGCGCTTCAGCGCTGGCTTGTCCAGCATAACTTGGCCTAGATTTGATCCCCTCTTGCCCTTCCTGTCCACAGGCTGCATTAATGCAACACAAGACCACACAGCCTTCTGTGGTGACTAGAGGCTCAGAAGTGTGAAATGTTTTGAATGTAGTTAGCCCAGGTTGACTAGAGCCAAAGGCTTGAATTGGGACAAAAGGGAGATAAAATGGAGATGTTTTAGGGCCAGAGTACGGAGAAGTAGAAGCAGAGCCCTAAAGAATGAAGGCTTATGAGGATTCAGTATAAGTTTTCAGGCAGGGAAGGGCTCAGATGGAATTGTTAGAGTGCTCACTGGAGTACGGCTATTTCTCAGGAGTTCTGCTGAGCAATTTTTACTGCCGAGGCACTGAGCTGGGAAATTTTCTTTCTTGGTCCTGTCTTTATAGGATGGTATTTACAAAGCTAATTTCCCACCTCGTCTTCTTGGTCATTTTATTATCAGTTTTTTTTCCCTTGACTTTTAAGGAAAAAAAATCAATCAAAAATTTAATATATTCACATGCCATATATGTTTATACTCAAAAGTATATATACTATAAAGTTTTAATCTATCACTAACCTCTCTGTACTCACTGGTCTCCCCCTCTACACTCACAGAGTTAACTGCTGTTAGGAGCTTTTTTGTGGCAAATGCAAAGGTGAATATAGCAAATCTATATTCTTATCTACCTTTTTAATGCTTCCCAGGTGGTGTATTGGCAAAGAATCTGCCTGACAATGCAGGAGCTACAAGAGATTCAGGTTTGATGCCTGAGTTGGGAAGATCCCCTAGAAAAGCAAACGGCAACCCACTCCAGTATTCTTGCCTGGAAAATCCCATGGATAGAGGAGCCTTTGGGGACACAGTCCATGGAGTCAGTACATGACTGAGCACACACACACACACACATCCTTTTTAACACAAATGATAATGCTTCCTTTCCTTAACAGCAAATTCTAGTGATCTTTTCTAGTGTCTTTTTGAGGCATTAAGACATTTGAAGGACTGATGCTAAAGCTGAAACTCCAAAACTTTGGCCACCTCATGTGACGAGTTGACTCACTGGAAAAGACTCTGATGCTGGGAGGGATTGGGGGTGGGAGGAGACAGGGACGACAGAAAATGAGATGGCTGGATGGCATCACCGACTCGATGGACATGAGTTTGAGTGAACTCCGGGAGTTGGTGATGGACAGGGAGGCCTGGTGTGCTGTGATTCATGGGGTCGCAAAGAGTCGGACACGACTGAGCGACTTAACTGAACTGAAGACAGTTGTGCTGTTGACTGAAGTTAACAATAACGAGGCAGCTGATAGATTTAGAGGTTTTATTGTTACTATATTGAGGGACTGATATTCAACTTATAACAGCCTAAGAATTAGGATTGACTTTTGACAAACTAGGACACCAAGTTATTCCCTCATTTTATACACAAGCAAAGTAAGGTATTTAAATGACACCCAGGAATGCCAGTTGTCCAGTCTGTCCCTGACGAGTGCCTAGACTGTTGCTTAAATGTGGATCCTGCGAGTAGGTGGTAGGAGAGGAGTCTGCAGTGTGTCCCAGCACAGTGAGTGAAGGTTATTTACTTGGCTGTTTACCCCACAAGGCTGTGAGTCTCTGGAGGACAAGAAGGTGCCTTATGTATTGTGGCAGCATTACTGCCTAGCACTGTGCCTGGTACATAACAAACACTCTGTTTTTGGAAAGCTTTGGAACCTGATTCACAGTGGATATTATTGCAGAAAACAATTTTGCTATTTTTGTCTTTTGTAACATACTTTAGTACGTTGAATATTTATGACTTTGTTTTGCTTTTCCAGAATGAATATAATTACCAATTTTTGAGCACTAATCATGCATCAGTCATAATTACCAAAGATATCTCATTTAACTACCACGACTCTGTGGCTTGAATATTCAAATCATTTGGCAGATGATGATAAAACGAGTTCAAAGAGGTAAACTAACTCACCCAATCGTACAGCTAGTGAGCTAGAATTCAAAACCAGGTCAGTCTGACCACAAAGCCAGTGGCCTTGACCATTCAAACATATCTCTATGTCACTTACTTCTTGAAAACCACAAGGAAAGCTCAGCCTCTGGTCATACTATATTGTTTATCTCCATGGTTTTGATAACCATGAGTACTTGAGAAGGAAACAATAATAACAAAACAGGCTTCTTGTTTACAGGAGTTGTTTTCTGAGTTGCGGCTAATCCTAAAGTCTACCTATAATTTGTATTGTGTTGTTCTGAGTGCCAAAAACTTCTACAATATATGCAGAAGGCTGAGTGCTGTCATTGACCTTGATGATGTTATACTGAGCAAGATGTAAAGTCAGTATTTGCTGTCACTTCCTGACAGGGTGCATTTCAATGTATCTTTATTGGGAACCCTTAAAATAGAACAGTGGAGAAGGAAATGGCAAACCACTCCAGTATTCTTGCCTGACGAATCCCAGACAGAGGAGCCTGGCAGGCTACAACCCATAGAGTCACAAAGAGTCGGACACGACTGAGTGACTAACACAAATTAGAACAGGGTATGCTGTTCAAAAGCAAAAATTAGGTATTTAGTATTAAAGGAACCAAATAAGAGAGTGGGCAGTGTTATGTGTAACATGTACTTTCTTTATTCATTCTTTCAGTAAGTATTTGAGTTTCTACTTCCTGCCTGGCACTGTTTAGGGGGCACTGGAGATACAAGCAGTGAAATTCCTGTCTGTTTGTAACTTATGTTCTAATGGGAAGAGACAAAAAGAAAAGTGAAACATAAGTTAGATGTTGAGCAGTCTTATACAGAAGGTTGGGGAAGGGGAATATAGGGGTTTCCCTGATAGCTCAGATGGTAAAGAGTCTGCCTGCAATGCAGGAGACCCAGGTTAGATCCCTGATTTGGGAAGATCCCCTGGAGAAAGAAATGGCAGCTCACTCAGGTATTCTTGCCTGGAAAATCCCATGGACTGAGGAGCCTCTTGGATGGAGGAGTCCATGGGGTTGCAAAGAGTTGAGTATGACTGAACGACTAATACTATATGCTCATCACCACCATGTTCAATTTAACTTAAATTGTTTATTGCAATTGTGACAAGTCATTAGTGGCTGGCCCCTTTCTCTGAGCATGCTGCATATATCTTGGATTTGTGTAACATCTTGTAGGTCCTGCTTTCTGTGCATACAATGTGAAACCCCAGTGACCACTTGTCCTGATATTCACATCTAGTTTCTTATTGGTCAGTTAGATTACCTTGAATCTAGACTCACATATAATGCCTGGAGGAGGTATTCAAATAAACTTGAGAGTTTGTAGAGAATCAGAAGGGGCAGGGGAAAAGAAAACAAAACAGGACTTCTTTAGGTATGTTCAGGTAGAATTATTTTTACTTCTTTCAGTTCAGATCAGTTCAGTTCAGTCGCTCAGTCCTGTCCGACTCTTTGTGACCCCATGAATCACAGCACGCCAGGCCTCCCTGTCCATCACCAACTCCCGGAGTTCACTCAAACTCATGTCCATCGAGTCGGTGATGCCATCCAGCCATCTCATTCTCTGTCGTCCCCTTTTCCCACCCCCAATCCTTCCCAGCATCAGAGTCTTCCAGTGAGTCAACTCGTCACATGAGGTGGCCAAAGTATTGGAGTTTCAGCTTCAGCATCAGTCCTTCCAATGAACACCCAGGATTGATCTCCTTTAGGATGGACTGGTTGGATCTCCTTGCACTCCAAGGGACTCTCAAGAGTCTTCTCCAGCACCACAGTTCAAAAGCATCAATTCTTCGGCGATCAGCCTTCTTCACAGTCCAACTCTCACATCCATACATGACCATTGGAAAAACCATAGCCTTGACTAGACAGACCTTGGTTGGCAAAGTAATGTCTCTGTCTCTACTTTTTAATATACTATCTAGGTTGGTCATAACTTTCCTTCCAAGGAGTAACTGTCTTTTAATTTCATGGCTGCAATCAGCATCCGCAGTGATTTTGGAGCCCCCCAAAATGAAGTCTGACACTGTTTCCACTGTTTCCCCATCTATTTCCCATGAAGTGATGGGACCAGATGCCTGCTGGCCTAATCACTCCATGAGTGAAACACAAATCAAAGGCGTAGCACAGCCTATAGATGGCTGGAAGGAGGTTCTGGGTAGGTTATAAAAGGTATAACAAACTTAAAAAAATAAATAAAAGGTAAGACAAGAAAGAAAGTAGAATAATGTGTCAAGTGAATGAAGCGAGGGTGATGCAAGAGGTGGTGGTGGCAAAAGACACTTTAGCCTCTCATCAGCTACTTACCCCCAAGACAACTGTCCCTACCCCAACCAATCCAAAATAACAATATTCTTCAATTGTGACAACTGCCAGTTTTGCAATCACATGTGAGTGTGAATAAAAGCATTTTTGGAGAACCGTGTTCTGTATTGATCTACCATACAGTTTAAGTAAGAGTGTCATTGCCAAAGCAACTTCAACACAAGTTCCAGGAAGCCAGAGGTTTACAAAATACGGCCATAGCTTAGAAAGAACAAAGCCAGTGGAAGGACTTTCCCTGGAAGTTCTTATGTTAGCTGTTAAGAGTAGCGATGGTGCGCCATCAGGCTTGGGCAGAGACAGGAATATCGGGAGTAGCTGTAATGGTGATAATGAAGTCACGGCCTCCTCTCCTTGTGAAGTCAAAATCATTAAAAAAACTAGTGATGCTCACGTCATCCGTGGTTGAGGCCTCCCTTCGGTCCTTAGGGTAGAGTGCCGTCTACTTATGGCTCTGGCCAGCGTTAAACATCGAAACCCTCTTAAAAGCAGCCGATAGGGGTCCGATGCCGGTTCCACCAAGGCCTCGGACCTGGGCCTGGCCTCAGGACTAAGAGCTGGGCGGGGACCACTGGCCGGCTCGGTTCTCCCCGCACGGCCTGCTGGGAGTTGTAGTTCAGTCGTCGAAGAGCCGCGACAATCCCGGTCCCTCTCTTCCGCTTCCTCCCCGCCCCGGATGAGTTCGCCAAACGGGAACCGTTGGCGGGTAACCAGAGAACGAGGGGCTACAATTCCCAAGGGACCGTTGCTCCCAGTGCGCAGCCCCAGGTATTCCGGACAGAGGGTCGGACTCCAGCGCACGCGCACACGCGTCGGGCGGTGGCCGGGTTTTGCCGCGTGCGCTTTCCCGCCCCAGTCTGCTGGGCGCTCGCTGCGCCTCAGTCGACCCTCGCCAGCCCTGTGTGTTCTCCCCCTCTCGCGGCTTCGCGCGCCCCTCCTTCTCGCTAGTTTCTGTTGGAGCCCAGGCCACGCCCGTTTCCCGCCTCCAGGGCCTGGTTCGTTCCCGCCCCAGCCCTGCCCTTTTTGCGCCCCTGCTGCTTCTGCTGGAGGCGGAGGCTCCATGTTGTCCCCTCAGCGAGCGGCAGCGGCTGCATCGGGAGGAGCAGGTGAGGCGCCCGATTTCCCCCGAGCCCGCTCCGTGGCCACCTCCACCACCCCCGCTGCTGTGGCTCCGAGGAGACCGCACGCCCGCGCCGCCGCCCTTCCTCGTCCCGGGGTTGGGACCGCGCGCCCCTCCTTGGTGTCCCTTGGCCGGGTCCAGGGGCTGCTCGCGGGGCCGGGTCGGTAGGGCACGGGCGGCCCCTTCCTCGGCCACCTTCGGAGGTCGGGCCCTGCGCTCGGGGGAGACTTTAGTGCCCCTTGGGGCTGCTGCCGCCCGCCTGGCGCCTCCCCTCCCCGGCTGGGGCGGCCCCGAGGGTCGGTGGTCCCGGGCCGTCGTTCCGAGGCTTCGCCCCGCCGGCCGCGCCCTGGCTGAGCTGGGCGCTCCGGGCTGCGGTCCCCTTCCTGCCTGGGCGCTTCGCACGCTCGCGGGCCGAGCGGCTCCGGCCTTCTTAACGGGCCCAGGGAGCTGAGAAAGTATTATAGATGCCGTATTGTTCAACCTTTCAAAAAGCTGTGGAGGGCTGCGAAGTGTTCCTTTGAGTTGGAAACTTTATTTTTATCCGAACGACCTTGAGTTACAAGAAGTATTAGGAAGGTTGGTTTTCAGCCCACACTTATCTCCCTAAAGGAGATAATAGAATGTGGCCTAAATTGATTTTTAAGTTCTTTTAGTACGTGTGGTACAATACGTTCTTTTGCTTTCTTGAAGACATAAAGAATAGTGAAAGTATTAAATAAAAACAAATGGTCACCATAAATTCGTGGGTTTTGATTTCATCTGTCATTTTACCTGAGTTTGTTTTTGTTTGCTCTGTGTTCTGTTGAAATGACCAGACGTTTCATTTGCGAAATCTAAAGGCAACAACAGAACATTGAAGACTCTTCAATAAATCACAGCCCTGAAATTTGAACACGCAGTTGGGTAGAATGTTTTGAGAAGGAGAGAAAAGAACTAACGGACCAAAGACGTGGTTTCACATTCTGGCTGGCTTTTGGAGAATCAAAACCTAAGTAGTTTTAAACCGAGACACGTATTCAGCATTGCAGTGTTGAGTTTCAAATGAGTGCTTTTCTTCCAGTCCCCACAGAAAGTAGATCATAGTGTAGAAATCTCTTGCTGCTTTAACACCTGTCAAGGAAACGCTTGACTGAAGATCTCTACCTAATGAGGCATTTCGTTCGCAGAGCAGACTGTTTTATTAGCTATTGTTTACTGTCTTATTGGAGTCATAAAGTTAAGAAAAGTCAGTAGTAGAGAAGAAATGTGATGATGTGTGCTAGCATAATTGTTTTAGTTTTCACTAAACAGGGCTTGTTCATTCGCTCAGTCGTGTCCCATCCTTTGTGACCCCATAGATTGCAGCACACCAGGCTTCCCTGTTTAGAATAGGCTTTTGCAGAATTGGTTTTCTAAGGTGTAGCACATGCATTTTTTCATTTTTATGATTCCTAAGTCATACAAGATATACTCACTAATTGTTTAAAAAATGGAGACTTGTAAGAAGAAATGTAATGTCTTCTCTGCCTCCCCAGTTCCTCAGTGGTAGCCATTACTCACAATTTGGTCATAGAGTCTAATATTTCTTTGAAATATTAGGGAACCCTAGGGCGTGTGAACTTGTTTGAGAATTGGTTTAAAATTTACCTCTGATGACTAGGCATGCCTTTAAAGTTTCTGTGGCCTTGTGTTTCATATTGAGAAATTGTTTGAACAACACAACTATAGTTAAAGTTAGTCTGAATTTTAAAACATTCTCCTGACTTTGAGATTCTAAGAGCATATTCTCTAAAATACATCAAGGGGGAAACATGATGGGAAAGCTTTTAGTTAAAAGGAAAAAAAAATCTTTTACTTGCTGTAGAACTGTGGTTCCCAGCTCTGCTGCACTTTAGAATAACTTGGGGTTTTCAAAACCTGCCAATGCTTGGAGCTCACTCACAGACTGATTTAACTCATTGAGAGGCCAGGCACTAATGAAAAAGCCCCTAAAACCCAAGTAATTTAATTTTTATATTAATAGATAATAAAATTTCCCTATAGGTGGTTGCTTAATTTGGATTTCTTTCTTTATAGGAAGTATAATTTGTAATGTCAATATTTTTGTATCGAGTTGTTACTCTTCTGTGCTTCTCCAATGGCTTGGCGGGTAAAGAATCCGCCTGCATTGCTGGAGACAGGAGACGGAACTTCCATCCCTGAGTTGGGAAGATCCTCTGGAGGAGGAAATGGCAACCTACTCCAGTATTCTTGCCTGAAAAATCCCATGAACAGAAGAGCCTGGAGGGCTACAGTCCATAGGCAGGCTAAAGTATAGTACAAATTAGAAAGTAGATTTTACAGACATAGTAGGTGAAAAAGCGGAGAAGTAGATTAATTATTTAATTCTTTGAAATGATAAGGAATCCAAATCAAATATTGCCAGTTAGGAAAGTCTTATTCAACTGGAATACAGATAATTAAAACCTTCAGATAACCAGGTTGGTTTTGGTGGTGGTCTTATTTTTAGGGTAAAGTCAAATAAGGTGAATATTGAATTCTTTCTATTAAAAAGGTTTTTTTTTTTTTCTCATTTTTAGACTCAATCTCTGCATTTCTGACATAATTGATTTTCATAAATCCATGAAGCACTGCAAAATTCTGAATTGACTTAAGAAAAAGTGCTTTTGTTCCACATTCTGTGCCCTAAGCATTCTGTGGAGGCTTCCCTCATAGCTCAGTAGGTAAAGAATCTGCCTGCAGTGCAGGAGACCTGGGTACCATTCCTGGGTTGGGAAGATCCGCTGGAGAAGGAAATGGCAAGCCACTCCAGTATTCTTGCCAAGAGAATTCCATGGACAGAGGAGTCCGGCAGGCTACAATCCATGGACTTGCAAGAGTTGGACATGACTTAGTGACCAAACCACTACCTATGTTAAAATAAAAAAATTTTCTACGACAGACGAAAATAATCTTCCTCATAAACCTTTTAATTAATTAGAATGTATATTTTCCCTACTATTCTCTTGAGTTGTGTTTAAATAGTATTTTCATGGAAACAACCTTAGAAATATATGTATATCTACCAATATACTGCCTTAAGACAAAAGGCACTCCCACCATCAGCAAAAAGGAGCCCACACCCAGTAGTTCTAGAGTTGGCTGAGAGCTTCTGTGTACCTTTGTATATGATGATGTGTTTTCTTTGGCGTTCTCTGCGAATTGGGAGCTTTAAAAGACTGCCAGCAAGAACAAGGCATGAAAATGGAATGCTTCTGTTTTGGGTGTGTTGCTTTTGCTCTTTAGAAAATGTGGTATTTCAAAAGGAGAATGGAAAACTCAGGTCATAACTTTACCCTGAGTCATGCACGCTGCTCAGTGAAATGTTTCTTTAAGTATAGTTAGGGTTTGCTTTTCAGAACTCTCTGGACAGTAAGGATGAGAACTGAGGCTCGCTCTGCCCCCGTGGTTTTTAACCCAGGGAGGTTTTGCCTAGTTGGGACACTTAGCAATGCCTGGAGACATGTCTGGGTCTCCCAATCAAGAGGGAGCGCAGTTGATAGCTGGTGAGAAGAGGTGAGAGATGCTGCTAAATATCCTGCAGTGAGTGGGATAGTTCCCCACAGCAAAGAGTTATGCACCGAAAATACCAGTGGTGCTGAGGTTGAGAAACCCTGGTCTACACTGTTCAATTGATCTACTGACTTCTGTCTGAATTACCTGAAATAGCAATTGTGATTGCTTCCAAATAGCTGGTTTCGTTGAGTTTATCACTGTTTTCAAATATTTGAGGAGCATTTAAACTTCCTTCCCCCATAATGCTTTTTCTGATAAAACTTGTTTCTTAAAATGTATGTTTTCCATAGGGTCAGAAAGGCCACTTATAATTCAGTAGTCTTGTCTACTTTTATTTAGCCTGTGCTGCTACATTGTTTTCATCTGTCCTTTAAAAATTCAGAAACCTAGGAAGAATTAGTGTTGTAATTTGCATAGTCTCTGCAAATTTTTCCCAATAATAATTAATTTCACTTGTTAGTCTTTCAGCCATTCCATTTGTCCTTTTGGTGAAGTTGTTCAGTTGCTAAGTTGTGTTCGACTCTGTGACTCCATGGACTGCGGCATGCCAGGCTTCCCTGTCCTTCACCATTTCCTGGAGTTTGCTCAAACTCACGTCCATTGAGTCCAGTTATACATCGATTAAATAAGCATATTTAAGTGAAAGTGAAAGTCGCTCAGTCGTGTCCGACTCTTTGCGAACCCATAGACTATACAGTCCATGGAATTCTCCTGGCCAGAATACTGGAGTGGGTAGCGTTTCCCTTCTCCAGGGGAATCTTCCCAATCCAGGGATCGAACCCAGGTCTCCCGCATTGCAGGCAGATTCTTTACCAAACCTAGTGATTAATCTGGATTAAGGTGTGTGTTAAAAAGAAGAGGCTAAGTCAGTGCTTTAAAAGTACTTAGAAAAAACTTCCATGTCAATTATTGGAATCCTTTATAATTATCCAGATATTTTCACCATTTCTACATACTTTGAAGTGATGACTGATAGAGTATTACTTTGAGCTATTTACAGCGCTAATATTTGGCAGTATAATAGTTTTGCCACTCACCTTTTTTTTTTTTTTAATTAGGTTTTAAGTTCACTAAACTTCAGTTTTTCCTAAACTTATGTTTATAAGTTTACTTAAATGTAAACAGATGGTCTGGGAACTGGGATCCCACAAGCTCTGTGGTGCGCCCTCCACCCCCCCAAAAAAAAGTGTATACTGAGGATAGATACGACTGGTCAGGCCATATCTTTTGTATGTGTATAAAATGTCACATCTGTTGTTCATGTAAGTGAACATAATAAAGCATGAACTCTTCATATACTAAATAAATATTATTAATTGTTCATATAAGTGAGTGTTACTCAGAAAAGGTCAACTTGGAAGATGATTGCTTTGCTAAGGGAGAAGGCATATAAGGTTTTTCTAGCACTGTCCCTCCCCCTTAAAAGAGCCTCAAGTGAAATGGAAGTAATTTCACTGCAAATGGGGTGTCCCTCCCCCTTAAAAGAGCCTCAAGTCTTTTGTGGACTCCTTCCTGTGCCCGTTGCTTTTTTTAATCATGAATTTTGATCTGTTCTTTAGCTAGGCCTATATAGTTTAAGTTAAACCAAAGCATGAATAGGTTCCGTAGCAAGTTTGGCCAATTTAGATATTCAGGAAATTTTTGGTTGTTCAAGAGGCACTGGATTTTAGAGCTGAAAAATGGCTTTACCTACCTGCCTAATTTTGTGGAAGAAACTGAGACACAGGTAAGTGAAATGATTTACTCATGCTGCTACAGTTAGCAGGAAACGGCCCTGAAGCCAGGCCTCTTCTGGTTGTTAGGGAAGGCCTCTCTCCTCTACATACTCCCTCACTTGCATAACAATCTTTGCCAAACCAGGAGCTGAAGTTATAGAAGGAAGAAATGATCGGGTTTGGTGGTACATTGCATATGAGTCAGGAAAGATGTAGAGGCTGAAAGGTAGAGATTTGAAAGAGTGGAGTGGCTGACAGGATTCACTTTGATGATACTAAATGACTAATGATACTATATGCAGAGTTATAAAATGGTAGAGATTTAATCTTGACTCATTTTACTGTTGAGACTGAAGGCTGGACATGCCCAGAATCACACAGGTGGTTAGTGGGAGAACTGGAACAGGAACTTGTCCTCTGACTCTTACACCCATTTATTTCTATGTAGTACTCCTCCGAGAGTGGGCTGATGGTGGAATATCCAGGTGAATGTGTGCCTTAGGCAGTTGCATATTTGGACCCAAGTGCAGGTTAGAAATTAATGACCTGCATCACCAAAGTAGAGGGTGTAGTGAAATTAATTAATTAATGGGCTTCCCTTGTGGCTCAGCTGGTAAAGAATCTGCCTGCAGTGCAGGAGACCTGGGTTCGATCCCTGGGTTGGGAAGATCCCCTGAAGAAGGGAAAGACTAACCACTCCTGTATTCTGGCCTGGAGAATTCCATGGACTGTATAGTCCATGGGGTCGCAAAGAGTCGGACATGACTAAGCAGGTTTTAGTGAAATTAATGAGTAGAGAGCTCAACCAGGGAGAGGATGAGCACTGCACAAGGCTAAAGCAGGGCATTGGTGGGTATCACAGGCTGAAAAGAGGTTGATAAAGAGGCTGGAAGGGAAGGAGGAGGCACTGTTGTAGAGGCCAAGGGTTTTAAGAAGTGTTAGAAGTCGTTGGCCATTGTGTTTTATCACAGGCGGAGGGTTGAATGAGAATCAAGAAAGGCCTGTTGCATTTGGCAGGTGAGGTCACTGATGAACCAGAGAATGGTTTCAACAGAGAGACTGAGAAGAAAGTCAGATGGCAAGGTGGTGAGAAGGGAATGGGTAGATGAGTGCATGGAGACAGACTTCCAGGAGGCTGACGGGGACAGGAGACTGGGAGGAGGAAGGGAAGAAACTGACTTTTCCCACAATTTTTACCCTGTACCGTTAGGTTTAGTGTTCACAATATGAGGGAGCTGTTATCCTGTGGTAGATACTGGGCCTGAATGTGACGGTTTCCTTACTCCCCAGGATCTCAGTATAGTATAAAGTTGTAATGAGTGGAATAATCACTGAAGGTCGCTCACTCGTGTCTGACCCTTTGCGACCCCATGGGCTATATATAGTCCATGGAATTCTCCAGGCCAGAATACTGCAGTGGGCAGCCTTTCGCTTCTCCAGGGGGATCTTCCTGATCCAGGGATCGAACCCAGGTCTCCTGCATTGCAGGTGGATTCTTTACCAGCTGAGCCACAAGGGAAGCCCCAAGTAGAATAATAGTATGTACTAGTATTTTTTTTTTAATTAATTTAAGTTGAAGGATAATAGCTTTGCAGTATTGTGTTGCTTTCTGCCATACGTCAGCATGAATCAGCCATAGGTATACACATGTTCCCTCCCTCTTCAACGTCCCCCCCACCTCCCAATAGTATTTACTAGTAGTGGAAACAGGAAAACAGGTTCATTTGATTGAGTCCATAATATGTGTCATACTGGCTTCACAGGTGGCTCAGTGTTAAAGAATTCACCTGCTAATGCAGGAGCCACAGGAGACCTGGTTTTGATCCCTGGGTTGGGAAGATCCCCTGGAGAAGGAAATGGCAACCCACTCCAGTATTCTTGCCTGGGAAATCCATGGACAGAGGAGCCTGGCGGGCTACCGTTCGTGGGGTTGCAGAGTCGGATGTGACTGAGCACGCTTACAGTTTGTGTCAGACACTGTTGCTTTGAGATGGTATTAGTTTTATAAATAAAAGGAACTACAAATGGTTAGATGTTTATCCACAATCACATTGTGACTAAGAGGCGGAGTTTGCTTGTTTATTATGCAAATAAGTACTGGATGTCTCCTCTCTGTGGGCACTGTTCTGGTTCTTGGGGGACATAGCATTGAACAAAAGAGACAAAAATTTCTCCTCATAGATCTTACATTCTGGAGGTGAGAGAGTAAGACTTCAAGCCCTGTGGACTCTCTTGATTGCTTTTTAGTGTAAAGTGATGGGCTATGAGAGGACTGGGTGGGAGGTCAGGCCTGAGAGAGGGTGCAGGTGAGTGATGAGGGTGACCAAGGGTTTGCTGGAGTCAAGCGGAAGGCACATTTCAGGCTGTGGAAACAAATACTTGAATAGGCTGTATATTTGAAATTTCGAAATTAGAACAGCACCTGGATCCTAACTTTCTCCTAGGAGGAGTATAACTTTACCTGGAAGGATGAGGGGAATAAAGCGTTGGAAAAACTAAGGCAGTAGGGTGAATGGTGAAAGGCTTTGACTTACAGAATTAAGATTTTAGCTTTGAGCCATCAATCCATAAAATGTTTCTAGTTGCTGTCATGGTACGTTTATGTACTGTAATGCAGGTGTTCAGCCCGAGGAAATGAGGCGACAATTCAAAGCAATACTCTGGGGATGTTGACCTGAATGATCAACCTAATAGGCAGGAAATGTTGGAAGCTGGCATGGCTAAAGGAGAGGGCCCTGAGGTTTTGATTAAGGAGGGTTCTGAGATGCAAGGATAATTGAGCAAAGGACATTTACATGATACCCAAAAATGAGATTTTTACTTGGATGATCAATAATATAGTTTTATTGTCTTAGGAAGTAAGAGATAAAGATGGTATGGTGAAAAGTGAGCACCTCTGTTTGAATTCTTGATGTGTATAGTTCAAAATGATTTTTCTCTTAAGTGGACCAAAACCGAGATCTTTTAAAGTCCTGTGTGCCTAGTATACTGCTGGAGAGAAATGCAGGATCTGCCCGGCTCACTCAACTAAATATAGCCTGGTTCTCTTCCTTTTCACTTTACTTTAGGCAGAAAGAGGAAGAGATGAGGAAAGGCTTTATCTTTTTTTTTTAATAAAAGACTGTCCGTAGTGGTCTTCATCTTTTCTTGATGCGCAGTTCATTGTGTACAGTGCATACATTTTTGTCACGGAATTTTTCTATCTTTGTCGTCCTGGTAACGTTATCTTTCATGCCTGTTGCCCTGACAGTACCACCTGCATCCTTAGTGTGGTAGCTTTCGACTATATTACATACATATTCATTCTTATTTATCAGTTGTTTATTGTGTGCCTGCTTTCTGTTGGAAATTCACGTTGCTCAGTAAACTTTAATGGTGAAATACGTGAAATGGAAACTACCAGTACCACGAAGTTAATTGTGAAGCCCTGGGGGACTATTGTATTGGTTCCTTGGTTTGGCTGTATCTCACAGACCCTCCAAATAAGTGATTTAAACAAGGTAGATGTTTTTCTTTCATGTGAAAGTGAGCCAGCAGTAGCAGTTCTGCGACACTAAGTCCTCAGCCCTACCTCTCTCGTTGCTCTAATATTCCTGAGGTGTTAACCCTCACACACCTGGTCCAGGGTGACTTGCTCCTCCTTCTGCATCTAGCCAGCAGGAAGGGGGAAGATGCATGATCTGAAAGTCGCTGTGTCATTTCCAGTCAGAACTTAGGCCCATAGTGATACCCTGCATACAGGGTTGGTTTGGAAATGTGTTTCTTCTGAGCATTTATGTGCCCAGCTAAAAATATTCCGACAGCAACAGGAGAAAAAGGGATGTTGGGGGAGCAGCCAGCTGTCTCAGGGACTTTGGTGCTGCTTTGAGGACTGCACAGCACTTAACCCCGTGCCTTATCCATAAGGTGTGAATAAGTTGTTCTCATTTGTTCTTTTATATGAAAGACTGAAGGTCTTCAGGCCCCAGATTCACCTGCTGTTATGTCAATTAGAATTCCAAGAGATTATTCACAAAAATGTTTCCTTTTTGTAATGGGAAATAATGGGAAAGAAAAGTGTTAGTATCTGTGTATTATAATGCCAGCATGACATTTAATCTATAGTTACAGGTTGAAATGGCAACCCACTCCAGTGTTCTTGCCTGGAGAATCCCAGGGATGGCAGAGCCTGGTGGGCTGCCATCTATGGGGTCGCACAGAGTCGGACACGACTGAAGCGACTTAGCAGCAGTAGCAGTTAGCATAGGTTGTTTTCTAATAGTTCGCAAAAAATTAAAAAGTGGCAAGCCTTTTGTTGCTATCTGATACTGTAAGTTTAGAAACTGAGCAGCAGTGCATACTTAAAGGGTGGAGTCTGGCAGTCAGGCTGTTTTTGTATACTTTGCCTGCTATGATCATTCAGCCTTCAATGCTTCCCAGATGAAAGGGTTTCTGGGACCGTATGTATGATTTTGGCCATATCTACCTACCCCTACTATGCTCAACTCAATGTTTGTCCTTCGATTTACTTTAAATTCATTAGTGCTTTTTTTTTCTTTAACTTTCTCTCTTTCTAAGCAACAATCCACTAGAACATGGTTTTGTTTCCTAATACTCATTCATAATTTCCTAATATTCATTAAATACCCAGTTATTAGAATCTGCTTGCTAATGCAGGAAACATGGGTTTGATCCCTGGGTCGGGAAGATCTCCTGGAGAAGGAAATGGCAATCCACTCCAGTATTCTTACCTGGAGAATTCCATGGATAGAGGAGCCTGGCGGTCTAGTCCATGGGGTCACAAAGAATCGGACGTGACTTAGCAACTAAACAGCAACAGGTGTCCTTTTAACTACCTAAGAACATATCCTTTAGTGCTGGAACTAGTGCTTTGCCTCATTTCACAGGTTCCATTGCTGCCTTTTTTTTTTTTTTGTAAACTTTTCATAAATCCACATAGCTAAATGGCTCTGAATTTCAAAGAATATCTTTGTGTTTTTAACTCTAGAAGAGAAACTACGAGTTAGTGTTAATTTTGAGCTGGAGAATTGCTTGCCTCTAAAACCTTGACTTTGCATTGATCAATGTCTCACACAAAGATATTCTTTGAAATTCAGAGCCATTTAGCTATGTGGATTTATGGAAAGTTTGGGAAATAGATGGGGAAACAGTGGAAACAGTGTCAGACTTTATTTTTTTGGGCTCCAAAATCACTGTGGATGCTGATTGCAGCCATGAAATTAAAAGACGCTTACTCCTTGGAAGGAAAGTTATGACCAACCTAGATAGTATATTAAAAAGCAGAGACATTACTTTGCCAACAAAGGTCCATCTAGTCAAGGCTATGGTTTTTCCAGTGGTCATGTATGGATGTGAGAGTTGGACTGTGAAGAAAGCTGATCGCCGAAGAATTGATGCTTTTGAACTGTGGTGCTGGAGAAGACTCTTGAGAGTCCCTTGGACTGCAAGGAGATCCAACCAGTCCATTCTAAAGGAGATCAATCCTGGGTGTTCATTGGAAGGACTGATGCTAAAGCTGAAACTCCAATACTGTGGCCACCTGATGCGAAGAGTTGACTCACTGGAAAAGACTCTGATGCTGGGAAAGATTGGGGGCAGGAGGAGAAGCGGACAACAGAGAATGAGATGGCTGGATGGCATCACTGACTCGATGGACGTGAGTTTGAGTGAACTCTGGGAGTTCGTGATGGACAAGGAGGCCTGGCGTGCTGTGGTTCATG
The DNA here is from genome assembly GCF_049115385.1 of Moschus berezovskii. Classification (NCBI taxonomy): domain Eukaryota; kingdom Metazoa; phylum Chordata; class Mammalia; order Artiodactyla; family Moschidae; genus Moschus; species Moschus berezovskii. The sequence goes on from NC_142484.1 coordinate 9,032,165, forward strand.
GGGTCACAAACAGTCGGACACGACTGAGCGACTGAACTGAACTGAGCTGAAAACCTTGACTAGGTTTTAAAGAGTGATCTGCAAAGCATAGTCACCTACAGATCTTTTTAAGTTTTCTCCAGGACCTGTTGGGACCTGTTACTTAACTTTTGTAAGCCTTAGTTTCTTTGTTTTAAAAATGGAGCAGTATTATTTACCTTGTAGAGGTCTAAGGATTAAGTAAAATGATGTATGTGAAAGGCTTGGCAGTGGCAGGTGCCCTTTCTACTCTTGGAGGACTTTTGGTTTATTTTCAGTTTTGGACCATTTTGAATGAAGCTGATGTGAACATTCTTGTGTATATGTCTTTTGATGGATATACACATTTATTTCTCTTATGTATATACCTAGGAGTGGAATTGGCTGGGTCATAGTTATGTTTAGTTTTAGTAGATACTGCCTAACCGTTTTTCAGAGTGGTTCCATTCCCATCAGTGTGTGAGAATTACAGTTGTACCATTCTGATGGGCAAACAGTGGGATCTCCTATGGTTTTGATTTACATTTCTTTGTTAAATAATGGTATAGAACCTTTTCATATGATTATTGATCATTTGGATATCCTTTTTAAATGAAATGCCTGTTCATAATCTTTTGCTTATTACTATTCTTAAGGGTGGAATAGTTGTCTTTTTCTTTGGGATTTCTATAATGATTCTGGATATGAGTCCTTTGGATTTAGATGTTAAAATATTTTCTTTTAGCCTGTAACTTGCATTTTTACTCCCTTAATGATGTCTTTTAATGAACAAAATTCTTAATTTTAACGAAGTGTAATTCATTTGTCCTTTTTTTTTTCTTTTATGATTGGGTGCTTTTGTGCTCTGTTTAAGAAGTTTTTACTCTTCCATGCTAAAAATACATTTATTTGAAACTTTTTTTTTTAATCTCTATAACAATGTAGGTGATGCTATGGAGAGTGGAAAGCCTGGTCCAGTGCAGGTTGTTTTGGTTCAGAAAGACCAACACTCCTTTGAGCTAGAAGAGAAAGCCTTGGCCAGCATCCTCTTACAGGACCACATCCGAGAGCTTGATGTGGTGGTGGTGTCGGTGGCCGGTGCCTTCCGAAAGGGCAAGTCCTTCTTTCTGGACTTCATGCTACGATACTTATATTTCCAGGTAAGGTAGGGTTATTTCATTTCAAATTAGAAAGTGGAGACTTTTGTGTCCAAAAGAGCAAACTCACCTCATGAGTTATCCTTGATGTGTAAAGTTACTTGAATAAGTTTTAATGGAAATTTCTTTATTTCTCCTGTAGAAGGAAGGTGGCCATTCAAACTGGTTGGGTGACCCAGAAGAACCGTTGACAGGGTTTTCATGGCGAGGGGGCTCTGACCCAGAAACCACCGGAATTCAGATGTGGAGTGAGGTTTTCACTGTGGAGAAGCCAGGTGGAAAGAAGGTAAGGAAGAAAAAGACTAACAAACACGGTAAAACGAAAACTTTAATGTGTAGTCTGATAATCCAGTTAAAACGATTTTTACCAACATGATATAAGTTCAAGATTTAAAAATAATGCGTGAATGCAGTTTAAAAAGTCAGTGGTAACATAAGGCTTCTAAGATGACCTAGTCCTCCCTCTGCTCATTTTCACTTCCCAGAGGCTAATGCTGTCAACTGTTCAGAAGTCACTTTACACTCTTACCCTGTCAGCGTTCACTCCACCCATCCCTCCAGCTGTCAGCAGCTCATCTCTTGAGCTTCGAAAGCTTCAGTTTGTAGAGCTTCTCCCCAAATTTCTTTGTAAGGGTCAGCTGGGGCAAGTTATGTGTCTCCTCAAGTGGAAAGAGAGAATTTGGGGTTACGACTATTTCTTAAATAGACTTTAACCCCTTCCTTCTGTTTTTAGTCTCACCCTAAAGCATGTTTTCATGGTTGTTTGTGCCTCTCATTTTTTTGAGTCTTTCCAAGGCTTAAGATTTAGTATCTCCCCATCACTGGAAAAGAGTCTGATGCTAGGAAGGATTGGGGGTGGGAGGAGACGGGGACGACAGAGAATGAGATGGCTGGATGGCATCACCGACTCGATGGACATGAGTTTGAGTGAACTCCGGGAGTTGGTGATGGACAGGGAGGCCTGGCGTGCTGTGATTCATGGGATCGCAAAGAGTCGGACACGACTGAGCGACCGAACTGAACTGATCACGTTGTTCAATTTCAGCCTTTTCCTTGATGTTAAGTTATTAAATATTTTGGGAGATGGAGAATTGATGCATGACTCTTGATCACTGTTTCCACAGCTTTTGTTTCATTTTATGAACTTCCGTATTATTTCTTTAAATATTTTGTTTCTTTCTCTCTGTTTTAGTGAAGTTTCAGGAGAAAAGTATATTAGAAAACCCTCTAATTTTTTTTTAGTGCCTAGATATGCATACAAAAAAATGTGTAGCAAAATAGGGAGATTATTACACTTTTTTTTTTTAAAGGAAGAGAATGTAGACAATTTCCTGGCAGTCCAGTGGATGGGGCTCTGTGTGATCACTGCCAAGTGCACATGTTCGATTCCTGGTCAGAGTACAAAGATCCCATAAGCTATGGGGGCGACGGGGTGGGTAGGAAGAGACTGAAAGAGAATGAGGCTTTTTTTGAAATAAAATGTTAGAAACTTTTGCTTGGAAGAATCTTTAGATATTGTTTTATCCATTCTTTAATTTTTTTAACAGCTTTATTAAGATACAATTGATATTCCATTTCTCCCCTCCCAACTTTTGTCATATATTTTACTATAATAACATTGTTTTTATTTTTATTTATTTATGTTTAAATGTTCAGTTGTCTTTTAAAGATATTTAAATAATAAGAAAAAAGCCATGTACTTACACATGTACTTCACTTTTTGCGTCCAGGTTTCTGTGTCCAGATTTCTATTTATTTTACGTGTTCATTTTTCCTTCCGCTTCAAGGACTTCCTTTAATAGTTCTTGTAGTGCTACTCTTCTGGTGCAGAATTCTTTTAGCTTTTGTTCTGTGTCTGAAAAGTATTTCACCTTTGTTTTGAAAATACTTATGCTGGGTATGGAATTCTAGGATGGGAGTTTTTTCTTTCAGTGCTTCAGAGATGTCAGTCCCCCGCGTTTCTACTGACATTGTTTCTGCTGAGAAATCTGCTGTTATCCTTATTTTTGTTTGTCTCTGTGTTTAATGTGTCTTTTTTGTCTGGTTGCTTTAAAAATTTTTTTCTTTATCGTTATTGTTTTTTTAGCAATTTGATTATGATATGTCTGTGTATTTCTCTTTATGTTTCTTGTGTTTGAATTTTGTTGAGCTTTTTGAATCTGCAGGTTTATAATTTTTATAAAATTCAAACGTTTGGGGGGCCATTGCTTCTTCAAATATTTTTTTGTCCCTTATCCTCTTTGGGGATTCCTATTACATGTATGTCAGCCTGCTTGAAGTTGTCCCATAGCTCACTGATGCTCCGTTGATTTTAAAAAATTTGATTTCTCTGTTTCCTTTTGGATAGTTTCTGTTGCTAAGTCTTCTAGTTCACCAGTCTTTTAAATCTGTTGTTAATCCCAGCTAGTGTATTTTTTTCTTTAAATATTTTTTCTTTATTATTTATTTTCACTGTTCTGAGTCTTAATTGTGGCTCACAGGATCTTTGTCATGGCATGGGGGCTTCTTAGTTGCAGCATACATGTAGTATCTAGTTCCCTGACCAGGGATTGAACTCGGGCCCCCTGCATTGGGGGCTGCATTTTCATCTTCAGTTTATTTTAGGTCTTTTTTTTTTTTTAAAACGTTTTTTATGGCACTTAACTTTCTGAATGTGTGAAGTTCAGGTATACAGAATACTGTTTTAGAGTCATTTTCTGTTAGTTTTACGTCTGTGACAGTCCTGGGTTAGTTTTAAATGATTTTTCTCATTTGGGTGGTATCTCTGCATGCTCATTTGGGTCATATCTTTGCATGCCTGCAAACTTTTGGTTGGATGCCAGATGTGTGAATTTTAACTAGTTGGCTGCTGGATATTTTTGAATTCCCATAAAATACTTAGCTTGTTATATGGGATGCAGTTAAGAAATTTGGAAGGTGATGGATCCTTTTTGGTCTTGCTTTTAAATTTTAGGGTTTGTTAAATGAGACAACTGTATTTAATCTAGACCTATTTGTTCCTTACTACTGAAGCAAGACTTTAGAATTACAGGGCTTTTGTAGTCTGACTGGAGGGAAGAGGTGCTATTCTTGGCCCTCTGGGAGCAGTGAGTACTCTTCCCTCTAAGCCTTTTGAATGGCTCTTTCTCCAGCATCAGGTAATTTCCTTATTCACATGAGCTTGTCAAGACTCAGCTGAATGCTTGATGGGGGCTCTCTGCGAGCCGTGGTGTTCTTTGTCTCTGTAGCCCTGTCCTCTCAGGCGCTCTGCCTGAGTCCCGTTGCCTCAACTCAGGGACTCTCTTGGCTCTGCCTGGGTTCCCCCTCCCTGTGCCTTAGCCAGTTAGCTGTGTCACCTGTAGGGCTGACCTCATCTGTTTCCTTTCTCTCAAGGATCATTATCCTTTGTTACCTGATGCCCAGTGTCTTGCAACTGTTGTTTCATAAAGTATTAGTTGCTCAATCATGTTGACTCATTGTGACCTCATGGACTGTAGCTCACCAGGCTCTTCTGTCCATGGAATTCTCCAGACCACAATACCAGAGTAGGTTGCCATTTCCTTCTCCAGGGGATGTTCCCAACCCAGAGATTGAATCCCGAGTCTTCTGAATTCAGGCAGATTCTTTATTGTCTGAGCCACCAGGGATAGTAATCATCAAATGAATATGTTGTATTTTGTTTACCCATTTCCCTATTGGTGGGCATTTAGATTGTTTCTTTTTTTCATTTTGTAATCCCTGCTATAGTGAGCAATCTGAAAAATGTTTTTCTGAATAGTGTGCAAGCATGTCTCCAGGCCACAGTTACTTGAACTGTGTCCATGACCCAGTAAAGTGTAGAGAAGTCAATTTATTGCTTATGACCAGTTTTTTTTTTTTTTGATTAGTTTTTCATTTTATTTTTTAAAATTAATTATTTTAATTGGAGGCTAAGTACTTTACAATATGGTGGTGGTTTTTGCCATACATTGACATAAATCAGCCACGGGTGTACAGTTCAGTTCAGTCACTCAGTCATGTCCAGCTCTTTGCAACCCTGTGGACTGCAGCACGCCAGGCCTCCCTGTCCATCACCAATTCCTACAGTTTACTCAAACTCGTGTCCATTGAGTCGGTGATGCCATCCAACCATCTCATCCTCTGTCGTCCCCTTCTCCTGTCTTCAGTCTTTCCCAGCATCAGGGGCTTTTCAAATGAGTCAGTTCTTTGCATCAGGTGGCCAAAGTATTGGAGTTTCAGCTTCAGCATCAGTCCTTCCAATGAATATTCAGGACTGATCTCCTTTAGGATGGACTGGTTTGATCTCCTTGCAGTCCAAGGGACTCTCAAGAGTCTTCTCCAACACCACAGTTCAAAAGCATCAGTTCTTTAGCGCTCAGCTTTCCTTGTAGTCCAACTCTCACACTCATACATGACCACTGGAAACACCACAGCCTTGACTAGATGGGCCTTTGTTCACAAAGTAATGTCTGTGCTTTTTAATATGCTCTCTTGTTTTTCATAACTTTTCTTCTGAGGAGCAAGCATCTTTTAATTTATGGCTGCAGTCGCCATCTGCAGTGATTTTGGAGCCCCAAAATAAAGTCTATCACTGTTTCCACTGTTTCCCCATCTATTTCCCATGAAGTGATGGGACCAGATGCCATGGTCTTAGTTTCCTGAATGTTGAGTTTTAAGCCAACTTTTTTACTTTCCTCTTTCACTTTCATCAAGAGGCTCTTTAGTTCTTCTTCACTTTCTGCCATAAGGGTGGTGTCATCTGCATATCTGAGGTTATGGATATTTCTCCCAGCAATCTTGATTCCAGCTTGTGCTTCTTCCAGCCCAGCATTCCTCATGATGTACTCTGAATATAAGTTAAATAAGCAGGGTGACAATATACAGCCTTGATGTACTCCTTCCCGATTTGGAACCAGTCTGTTGTTCCATGTCCAGTTCTAACTGCTGCTTCCTGACCTGCATACAGGTTTCTCAAGAGGCAGGTCAGGTGGTCTGGTATTCCCATCTCTTTCAGAATTTTCCACAGTTTATTGTGATCCACACAGTCAAAGGCTTTGGCATAGCCAATAAAGCAGAAGTACATGTTTTTTTGGAACTCTCTTGCTTTTTCAATGATCCAGTGGATGTTGGCAATTGAATCTCTGGTTCCTCTGCCTTTTCTAAAACCAACTTGAACATCTGGAATTTCATGGTTCACATACTGTTGAATCCTGGCTTGGAGAATTTTGAACACGGTTGTAACATGTGTCCCCCATCCCGAGTCCCCATCCCACCTCCTTCCCCATCCCATCCCTCTGGGTTGTCCCAATGCACCAGTTTTGAGTGCCTTGTCTAATGCATGGAACTTGGACTATTATGACCAGTTTTTAAAAAATAAGAACTAGAAAGTATTAGAATATATATAGAACAGATAAAAATTAAGTTTCAGCTTTATGCATGTGCATATTTGATTATAATGTAAAATATATTTCTTACTGTGGTGTCTAGTCAAAAACATTGGAAAGTCTCTTAAAAGTGGAATTACTGGGTCAGAGAATACCCATTTCCTCTATTTCGCACTATTGCCAAACTGTTCTTGAAGGTTGTTAGGGCATGTTACTGTTCCACTACATGATATATGAATACCATTTCCCTCCAAATATCCAGCACTTTAAGTGTTCATGGGACTCCCACTCCTCAAAGAGCTTCTCTTCAGTATTTCTTCTTTTTCCCTCTAGTTAGCCTCATTTTTCTTATTAGCAGATGTTATGATTTTCTTTTTCATTGAGATATAATTTGCCTACAATAAAATTCATCCTTTCAAAGTGTGTAATTCAGCTATTTTTAGTACATTCATAAGACTGTGCAAGTATTACCATCTAATGCCAGAACATTTTCATCACCCCCAAAAAGAAACTCAGTCATGTCCCATTTCCCTCTTCTCCCAGCCCCTGGCCATAGCCGATCTCCTTTCCTCCTCCATGTTTGCTGTTTCATACAGTTGGAATCGTATAAAAAAATGGGTCTTTTGTATGACCTCTCCCAGCTAGCCCGGTGCCCTGAAGGCCTTACCATGATGTAACGTGTATTGAGACTTGACTCATTTCGATGGTAAAATAATCCAGTGTATGAATATATACTCCATTTTGTTTATCCAGTCATCAGTCAAACATTTAGCCTGTTTCCGTGCCTTGGTTATTGTGAATAATGCTGCAGTGAATGTGGGAGTGCAGATATCTTTTCAATTATAGGAAGTTATATAACTATGGTAGGTACTACATCTTTTTTTTTAACATTTTACATCAATCTCACTTTTAAGGTGGGACTGGGTCATTAAGTTCTTTTTGGAAAGAATGAGGCTTCGTGAAACCTAGTTACATAGAGTGAACAATAGCTTTGATTCTGTTGCTTTCATTTGGCATCTGTGGTGTGGTCTCTTTTTCGTAAAGATTGAAATAAATGTTTGTTTTTCTTTTATCAAATGACCAGAAAATCGTATAAATTAAAAAGAAGTATTCAACTTTGCAGGGAAATGCCATAAAGGCCATGTGTTTTATTTTATTGGATAATGCCTGAGTTTAAACTAAGTCGTCATTTTAAATTTGTTTTTCAACAACAAAAATATCCACAGGACTGGCTTGAAAAGTGAGCTAATTGATTTCAACATTTGGCTGTCTTGACTGTTAGGGTGATTTTCCTCTCTTTTCATATTGCTCTGAAAGCCTCTGTTCTGTACTGTCTGTCAGAGCAGATAATCTTTTCCAGAAAAGTTCTCTGGTCAAAAAAGCAAGGCATCTGAGTACTTATCTTTATTGAAAAAAATCTGCATATAAGTGGCTCAAACCTGTGTTGTTCAAGGGTTAGCTGTAATTGTGCTTTTCTGATAGAACCTATAAGCATGTGCTTCCCCCTTCTCACTTTAACATATTTTGTGTGTGTGTGTGTGTTTGTGTGTTTTATAGGTTGCAGTTGTTCTGATGGATACCCAGGGGGCATTTGACAGCCAGTCCACTGTGAAAGACTGTGCTACCATCTTTGCTCTGAGCACCATGACTAGCTCCGTTCAGGTAAAACCACTTGACTAGGAAAAAATTTTGTAGAAGAAATAAGATAAAGAGGACACATCTAGTTTCAGCTATTGTTCTGTTATCGGAATTCCTGTGGTGATGTGTAAATGTTCTTTTCATACTACAGATATAAGTGAAGCTCTTATAAGCTCAAGAAGCAGCCTAAATTATGAATATTTTTCCACTTTGGTCATAAATATATATAGTATATTCCAGGAAAAGTCTGAAAAGTGGAAATTGAAGTTAAATCAGTTGCATTATACAGGAAATGTAGATTTGGTGAAAAAAGTATGAAAACTGTATTTTAAACTATAAAGGAAGAATTATGCGATTTCAACCTTATATGCATGGTTCTCCAAAAAGACAGATAATATTATTGTTTAAATAGACCTCGTATTCTTATATGCAGACCTTTAACTGTACAAGCTTCTGTTCACTGCTTTAGACTTAGATGGGATTCATCTGAAGTAGACTAGAGTAGTATCAATCTGAATTTGTGTTTTTTAGATTTATAATTTGTCCCAGAACATTCAAGAAGATGATCTTCAACAGCTGCAGGTGTGTATTCCTCATAAAAATGTTAATAATGTCATTTAAAAGTTTTAATGCCAAGGTGCATTTTACAACTGAGTAGTTTCAGCAAAAGATTGAAATGTGGAGGAAGGTGTGGGTTCATGGTGATCCTTCACTCTGCGTATCTATGATTGGAGTGGTCAGGAATACTCTTACTGAGTTAAGCAGGGGACCAAAAAAAGTGAGTAGGTAGATCCTGCATATATTTTGGGGGGAAAGTGGTGCAGGGGAGCAAACAGCAAGAAGAAAGACCTTGAGGTAGAGTGTCGTTGGTGGGATCCAGGAACAGCAGGGAGGCCAGTGGGTGAGGTTGGAGGGTGAGACAGGAGAAGGGCGTCAGAGAGGCAGGCCCTCAGCTTCCAGTGATGAAGCTTTGTAAGGACTTGGGCTTTTCCTCTGGGTGAGATGGGAGCCATGTTTTCATCAGAGGAGTGATATTGTTTGACATGTGATAAAAGGATCGTGGTGACTGTTGTGTTTAGAGTGTATTTTTAGAGGTGCAATGATGCATTCAGCGAGACTGCTTATGAACCTACTGCAATAATTCAAGTGAGGCGAAATAAATTGATATTTATCAAAGGCATAGGGTCATTGCCTGGAAAATAGTATGTGCTTAATGTGTGCTGTTACTTATTAACCCTGTTACTGTTATTAGCCATTGTCCTCTCGTCTCCATAGCAGTAGTTCTTACACGTTTCTCTCTGAAATCCTCTTCGTTGGGTATCCCAGAGTTGGATGCAGTCTGGCGTGCTTCTCGAATTCTGCTCCTCCCACTGACATTCAAGAAATGTATCAGAATATGAGAGTGGGGGTGTCATTTATTATGGAGACTACCTTGAGTTAGTTTTAATTTATATTCCTTTAAAAAAATTCTGAAATTTTGGCTTTTAATGTTACTATTAGCAGTTACTTGTACTTTATAATTGGTGGTTCTACACCAGTGCCATCATTCAGTGGTTGAGAGCTGTTGCTCCGTGATACATATCCATCAAAACTTGAGTTTGATACCTTTTCACCCGAAACTGACTCCTTTCCAAGCTCCTTTCTTTCACACATTTTTTGTAATACCTAATTTGTGAGGGCTTCCCTGGTGGATTAGTGGTAAAGGATTCACCTGCCAGTGCAGGAGACATGAGTTTGATCCCTGGGTCAGGAAATGGCAACCCACTCCAGTATTCTCACCTGGGAAATCCCATGGACAGAGGAGCCCGGTGGGCTACAGTCTGTGGGGTCACAAAGAGTCGGACTTGACTGAGCAGCTAAACTACAGCAGCAGCAATCAGTGTGCGGCAGTGGACCAAGTGCTGTAGATAACGCTAGTGTGTGAGGTAGACCCGATCCTGTATGGATTTTGTAGTCCGGTCCGTGAGAGGGTGCAGACACGCCTAGGCATGAGTGATGCATCAGGACTGCTGCACACATGTCACAGAGCACCATGACCTGGGTGGCTTAAAACAGCCGAAATGTGTCATCTCACAGTTGGGGAAGCAGGACGTGATATGTGCATATAACGTATATAAAGACTTCCAGCCATTGCCTTAGTCGTCAGCCCCGCTCCCTCACCTCCTCTGTCAGGGTAACTGGTGCTTTAATTTCTGAGCCTTTCAGGGATTCTGCTGAGAGACTCTGCTTGTTACTTTTTGGCCCCTGCCTCATAGATTTCTTATTCTTAGTGGGGTGGAGAATGCCAAAACCCAAGACAGTTCTCATTTGTTCTCCTTCCAGAGTGTTTGTGACAGCTCTTCTTTTTCATACCCTTTCTCTTCCTCTCTGTCCTGTGAGTTTATGACTTTTGCACTTCATTTTGCTATACTTTTTGGTGCAGCTTCATGAAGAAATAGAGGTAAATGTGTAAACCCTAACGTTAAAGAATTCCTTCATTGGGTCATTCGAACAGCATGCATCCTACAGGTCTGGTCCATGCTGTCCTCGGTGCTGGAGGGCCCATAGTGCGCAGAACATCCCTGCCCTCGTGGACTTTAAATGCTATTAGTGAAGACAGACACTAATCAAGATGAGTAAAGGCATAGTGTATAGACAAGCGAGGAGAAGAGTTTGAAAGGACATGGGACAGGAAATACTGGGTGGAGAGGTGCCATGTTTTTAGGTAGATGGCTGTGGGAGGCTTCCTTAGGAAGGAGGCATTGGAGTAAATGCCTGAAGGAGTGATGTGGTGTTTGGGGGGAAGGACATTGCGGCAGAAGGAGGCATCGGAACAAAGGCCCTAGCATGGCAGTGCACGCAGCAAGTTTGAGGAACATCAAGGAGGGCCAGCGTGGCCAGATCACACTGTAGGGTCGGGCTTTTATTCGCAATGAGGTTGAAGGGTTTCGAGCAGAGGCATCATGTGGTCTGACTAACCTTAGGTATAACACAGCCACTGTGGCCGCTGTATTGAGGAGAGTCTGTGGGGCTGACACAGTGAGAAGCTATCGCAATATTCTAAGCCATGTGGAAGTTGCACATGGTTGGATTTTGGGTTTGCTAATAAATTGGGATGAGGAATTTGTGAGAGAGGAATAGTCTAGATTATTTTAAGGTTCGTGACTTCTTTGGGAGTGTAGAATTTTGGTCTCATAGAAGTAGTATTCAATCTGTTAAAAGAATTATTTGCTAAATAATAGCCATTAAAATACTTTATGTAATACAAACCATAACTCTTCTTTTTTAAAGCTCTTCACAGAATATGGTCGTCTGGCGATGGATGAAATTTTCCAAAAACCCTTCCAGGTAGACTGTTAACTGTAAATATAAGTCACATCTTTGTTTTAATTCATAAATGAGCAAACTATAATCCACAGGCCAAATATGGCCAGCTGCCTGTTTTTATATGACCTGTGAGTTGGGAATGGTTTTTTTTACATTTTTAAATGGTTGAAAAAAATCAAAAGAGGAATAATATTTCATGGTATGTGGAAATAATCTGAAATTTAAATGTCAGTTGGCCATAGTGAAGGCTTTATTGGAACACAGCTACACTCATTTGTATATGTCCATGGCTGCTTCTTGCTACAGCAGTCTGAAATATTTACTCTCTGGCCCTTTATAGAAAACGTTTGCTGACCCCAGCTTTAGCTAATTGCTTTATGAGGATGAGAATGCACAGTAACCTCAGTAAGATTAAAGGATCTCTAAGCAGTATTTTTTATTTTAGTTTTTTTTCCTGTCTGACGTTAACAGATCTCATTTTATGATTAGCTAGTGCTCTTTTTTTTCTTGTCCTTCACCATATTCTTCATACTTGCCTTTTGAGCAGACCCCTGAATTTAGCATTTGCTCATCAGTCTATTTTCATCAATCTCTTCCTCTTAACCCATGAGGACAAAAATACCAGATGGGATATACTGACCTCACAAACGGCTCATACGTGTCCTTCTCGTCTTTATCGGTTTTCTGAGACATTACAGGGTAGGATTGGGTGGATAAATCCTTTAGCACATTTTCTTGCTCCTTTCGAAGAAGCTGGCATTTTGCAAAGAAGTGTTTCAGTGGTTATTTTGAAAATACATTTATGCAGTTTTATAATGCGTTCTGCTGTTTTTTCTAAATAGACACTGATGTTCCTGGTTCGAGACTGGAGTTTCCCTTATGAATACAACTATGGATTACAGGGAGGAATGTCATTTTTGGAAAAGCGTCTACAGGTAAATAGAAATATAGTCTTCTGAGGAATTACAGTGTCAGACTTTGTTTTTTTGGGCTCCAAAATCACTGCAGATGCTGATTGCAGCCATGAAATTAAAAGACGCTTGCTCCTTGGAAGGAAAGTTATGACCAACCTTGATAGTATATTAAAAAGCAGAGACATTACTTTGCCAACCAAGGTCCGTCTAGTCAAGGCAATGGTTTTTCCCGTGGTCATGTATGGATGTGAGAGTTGGACTGTGAAGAAAGCTGATCGCCGAAGAATAGATGCTTTTGAACTGTGGTGTTGGAGAAGACTCTTGAGAGTTCCTTATACTGCAAGGAGATCCAACCAGTCCATTCTAAAGGAGATCAATCCTGGATGTTCATTGGAAGGACTGATGCTAAAGCTGAAACTCCAATACTTTGGCCACCTCATGCGACGAGTTGACTCACTGGAAAAGTCTCTGATGCTGGGAAGGGTTGGGGGCGGGAGGAGAAGGGGACGACGGAGAATGAGATGGCTGGATGGCATCACCGACTCTGTGGACATGAGTTTGAGTGTACTCCGGGAGTTGGTGATGGACAGGGAGGCCTGGCGTGCTGTGATTCATGGGGTCGCGGAGAGTCGGACACGACTGAGCGACTGAACAGAACAGAACAGAGGAATTACCTAAAAGTAGTGATAACTTTCTCATTTGCCTTTAGCTACTGTATTTAAAGGGATTCCCTCTTAGCTCAGTTGGTAAAGAATCTGCCTGCAATGCAGGAGACCTGGGTTCAATTCCTGGATCAGGAAGATCCTCTGGAGAAAGAAATGGCAACCTACTCCAGTATTCTTGCCTGGGAAATGCCATGGACAGAGGAGTCTGGCCGGCTACAGTCCGTGGGGTCACAGGAGTCGGACACGACTTAGCGACTAAACCACTCTCCACTGCTGTATTTAAAGCAGATTATGGAAAATTCCATTGTGTGTTAAACACTTAGGAATATTAATTAGCACAAACTGATATTATTCACGGCTTCCCTGGTGGCTCAGAGGTTAAAGCATCTGCCCGCAATGCAGGAGACCCGGGTTCAATCCCTGGGTCGGGAAGATCCCCTGGAGAAGGAAATGGCAACCCACTCCAGTATTCTTGCCTGGAGAATCATGGTAAGGTTATAGAACCCGTGTATATAACTCACAGGGATAGGAGAGAAAAACCCCAGGCAAAAGCCCAAGCTTTGGTTGCAATTTCCATTTCACAATTCACATGTGAGTCTATATGAGCTTTTGGTTTCTGGTGTGGATACAAACAGGCTTAGCCTGTTTTCCAAAATTAAAACACAGGGGTCCTTTGTCAATTACTGCTCACTGGTTCATGCCCACAAGCCTTTCCTTGGCCTTCGTGCCCACAAATCTTTCCTTATTCTTCATAAGTCTTGTGTAATACTCTTTTAAGAAACTCTTTAGTACCTGTTCTTCTATAGCTCTAGGAGCCAAGCCATAGTTAATCAAATTTATGTGTTTATTGCTTCTCAGGGTTCTGAGTTTTCTCATTGGACAACACCTGGGCCACTATGATCTTAGAGCTGGAAAGTCTTCTTCCCTTTGTCCTGTACTAGCGAGTGCTGGTTAGGAAAAGCACATGGTCATTTGTAAATTGTTGGCCTTTATTGGCAGGTAAAAGAACATCAACATGAAGAAATTCAGAATGTCCGGAATCACATCCATTCATGTTTCTCCAGCGTCTCCTGTTTTCTACTACCACATCCGGGACTCCAGGTGGCCACAAGCCCTGACTTTGATGGCAAATTGAAAGGTGTGTTGCAAATGATGTTATTTATAATGATGTTGTGATTTTTATCTTTGGAATTAAAAAGAGTGACCGGAAAATATCAATTGTGAATAGTAAGTCCTTAACAGAAATACTATGTTCTTTTAGAAAGAACAGTGTTTAGAGTCTAATTCAGTTTTTTTCTCCTACCTTAGTGTGGCCATCAGAATTATATTATGTTAGTTTCTCCATCTGAAATGGTTGTGGTTATACCCATTAATGATCTTTCTAAGAATGATGTGTGATTCCTGGTTTACAAGAGATAAAAATGCTAGATAAAGGAAGACTCAACATTAGTCAGCTCATTTTTATGAAGTAAAACTAAAGTCCCAAACAAAGGTCGTATGATGCATGGCATGGCTGTTGTTTTCATCTTATTTGTGATTATAGCAAACTTGGTGCTGGGTCATGAGTTACTATCAGGAAGTGCTAACCGGATGGTAGCTTAGAGAAATCAGAGGTGGGACTCTTGGGTTCCATTGTCTTATTTTTGATCCTTCCTCACTGAAACCTTGAGTCATTTAATGGCTGGTCCTCAGTTTACACATGGTTTAACCAAGCACTTTTGTTTATAAATTAATCTGAGCTTTTGTTGTTGTTGTCACTAAGTCCAGTCTGACTATATTTGTGACCCCATGGACTGTAGCCCACCAGACTCCTCTGTCCAGAGGATTTCCCAGCAAGAATACTAGAGAGGGTGTCATTTCCTTCTCCAGGGGATATTTCCGATCCCCTGAGACTGAACCCACGTCTCCTGCATTGGCAGGTGGATTCTTTATCAGTGAGGCACCAGGGAAGCCCATTTGAGCTTCTTAGGTTCCTAGTAAAATTGAAATAATAGCTGCCACTTTTAGAGGCCCTTTGTGTTCCCAGCTGTCAGTCTCTCCAGGCTGCTGTGACAAAATTCCATAGACTGGGTCGTTTAGAAAAAACAGAAATTCATTTCTCATAGTTCTGGATGCTGGATTTCCGAAGTCTGAGTGCCTGCATGATCCGGTGAGGTTGTGTTTCTGGCCTCAGAACTTCTGGTTGTATCCTCCTGGGGGGAATGGGCTGGGGAACATGGTGGGATCTGTTTCGTAGGAGCACTGATCCCACTTGGCTTCACTCTCATGACCTAATCACTTCCCAAAGGCCCCGCCTACTAATACTATCACTTTAAGGGGTTAGAATTTCAACATGGGAGTTTTGGAAGGACACATACATTCAGACCATAGCAGCAACACTATGTGAAGTAGGAAATGGCAGCCCACTCCAGTATTCTTGCCTGGAGAATCCCAAGGACAGAGGAGCCCAGCAGGCTACAGCCATGGGGTCACAAAGAATCAGAGACAATTAGAGCGACTGAGCATCAACACTCTGCTAGTTACTTTTATATTTAATGCTCCCAGTAATTCCGTGGAACTGATACTATTCCCTGTATCATACAAATGCAGAAACTGGCTTAGAAAAGTTGCGTAACTTGCTCAGAGTACTCAGCTAGTAGGTGGTGGGGAAGAGATCCACGTCCAGATCCTTCTTGCTCAAAGCTGTAGTGTGCTAGAACAGAAGTTCTGCTGTACTGGGCAAGTCACTTAGAGGATTTACACTGCTTAGTTACTAGAACTTGCCTCGTGAAGTGGAAGTTTTTTATTACTTCGTATTAAACATAAAATGCATAATTTTCAACTTACGTAATTCAGTGGATAAGATTTACATTCCAGTTGGTCTTATTATTGCAAAAAACATTGAGTCTGAAAGGCTTACCTTTACCTTCTTATTTGTCACCTGTGTGACATTTTATGTAGTTGGCAGCTTTCCTGAGTGGGAAACTTTCACAGCCTATAGGTTGGCAGTTCAGAAACCCAAGGTTGGGGCCTGCCTTTGGAGAGAAATCTGGTTTCAGCAACACTGGTGCTGAAACAGAAGCAGTTGTGAGTGAATTCTCTGAGTTGAACAGGTGAGGAAGTTGAGTTTGTCGGTGAGCTGTTCTTTAGGGTTTTAGCGCTCCATTATTAGACATGCGTTTACCAGATCTGAGCTCTGCTATATTCATCACTGGTAGGGAAGCTACCCAGTGGAATCTTAACTGAAGATGTTGAAGAGAGGGTGGGTGGGAGTGACTCCTCACACCTTTTGTCTTGCTTTAGGGTGGTTTCAGGTTATTGGGCCTAAACATACATAATGTACAAACATGACATTCCTCCATATTATTCAACATCGAAATATTTCAGAATATTCTGTTTTAAAATTAATTTTCATCATGTTATTCTAGGAAACAGGAAGAGCTTTTTAAAGTTCCGTAACCTTGACTTTTGAAATTTTCTGTCACTCTTGGGTATGTATTTTATGTTAGTTTCCTAGGAACTGCTGTGAAAAAGCGCCATAAACTAGATTTCTTAAGAAATTCATCTGCTAACAGTTCAGGAGACCAAAATTCCAAAATCAGGGTGTTGTCAGGCTAGGTTCCTCCTGGAGGCTCTTGGGGGGAATCTGTCCTGTCCGTCTCTTGGTGGTTCCTGGCAGTCCTTGGAATAACTTGGCTTTTAGTTTCATCACTCTGCTCTCTGCCTCTGTGGTCACATGGCCACCTTCTCTGTGTTCTCTCTTCTTGTAAGGACACTGCTCTTTGAATTTAGGTCCCACTCTCATCCTGTATGATCTCAACTTCTTACATCTGTAATGCCTCTATTTTTAAATAAGATCACATTCTGAGATTCCAGATAGACATGCATTTTAGTGGGGGAAACTCCAGAGTACACAGATTTACAGGTATGAAGGGTTTGTCACTAAACATTAAGGGTGCTAAGCTTCATATTATAAAATAGGGAACAAATTTTATATAAGCAAACTTTAGGCTTTTAATTATTCACTATGTGTGATAAAACTGTAATACACATTTTTAGGGTTAAAATCCTCTCTTGCTACATGGAAAGGCAAGTCCCAAAGGAAGAAATACAGATGGTCAAGGCATAATTCATGAAAATATGTGTTGCCTAATAATAATCAAGAAAGTGCAAATGTGTTGGTACAAATTTGTATACTCTGTACCACAGTAGCAGCATTGTAAATGTTCACAACTTTTGATCCAGTATTTCACTTTTAGGAAATTTTCCTAAGGAATTATCCATGTATAAGTAGATTAAAAATTTGTGGACAAGACTGGTACCCCTGTTGCATTATTATGATAGTGAACATTGGAAGCAACCCAAATATATATTTCTGAGGAATTGGTTCAATTATGGTACATCTCACAAAGGGATGAGAATAAATCATTTAAAAGGAAAAAGTAGATAGATGGATCCATCTGTATTTACACAGAAAGATGTTCATGACATGTTGTTAAATGTGGAAAGTGCAGAATAGCATATATTGTATGATCCTAATTATTTAAAACAATATTTATGAGGTTGTTTTTTAAAAAGGAAGGATTTGAGAAATAAAATTTTCCTTTCTTATGTCACTTTAAAAATATGTTAATAGTTTGCCCTGTGTGTCTGTTAAGAGAACTGTAGTCATTAGGAGGGTTGTTGATGAAGAATTCTTGTTAGCTCTGCAAAGGTGCATGTATGCGGGTATTTTGTAATTTTAGGGAACCTTTAAGACAAGATATTGAAGGGTTTTGAGTGAAGAGCAAATTGAGGATGTTACATTGCAAATAGTGTGAGACTTGTGAATATTTGGCAAGTGCCTGGCTGAGAACCACATAAACTTCATTGTGGGGACCTTTAAGTAGAGTTGATAACACTTCTCAGAGTTAAAAAAATTACCTAGACATTGTATTTTCTCAAGCATATACTTGTACAGTGACTTGGCTGAGATCCTGAAGCTCTGCTGTATATAACCTGGATAAGACATTAGCCTGAGAATGTTTTGGGGTAATCCAGAAAAAGACCTGAATGTAGTTTTCGTAGAACATTTAAATTTATTAAGAACTTCATTCTGAAGCTGTTTCTGCAAATGTTCCCCTAATTACTTCAGGGATTGTTTTACTGGTCTTACTTTATTTTTTAAAAGAATAACCATTTATTTAGAGGTGAACACCTGCCAGACACAATCTTAGTTATGGTATAATCAGTGCTAAGATGCTTCTTCCTACAGTAGTTAGCTAGGAGATTAGCTCATTTTTGAGACTCCCTTTCAACAGACACAGGATGACTGTCATCACCATACAGAAAACTGTCTTCCTTTTCTACTAGAGTAGAGAGACCTAATACAGTAACTACTTAGATATTTAGCTAGAAATTAAATAGAAGGCATTGTAGGGAGCAGTTTTCTTGTACGCCATGAGATGTTGAGATTGTCTAAGTCATGTGACAGTAATTCTTGTCTGTGCTTAAGTCTGAAACTCATATTTTGGTACAGCCTTCATTGAAACATTAATAGCTGAGGGTCTGTTAAATCTGGGTAAAACCCTGGACAATACCATCTGTGGTGTCTGGATCCTGCTATTTCTTGTGTGAAATATTTCTGAAGCTCTCAGTCTTTCCGTGTGATGACCATTGAAACCTTTAAAAAAAGTTTTTCCAGGTGGATAATGCAGTCACATGTTTTAAATCCCTAAAAGGGTTAAAATGTCTTCAGTGAAAAGTCTGTTCCATTTTTGTAGGCTTCTAGAGTTTCTTTAGTATATGCAAAGCAAATGTAAATATACATAGGATAGCATATTATTAATATGTACGCTTGTGTGTTTTTCACTTCAGGGTTTTAAAGAATTTGTCCCACTTCTTTCTTGAAATTTTGAGGTCCCATTTTTTCACATTATAATTTGTAATCCAGTTTCAGTTCACTTCAGTTCACTCAGTCGTGTCGACCCCAGGGACTGTAGCACGCCGGCCTTCCCTGTCCATCACCAACCCCCAGAGCTTGCTCAAACTCATGTCCATCGAGTCGGTGATGCCATCCAGCCATCTCCTCCTCTGTTGTCCCCTTCTTCTCCTGCCATCAGTCTTTCCCAGGGTCAGGGTCTTTTCCAGTGATCCAGTTTGGATCCAGCTTATTTTCCGAATGACTACCTATGTGTCTCAACACTGTCCAACTTGTCCTCACTGGTTGAAATGTCACCTTTATCAAATGTTAAATGTAGGGATCAACCCCTTTTTAAAGTTGGTATAGGGCCATATTTTGGTGCCATCCTGAGAAGACTATGAAATTAAGGGTATTTAGATGGAGATAGGTGTATGTTTATTTAGGTAGCTCATTAAAAAACAAACATTTTTTGATGTCAAGAGATCTTATGATTGATTATTTAAGATGGTGTAGAAATCAGTGATTAGAAGTATATGTTACTATTTAGAAAAAAAGATTTCATGCAGATTTCAATTTATGAGACATAAGTAAACTCTAATTATAAAATTGAAAGCATGGGGAAAATTAATTTTATTTGACCTCTGGAATTGGGGAAGGACTCTTTAAAAAATCAGAAGGAATAAAAGAAATTGTCAAGAAAAAGTGCTGTGGTTTTGAGTCCATCATAATCTTACACATGTTTATAAGAAGGTGAACAAAACGGATAAAGATTTTACTTGCCGTAGTGCACATAAAGAGCACTGCATTTGTTTCCTGGCCGACGAGTGACTGAGGTAAAGGCCCTGAAAGTTCACTGAAAGCTGATGAACAGATATGGGAGGGAGTTTGGCCTAACAAGTAATAAAATCAATAAAAGCAAATTAAAAGTGGCTTCATGTCAATGTATGGCAAAACTAATACAATATTGTAAAGTAAAAAAAAAAAAAAGAGTACATTGTTGGAATATAATAAACCACTTTTATTTTCACTTAAAAAAAATAATAAAAGAATGATCTACCATTAAGTTTTTAAATTTGCTATTTGCTATCCAAAATAATGCATCAGTATTACATATAAGAAAGAATACACATAATGTGTATATGTAAGGTATGAAATGTAATGAATATCATCAACCCACTACCCAACTTACTATTAGTATCTGGAACTAGAATTGGCACACTTTCTGTAGTGGACTAAACAGTAAATATTTTAGACTTTGTGGGCCATACAATTACTTAGCTCTGCTTTGTAGCAAGAAAGCAGCCACAGACAATTATATTAATAAATGTACATGGTTATATTTCAATAAAACTTTATTTATAAATATAGTTAGCTGTCATATTTGACCCAAGGGCTGTAGATTTCCAGTCTCTTATTAAGAGCATTATCAGTGCTGTTTTCTATATTGGTATGCTTCTTTCCTTCTCCCTGCCTCTCCACAGAAATAACTACTATTCTAAGTTTTGCTTATTCTGTCCTTGAATTAAAAAAGTTATTACTTGTATGTGATGTGACGTGAAGTGAAAGTTGCTCAGTCGTGTCCGACTCTTTGGGACCCCCATGGACTGTAGTCTGCCTGACCCTCTGTCCATGGGATTCTTCTGGCCTGAAAATTGGAGTGGGTAGCCATTCCGTTCTCCAGGGGATTTTCCCGACCCAGGGATCAAACCTAGGTCTCCCACATTGCATGCAGATTCTTTACCATCTGAACCACCAGGGAAGCCCTTGTGTTTGATTCACTTAACAGTCTTTTGCTAAGTTTCTTCAGTTCTTTTTTGAACTTTATAAAAATATAGTATGTGGCTAATTTGCATTTTCACTGTGAGCTTTATTTTTTTATTTTTGTTTTCTTTTAAATTACCTATTTTAATTGGAGGCTAATTACAATATTGTGCTGGTTTTTGCCATACATCGACATGAATCAACCACGGTGTACATGTGTCCCCCCATCCTGAACGCCCTTCCCACCTCCCTCCCCACTCCATCCCTCTGGGTTGTCCCAGAGCACCAACTTTGGGTGCCCTGCTTCATGCATTGAACTTGGCACTGGTCATCTATTTTACATATGGTAACATACATGTTTCAATGCTATTCCTTCAAATCATCCCACCCTCATCTTCTCCCAGAGTCCAAAAGTCTCTTCTTCACATCTGTGCCTCTTTTGCTGTCTTGCATATAGGGTTGTCGTTACTGTCTTTGTGTGCTTTATTTTTAAGGCTATCTGTATTATTGCATGTAATTATAATTCATTCAGTTTCATTGTAGGATAACTGCCTTCTGTGAATATAACAATTTATTCTCAGTGGAAGCTTGGGCTGCTCCAGTTTTTTTTGCTATTATGAATAGCACTGCTATGAACATTCTTGTGGATGTGGATATATGGGAATTTCCCAGGTTATGTGCTTAAAAGCGGGATTGATGGATAATTGAAATATATCTATCTTCACCTTGAGTCAGTTCAGTTCAGTCGCTCAGTCGTGTCCGACTCTCCGCGACCCCATGAATCACAGCACGCCAGGCCTCCCTGTCCATCACCAACTCCCGGAGCTCACTCAAACTCATGTCCACAGAGTCGATGATGCCATCCAGCCATCTCATTCTCTGTCATGCCCTTCTCCTCCCGCCCCCCAACCTTTCCTAGCATCAGAGTCTTTTCCAGTGAGTCAACTCGTCGCATGAGGTGGCCAAAGTATTGCAGTTTCAGCTTTAGCATCAGTCCCTCCAATGAACACACAGGACTGATCTCCTTTAGAATGGACTGGTTGGATCTCCTTGCGGTACAAGGAACTCTCCTTAGGTAATGCCAAATTGTTTTCCAGAGTTCTTATTCCAATTTATACTCCCTTCATCAGTGTTATAAAAATTCCCATTGATGCATGACCTTGGCAACACTTGGTATTAACAG
The DNA here is from genome assembly GCF_049115385.1 of Moschus berezovskii. Lineage (NCBI taxonomy): Eukaryota > Metazoa > Chordata > Mammalia > Artiodactyla > Moschidae > Moschus > Moschus berezovskii. The sequence goes on from NC_142484.1 coordinate 9,054,030, forward strand.
CCATCTTAGTTTTGTTAAATTAGTGATTATAAAATAGTATCTCATTGTGATCCTAAATTGCATTTCTTTGATTACTAAAGGGTTTGAATATCTTTTCATGTATTTATTTCCACTCATGTTTCCTCTCCTGAAGTTCTTCTTGTCTAGTGTTCGATTGGGTGTTCTTTCTCTGCAGTGTCAAGATTCTATATGTCTGTTTTAAGTTGTGAACCTTGTATTCTGTCTTCCATATCTTAGTATTCTTCCTTATTTTGGATCATCCGATCTCTCTCTGCTGTTCTTTGGTATATTATTCAGATCTTTCTTTTTTCCTCCAGAGGAGACTTGATCTGTGTTTGCTTCTTCGGGCAGCTAGGCGCTTACCAACCCAGGACCATTGCAGTCCTGTTTCAGGATCCAACTTAATTCAGGAATTATTTTTCTCAAAGTTTGTTACCCAATTGTAGTGAATGGCCTCAAATGAGCCACAGCTTCACATGTACTTAGCTCAATGCTCTGGTTAAAGGTTTTAAAAACAATAAAAATCTCGTGCGTTCGTAGTAATGAACAAGCCTTCTCATGTGTTGGTGATAGGGATATAAATTGGTACAATCTTCTACAAAAGCAGTTTCAATTCAGTTCAGTCACTCAGTTGTGTCCGACTGCAACTGTATGAACTGCAGCACGCCAGGCCTCCCCGTCCATCACCAGCTCCCAGAGTTCACCCAAACCCATGTCCATCGAGTTGGTGATGCCATCCAACCATCTCATCCTCTGTCGTCCCCTTTTCCTCCTGCCCTCAATCTTTCCCAGCATCAGGGTCTTTTTCAAATGAGTCAGCTCTTCGCATCAGGTGGCCAGAGTATTGGAGTTTTAGCTTCAACATCCATCCTTCCAACAAACACCTAGGACTGATTTCCTTTAGGATGGACTGGTTGGATCTCCTTGCTGTCCAAGGGACTCTCAAGAGTCTTCTCCAACACCACAGTTCAAAAGCATCGATTCTTTGACTCAGCTTTCTTTATAGTCCAACTCTCACATCCATACATGACCACTGGAAAAACCATAGCCTTGACTAGACAGACGTTTGTTGGCAAAGTAATGTCTCTGCTTTTTAATATGCTGTCTAGGCTGGTGATAACTTTCCTTCCAAGGAGTAAGCATCTTTTAATTTCATGGCTGCAATCACCATCTTCAGTGATTTTGGAGCCCAGAAAAATAAAGTCAGCCACTGTTTCCCCATCAGTTTGCCATGAAGTGATGGGACCAGATGCCATGATCTTTGTTTTCTGAATGTTGAGCTTTAAACCACCTTTTTCACTCTCCTCTTTCACTTTCATCAAGAGGCTCTTTAGTTCTTCTTCACTTTTTGCCATAAGGGTGGTGTCATCTGCATATCTGAGGTTATTGATATTTCTTCCAGCAATCTTGATTCCAACTTGTGCTTCCTCCAGCCCAGCATTTCTCATGATGTACTCTGCATATAAGTTAAATAAGCAGGGTGACAATATACAACCTTGACGTATTCCTTTTCCTATTTGGAACCAGTCTGTTGTTCCGTGTCCAGTTCTGACTGTTGCTTCCTGACCTGCATACAGGTTTCTCAAGAGGCAGGTCAGGTGGTCTGGTATTCCCATCTCTTTCAGAATTTTCCACAGTTTATTGTGATCCACACAGTCAAAGGCTTTGGCATAGTCAATAAAGCAGAAATAGATGATTTTCTGGAACTCTCTTGCTTTTTCCATGATCCAGCGGATGTTGGCAATTTGATCTCTGGTTCTTCTGCCTTTTCTAAAACCAGCTTGAACATCTGGAAGTTCACGGTTCACGTACTGCTGAAGCCTGGCATGGAGAATTTTAAGCATTACTAGCGTGTGAGATTAGTGCAATTGTGTGGTAGTTTGAGCATTCTTTGGCATTGCCTTTCTTTGGGATTGGAATGAAAACTGACCTTTTCCAGCAATATATAAGAGACTTAAAAAGGAAGGGGAGAGTATTTTGAATGTTAATTTTGATTGTCTGATGGTGGGTTTTATGGACGGTTGGTTTTTTTTTTTAATAGTTTTGAATATTTTCCAGAAATTTATATTTTTATCACTTACCTAGTAATTCCTCTTAGAAGACCCTATAATCTTTAGAAATAAAATAACCTGAAATTTTTTCCTGTGGAGATTTTTATGGTGATCCTTGTAGCTGGAAAAAATTTAGTAAACCACTTTTGTTTTATTCACTGCTCTATCCCCAAGTCTTACATCAATGCCTGCCACAAAAAGGTGGTCAAAATCTGTTACGTGAATACATAAGACTGTCTTCATTTTGTAAATTTGGGTTATGTAGTGTTAAGGAGTTCCTACCTTTGTGTGGGTTCCTGTCTACTTTATTTTTAGCTGATAGTTTGAATTGAATTCAGTAACTTGAATTACAAAGATGCTGGATCATATGAATCAAATTCCTTGCATTTTCATACTTGGGCCAGCTAGTTCTCACTTTGAGGAAAGAGCTCTGTTTAATAGCTTCCTGAACCTTCTTTGGGAACTCTATAGAAGCAGGAAAGAAGCTGTCATGTTTCCTGAAATAGTAGTCTTTTTCCTTTGGGGTGGCCCAGAGGAGATGATAGAAAATAAATATCATGAGGTTCAGGTGCTTCTACTTCCTTTAATGTTAAAAAAAAATGAGCAAAAGTAAAGCAAATGGACAAATAGTGATTTATATGCTTTTAAGGGGGAGGGGGAGGGTGTGGCAAAGGGAGAACCTGAGGTGCTGATAAGGATTCTCCTGAAGATATGTTGCTGCTGCTAAGTCACTTCAGTCGTGTCCGACTCTGTGTGACCCCATAGACGGAAGCCTACCAGGCTCCCCCTTCCCTGGGATTCTCCAGGCAAGAACACTGGAGTGGGTTGCCATTTCCTTCTCCAATGTGTGAAAGTGAAAAGTGAAAGTGAAGTCGCTCAGTCGTGTCCGACCCTTAGCGACCCCACAGACTGCAGCCCACCAGGCTCCTCCGTCCGTGGGATTTTCTAGGCAAGAGTACTGGAGTGGCTTGCCATTGCCTTCTCCGGAAGATATGTTAATGAAATGTTAATGAAATGCTTTTTTTTTTTTAGATTAAAAAAAATTTTTTTTGATGTGGACCGTTTTTGAAGTCTTTATTGAATTTGTTACAACACTACTTCTGTTTTATGTTTTGGCTTTTTGGCCACAAGGCATGTGGGATCTTAGTTCCCTGACCAGGGATTGAACCCCCACCTCCTGATTGGAAGGGGAAGGGCCTTGCCACTGAACTGCCAGGGAAGTCCCGTAAAATAAAAAGTAAAATTTCTTGGATGTGTAGAAAGTAGACGTGAATCTCGCAGAGTGAAAGCCAGGGTAGCGATATTCTGCATGTTCTGTTATGGACTAGAGAGGACTTAATACTGCAGAAGGGAAGGAGACCGTTCATAAGAACAGACCCGTCAGCAACCTGGTCATTGCTGGAAAGGGTCAGGCTCACAGTCTGGGACCCCTGCTCCTCCCCTATCTTTCAGCTAGAGATGGTAGAACAACCAAATAGACTGAAGATTGTGCTTTATGTTCCTCTTGGCTGAATAAATCTGTTTGGCTCATTGTTTCCTTTTTCTTGGTCCTGCGGACAGACATTGCCAGTGAATTCAAAGAGCAGTTACAGACACTGATAGTGCATGTATTAAACCCAGCCAACTTAATGGAAAAGGAGATCAATGGCTCAAAAGTCACCTGTCGGGGACTGCTGGAGTATTTTAAGGTAAATATGGGGTTTACATTATTAAAATATTTGACTCTTGGTGAAACTGATAATAGGTTATGAACTAACTCGGTTCAGGTATTTTAAAGCTTGAGGGAAGTTGGAAGGAAAAGCCTTTTCAGACTCCATTGTCCTTCCAGGAGTGGGCCACTGGGTGGCAGTATTGGTCTAGGCACCAAATGGATGTTCTCTGCACTCTCTTAGAGGAGTGATTACTGTGGCTAAATGAAGACTGTTGCTCAAGGAAGATGGTGGAGAGGAGGTGGTTAGGAAGTTGCTGTGAGTAGGAGACGGCACCTAGATGTGACACGATTACCTCACAGCGGATGGTCACTGCCCACAGGCGGTGGTGAGGCCAGCGTGCATGGGGAGTCTGGCGGGAGCCATAGCCTTGGTAGGCGTGTGCTGCTTTGAGAACATTTTTAGTTAACTAAAAAAATGCTAACATGCACTCAAAGGCGTGCTGTGTTTTTGCTAATTCCTGCGTGTGGATCTAGGTCTTTAGGAAAATGCAGTTGTATGGTCACTGTTTCTGAAAAGTAAGCTGCAGTTAAATATGATGAATGGCGTTTTTCATAATTGTTTTTATGTTTATATCTAAGGCATATATTAAAATTTACCAAGGAGAAGATCTGCCTCACCCCAAATCCATGCTTCAGGTAAGCAGTTCTTTGGCAGTCCTGGTAGTTCCCCTTTTCTTTTTTAAAAAAACTTTTATTTATTTTTGGCTGTGCTGGGTCTTTGTTGCTGCGCAAGGGCTTTCTGGAGTGGGGGCTATTCTTCGTTGCAGTGCACTGGGCTTCTTACTGCAGTGGCTTCTCTAGTTGGGCTCTGGGGCATGTGAGTTAGTTCAGTAGTTTTGGCTCACGGGCTCTAGAGCACGGGCTCAGTAGTTGTAGCACACAGGCTTAGTTTCCTCATGGTGTGTAGAATCTTCCTGGACCAGGGATCAAACCTCTGTCCCCTGCATTTGCAGACAGATTCTTTTCCACTGAGCCACCAGGGAAGGTCCTCCTTTTCATTATGCTGAGGTCTGTTCATGTTTAGCATGTTTTCAGCAGTGTGACTGCCTTCTGATTTTCTTGACTGTATTTATGGTGGTGGAGTTAGAACAGAACAGCTTCCCCCCAAATGTACTGTACGCAGGTTAAACATACCCCATTCCGTTAGACAAATCGTTCTCCTATTGCCTATTGTCTGTTTTCATAAAGCATATCCTGACTTATCTATTTACTAATCAGGTTTTTCATTTTCAGCAAGTTTTATTATCAACATTTTGATGTTTTCAAGATGTCATTTTTTTGAGTGCATACGATTTCTGACTTACGCATGCTGAAGATAAGGTTGTTTATTGCCAAATGTTTGTTTAGTAGACAAACATTTTCACAAAGGGAATTAGCGAGATTGGTATTGTAAAGATAAATTTTTTCTCTTCTGAGTTACATCTATTTCTTAACATACAAAATTGAAGCAAAGGAAATAATTTCAGAGGTTTAGTTTTATGACAAAGATTCTTATGTATGAGAATATTTTTTGGCGGAAAATCTGGCAGAAAAGGTGTATTTTATTTAATCAGTTGGACTTTGTGGAAACCTGAAAAATAACAGAAGAATCATAAAGAAGGAAGAATGGGGAATAGAGGGAAACAAAACTTCTGTTTGGTTATTTGTGGAAGATTATTAAAAGAGAAAGAATTTATAGTTTGTGGATTCCTTTCTTAAAAGGCCACTGCTGAAGCCAACAATTTAGCAGCTGCAGCCTCTGCCAAGGACATTTATTACAACAACATGGAAGAGGTATGTCGGACATAAATCTTATTCTGAAATATCTAACCTGGGCAATATGTTTAACTTCTTAAGTCCAAGCTTGATCCTGCCTAGTGTATCTTATGATGCATAACCTGAATGAGGCAACATTCAGGTTATCCTGGTTATTGGGGCCTTTTAATTATGACCCTTTCTAAGCAAGACTTTCTTACAGTGTCACTGCTCTCACCGATCAATATCACCCCGGTTAGTAAGTGTGCTTTTCAGAAGAATTGAACCCAGGCTTTTATTGATCTTAGTCATCATTTTAAAGTTCATTTTTAGGATCTTGAAATTTTCTAAGCTTTTCAGCGTTTTCACTTGTTTTATTTGGCACTTGTTTCTGAAGGATTCTTTACCATGTTCTGTCTTTGTTCTTGTCAGGTTTGTGGGGGAGACAAACCTTATTTGTCTCCAGACATTCTAGAGGAGAAGCACTGCGAATTCAAACAGCTTGCTCTGGACCATTTTAAGAAGACAAAAAAGATGGGTGGGAAGGATTTTAGCCTTCGTTACCAGCAGGAGCTGGAGGAGGAGATCAAGGAACTCTATGAGAACTTCTGCAAGCACAACAGTAGCAAGAACGTCTTTAGCACCTTCCGAACCCCCGCAGTGCTCTTCACGGGCATCGTGGCTCTGTACATCGCCTCCGGCCTCACTGGCTTTATTGGTCTTGAGGTGGTGGCTCAGCTGTTCAACTGTATGGTTGGACTGCTATTAATAGCGCTTCTCACCTGGGGGTACATCAGGTACTCTGGTCAGTATCGTGAGCTGGGCGGTGCAATCGATTCTGGTGCAGCGTATGTATTAGAGCAGGTAAGTGGTGCCAACCCAGGAGGCTGACAGTTGATAACAGATAGATATCTGTGCTTCTATTGTAAAATATCTCCCTTTGGAAGAGTTCAATAGTGATAGAAGGCATGAGAAATATGCTTTTTTTTTTTTTGGATAGGCCTTATGTTTTATTATCGTTCTTTCGGATATTAATGTTTATTCCTAATATTTTGTTTCCATGCCTAAAACCTGCTCATTAATGCAAAAACTTTCCAACTTAACATACATTGTGTTCTTCACGGGAAACTTTTAAATATGTGTTCACCAGACATAATTTCTGTGTGATTATCTCCTACATCCAAGGTTAGTTTGCTTCCCAGAAAGTCATGAGCTTTGAAAAATATGAATTTAGTGAAATGTTCTGTTTTGAGATCTACCAGTGGATGGCATCTCTTTCACTTAAATTGGTTCATCAGACCATTGGCTCTTGACATTGACATGATCTCCAGGTTTACAGATTTGAGACTCTGTTTTCCTGAGTAGCAGGAACAGATCAGTTAAGTTAGAAGCTTGTGGTGAAGGCTGGCTAGCTGCCCACCCACTAAAGGTTCAGCTGACCTACTTTCTGGGGCATTAGCAGCCGCCACAGGCTCCCTGACCCCTGCATTTTCATTCCCTAATTTTCTTTCTCAGTGTAGACAGATTTTTGAAAGTTTGTCTGTCATGGCTTGCTCTTTTGACACTGTGCTGTAATTTTATTAACTGACATGTTGAATAAATGGACTTTTGCAGGCCACTTCTCACATTGGTAATTCCACTCAGACTGCTGTAAGGGATGCAGTTGCTGGGAGACCACCCTCGGATAAAAAAGCTCAGTAGCATCCTAACGAGAGGATCAGACAAGAACCCTTCTAGCTCCCTCTGATTTCTGGGCTTCTGCGACAGCCACAGGCCCAGGTCTCCAGGAACGCAGACCCGGGACCATCTGGGAAGAGCTGAAACACGGCACTAATAAATGAACAGACCTTTCCTGTGGTTTCAAATTCTTAAACACACTTCCATTTCTCTTGGAAGCATTTGTTTACCTTGCTGGTGTAGATCCAAGCTTGTGTCTGTTTTCTTATTACTCTCTGCTTTGTGCACTTTATGGGGGAAAAAGCTAAAAGAACAATGGAAATGAGATTTTAAGTCCTTTTTGTGCCGCTTAGTGCCTTTTAAGATTGAACCCATGCTTTTGAGGATGTGATCGGGAGGAAATTGAGGACACGCACGTGAGAGATGCTGTTTTGAGGTGAATTGTCAGTTTGTTTGTACCGTACTCTTTTGAGAAGGATTCCTTTTTTAAAAGTTTACAAAACTTGGCAAAAGCTTCAAAACTAAAGACTGACTAAAAATGATGCTATTATAGTTTTTAAATCTTATGATATTAGAGAATTGTGTTTGCCACATAATATGGAAAAATTGTATTTAAATCTACCATACACTGAAATTTAAGGTCTGTTTCCTGACAGGCTGGCAGTTTTGTTAGAACATATTCTGGGTTTTTTGTTTTTTTTTTTCCTTCATTCATTCCTATAGCTTCTTTCTAGAAAAGAGGCAAACATGCCTTGAAAAAGCAGAGCTGCTCATAATAAAAGGAATGAGCTTAATACTTTAAGGAAAAAACTTGAGTTTAAATGAACCATGTGACCTCTGTTAAGTCATCTGAATTTGTGCCTTGGTCAGACTCGCTGATTGTAGGTTTATAACATATGTGTATTGTACATAACTCACACACAGTTGTCATTCATGAGAACAGAACTTTATCAAGAACTAGAGGGAGGATTTTTACCAAACATGCTGCCTTTAATTGATGTCCTGTTCCATGTGGCTTAGCAGTACATCAGGTCTTTATCCACAGTGTTTATTTGCAGTCTCCTATTCACAGTCTGTTATTTTTAATAAAGAAGCTAAAACTGTCAGTTTTATTTAGTGAATCATCCTTTATTTAACTTTATACGTGACTAGTCTGGTAGCTTTAAAATATCTTTGGCTTAGTAAGGACCAAGTCCCACCCAAGAATGGATATATAATATCTAGAAAGTATCTAAATTCTTTATTTACTTTGATTGTGTGATAAAAATTTTTGTCTTATCAGTTGCCTTTTCCTTTTTTTATCATGGTGAATTGTTGTGGATTTTAAAACTTCATACAACTTGCCTGCAAGTATTTATATAAGCATTCAGGTATAATGAGCCTTAATTCTTAAGATAATTTTTTTTGTTGTGGGAGGGAGGTAGGGAGTTTTAGGCAAATTCCGAGTGTAAGTTCTATACAGGTGAAGTATGAATGGATGGTGGAAAAGTCTTTTCTAGTCTGTCATCTCTTTATCAAAGAGTATTTCTCTTGACTATTTTTAACACTTTACCACTCAAGTATTTTTGTAAGTTTTGAATTAATTCTAAGTGTTTAATGTATTTTTCATATTTACATACCATCTTGCCCTGAAGTTCTTGCTATTTTATTCAGTCATGGTTAAATTTTAGAAAAATTCCAAGTTGTTCTAAAAACTGTTTACTTGCATATCAGTAATACTTAGCTTTAATAAATTAAAACCTTAGTTTTGAAATTTTGGTGCATTTTCAGGTGGCCTGTCATCTTTCTGAAGATTGATACTTATTTGTTAAAGGCCTTACAGATGTTGACATACTTAGCTTTTAATGCACTATATAAGCATGTTTATAGATTTCAGATTTGTCTAGAATTAGCCTACTTTTAATGATGAGAAAAGGATGCTATGTTTAAAACTTATTTCAATACTAAAATACTTGATTTTTAAAAAATAAAAAACATGCAATCAGGTATGATTTAATGAAACCTTAGAATTTAGTTACTGTTTAAATTCAGCAAATTTCTGTTTTGATCATAAAGGAATAACTTTGTTTAATTACCCTGGGGAAGCCTTTTTTTTTTGGTCTTACTTTTTCTGCCTCTGGAAATTGTTTATAGTTTTCTCAGTGAGGATTTTTATGAGTTTCCTTTGGCCTCTATTTTTATTTTTTTAAGAGAATTGATAACTTTATATCAACTTTTCCAATAAAAGGTACATTCTCATTGCTGGCTGTAAGTAGTCCTGGGGAGGTTTATGACCAGGTTGAAAAGAATGCCTTTTTCTTCTTACCTCCCCTCAGCTGTTAGTTTGTGGGTCAAGGATGTTACTTAGGACTGTAAGGTTTTGCCTGGTATTTGCTTCTCTGCCACTCTTGCCTTTCCATGCAAGCATTTTTAGTTTACACATTCCTAAGAGCGACTTCACTTTCACTTTTCACTTTCATGCATTGGAGAAGGAAATGGCAACCCACTCCAGTGTTCTTGCCTGGAGAATCCCAGGGACGGGGGAGCCTGGTGGGCTGCCATCTGTGGGGTCGCACAGAGTCGGACACGACTGAAGCAACTTAGCAACAGCAGCAAGAGTATATGGGGCACATTCCTACTAACATTTAAAAGGTTTTCAGAATTTTCTATGAAAAGAATTCATTTTAGGAGAGGTTAAATGTTGTTGTTGTTTTTAATACTTCCAGTTAGCTTCTAAGTAAAAGTAATATAATCAGAATTTCAATTCTTTCACTGAGGACTCTTTCTAGATTGATGTGTAGACGGAATGAGGGAGAACTATCACGTAAGATGATGAAATAGCCTCAGAGTCACGCCTTATTTTATACCAAGAAAGCTGTCGCCTGGAGGTCTCTGTAGTTTCACTCTTGGTAGAGTTGCTTATGAGTATAGTTTTTGTTTTACCTGGTCTTTCCTTTTTTTGTCTCTCGTGAAGTAAAATGCTTTAGGTGAACAGACAAACTGCCTTGTACTGGCAGTGCATGTTAACAGGTCATACCCACCGTTCCACCTGGCTTATGAAAATGGTGTCTTGGATAAGTATGTATGAGTTACAGAAAAATTACGTAGTTGATTTAAGTCCAGGCAAAAGTGATTAAAAAACAAATAGTTTTATTTTTCCCTGGTTTTTTAAACAAAATAACGCAACTTATATGGATATCTTAATAGAGCTATTTTTTTCCCCCTTGGAACTATTGAAATGTAATTTAGGATGGCTGCCATCTAAGGTAGCCAACACTGGTTGCATCATTTGGCTTAATGTTTAGATCTGTCAAAGTTTTAGTCAAGGAATAGGGGCATAGTGAAGAAAAGCTTCAGTTACTAACATACCAACTATTTGTGTAGGTGGTGTTTTAAAATGACATTCCGAAGCCCATTTGTAAGAGACCAATTGTAGTTGAATAGTTTTCCTTCTGTGAAGTCACATTATAGCTGTGTTTTGAATGGTGGCTCTCTTCTATCTTGACCTGCATAAAACAGCCCTGGGAGGCATGTTTAAAAAAATTTAAATTGCTAGTGTTGTACCCAGGGATTGCCTTTGGATCTGGGTCTGGGTTGTGGCCCTGGAATCACAACTTTTAAAAACAGCATCACAGGTGGTTCGAAGAGCACAGTGGGAGAGACTGCTCTGAGGGATGGGAAAGTGCAGTTCAGTGTTGCCGGGTGGCAAGTGAACACCTTTTGCCTGAGATTCAGAGTAGGTGGTCTCCTGCCAGATACAATCACTGAGAGTTTAGTGTTAGGAGTGACAAGGATGCATTTTGTCCAGAGGATTACCCAAGCTCTATGAAAACGTTTCTCTAAATTAGAAAGTCCTAGTGCCTTCTCTGAAAAATGAATGTACAGGTATCCTATTTACCAACAGGTGTACTTAGGATTAAAAAAACTAGTTTGAAAGTTGTTTTTCTTTGAAAATGCAAAAATTTGGCACTGTGACTTAAACCTCCGAATCTTTTCACGCACAGAAAACCGTAAGCCATACGTAAAAATGAGCAAAAAGGACAGAGAGGATCATAATTTTGAAAATTAGTGACAGAGTACCCCTTACCAGGGGCTTTCAAGATTAAGGGCAGAAAGATTTTAGAAGAAATTTTTCTTTTTGGGAAAGGAGTTTCACATGCCAGAACTAAAATTATAAATGTAGTGTTCTTATGACCAGGGGAAAATGCATCTGATTCCCAAAGTGTTCCAGTTTAGATACATAAATGCTGTCACGGACTTAAAGGAGTTAATACTAATTTGAGCATATACAAATTTTCTTCTCTGATTTTGCTTTCTTTAAAAAAAAAAAAAGATTTGTTAAAAGCACTTTCTTCCTCCTAGACTTTTTGAATGGCTTTAAAATTTAATATACTTTTTAAAAAGTGCAATGGATTAGATTATGCTATTAGTATATTAAAAGCATGTTTCTGTTTCTTAGTTTTAAGGTCATTAAATGAAATAAAGATCACAGCACCGTGTTACTTGTGTTTTTCCTTTCTCTTTAATATGGGAAGATGTGTTAAGTAGATTTGGGCTTGGTAAAGTGAATGGGACCTCTAAGGGAATGAAAACTTGGTGTCAAAGGTGGCAGTGGTAATGTGGTTTGAGTGAGTCAGCTTTCTCTGTCCTGCAAAATAATAACTGCACTAGTATCTTAATCTCTAGCATAATGCCAGAGAAAGCTGTGCTGTTGACAGTACTGAATAAAGTGGAGCACAGATTTTATAGTTACATGGACTTGTGAGGACCTTTGAATTTGGTGCCCTTTCATTTAGTTGCCCTATCTGGAGCCAACTGGTTAAATGGTTCGTCTCTGGGAGTGGGGTGAGGTAAATACAGCTCTACTGAAAGCTTTCCCTTTCACTGGTGACCTTGGATGCTGTGAAGAGGATGTTTGAACTCAAATATTGACTGATCACTTTACAAACCCCATTCAGTCCTACAATAAAAAGATTTGTTTCCTAGTTTGAAACATACACTGGGTGGGGTCAGCCAGCCAGCCCTGATCATACCAGGCTGGGTGTTGTGCTGAGTTCACAGTTTAGTAGGAAACGGGCAAACTCACAAGTTAATGTAATATGGAGAGTATGGGGAGAATACATACAACACCCTCCGTCAGTGTAAGCTGGGGGGAAGAAAGGGACAGGGTGGGGAAAGTGGTCATATGTGGGTGGGGAGAAGTCAAACTATGACTTCTCTTTGGTGCACTGATAGACACTTTTGCCTTTGATTACTGTAAACAGTTTGCCAAAGATAAGTCCAATGCTGATTAGCTTAATAGTTAAAAGAATATTTTAAATGAGGAAGCATTTGCTTGTAATTGGATGTCTAGAAGTTAAGGTGGCGTGAATTCAAACGTCAACAGGAATAGTCCTGTTGACATAATAGTATTATGACATTATAATAGTCTTTTCTGTTTGCAGTGGCTGCATCATTTGCTCTTGCAGGTAGATTTCTTCCACGCTGCTGGGGAGGGCAGGAACAAACAGTTCCAGGCTTACATCATTCCGCTTTACTGTCCCCAGAGGAAAGGCTTTTTGACCCATTGCCTATTACAAGGTTTGTGTGTATTTTATATACACACAAACCTCCATCCTAGAGGAAGATTCTGACTGGTCTGCCTTGGGTCATATGCTCCTTCCAGGGTCCCTGACTGCCTTGAGGGCTGGGGCATGATAATAAGCCAGATGTAGGTCATGTGTGTCCGTACTCAGGGTGATCGGGGGTACTGTGACTCGTGGCTACACCAGAAGCAAGCAGAGTCACCAAATGAGAGAATGCTGGACAAAAGCAAACATCCTCTGCAGTTGTCAGTTCCCCAGACCGGCCATTTAGTGGAATGAGAGCCGGGAACATCTCAGGAATGTGCTTTTAAGGGGGAATGGAGGTGGTTATGCTGCACATTTACTAGTGGAAGCTAATAGGGCTTTATTCTCACCTCTTCAGTAGGACTTGCAGACTTAGGCAATTCATGAGGAACTTACACTTCACCTTCCTTTCCTAAAAGCCTGATTTTTCTGGTCAAAGCAAACTGTCAAAGTCAGTGTACTCACATCGTCTGCCCCAGGTGACCTGGATACAGATTAAAAGCCTGTTCACTTGGCTGGTGGGGTACCTTTCCCCAGAGGAGCCATCTGGTTTGGAGTTGCTGTTCTGCATCAGAGCTTTCAAGTCACATAGTGCTCTGTGGCTTCCGCTCCCTTCCGTGTGGTTTGTCTGCCCGCACGTCCTCCCCTCTCCTGCTCTCCTCTTGCCCTGGCCCTTGCTTCTCACACCTGCCCCACCTGCCCAGAATCCCTGCAGAGTCTTTTAGGTCTGTAGTTGCCAAATCGTGTCAGACTCTGTGACCCTACGGACTGTACCCTGCCAGGCTCCTCTGTCCATGGGATTTCCCAGGCAAGAATACTCGCGTGGGTAGCCATTTCCTCCTCCAGGGGGTCTTCCCCACCCAGGGACTGAAGGCGCATCTCCTGCGTTGCAGGTGGATTTTTGAGTCACTAGGGAAGCCCTCTTGGCGTGTAACCTGTGCCGTTTCCTCCCACTGTCTCAGTTACTCCTTCCTCAGAGACAGCACAACAATGGATTCTCCTGGAGGAGAGCCCTCAGCAGGCAGAGAATGGAGAGATGGCAAATAATGAAAATATTTTCCACCCGTCACAAGAAGAATGGACCTCCATAGCTGTGGCTGCAGAAAAGACTGGAAGAGGCTTCGTAAGCGGATAGCAGTTTGATCCTGGCTGTTTTGAACTTGGCCGTCCACCCACATCATGGTGATGGACTTGGAATGGGGCTTAAGGACCAACTGTCTTGCTGATGAGGGCGGTGGCAACACGTGGTAGCTTCTCTTGGGGCCTTTCCTATAGAGCTCCACTTGTGAGAGCTGTGTGAAAGGTGAAACCAAACTTCCTGACATCCCTGTCCCTCAGCAGGGATGTTGTATTTTCTGGCACAGTCGGGGGTGGGGGTCGGGGGAGAAAAGAAAGTAGGAAAAGTGACATCTGGGCTGATTGAAAGAAAAGATTTAAGGAGAGGCAGGAATAGGAATCCATTCTGGGTTTGGGAGGCCTTACAGATAATCTCTTGCTCAATACACATGATACGATTCGTTAGGTAAGTAGTATGCACATGAAACGTGTCTATTTCAGTGCCTCTGACCTTGCTGGGAAGCTGGTGTGTGGATAAGCATGTACCTTTCCTCCTGTTACCAACAGCCAACAGGTCCCCAGTGAGGACGGACGTGCCTCAGGCCAGACATCAGGCTCCCATTTTATATGCCTGGCTTCATCTGTTGCTCTCCCTTTGGGGAATGTATTTTTATTGTTGCATTGTGTACATGCTCAGTCCTGTCAGACTCTCTGCAACCCTATGGACTGTGTAGCCCACCAGGCTCCTCTGTCCATGGAATTTTCCAGGTAAGAATATTGGAGTGGGTAGGCATTCCCTACTCCAGGGGACGCAGGTATCAGACCCATATCTCCTGCATCAGCAGGTGAATTCTTACCGCTTGAGCCACCTGAGAAGCCTATCTGACAGCAAAGCTGTGTATATTTTTATACATTATCTTACATATTGTGCAGTGTCATCACCGCTCCAGTTTGCAGATGAACAAACTGAGGCTCAGAGAGGGAAGGGTGCTCTTGACCCTGTAGGTAGCCAGGTTCAGGATCTGGCCAGCGGGTCCTGACTCCAAGCTCAGTGCCAGCAGCAAAGGGTCAGGAAATAGTGATATACCAGAACTACTTTTACCCCTGCAGAGTCACAGCCCAGTGCCTAGGAAGGGCCTGTGTTTGGTCATTCATCCCTTCATTCATGAAATGCCTACCATCTGCCAGGCTGGTGCCAGATTTGGGGGCTATCTGATGGCTTGGGACCCAATAGTTAAAAATACTTTCTCTCTGCTAGGGCCTTGCCTTTAAATGGCCTTAAAATTTAATATACAGTCCCCCCTTATCCTAGGAGGATGTGTTCCAAGATCCCCAGCGAATGCCCCAAACCGGAAGTCCGGAACCCTAAAATAATCTCAGCTTATCAATAGTTCTATCTCCTTGTTTTTTTACCCAGCGGGGGGGCAGATAGAGAACTCGTGGATAACGCAGGTCTATGGTAGTTTTAAACTATAGGATAAGCCTACTTGAGGGGATGAGCAAATTGATTACCCTGCAGTGCAATAAGTATAGATAGGTATGCTGCTGCTGCTAAGTCGCTTCAGTCTGTCCGACTCTGTGCGACCCCATAGACGGAAGCCCACCAGGCTCCCCAGTCCCTGGGATTCTCCAGGCAAGAACACTAGAGGGGGTTGCCATTTCCTTCTCCAATGCATGAAAATGAAAAGTGAAAGGGAAGTCGCTCAGTCGAGTCCGACTCTTCGCGACCCCACGGACTGCAGCCTACCAGGCTCCTCCGTCCGTGGGATTCTCCAGGCAAGAGTACTGGAGTGGGGTGCCATTGCCTTCTCTGTAGATAGGTATACGAGATCTTAAAATATTGAGCAGGGGTGGCCCTGAGCTGGGTTCAGGGGGCTCCTCTGCTCAGGGGAGGGTGTGCGGAGAGGGTTCGGGGTGAGCGGAAATCATCCTGGCCTGTCTGCCCCAGAGGCCGGAGCAGGCTGTCCCTGTCGCCCGGGGGCGTGGAGCTCTGCGAGGCTCTAATTAGTTACACGGGGAGGGGCCGAGTGACCTCACGCTGGCCTGGACTCTGCGGCCATTTAACTGGTTTCCTTCCTGGTGGAGGCCGCTGCTGCCTTCCAAGTTCTCGAGGTGGGTGGAGCGGTCCTTCCCAGCTTGTAATTAGGGTGAGAT